>NW_027183804.1:625414-1250828 GCF_041296385.1 Aphelocoma coerulescens | reverse complement strand
GATTTTTGAGGGTCTCTGGGGGTTTTTTTTTCGGAATTTTGGGGTTTTTTGGGGGTTTTTGGGAGGGAATTTGGGTCGGCAGGGCCGGGAGGGGGCGGAGCTAAAGGGGAAATGGCCGGGGCTAAAGGGGGAGTGGGCGGGGCTAAGGGGTGGCTTTGCAGGGGTCCTGAGGAGATTTAGGGGGTTTGGGGCTTTTATTTGGGAATTTTGGGTCTTTAAGGAGAGTTTTGGGGGGTCTCTACGGGGGGTTTTGTGGACTTTTTGGGGTTTTTTTGGGGGGAATTTTAGTCGGCAGGGCCGGGAGGGGGCGGGGCTAAAGGGGGAGTGGGCGGGGCTAAGGGGTGGCTTTGCAGGGGTCCTGAGGAGATTTAGGGGGTTTGGGGCTTTTATTTGGGAATTTTGGGTCTTTAAGGGGATTTTTGGGGGTCTCTGGATGTTTTTTTTTTGGAATTTTGGGGGTTTTTTGGGGGGGAGAGGATTTTGCGTCGGCCGGGCCGGGAGGGGGGCGGGGCTAAAGGGGAAATGGGCGGGGCTAAAGGGGGAGTGGGCGGGGCTAAGGGGAAATGGGCGTGTCTAAAGGGGGAGTGGGCGGAACTAAGGGGAGACTTTGCAGGGGTCCTGAGGAGATTTAGGGGGTTTGGGGCTTTTATTTGGGAATTTTGGGTCTTTAAGGGGATTTTTGGGGGTCTCTGGGGGGTTTTTTTTGGAATTTTGGGGGTTTTGGGGGGTTTTTTGGGGGGAATTTGGCTCGGCAGGGCCGGGAGGGGGCGGAGCTAAAGGGGAAATGGGTGGGGCTAAGGGGGAGTGGGCGGGGCTAAGGGGTGGCTTTGCAGGGGTCCTGAGGAGATTTAGGGGGTTTGGGGCTTTTATTTGGGAATTTTGGGTCTTTAAGGGGATTTTTGGGGGTCCCTTGGGGTTTTTTTTTTTGAATTTTGGCGGTTTTGGGGGGTTTTTTGGGGGGCAATTTGGGTGGGCCGGGCCGGGAGGGGGCGGAGCTAAAGGGGAAATGGCCGGGGCTAAAGGGGGAGTGGGCGGGGCTAAGGGGTGGCTTTGCAGGGGTCCTGAGCAGATTTAGGGGGTTTGGGGCTTTTATTTGGGAATTTTGGGTCTTTAAGGGGATTTTTGGGGGTCTCTGGATGTTTTTTTTTTGGAATTTTGGGGGTTTTTTGGGGGGGAGAGGATTTTGCGTCGGCCGGGCCGGGAGGGGGCGGGGCTAAAGGGGAAATGGGCGGGGCTAAAGGGGGAGTGGGCGGGGCTAAGGGGAAATGGGCGTGTCTAAAGGGGGAGTGGGCGGAACTAAGGGGTGACTTTGCAGGGGTCCTGAGGAGATTTAGGGGGTTTGGTGTATTATTTGGGAATTTTGGGTCTTTAAGGGGATTTTTGGGCGTCTCTGGGGGGGGTTTTTTTGGACTTCTGGGGGTTTTTGGGGTTTTTTGGGGGGAATTTCGGTTGGCAGGGCCGGGAGGGGGCGGGGCTAAAGGGGAAATGGGCGGGGCTAAGGGGTGGCTTTGCAGGAGTCCTGAGGAGATTTAGGGGGTTTGGGGCTTTTATTTGGGAATTTTGGGTCTTTAAGGGGATTTTTGGGGGTCTCTGGGGGGGGGGTTTTTTTGGAATTTTAGGGGGTTTAAGGGGGTTTTTGGGGGAGAATTAGGGTCGGCAGGGCCGGGAGGGGGCGGGGCTAAAGGGGAAATGGGTGGGGCTAAAGGGGAGTGGGCGGGGCTAAAGGGGAAATGGGCGTGTCTAAAGGGGGAGTGGGCAGAAATAAGGGGTGGCTTTGCAGGGGTCCTGAGGAGATTTAGGGGGTTTGGGTCTTTTATTTGGGAATTTTGGGTCTTTAAGGGGATTTTTGGGCGTCTCTGGGGGTGGTTTTTTTGGACTTCTGGGGGTTTTTGGGGGGGAATTTGGGTGGGCAGGGCCGGGAGGGGGCGGAGCTAAAGGGGAAATGGGCGGGGCTAAAGGGGAAATGGGCGGGGCTAAGGGGTGGCTTTGCAGGGGTCCTGAGGAGATTTAGGGGGTTTGGGGCTTTTATTTGGGAATTTTGGGTCTTTAAGGGGATTTTTGGGGGTCTCTGGGGGATTTTTTTTTGGAATTTTGGGGGTTTTGGGGGGTTTTTTGGGGGGAATTTTGGTCGGCAGGGCTGGGAGGGGGCGGGGCTAAAGGGGAAATGGGCGGGGCTAAAGGGGGAGTGGGCAGGGCTAAGGGGTGGCTTTGCAGGGGTCCTGAGGAGATTTAGGGGGTTTGGGGCTTTTATTTGGGAATTTTGGGTCTTTAAGGGGATTTTTGGGGGTCTCTGAGGGGGTTTTTTTTGGAATTTTGGGGGTTTTTGGAGGTTTTTTTGGGGGAAATTGGGTCGGCAGGGCCGGGAGGGGGCGGGGCTAAAGGGGAAATGGGCGGGGCTATGGGGTGGCTTTGCAGGGGTCCTGAGGAGATTTAGGGGGTTTGGGGCTTTTATTTGGGAATTTTAGGTCTTTAAGGGGATTCTTGGGGGGTCTCTGCGGGGGGTTTTGTGGACTTTTTGGGGTTTTTTTAGGGGGAATTTTAGTCGGCAGGGCCGGGAGGGGGCGGGGCTAAAGGGGAAATGGGCAGGGCTAAAGGGGAGTGGGCGGGGCTAAAGGGGAAATGGGCGTGTCTAAAGGGGGAGTGGGCAGAACTAAGGGGAGACTTTGCAGGGGTCCTGAGGAGATTTAGGGGGTTTGGGGCTTTTATTTGGGAATTTTGGGTCTTTAAGGGGATTTTTGGGGGTCTCTGAGGGGTTTTTTTTTGGAATTTTGGGGGTTTTGGGGGGTTTTTTGGGGGGAATTTGGGTCGGCAGGGCCGGGAGGAGGCGGGGCTAAAGGGGAAATGGGCGGGGCTAAGGGGGAGTGGGCGGGGCTAAGGGGTGGCTTTGCAGGGGTCCTGAGGAGATTTAGGGGGTTTGGGGCTTTTATTTGGGAATTTTGGGTCCTTAAGGGGATTTTTGGGGGTCTCTGGGGGGGTTTTTTTTTGGAATTTTAGGGGGTTTAAGGGGGTTTTTGGGGGAGAATTAGGGTCGGCAGGGCCGGGAGGGGGCGGGGCTAAAGGGGAAATGGGCGGGGCTAAAGGGGAGTGGGCGGGGCTAAAGGGGAAATGGGCGTGTCTAAAGGGGGAGTGGGCGGAACTAAGGGGTGACTTTGCACTGGTCCTTAGGAGATTTAGGGGGTTTGGTGTATTATTTGGGAATTTTGGGTCTTTAAGGGGATTTTTGGGCGTCTCTGGGGGGGGTTTTTTTGGACTTCTGGGGGTTTTTGGGGTTTTTTGGGGGGAATTTCGGTTGGCAGGGCCGGGAGGGGGCGGGGCTAAAGGGGAAATAGGCGGGGCTAAGGGGTGGCTTTGCAAGAGTCCTGAGGAGATTTAGGGAGTTTGGGGCTTTTATTTGGGAATTTTGGGTCTTTAAGGGGATTTTTGGGGGTCTCTGGGGGGGGTTTTTTTGGAATTTTAGGGGGTTTAAGGGGGTTTTTGGGGGAGAATTAGGGTCGGCAGGGCCGGGAGGGGGCGGGGCTAAAGGGGAAATGGGTGGGGCTAAAGGGGGAGTGGGCGGGGCTAAAGGGGAAATGGGCGTGTCTAAAGGGGGAGTGGGCAGAACTAAGGGGTGACTTTGCAGGGGTCCTGAGGAGATTTAGGGGGTTTGGGGCTTTTATTTGGGAATTTTGGGTCTTTAAGGGGATTTTTGGGCGTCCCTGGGGGGGGTTTTTTTGGACTTCCTGGGGTTTTTGGGGGTTTTTTGGGGGGAATTTGGGTGGGCAGGGCCGGGAGGGGGCGGAGCTAAAGGGGAAATGGGTGGGGCTAAAGGGGAAATGGGCGGGGCTATGGGGTGGCTTTGCAGGGGTCCTGAGGAGATTTAGGGGCTTTGGGGCTTTTATTTGGGAATTTTGGGTCTTTAAGGGGATTCTTGGGGGGTCTCTGCGGGGGGTTTTGTGGACTTTTTGGGGTTTTTTTGGGGGGAATTTTAGTCGGCAGGGCCGGGAGGGGGCGGGGCTAAAGGGGAAATGGGCGGGGCTAAAGAGGAGTGGGCGGGGCTAAAGGGGAAATGGGCGTGTCTAAA
The DNA here is from genome assembly GCF_041296385.1 of Aphelocoma coerulescens. Taxonomy (NCBI): domain Eukaryota; kingdom Metazoa; phylum Chordata; class Aves; order Passeriformes; family Corvidae; genus Aphelocoma; species Aphelocoma coerulescens. The sequence goes on along the minus strand of NW_027183804.1, from coordinate 1,246,768 downwards.
GGGGGAGTGGGCAGAACTAAGGGGAGACTTTGCAGGGGTCCTGAGGAGATTTAGGGGGTTTGGGGCTTTTATTTGGGAATTTTGGGTCTTTAAGTGGATGTTTGTGGGTCTCTGGGGGGTTTTTTTTTGGAATTTTGGGGGTTTTGGGGGGTTTTTTGGGGGGAATTTGGGTGGGCAGGGCCGGGAGGGGGCGGAGCTAAAGGGGAAATGGCCGGGGCTAAAGGGGGAGTGGGCGGGGCTAAGGGGTGGCTTTGAAGGGGTCCTGAGGAGATTTAGGGGGTTTGGGGCTTTTATTTGGGAATTTTGGGTCTTTATAGGGAGTTTTGGGGGTCTCTGGGGTTTTTTTTTTTTGAATTTTGGGGGTTTTGGGGGGTTTTTTGGGGGAATTTGGGTGGGCAGGGCCGGGAGGGGGCGGGGCTAAAGGGGAAATGGGCGTGTCTAAAGGGGGAGTGGGCAGAACTAAGGGGTGACTTTGCAGGGGTCCTGAGGAGATTTAGGGGGTTTGGGGCTTTTATTTGGGAATTTTGGGTCTTTAAGGGGATTTTTGGGCGTCCCTGGGGAGGGTTTTTTTGGACTTCCTGGGGTTTTTGGGGGTTTTTTTGGGGGAATTTGGGTCGGCAGGACCGGGAGGGGGCGGAGCTAAAGGGGAAATGGGTGGGGCTAAAGGGGAAATGGGCGGGGCTATTGGGTGGCTTTGCAGGGGTCCTGAGGAGATTTAGGGGGTTTGGGGCTTTTATTTGGGAATTTTAGGTCTTTAAGGGGATTCTTGGGGGGTCTCTGCGGGGGGTTTTGTGGACTTTTTGGGGTTTTTTTAGGGGGAATTTTAGTCGGCAGGGCCGGGAGGGGGCGGGGCTAAAGGGGAAATGGGCAGGGCTAAAGGGGAGTGGGCGGGGCTAAAGGGGAAATGGGCGTGTCTAAAGGGGGAGTGGGCAGAACTAAGGGGAGACTTTGCAGGGGTCCTGAGGAGATTTAGGGGGTTTGGGGCTTTTATTTGGGAATTTTGGGTCTTTAAGGGGATTTTTGGGGGTCTCTGAGGGGTTTTTTTTTGGAATTTTGGGGGTTTTGGGGGGTTTTTTGGGGGGAATTTGGGTCGGCAGGGCCGGGAGGAGGCGGGGCTAAAGGGGAAATGGGCGGGGCTAAGGGGGAGTGGGCGGGGCTAAGGGGTGGCTTTGCAGGGGTCCTGAGGAGATTTAGGGGGTTTGGGGCTTTTATTTGGGAATTTTGGGTCCTTAAGGGGATTTTTGGGGGTCTCTGGGGGGGTTTTTTTTTGGAATTTTAGGGGGTTTAAGGGGGTTTTTGGGGGAGAATTAGGGTCGGCAGGGCCGGGAGGGGGCGGGGCTAAAGGGGAAATGGGCGGGGCTAAAGGGGAGTGGGCGGGGCTAAAGGGGAAATGGGCGTGTCTAAAGGGGGAGTGGGCGGAACTAAGGGGTGACTTTGCACTGGTCCTTAGGAGATTTAGGGGGTTTGGTGTATTATTTGGGAATTTTGGGTCTTTAAGGGGATTTTTGGGCGTCTCTGGGGGGGGTTTTTTTGGACTTCTGGGGGTTTTTGGGGTTTTTTGGGGGGAATTTCGGTTGGCAGGGCCGGGAGGGGGCGGGGCTAAAGGGGAAATAGGCGGGGCTAAGGGGTGGCTTTGCAAGAGTCCTGAGGAGATTTAGGGAGTTTGGGGCTTTTATTTGGGAATTTTGGGTCTTTAAGGGGATTTTTGGGGGTCTCTGGGGGGGGTTTTTTTGGAATTTTAGGGGGTTTAAGGGGGTTTTTGGGGGAGAATTAGGGTCGGCAGGGCCGGGAGGGGGCGGGGCTAAAGGGGAAATGGGTGGGGCTAAAGGGGGAGTGGGCGGGGCTAAAGGGGAAATGGGCGTGTCTAAAGGGGGAGTGGGCAGAACTAAGGGGTGACTTTGCAGGGGTCCTGAGGAGATTTAGGGGGTTTGGGGCTTTTATTTGGGAATTTTGGGTCTTTAAGGGGATTTTTGGGCGTCCCTGGGGGGGGTTTTTTTGGACTTCCTGGGGTTTTTGGGGGTTTTTTGGGGGGAATTTGGGTGGGCAGGGCCGGGAGGGGGCGGAGCTAAAGGGGAAATGGGTGGGGCTAAAGGGGAAATGGGCGGGGCTATGGGGTGGCTTTGCAGGGGTCCTGAGGAGATTTAGGGGCTTTGGGGCTTTTATTTGGGAATTTTGGGTCTTTAAGGGGATTCTTGGGGGGTCTCTGCGGGGGGTTTTGTGGACTTTTTGGGGTTTTTTTGGGGGGAATTTTAGTCGGCAGGGCCGGGAGGGGGCGGGGCTAAAGGGGAAATGGGCGGGGCTAAAGGGGAGTGGGCGGGGCTAAAGGGGAAATGGGCGTGTCTAAAGGGGGAGTGGGCAGAACTAAGGGGAGACTTTGCAGGGGTCCTGAGGAGATTTAGGGGGTTTGGGGCTTTTATTTGGGAATTTTGGGTCTTTAAGGGGATTTTTGGGGGTCTCTGGGGGGTTTTTTTTTGGAATTTTGGGGGTTTTGGGGGGTTTTTTGGGGGGAATTTGGGTCGGCAGGGCCGGGAGGGGGCGGAGCTAAAGGGGAAATGGGCGGGGCTAAGGGGGAGTGGGCGGGGCTAAGGGGTGGCTTTGCAGGGGTCCTGAGGAGATTTAGGGGGTTTGGGGCTTTTATTTGGGAATTTTGGGTCTTTAAGAAGATTTTTGAGGGTCTCTGGGGTTATTTTTTTCGGAATTTTGGGGTTTTTTGGGGGTTTTTGGGAGGGAATTTGGGTTGGCAGGGCCGGGAGGGGGCGGAGCTAAAGGGGAAATGGGCGGGATTAAAGGGGGAGTGGGCGGGGCTAGGGGGTGGCTTTGCAGGGGTCCTGAGGAGATTTAGGGGGTTTGGGGCTTTTATTTGGGATTTTTGGGTCTTTAAGAAGATTTTTGAGGGTCTCTGGGGGTTTTTTTTTCGGAATTTTGGGGTTTTTTGGGGGTTTTTGGGAGGGAATTTGGGTCAGCAGGACCGGGAGGGGGCGGAGCTAAAGGGGAAATGGGCGGGGCAAAAGGGGGAGTGGGCGGGGCTAAGGGGTGGCTTTGAAGGGGTCCTGAGGAGATTTAGGGGGTGTGGGGCTTTTATTTGGGAATTTTGGGTCTTTAAGGGGAGTTTTGGGGGTCTCTGGGGGGTTTTTTTTTTGAATTTTGGGGGTTTTGGGGGGTTTTTTGGGGGGAATTTGGGTGGGCAGGGCCGGGAGGGGGCGGGGCTAAAGGGGAAATGGGCGGGGATAAAGGGGGAGTGGGCGGGGCTAAGGGGTGGCTTTGCAGGGGTCCTGAGGAGATTTAGGGGGTTTGGGGCTTTTATTTGGGAATTTTGGGTCCTTAGGGGATTTTTGGGGTCTCTGGGGGGGGTTTTTTTGGAATTTTAGGGGGTCTAAGGGGGTATTTGGGGGAGAATTAGGGTCGGCAGGGCCGGGAGGGGGCGGGGCTAAAGGGGAAATGGGCGGGGCTAAAGGGGGAGTGGGCGGGGCTAAAGGGGAAATGGGCGTGTCTAAAGGGGGAGTGGGCGGAACTAAGGGGTGACTTTGCAGGGGTCCTGAGGAGATTTAGGGGGTTTGGTGTATTATTTGGGAATTTTGGGTCTTTAAGGGGATGTTTGTGGGTCTCTGGGGGGGGTTTTTTTGGAATTTTGGGGGTTTTGGGGGGTTTTTTGGGGGGAATTTGGGTCGGCAGGGCTGGGAGGGGGCGGGGCTAAAGGGGAAATGGGCGAGGCTAAAGGGGAAATGGGCGGGGCTAAGGGGTGGCTTTGCAGGGGTCCTGAGGAGATTTAGGGGGTTTGGGGCTTTTATTTGGGAATTTTGGGTCTTTAAGGGGAGTTTTGGGCGTCTCTGGGGGGGGTTTTTTTGGACTTCTGGGGGTTTAAGGGGGTTTTTGGGGGAGAATTAGGGTCGGCAGGGCCGGGAGGGGGCGGGGCTAAAGGGGAAATGGGCGGGGCTAAAGGGGGAGTGGGCGGGGCTATGGGGTGGCTTTGCAGGGGTCCTGAGGAGATTTAGGGGGTTTGGGGCTTTTATTTGGGAATTTTGGGTCCTTAAGGGGATTTTTGGGGGTCTCTGGGGGGGGTTTTTTTGGACTTCTGGGGGTTTTTGGGGTTTTTTGGGGGGAATTTCGGTTGACAGGGCCGGGAGGGGGCGGGGATAAAGGGGAAATGGGCGGGGCTAAGGGGTGGCTTTGCAGGAGTCCTGAGGAGATTTAGGGGGTTTGGGGCTTTTATTTGGGAATTTTGGGTCTTTAAGGGGATTTTTGGGTGTCTCTGGGGGGGGTTTTTTTGGACTTCTGGGGGTTTTTGGGGGTTTTTTGGGGGGAATTTCAGTCGGCAGGGCCGGGAGGGGGCGGAGCTAAAGGGGAAATGGGAGGGGCTAAAGGGGAAATGGGCGGGGCTAAGGGGTGGCTTTGCAGGGGTCCTGAGGAGATTTAGGGGGTTTGGGGCTTTTATTTGGGAATTTTGGGTCTTTAAAGGGATTCTTGGGGGGTCTCTGGGGGGGGTTTTGTGGACTTCTGGGGGTTTTTGGGGTTTTTTTGGGGGGAATTTTAGTCTGCAGGGCCGGGAGGGGGCGGGGATAAAGGGGAAATGGGCGGGGCTAAGGGGTGGCTTTGCAGGGGTCCTGAGGAGATTTAGGGGGTCTGGGGCTTTTATTTGGGAATTTTGGGGCTTTTATTTGGGAATTTTGGGTCTTTAAGTGGATGTTTGTGGGTCTCTGGGGGGTTTTTTTTTGGAATTTTGGGGGTTTTGGGGGGTTTTTTTGGGGGAATTTGGGTGGGCAGGGCCGGGAGGGGGCGGAGCTAAAGGGGAAATGGCCGGGGCTAAAGGGGGAGTGGGCGGGGCTAAGGGGTGGCTTTGAAGGGGTCCTGAGGAGATTTAGGGGGTTTGGGGCTTTTATTTGGGAATTTTGGGTCTTTAAGGGGAGTTTTGGGGGTCTCTGGGGTTTTTTTTTTTTGAATTTTGGGGGTTTTGGGGGGTTTTTTGGGGGAATTTGGGTGGGCAGGGCCGGGAGGGGGCGGGGCTAAAGGGGAAATGGGCGTGTCTAAAGGGGGAGTGGGCAGAACTAAGGGGTGACTTTGCAGGGGTCCTGAGGAGATTTAGGGGGTTTGGGGCTTTTATTTGGGAATTTTGGGTCTTTAAGGGGATTTTTGGGCGTCCCTGGGGAGGGTTTTTTTGGACTTCCTGGGGTTTTTGGGGGTTTTTTTGGGGGAATTTGGGTCGGCAGGACCGGGAGGGGGCGGAGCTAAAGGGGAAATGGGTGGGGCTAAAGGGGAAATGGGCGGGGCTATTGGGTGGCTTTGCAGGGGTCCTGAGGAGATTTAGGGGGTTTGGGGCTTTTATTTGGGAATTTTAGGTCTTTAAGGGGATTCTTGGGGGGTCTCTGCGGGGGGTTTTGTGGACTTTTTGGGGTTTTTTTAGGGGGAATTTTAGTCGGCAGGGCCGGGAGGGGGCGGGGCTAAAGGGGAAATGGGCAGGGCTAAAGGGGAGTGGGCGGGGCTAAAGGGGAAATGGGCGTGTCTAAAGGGGGAGTGGGCAGAACTAAGGGGAGACTTTGCAGGGGTCCTGAGGAGATTTAGGGGGTTTGGGGCTTTTATTTGGGAATTTTGGGTCTTTAAGGGGATTTTTGGGGGTCTCTGGGGGGTTTTTTTTTTGGAATTTTGGGGGTTTTGGGGGGTTTTTTGGGGGGAATTTGGGTCGGCAGGGCCGGGAGGAGGCGGGGCTAAAGGGGAAATGGGCGAGGCTAAGGGGGAGTGGGCGGGGCTAAGGGGTGGCTTTGCAGGGGTCCTGAGGAGATTTAGGGGGTTTGGGGCTTTTATTTGGGATTTTTGGGTCTTTAAGAAGATTTTTGAGGGTCTCTGGGGGTTTTTTTTTCGGAATTTTGGGGTTTTTTGGGGGTTTTTGGGAGGGAATTTGGGTCGGCAGGGCCAGGAGGGGGCGGGGCTAAAGGGGAAATGGGCGGGGTTAAAGGGGGAGTGGGCGGGGCTATGGGGTGGCTTTGCAGGGGTCCTGAGGAGATTTAGGGGGTTTGGGGCTTTTATTTGGGAATTTTGGGTCTTTAAGGGGAGTTTTGGGGGTCTCTGGGGGTTTTTTTTTTGGAATTTTGAGGGTTTTGGGGGGTTTTTTGGGGGGAATTTGGGTTGGCAGGGCCGGGAGGGGGCGGGGCTAAAGGGGAAATGGGCGGGGCTAAAGAGGAGTGGGCGGGGCTATGGGGTGGCTTTGCAGGGGTCCTGAGGAGATTTAGGGGGTTTGGGGCTTTTATTTGGGAATTTTGGGTCCTTAAGGGGATTTTTGGGGGTCTCTGGGGGGGTTTATTTTTGGAATTTTAGGGGGTTTAAGGGGGTTTTTGGGGGAGAATTAGGGTCGGCAGGGCCGGGAGGGGGCGGGGCTAAAGGGGAAATGGGCGGGGCTAAAGGGGGAGTGGGCGGGGCTAAAGGGGAAATGGGCGTGTCTAAAGGGGGAGTGGGCGGAACTAAGGGGTGACTTTGCAGTGGTCCTGAGGAGATTTAGGGGGTTTGGTGTATTATTTGGGAATTTTGGGTCTTTAAGGGGATTTTTGGGCGTCTCTGGGGGGGGTTTTTTTGGACTTCTGGGTGTTTTGGGGGTTTTTTGGGGGGAATTTCGGTTGGCAGGGCCGGGAGGGGGCGGGGCTAAAGGGGAAATAGGCGGGGCTAAGGGGTGGCTTTGCAGGGGTCCTGAGGAGATTTAGGGAGTTTGGGGCTTTTATTTGGGAATTTTGGGTCTTTAAGGGGATTTTTGGGGGTCTCTGGGGGGGGGGTTTTTTGGAATTTTAGGGGGTTTAAGGGGGTTTTTGGGGGAGAATTAGGGTCGGCAGGGCCGGGAGGGGGCGGGGCTAAAGGGGAAATGGGTGGGGCTAAAGGGGAGTGGGCGGGGCTAAAGGGGAAATGGGCGTGTCTAAAGGGGGAGTGGGCAGAACTAAGGGGTGACTTTGCAGGGGTCCTGAGGAGATTTAGGGGGTTTGGGGCTTTTATTTGGGAATTTTGGGTCTTTAAGGGGATTTTTGGGCGTCCCTGGGGGGGGTTTTTTTGGACTTCCTGGGGTTTTTGGGGGTTTTTTGGGGGGAATTTGGGTTGGCAGGGCCGGGAGGGGGCGGAGCTAAAGGGGAAATGGCCGGGGCTAAAGGGGGAGTGGGCGGGGCTAAGGGGTGGCTTTGCAGGGGTCCTGAGGAGATTTAGGGGGTTTGGGGCTTTTATTTGGGAATTTTGGGTCTTTAAGGGGAGTTTTGGGGGTCTCTGGGGGTTTTTTTTTTGGAATTTTGAGGGTTTTGGGGGGTTTTTTGGGGGGAATTTGGGTGGGCAGGGCCGGGAGGGGGCGGGGCTAAAGGGGAAATGGGCGGGGCTAAAGGAGGAGTGGGCGGGGCTATGGGGTGGCTTTGCAGGGGTCCTGAGGAGATTTAGGGGGTTTGGGGCTTTTATTTGGGAATTTTGGGTCCTTAAGGGGATTTTTGGGGGTCTCTGGGGGGGTTTTTTTTTGGAATTTTAGGGGGTTTAAGGGGGTTTTTGGGGGAGAATTAGGGTCGGCAGGGCCGGGAGGGGGCGGGGCTAAAGGGGAAATGGGCGGGGCTAAAGGGGAGTGGGCGGGGCTAAAGGGGAAATGGGCGTGTCTAAAGGGGGAGTGGGCGGAACTAAGGGGTGACTTTGCAGGGGTCCTGAGGAGATTTAGGGGGTTTGGTGTATTATTTGGGAATTTTGGGTCTTTAAGGGGATTTTTGGGCGTCTCTGGGGGGGGTTTTTTTGGACTTCTGGGGGTTTTTGGGGTTTTTTGGGGGGAATTTCGGTTGGCAGGGCCGGGAGGGGGCGGGGCTAAAGGGGAAATAGGCGGGGCTAAGGGGTGGCTTTGCAAGAGTCCTGAGGAGATTTAGGGAGTTTGGGGCTTTTATTTGGGAATTTTGGGTCTTTAAGGGGATTTTTGGGGGTCTCTGGGGGGGGTTTTTTTGGAATTTTAGGGGGTTTAAGGGGGTTTTTGGGGGAGAATTAGGGTCGGCAGGGCCGGGAGGGGGCGGGGCTAAAGGGGAAATGGGTGGGGCTAAAGGGGGAGTGGGCGGGGCTAAGGGGTGGCTTTGCAGGGGTCCTGAGGAGATTTAGGGGGTTTGGGGCTTTTATTTGGGAATTTTGGGTCTTTAAGGGGATTTTTGGGCGTCCCTGGGGGGGGTTTTTTTGGACTTCCTGGGGTTTTTGGGGGTTTTTTGGGGGGAATTTGGGTCGGCAGGACCGGGAGGGGGCGGAGCTAAAGGGGAAATGGGTGGGGCTAAAGGGGAAATGGGCGGGGCTATGGGGTGGCTTTGCAGGGGTCCTGAGGAGATTTAGGGGCTTTGGGGCTTTTATTTGGGAATTTTGGGTCTTTAAGGGGATTCTTGGGGGGTCTCTGCGGGGGGTTTTGTGGACTTTTTGGGGTTTTTTTGGGGGGAATTTTAGTCGGCAGGGCCGGGAGGGGGCGGGGCTAAAGGGGAAATGGGCAGGGCTAAAGGGGAGTGGGCGGGGCTAAAGGGGAAATGGGCAGGGCTAAAGGGGAGTGGGCGGGGCTAAAGGGGAAATGGGCGTGTCTAAAGGGGGAGTGGGCAGAACTAAGGGGAGACTTTGCAGGGGTCCTGAGGAGATTTAGGGGGTTTGGGGCTTTTATTTGGGAATTTTGGGTCTTTAAGGGGATTTTTGGGGGTCTCTGGGGGGTTTTTTTTTGGAATTTTGGGGGTTTTGGGGGGTTTTTTGGGGGGAATTTGGGTGGGCAGGGCCGGGAGGGGGCGGGGCTAAAGGGGAAATGGGCGGGGCTAAGGGGGAGTGGGCGGGGCTAAGGGGTGGCTTTGCAGGGGTCCTGAGGAGATTTAGGGGGTTTGGGGCTTTTATTTGGGAATTTTGGGTCTTTAAGAAGATTTTTGAGGGTCTCTGGGGTTATTTTTTTCGGAATTTTGGGGTTTTTTGGGGGTTTTTGGGAGGGAATTTGGGTTGGCAGGGCCGGGAGGGGGCGGAGCTAAAGGGGAAATGGGCGGGATTAAAGGGGGAGTGGGCGGGGCTAGGGGGTGGCTTTGCAGGGGTCCTGAGGAGATTTAGGGGGTTTGGGGCTTTTATTTGGGATTTTTGGGTCTTTAAGAAGATTTTTGAGGGTCTCTGGGGGTTTTTTTTTCGGAATTTTGGGGTTTTTTGGGGGTTTTTGGGAGGGAATTTGGGTCGGCAGGGCCGGGAGGGGGCGGAGCTAAAGGGGAAATGGGCGGGGTTAAAGGGGGAGTGGGCGGGGCTAAGGGGTGGCTTTGCAGGGGTCCTGAGGAGATTTAGGGGGTTTGGGGCTTTTATTTGGGAATTTTGGGTCTTTAAGGGGAGTTTTGGGGGTCTCTGGGGGTTTTTTTTTTGGAATTTTGAGGGTTTTGGGGGGTTTTTTGGGGGGAATTTGGGTTGGCAGGGCCGGGAGGGGGCGGGGCTAAAGGGGAAATGGGCGGGGCTAAAGGAGGAGTGGGCGGGGCTATGGGGTGGCTTTGCAGGGGTCCTGAGGAGATTTAGGGGGTTTGGGGCTTTTATTTGGGAATTTTGGGTCCTTAAGGGGATTTTTGGGGGTCTCTGGGGGGGTTTTTTTTTGGAATTTTAGGGGGTTTAAGGGGGTTTTTGGGGGAGAATTAGGGTCGGCAGGGCCGGGAGGGGGCGGGGCTAAAGGGGAAATGGGCGGGGCTAAAGGGGGAGTGGGCGGGGCTAAAGGGGAAATGGGCGTGTCTAAAGGGGGAGTGGGCGGAACTAAGGGGTGACTTTGCAGGGGTCCTGAGGAGATTTAGGGGGTTTGGTGTATTATTTGGGAATTTTGGGTCTTTAAGGGGATTTTTGGGCGTCTCTGGGGGGGGTTTTTTTGGACTTCTGGGGGTTTTTGGGGTTTTTTGGGGGGAATTTCGGTTGGCAGGGCCGGGAGGGGGCGGGGCTAAAGGGGAAATAGGCGGGGCTAAGGGGTGGCTTTGCAGGGGTCCTGAGGAGATTTAGGGAGTTTGGGGCTTTTATTTGGGAATTTTGGGTCTTTAAGGGGATTTTTGGGGGTCTCTGGGGGGGGGGTTTTTTGGAATTTTAGGGGGTTTAAGGGGGTTTTTGGGGGAGAATTAGGGTCGGCAGGGCCGGGAGGGGGCGGGGCTAAAGGGGAAATGGGCGGGGCTAAAGGGGGAGTGGGCGGGGCTAAAGGGGAAATGGGCGTGTCTAAAGGGGGAGTGGGCAGAACTAAGGGGTGACTTTGCAGGGGTCCTGAGGAGATTTAGGGGGTTTGGGGCTTTTATTTGGGAATTTTGGGTCTTTAAGGGGATTTTTGGGCGTCCCTGGGGGGGGTTTTTTTGGACTTCCTGGGGTTTTTGGGGGTTTTTTGGAGGGAATTTGGGTCGGCAGGACCGGGAGGGGGCGGAGCTAAAGGGGAAATGGGTGGGGCTAAAGGGGAAATGGGCGGGGCTATGGGGTGGCTTTGCAGGGGTCCTGAGGAGATTTAGGGGCTTTGGGGCTTTTATTTGGGAATTTTGGGTCTTTAAGGGGATTCTTGGGGGGTCTCTGCGGGGGGTTTTGTGGACTTTTTGGGGTTTTTTTGGGGGGAATTTTAGTCGGCAGGGCCGGGAGGGGGCGGGGCTAAAGGGGAAATGGGCGGGGCTAAAGGGGAGTGGGCGGGGCTAAAGGGGAAATGGGCGTGTCTAAAGGGGGAGTGGGCAGAACTAAGGGGAGACTTTGCAGGGGTCCTGAGGAGATTTAGGGGGTTTGGGGCTTTTATTTGGGAATTTTGGGTCTTTAAGGGGATTTTTGGGGGTCTCTGGGGGGTTTTTTTTTGGAATTTTGGGGGTTTTGGGGGGTTTTTTGGGGGGAATTTGGGTCGGCAGGGCCGGGAGGGGGCGGGGCTAAAGGGGAAATGGGCGGGGCTAAAGGGGGAGTGGGCGGGGCTAAGGGGTGGCTTTGCAAGAGTCCTAAGGAGATTTAGGGGGTTTGGGGCTTTTATTTGGGAATTTTGGGTCTTTAAGGGGATTTTTGGGTGTCTCTGGGGGGGGTTTTTTTGGACTTCTGGGGGTTTTGGGGGGTTTTTTGGGGGGAATTTGGGTGGGCAGGGCCGGGAGGGGGCGGAGCTAAAGGGGAAATGGGCGGGGCTAAAGGGGGAGTGGGCGGGGCTAAGGGGTGGCTTTGCAGGGGTCCTGAGGAGATTTAGGGGGTTTGGGTCTTTTATTTGGGAATTTTGGGTCTTTAAGGGGATTTTTGGGGGTCTCTGGATGGTTTTTTTTTGGAATTTTGGGGGTTTTTTGGGGGGGAGAGGATTTTGCGTCGGCCGGGCCGGGAGGGGGCGGGGCTAAAGGGGAAATGGGTGGGGCTAAAGGGGAGTGGGCGGGGCTAAAGGGGAAATGGGCGTGTCTAAAGGGGGAGTGGGCGGAACTAAGGGGTGACTTTGCAGGGGTCCTGAGGAGATTTAGGGGGTTTGGTGTATTATTTGGGAATTTTGGGTCTTTAAGGGGATTTTTGGGCGTCTCTGGGGGGGGTTTTTTTGGACTTCTGGGGGTTTTTGGGGTTTTTTGGGGGGAATTTCTGTTGGCAGGGCCGGAAGGGGGCGGGGCTAAAGGGGAAATGGGCGGGGCTAAGGGGTGGCTTTGCAGGAGTCCTGAGGAGATTTAGGGGGTTTGGGGCTTTTATTTGGGAATTTTGGGTCTTTAAGGGGATTTTTGGGGGTCTCTGGATGGTTTTTTTTTGGAATTTTGGGGGTTTTTTGGGGGGGAGAGGATTTTGCGTCGGCAGGGCCGGGAGGGGGCGGGGCTAAAAGGGAAATGGGCGGGGCTAAGGGGGAGTGGGCGGGGCTAAGGGGTGGCTTTGCAGGGGTCCTGAGGAGATTTAGGGGGTTTGGGGCTTTTATTTGGGATTTTTGGGTCTTTAAGAAGATTTTTGAGGGTCTCTGGGGGTTTTTTTTTTCGGAATTTTGGGGTTTTTTGCGGGTTTTTGGGAGGGAATTTGGGTTGGCAGGGCCGGGAGGGGGCGGAGCTAAAGGGGAAATGGGCGGGGTTAAAGGGGGAGTGGGCGGGGCTAAGGGGTGGCTTTGCAGGGGTCCTGAGGAGATTTAGGGGGTTTGGGGCTTTTATTTGGGAATTTTGGGTCTTTAAGGGGAGTTTTGGGGGTCCCTTGGGGTTTTTTTTTTGGAATTTTGAGGGTTTTGGGGGGTTTTTTGGGGGGAATTTGGGTGGGCAGGGCCGGGAGGGGGCGGGGCTAAAGGGGAAATGGGCGGGGCTAAAGGAGGAGTGGGCGGGGCTATGGGGTGGCTTTGCAGGGGTCCTGAGGAGATTTAGGGGGTTTGGGGCTTTTATTTGGGAATTTTGGGTCTTTAAGGGGATTCTTGGGGGGTCTCTGGGGGGGGTTTTGTGGACTTCTGGGGGTTTTTGGGGTTTTTTTGGGGGAATTTTAGTCGGCAGGGCCGGGAGGGGGCGGGGCTAAAGGGGAAATGGGCGGGGCTAAGGGGTGGCTTTGCAGGGGTCCTGAGGAGATTTAGGGGGTTTGGGGCTTTTATTTGGGAATTTTGGGTCTTTAAGGGGATTTTTGGGGGTCTCTGGAGGGTTTTTTTTTGGAATTTTGGGGGTTTTGGGGGGTTTTTTGGGGGGAATTTGGGTCGGCAGGGCCGGGAGGGGGCGGAGCTAAAGGGGAAATGGGCGGGGCTAAAGGGGGAGTGGGCGGGGCTAAGGGGTGGCTTTGCAGGGGTCCTGAGGAGATTTAGGGGGTTTGGGGCTTTTATTTGGGAATTTTGGGTCTTTAAGGGGATTTTTGGGCGTCTCTGAGGGGGTTTTTTTTGGAATTTTGGGGGTTTTTGGAGGTTTTTTTGGGGGAAATTGGGTCGGCAGGGCCGGGAGGGGGCGGGGCTAAAGGGGAAATGGGCAGGGCTAAGGGGTGGCTTTGCAGGGGTCCTGAGGAGATTTAGGGGGTTTGGGGCTTTTATTTGGGAATTTTGGGTCTTTAAGAAGATTTTTGAGGGTCTCTGGGGGTTTTTTTTTCGGAATTTTGGGGTTTTTTGGGGGTTTTTGGGAGGGAATTTGGGTCGGCAGGGCCGGGAGGGGGCGGAGCTAAAGGGGAAATGGCCGGGGCTAAAGGGGGAGTGGGCGGGGCTAAGGGGTGGCTTTGCAGGGGTCCTGAGGAGATTTAGGGGGTTTGGGGCTTTTATTTGGGAATTTTGGGTCTTTAAGGAGAGTTTTGGGGGGTCTCTACGGGGGGTTTTGTGGACTTTTTGGGGTTTTTTTGGGGGGAATTTTAGTCGGCAGGGCCGGGAGGGGGCGGGGCTAAAGGGGGAGTGGGCGGGGCTAAGGGGTGGCTTTGCAGGGGTCCTGAGGAGATTTAGGGGGTTTGGGGCTTTTATTTGGGAATTTTGGGTCTTTAAGGGGATTTTTGGGGGTCTCTGGATGTTTTTTTTTTGGAATTTTGGGGGTTTTTTGGGGGGGAGAGGATTTTGCGTCGGCCGGGCCGGGAGGGGGCGGGGCTAAAGGGGAAATGGGCGGGGCTAAAGGGGGAGTGGGCGGGGCTAAGGGGAAATGGGCGTGTCTAAAGGGGGAGTGGGCGGAACTAAGGGGAGACTTTGCAGGGGTCCTGAGGAGATTTAGGGGGTTTGGGGCTTTTATTTGGGAATTTTGGGTCTTTAAGGGGATTTTTGGGGGTCTCTGGGGGGTTTTTTTTTGGAATTTTGGGGGTTTTGGGGGGTTTTTTGGGGGGAATTTGGGTGGGCAGGGCCGGGAGGGGGCGGGGCTAAAGGGGAAATGGGCGGGGCTAAGGGGGAGTGGGCGGGGCTAAGGGGTGGCTTTGCAGGGGTCCTGAGGAGATTTAGGGGGTTTGGGGCTTTTATTTGGGAATTTTGGGTCTTTAAGAAGATTTTTGAGGGTCTCTGGGGTTATTTTTTTCGGAATTTTGGGGTTTTTTGGGGGTTTTTGGGAGGGAATTTGGGTTGGCAGGGCCGGGAGGGGGCGGAGCTAAAGGGGAAATGGGCGGGATTAAAGGGGGAGTGGGCGGGGCTAGGGGGTGGCTTTGCAGGGGTCCTGAGGAGATTTAGGGGGTTTGGGGCTTTTATTTGGGATTTTTGGGTCTTTAAGAAGATTTTTGAGGGTCTCTGGGGGTTTTTTTTTCGGAATTTTGGGGTTTTTTGGGGGTTTTTGGGAGGGAATTTGGGTCGGCAGGGCCGGGAGGGGGCGGAGCTAAAGGGGAAATGGGCGGGGTTAAAGGGGGAGTGGGCGGGGCTAAGGGGTGGCTTTGCAGGGGTCCTGAGGAGATTTAGGGGGTTTGGGGCTTTTATTTGGGAATTTTGGGTCTTTAAGGGGAGTTTTGGGGGTCTCTGGGGGTTTTTTTTTTGGAATTTTGAGGGTTTTGGGGGGTTTTTTGGGGGGAATTTGGGTTGGCAGGGCCGGGAGGGGGCGGGGCTAAAGGGGAAATGGGCGGGGCTAAAGGAGGAGTGGGCGGGGCTATGGGGTGGCTTTGCAGGGGTCCTGAGGAGATTTAGGGGGTTTGGGGCTTTTATTTGGGAATTTTGGGTCCTTAAGGGGATTTTTGGGGGTCTCTGGGGGGGTTTTTTTTTGGAATTTTAGGGGGTTTAAGGGGGTTTTTGGGGGAGAATTAGGGTCGGCAGGGCCGGGAGGGGGCGGGGCTAAAGGGGAAATGGGCGGGGCTAAAGGGGGAGTGGGCGGGGCTAAAGGGGAAATGGGCGTGTCTAAAGGGGGAGTGGGCGGAACTAAGGGGTGACTTTGCAGGGGTCCTGAGGAGATTTAGGGGGTTTGGTGTATTATTTGGGAATTTTGGGTCTTTAAGGGGATTTTTGGGCGTCTCTGGGGGGGGTTTTTTTTGGACTTCTGGGGGTTTTTGGGGTTTTTTGGGGGGAATTTCGGTTGGCAGGGCCGGGAGGGGGCGGGGCTAAAGGGGAAATAGGCGGGGCTAAGGGGTGGCTTTGCAGGGGTCCTGAGGAGATTTAGGGAGTTTGGGGCTTTTATTTGGGAATTTTGGGTCTTTAAGGGGATTTTTGGGGGTCTCTGGGGGGGGGGTTTTTTGGAATTTTAGGGGGTTTAAGGGGGTTTTTGGGGGAGAATTAGGGTCGGCAGGGCCGGGAGGGGGCGGGGCTAAAGGGGAAATGGGCGGGGCTAAAGGGGGAGTGGGCGGGGCTAAAGGGGAAATGGGCGTGTCTAAAGGGGGAGTGGGCAGAACTAAGGGGTGACTTTGCAGGGGTCCTGAGGAGATTTAGGGGGTTTGGGGCTTTTATTTGGGAATTTTGGGTCTTTAAGGGGATTTTTGGGCGTCCCTGGGGGGGGTTTTTTTGGACTTCCTGGGGTTTTTGGGGGTTTTTTGGAGGGAATTTGGGTCGGCAGGACCGGGAGGGGGCGGAGCTAAAGGGGAAATGGGTGGGGCTAAAGGGGAAATGGGCGGGGCTATGGGGTGGCTTTGCAGGGGTCCTGAGGAGATTTAGGGGCTTTGGGGCTTTTATTTGGGAATTTTGGGTCTTTAAGGGGATTCTTCGGGGGTCTCTGCGGGGGGTTTTGTGGACTTTTTGGGGTTTTTTTGGGGGGAATTTTAGTCGGCAGGGCCGGGAGGGGGCGGGGCTAAAGGGGAAATGGGCGGGGCTAAAGGGGAGTGGGCGGGGCTAAAGGGGAAATGGGCGTGTCTAAAGGGGGAGTGGGCAGAACTAAGGGGAGACTTTGCAGGGGTCCTGAGGAGATTTAGGGGGTTTGGGGCTTTTATTTGGGAATTTTGGGTCTTTAAGGGGATTTTTGGGGGTCTCTGGGGGGTTTTTTTTTGGAATTTTGGGGGTTTTGGGGGGTTTTTTGGGGGGAATTTGGGTCGGCAGGGCCGGGAGGGGGCGGGGCTAAAGGGGAAATGGGCGGGGCTAAAGGGGGAGTGGGCGGGGCTAAGGGGTGGCTTTGCAAGAGTCCTAAGGAGATTTAGGGGGTTTGGGGCTTTTATTTGGGAATTTTGGGTCTTTAAGGGGATTTTTGGGTGTCTCTGGGGGGGGTTTTTTTGGACTTCTGGGGGTTTTGGGGGGTTTTTTGGGGGGAATTTGGGTGGGCAGGGCCGGGAGGGGGCGGAGCTAAAGGGGAAATGGGCGGGGCTAAAGGGGGAGTGGGCGGGGCTAAGGGGTGGCTTTGCAGGGGTCCTGAGGAGATTTAGGGGGTTTGGGTCTTTTATTTGGGAATTTTGGGTCTTTAAGGGGATTTTTGGGGGTCTCTGGATGGTTTTTTTTTGGAATTTTGGGGGTTTTTTGGGGGGGAGAGGATTTTGCGTCGGCCGGGCCGGGAGGGGGCGGGGCTAAAGGGGAAATGGGTGGGGCTAAAGGGGAGTGGGCGGGGCTAAAGGGGAAATGGGCGTGTCTAAAGGGGGAGTGGGCGGAACTAAGGGGTGACTTTGCAGGGGTCCTGAGGAGATTTAGGGGGTTTGGTGTATTATTTGGGAATTTTGGGTCTTTAAGGGGATTTTTGGGCGTCTCTGGGGGGGGTTTTTTTGGACTTCTGGGGGTTTTTGGGGTTTTTTGGGGGGAATTTCTGTTGGCAGGGCCGGAAGGGGGCGGGGCTAAAGGGGAAATGGGCGGGGCTAAGGGGTGGCTTTGCAGGAGTCCTGAGGAGATTTAGGGGGTTTGGGGCTTTTATTTGGGAATTTTGGGTCTTTAAGGGGATTTTTGGGGGTCTCTGGATGGTTTTTTTTTGGAATTTTGGGGGTTTTTTGGGGGGGAGAGGATTTTGCGTCGGCAGGGCCGGGAGGGGGCGGGGCTAAAAGGGAAATGGGCGGGGCTAAGGGGGAGTGGGCGGGGCTAAGGGGTGGCTTTGCAGGGGTCCTGAGGAGATTTAGGGGGTTTGGGGCTTTTATTTGGGATTTTTGGGTCTTTAAGAAGATTTTTGAGGGTCTCTGGGGGTTTTTTTTTTCGGAATTTTGGGGTTTTTTGCGGGTTTTTGGGAGGGAATTTGGGTTGGCAGGGCCGGGAGGGGGCGGAGCTAAAGGGGAAATGGGCGGGGTTAAAGGGGGAGTGGGCGGGGCTAAGGGGTGGCTTTGCAGGGGTCCTGAGGAGATTTAGGGGGTTTGGGGCTTTTATTTGGGAATTTTGGGTCTTTAAGGGGAGTTTTGGGGGTCCCTTGGGGTTTTTTTTTTGGAATTTTGAGGGTTTTGGGGGGTTTTTTGGGGGGAATTTGGGTGGGCAGGGCCGGGAGGGGGCGGGGCTAAAGGGGAAATGGGCGGGGCTAAAGGAGGAGTGGGCGGGGCTATGGGGTGGCTTTGCAGGGGTCCTGAGGAGATTTAGGGGGTTTGGGGCTTTTATTTGGGAATTTTGGGTCTTTAAGGGGATTCTTGGGGGGTCTCTGGGGGGGGTTTTGTGGACTTCTGGGGGTTTTTGGGGTTTTTTTGGGGGAATTTTAGTCGGCAGGGCCGGGAGGGGGCGGGGCTAAAGGGGAAATGGGCGGGGCTAAGGGGTGGCTTTGCAGGGGTCCTGAGGAGATTTAGGGGGTTTGGGGCTTTTATTTGGGAATTTTGGGTCTTTAAGGGGATTTTTGGGGGTCTCTGGAGGGTTTTTTTTTGGAATTTTGGGGGTTTTGGGGGGTTTTTTGGGGGGAATTTGGGTCGGCAGGGCCGGGAGGGGGCGGAGCTAAAGGGGAAATGGGCGGGGCTAAAGGGGGAGTGGGCGGGGCTAAGGGGTGGCTTTGCAGGGGTCCTGAGGAGATTTAGGGGGTTTGGGGCTTTTATTTGGGAATTTTGGGTCTTTAAGGGGATTTTTGGGCGTCTCTGAGGGGGTTTTTTTTGGAATTTTGGGGGTTTTTGGAGGTTTTTTTGGGGGAAATTGGGTCGGCAGGGCCGGGAGGGGGCGGGGCTAAAGGGGAAATGGGCAGGGCTAAGGGGTGGCTTTGCAGGGGTCCTGAGGAGATTTAGGGGGTTTGGGGCTTTTATTTGGGAATTTTGGGTCTTTAAGAAGATTTTTGAGGGTCTCTGGGGGTTTTTTTTTCGGAATTTTGGGGTTTTTTGGGGGTTTTTGGGAGGGAATTTGGGTCGGCAGGGCCGGGAGGGGGCGGAGCTAAAGGGGAAATGGCCGGGGCTAAAGGGGGAGTGGGCGGGGCTAAGGGGTGGCTTTGCAGGGGTCCTGAGGAGATTTAGGGGGTTTGGGGCTTTTATTTGGGAATTTTGGGTCTTTAAGGAGAGTTTTGGGGGGTCTCTACGGGGGGTTTTGTGGACTTTTTGGGGTTTTTTTGGGGGGAATTTTAGTCGGCAGGGCCGGGAGGGGGCGGGGCTAAAGGGGGAGTGGGCGGGGCTAAGGGGTGGCTTTGCAGGGGTCCTGAGGAGATTTAGGGGGTTTGGGGCTTTTATTTGGGAATTTTGGGTCTTTAAGGGGATTTTTGGGGGTCTCTGGATGTTTTTTTTTTGGAATTTTGGGGGTTTTTTGGGGGGGAGAGGATTTTGCGTCGGCCGGGCCGGGAGGGGGCGGGGCTAAAGGGGAAATGGGCGGGGCTAAAGGGGGAGTGGGCGGGGCTAAGGGGAAATGGGCGTGTCTAAAGGGGGAGTGGGCGGAACTAAGGGGAGACTTTGCAGGGGTCCTGAGGAGATTTAGGGGGTTTGGGGCTTTTATTTGGGAATTTTGGGTCTTTAAGGGGATTTTTGGGGGTCTCTGGGGGGTTTTTTTTTGGAATTTTGGGGGTTTTGGGGGGTTTTTTGGGGGGAATTTGGCTCGGCAGGGCCGGGAGGGGGCGGAGCTAAAGGGGAAATGGGTGGGGCTAAGGGGGAGTGGGCGGGGCTAAGGGGTGGCTTTGCAGGGGTCCTGAGGAGATTTAGGGGGTTTGGGGCTTTTATTTGGGAATTTTGGGTCTTTAAGGGGATTTTTGGGGGTCCCTTGGGGTTTTTTTTTTTGAATTTTGGCGGTTTTGGGGGGTTTTTTGGGGGGCAATTTGGGTGGGCCGGGCCGGGAGGGGGCGGAGCTAAAGGGGAAATGGCCGGGGCTAAAGGGGGAGTGGGCGGGGCTAAGGGGAAATGGGCGTGTCTAAAGGGGGAGTGGGCGGAACTAAGGGGTGACTTTGCAGGGGTCCTGAGGAGATTTAGGGGGTTTGGTGTATTATTTGGGAATTTTGGGTCTTTAAGGGGATTTTTGGGCGTCTCTGGGGGGGGTTTTTTTGGACTTCTGGGGGTTTTTGGGGTTTTTTGGGGGGAATTTCGGTTGGCAGGGCCGGGAGGGGGCGGGGCTAAAGGGGAAATGGGCGGGGCTAAGGGGTGGCTTTGCAGGAGTCCTGAGGAGATTTAGGGGGTTTGGGGCTTTTATTTGGGAATTTTGGGTCTTTAAGGGGATTTTTGGGGGTCTCTGGGGGGGGGTTTTTTTTGGAATTTTAGGGGGTTTAAGGGGGTTTTTGGGGGAGAATTAGGGTCGGCAGGGCCGGGAGGGGGCGGGGCTAAAGGGGAAATGGGTGGGGCTAAAGGGGAGTGGGCGGGGCTAAAGGGGAAATGGGCGTGTCTAAAGGGGGAGTGGGCAGAAATAAGGGGTGGCTTTGCAGGGGTCCTGAGGAGATTTAGGGGGTTTGGGTCTTTTATTTGGGAATTTTGGGTCTTTAAGGGGATTTTTGGGCGTCTCTGGGGGTGGTTTTTTTGGACTTCTGGGGGTTTTTGGGGGGGAATTTGGGTGGGCAGGGCCGGGAGGGGGCGGAGCTAAAGGGGAAATGGGCGGGGCTAAAGGGGAAATGGGCGGGGCTAAGGGGTGGCTTTGCAGGGGTCCTGAGGAGATTTAGGGGGTTTGGGGCTTTTATTTGGGAATTTTGGGTCTTTAAGGGGATTTTTGGGGGTCTCTGGGGGATTTTTTTTTGGAATTTTGGGGGTTTTGGGGGGTTTTTTGGGGGGAATTTTGGTCGGCAGGGCTGGGAGGGGGCGGGGCTAAAGGGGAAATGGGCGGGGCTAAAGGGGGAGTGGGCAGGGCTAAGGGGTGGCTTTGCAGGGGTCCTGAGGAGATTTAGGGGGTTTGGGGCTTTTATTTGGGAATTTTGGGTCTTTAAGGGGATTTTTGGGGGTCTCTGAGGGGGTTTTTTTTGGAATTTTGGGGGTTTTTGGAGGTTTTTTTGGGGGAAATTGGGTCGGCAGGGCCGGGAGGGGGCGGGGCTAAAGGGGAAATGGGCAGGGCTAAGGGGTGGCTTTACAGGGGTCCTGAGGAGATTTAGGGGGTTTGGGGCTTTTATTTGGGAATTTTGGGTCTTTAAGAAGATTTTTGAGGGTCTCTGGGGTTTTTTTTTTCGGAATTTTGGGGTTTTTTGGGGGTTTTTGGGAGGGAATTTGGGTCGGCAGGGCCGGGAGGGGGCGGAGCTAAAGGGGAAATGGGCGGGGCTAGAGGGGGAGTGGGCGGGGCTAAGGGGTGGCTTTGCACGGGTCCTGAGGAGATTTAGGGGGTTTGGGGCTTTTATTTGGGAATTTTGGGTCTTTAAGGAGAGTTTTGGGGGTCTCTGGGGGTTTTTTTTTTTGAATTTTGGGGGTTTTGGGGGTTTTTTTGGGGGGAATTTGGGTGGGCAGGGCCGGGAGGGGGCGGGGCTAAAGGGGAAATGGGCGGGGCTAAAGGAGGAGTGGGCGGGGCTATGGGGTGGCTTTGCAGGGGTCCTGAGGAGATTTAGGGGGTTTGGGGCTTTTATTTGGGAATTTTGGGTCCTTAAGGGGATTTTTGGGGGTCTCTGGGGGGTTTTTTTTTTTGAATTTTGGGGGGTTTAAGGGGGTTTTTGGGGGAGAATTAGGGTCGGCAGGGCCGGGAGGGGGCGGGGCTAAAGGGGAAATGGGCGGGGCTAAAGGGGGAGTGGGCGGGGCTAAAGGGGAAATGGGCGTGTCTAAAGGGGGAGTGGGCGGAACTAAGGGGTGACTTTGCAGGGGTCCTGAGGAGATTTAGGGGGTTTGGTGTATTATTTGGGAATTTTGGGTCTTTAAGGGGATTTTTGGGCGTCTCTGGGGGGGGTTTTTTTGGACTTCTGGGGGTTTTTGGGGTTTTTTGGGGGGAATTTCGGTTGGCAGGGCCGGGAGGGGGCGGGGCTAAAGGGGAAATGGGCGGGGCTAAGGGGTGGCTTTGCAGGAGTCCTGAGGAGATTTAGGGGGTTTGGGGCTTTTATTTGGGAATTTTGGGTCTTTAAGGGGATTTTTGGGGGTCTCTGGGGGGGGGTTTTTTTTGGAATTTTAGGGGGTTTAAGGGGGTTTTTGGGGGAGAATTAGGGTCGGCAGGGCCGGGAGGGGGCGGGGCTAAAGGGGAAATGGGCGGGGCTAAAGGGGAGTGGGCGGGGCTAAAGGGGAAATGGGCGTGTCTAAAGGGGGAGTGGGCAGAAATAAGGGGTGGCTTTGCAGGGGTCCTGAGGAGATTTAGGGGGTTTGGGGCTTTTATTTGGGAATTTTGGGTCTTTAAGGGGATTTTTGGGCGTCTCTGGGGGTGGTTTTTTTGGACTTCTGGGGGTTTTTGGGGGGGAATTTGGGTGGGCAGGGCCGGGAGGGGGCGGAGCTAAAGGGGAAATGGGCGGGGCTAAAGGGGAAATGGGCGGGGCTAAGGGGTGGCTTTGCAGGGGTCCTGAGGAGATTTAGGGGGTTTGGGGCTTTTATTTGGGAATTTTGGGTCTTTAAGGGGATTTTTGGGGGTCTCTGGGGGATTTTTTTTTGGAATTTTGGGGGTTTTGGGGGGTTTTTTGGGGGGAATTTGGGTGGGCAGGGCCGGGAGGGGGCGGGGCTAAAGGGGAAATGGGCGGGGCTAAAGGGGGAGTGGGCAGGGCTAAGGGGTGGCTTTGCAGGGGTCCTGAGGAGATTTAGGGGGTTTGGGGCTTTTATTTGGGAATTTTGGGTCTTTAAGGGGATTTTTGGGGGTCTCTGAGGGGGTTTTTTTTGGAATTTTGGAGGTTTTTGGAGGTTTTTTTGGGGGAAATTGGGTCGGCAGGGCCGGGAGGGGGCGGGGCTAAAGGGGAAATGGGCAGGGCTAAGGGGTGGCTTTACAGGGGTCCTGAGGAGATTTAGGGGGTTTGGGGCTTTTATTTGGGAATTTTGGGTCTTTAAGGAGAGTTTTGGGGGTCTCTGGGGGTTTTTTTTTTTGAATTTTGGGGGTTTTGGGGGGTTTTTTGGGGGGAATTTGGGTGGGCAGGGCCGGGAGGGGGCGGGGCTAAAGGGGAAATGGGCAGGGCTAAAGGAGGAGTGGGCGGGGCTATGGGGTGGCTTTGCAGGGGTCCTGAGGAGATTTAGGGGGTTTGGGGCTTTTATTTGGGAATTTTGGGTCCTTAAGGGGATTTTTGGGGGTCTCTGGGGGGTTTTTTTTTTTGAATTTTGGGGGGTTTAAGGGGGTTTTTGGGGGAGAATTAGGGTCGGCAGGGCCGGGAGGGGGCGGGGCTAAAGGGGAAATGGGCGGGGCTAAAGGGGGAGTGGGCGGGGCTAAAGGGGAAATGGGCGTGTCTAAAGGGGGAGTGGGCGGAACTAAGGGGTGACTTTGCGGGGGTCCTGAGGAGATTTAGGGGGTTTGGTGTATTATTTGGGAATTTTGGGTCTTTAAGGGGATTTTTGGGCGTCTCTGGGGGGGGTTTTTTTGGACTTCTGGGGGTTTTTGGGGTTTTTGGGGGGAATTTCTGTTGGCAGGGCCGGGAGGGGGCGGGGATAAAGGGGAAATGGGCGGGGCTAAGGGGTGGCTTTGCAAGAGTCCTGAGGAGATTTAGGGGGTTTGGGGCTTTTATTTGGGAATTTTGGGTCTTTAAGGGGATTTTTGGGCGTCTCTGGGGGGGGTTTTTTTTGGACTTCTGGGGGTTTTTGGGGGTTTTTTGGGGGGAATTTGGGTCGGCAGGACCGGGAGGGGGCGGAGCTAAAGGGGAAATGGGAGGGGCTAAAGGGGAAATGGGCGGGGCTAAGGGGTGGCTTTGCAGGGGTCCTGAGGAGATTTAGGGGGTTTGGGGCTTTTATTTGGGAATTTTGGGTCTTTAAGGGGATTCTTGGGGGGTCTCTGGGGGGGGTTTTGTGGACTTCTGGGGGTTTTTGGGGTTTTTTGGGGGGAATTTGAGTCGGCAGGGCCGGGAGGGGGCGGGGATAAAGGGGAAATGGGCGGGGCTAAGGGGTGGCTTTGCAGGGGTCCTGAGGAGATTTAGGGAGTTTGGGGCTTTTATTTGGGAATTTTGGGTCTTTAAGGGGATTTTTGGGGGTCTCTGGGGGGGGGGGTTTTTGGAATTTTAGGGGGTTTTTGGGGGGTTTTTGGGGGAGAATTAGGGTCGGCAGGGCCGGGAGGGGGCGGGGCTAAAGGGGAAATGGGCGGGGCTAAAGGGGGAGTGGGCGGGGCTAAAGGGGAAATGGGCGTGTCTAAAGGGGGAGTGGGCAGAACTAAGGGGAGACTTTGCAGGGGTCCTGAGGAGATTTAGGGGGTTTGGGGCTTTTATTTGGGAATTTTGGGACTTTAAGGGGATTTTTGGGCGTCTCTGGGGGGGGTTTTTTTGGACTTCCTGGGGTTTTTGGGGGTTTTTTGGGGGGAATTTGGGTTGGCAGGGCCGGGAGGGGGCGGAGCTAAAGGGGAAATGGGCGGGGTTAAAGGGGGAGTGGGCGGGGCTAAGGGGTGGCTTTGCAGGGGTCCTGAGGAGATTTAGGGGGTTTGGGGCTTTTATTTGGGAATTTTGGGTCTTTAAGGGGAGTTTTGGGGGTCTCTGGGGTTTTTTTTTTTGGAATTTTGAGGGTTTTGGGGGGTTTTTTGGGGGGAATTTGGGTGGGCAGGGCCGGGAGGGGGCGGGGCTAAAGGGGAAATGGGCGGGGCTAAAGGAGGAGTGGGCGGGGCTATGGGGTGGCTTTGCAGGGGTCCTGAGGAGATTTAGGGGGTTTGGGGCTTTTATTTGGGAATTTTGGGTCCTTAAGGGGATTTTTGGGGGTCTCTGGGGGGGTTTTTTTTTGGAATTTTAGGGGGTTTAAGGGGGTTTTTGGGGGAGAATTAGGGTCGGCAGGGCCGGGAGGGGGCGGGGCTAAAGGGGAAATGGGCGGGGCTAAAGGGGAGTGGGCGGGGCTAAAGGGGAAATGGGCGTGTCTAAAGGGGGAGTGGGCGGAACTAAGGGGTGACTCTGCAGTGGTCCTTAGGAGATTTAGGGGGTTTGGTGTATTATTTGGGAATTTTGGGTCTTTAAGGGGATTTTTGGGCGTCTCTGGGGGGGGTTTTTTTTGGACTTCTGGGGGTTTTTGGGGTTTTTTGGGGGGAATTTCGGTTGGCAGGGCCGGGAGGGGGCGGGGCTAAAGGGGAAATAGGCGGGGCTAAGGGGTGGCTTTGCAGGGGTCCTGAGGAGATTTAGGGAGTTTGGGGCTTTTATTTGGGAATTTTGGGTCTTTAAGGGGATTCTTGGGGGTCTCTGGGGGGGGTTTTTTTGGAATTTTAGGGGGTTTAAGGGGGTTTTTGGGGGAGAATTAGGGTCGGCAGGGCCGGGAGGGGGCGGGGCTAAAGGGGAAATGGGTGGGGCTAAAGGGGGAGTGGGCGGGGCTAAAGGGGAAATGGGCGTGTCTAAAGGGGGAGTGAGCAGAACTAAGGGGTGACTTTGCAGGGGTCCTGAGGAGATTTAGGGGGTTTGGGGCTTTTATTTGGGAATTTTGGGTCTTTAAGGGGATTTTTGGGCGTCCCTGGGGGGGGTTTTTTTGGACTTCCTGGGGTTTTTGGGGGTTTTTTGGGGGGAATTTGGGTCGGCAGGACCGGGAGGGGGCGGAGCTAAAGGGGAAATGGGTGGGGCTAAAGGGGAAATGGGCGGGGCTATGGGGTGGCTTTGCAGGGGTCCTGAGGAGATTTAGGGGCTTGGGGCTTTTATTTGGGAATTTTGGGTCTTTAAGGGGATTTTTGGGGGTCTCTGGGGGGTTTTTTTATGGAATTTTGGGGGTTTTGGGGGGTTTTTTGGGGGGAATTTGGGTCGGCAGGGCCGGGAGGGGGCGGGGCTAAAGGGGAAATGGGCGGGGCTAGAGGGGGAGTGGGCGGGGCTAAGGGGTGGCTTGGCAGGGGTCCTGAAGAGATTTAGGGGGTTTGGGGCTTTTATTTGGGAATTTTGGGTCTTTAAGGGGATTTTTGGGGGTCCCTTGGGGTTTTTTTTTTGAATTTTGGCGGTTTTGGGGGGTTTTTTGGGGGGGAGAGGATTTTGCGTCGGCCGGGCCGGGAGGGGGCGGGGCTAAAGGGGAAATGGGCGGGGCTAAAGGGGGAGTGGGCGGGGCTAAGGGGAAATGGGCGGGTCTAAAGGGGGAGTGGGTGGGGCTAAGGGGTGACTTTGCAGGGGTCCTGAGGAGATTTAGGGGGTTTGGTGTATTATTTTGGAATTTTGGGTCTTTAAGGGGATTTTTGGGCGTCTCTGGGGGGGTTTTTTTGGACTTCTGGGGGTTTTTGGGGTTTTTTGGGGGGAATTTCTGTTGGCAGGGCCGGGAGGGGGCGGGGCTAAAGGGGAAATAGGCGGGGCTAAGGGGTGGCTTTGCAAGAGTCCTGAGGAGATTTAGGGGGTTTGGGGCTTTTATTTGGGAATTTTGGGTCCTTAAGGGGATTTTTGGGGGTCTCTGGGGGGGTTTTTTTTTGGAATTTTAGGGGGTTTAAGGGGGTTTTTGGGGGAGAATTAGGGTCGGCAGGGCCGGGAGGGGGCGGGGCTAAAGGGGAAATGGGCGGGGCTAAAGGGGGAGTGGGCGGGGCTAAAGGGGAAATGGGCGTGTCTAAAGGGGGAGTGGGCGGAACTAAGGGGTGACTTTGCAGGGGTCCTGAGGAGATTTAGGGGGTTTGGTGTATTATTTGGGAATTTTGGGTCTTTAAGGGGATTTTTGGGCGTCTCTGGGGGGGGTTTTTTTGGACTTCTGGGGGTTTTTGGGGTTTTTTGGGGGGAATTTCGGTTGGCAGGGCCGGGAGGGGGCGGGGCTAAAGGGGAAATAGGCGGGGCTAAGGGGTGGCTTTGCAGGGGTCCTGAGGAGATTTAGGGAGTTTGGGGCTTTTATTTGGGAATTTTGGGTCTTTAAGGGGATTTTTGGGGGTCTCTGGGGGGGGTTTTTTTGGACTTCTGGGGGTTTTGGGGGGTTTTTTGGGGGGAATTTGGCTCGGCAGGGCCCTGAGGGGGCAGGGATCAAGGGGAAATGGGCGGGGCTAAGGGGTGGCTTTGCAGGGGTCCTGAGAAGATTTAGGGGGTTTGGGGCTTTTATTTGGGAATTTTGGGGCTTTTATTTGGGAATTTTAGGTCTTTAAGGGGATTTTTGGGGGTCTCTGGGGGGTTTTTTTTTGAATTTTGGGGGTTTTTGATGGTTTTTTGGGGGGAATTTGGGTGGGCAGGGCCGAAAGGGGGCGGGGCTAAAGGGGAAATGGGCGGGGCTAAAGGGGAAATGGGCGGGGCTAAAGGGGGAGTGGGCGGGGCTAAAGGGGAAATGGGCGGGGCTAAAGGAGGAGTGGGCGGGGCTATGGGGTGGCTTTGCAGGGGTCCTGAGGAGATTTAGGGGGTTTGGGGCTTTTATTTGGGAATTTTGGGTCTTTAAGGGGATGTTTGTGGGTCTCTGGGGGGTTTTTTTTTTGGAATTTTGGGGGTTTTTTGGGGGTTTTTGGGGGAATTTGGGTGGGTAGGGCCGGGAGGGGGCGGAGGTAAAGGGGAAATGGGCAGGGCTAAGGGGTGGCTTTGCAGGGGTCCTGAGGAGATTTAGGGGGTTTGGGGCTTTTATTTGGGAATTTTGGGTCTTTAAGAAGATTTTTGAGGGTCTCTGGGGTTTTTTTTTTCGGAATTTTGGGGTTTTTTGGGGGTTTTTGGGAGGGAATTTGGGTCGGCAGGGCCGGGAGGGGGCGGAGCTAAAGGGGAAATGGCCGGGGCTAAAGGGGGAGTGGGCGGGGCTAAGGGGTGGCTTTGCAGGGGTCCTGAGGAGATTTAGGGGGTTTGGGGCTTTTATTTGGGAATTTTGGGTCCTTAAGGGGATTTTTGGGGGTCTCTGGGGGGGTTTTTTTTTGGAATTTTAGGGGGTTTAAGGGGGTTTTTGGGGGAGAATTAGGGTCGGCAGGGCCGGGAGGGGGCGGGGCTAAAGGGGAAATGGGCGGGGCTAAAGGGGGAGTGGGCGGGGCTAAAGGGGAAATGGGCGTGTCTAAAGGGGGAGTGGGCGGAACTAAGGGGTGACTTTGCAGGGGTCCTGAGGAGATTTAGGGGGTTTGGTGTATTATTTGGGAATTTTGGGTCTTTAAGGGGATTTTTGGGCGTCTCTGGGGGGGGTTTTTTTGGACTTCTGGGGGTTTTTGGTGTTTTTTGGGGGGAATTTCTGTTGGCAGGGCCGGGAGGGGGCGGGGCTAAAGGGGGAGTGGGCGGGGCTAAGGGGTGGCTTTGCAGGAGTCCTGAGGAGATTTAGGGGGTTTGGGGCTTTTATTTGGGAATTTTGGGTCTTTAAGGGGATTTTTGGGCGTCTCTGGGGGGGGTTTTTTTGGACTTCTGGGGGTTTTTGGGGGTTTTTTGGGGGGAATTTGGGTCGGCAGGACCGGGAGGGGGCGGAGCTAAAGGGGAAATGGGAGGGGCTAAAGGGGAAATGGGCGGGGCTGAGGGGTGGCTTTGCAGGGGTCCTGAGGAGATTTAGGGGGTTTGGGGCTTTTATTTGGGAATTTTGGGTCTTTAGGGGGATTCTTGGGGGGTCTCTGGGGGGGGTTTTGTGGACTTCTGGGGGTTTTTGGGTTTTTTTTGGGGGGAATTTTAGTCGGCAGGGCCGGGAGGGGGCGGGGATAAAGGGGAAATGGGCGGGGCTAAGGGGGAGTGGGCGGGGCTAAGGGGTGGCTTTGCAGGGGTCCTGAGGAGATTTAGGGGGTTTGGGGCTTTTATTTGGGATTTTTGGGTCTTTAAGAAGATTTTTGAGGGTCTCTGGGGGTTTTTTTTTCGGAATTTTGGGGTTTTTTGGGGGTTTTTGGGAGGGAATTTGGGTCGGCAGGGCCGGGAGGGGGCGGAGCAAAGAGGAAATGGGCGGGGTTAAAGGGGGAGTGGGCGGGGCTAAGGGGTGGCTTTGCAGGGGTCCTGAGGAGATTTAGGGGGTTTGGGGCTTTTATTTGGGAATTTTGGGTCTTTAAGGGGAGTTTTGGGGGTCTCTGGGGGTTTTTTTTTTTGGAATTTTGAGGGTTTTGGGGGGTTTTTTGGGGGGAATTTGGGTTGGCAGGGCCGGGAGGGGGCGGGGCTAAAGGGGAAATGGGCGGGGCTAAAGGAGGAGTGGGCGGGGCTATGGGGTGGCTTTGCAGGGGTCCTGAGGAGATTTAGGGGGTTTGGGGCTTTTATTTGGGAATTTTGGGTCCTTAAGGGGATTTTTGGGGGTCTCTGGGGGGGTTTTTTTTTGGAATTTTAGGGGGTTTAAGGGGGTTTTTGGGGGAGAATTAGGGTCGGCAGGGCCGGGAGGGGGCGGGGCTAAAGGGGAAATGGGCGGGGCTAAAGGGGGAGTGGGCAGGGCTAAAGGGGAAATGGGCGTGTCTAAAGGGGGAGTGGGCGGAACTAAGGGGTGACTTTGCAGTGGTCCTGAGGAGATTTAGGGGGTTTGGTGTATTATTTGGGAATTTTGGGTCTTTAAGGGGATTTTTGGGCGTCTCTGGGGGGGGTTTTTTTTGGACTTCTGGGGGTTTTTGGGGTTTTTTGGGGGGAATTTCGGTTGGCAGGGCCGGGAGGGGGCGGGGCTAAAGGGGAAATAGGCGGGGCTAAGGGGTGGCTTTGCAGGGGTCCTGAGGAGATTTAGGGAGTTTGGGGCTTTTATTTGGGAATTTTGGGTCTTTAAGGGGATTTTTGGGGGTCTCTGGGGGGGGGGTTTTTTGGAATTTTAGGGGGTTTAAGGGGTTTTTGGGGGAGAATTAGGGTCGGCAGGGCCGGGAGGGGGCGGGGCTAAAGGGGAAATGGGCGGGGCTAAAGGGGGAGTGGGCGGGGCTAAAGGGGAAATGGGCGTGTCTAAAGGGGGAGTGGGCAGAACTAAGGGGTGACTTTGCAGGGGTCCTGAGGAGATTTAGGGGGTTTGGGGCTTTTATTTGGGAATTTTGGGTCTTTAAGGGGATTTTTGGGCGTCCCTGGGGGGGGTTTTTTTTGGACTTCCTGGGGTTTTTGGGGGTTTTTTTGGGGGAATTTGGGTCGGCAGGACCGGGAGGGGGCGGAGCTAAAGGGGAAATGGGTGGGGCTAAAGGGGAAATGGGCGGGGCTATGGGGTGGCTTTTCAGGGGTCCTGAGGAGATTTAGGGGCTTTGGGGCTTTTATTTGGGAATTTTGGGTCTTTAAGGGGATTCTTGGGGGGTCTCTGGGGGGGGTTTTGTGGACTTTTTGGGGTTTTTTTGGGGGGAATTTTAGTCGGCAGGGCCGGGAGGGGGCGGGGCTAAAGGGGAAATGGGCGGGGCTAAAGGGGAGTGGGCGGGGCTAAAGGGGAAATGGGCGTGTCTAAAGGGGGAGTGGGCAGAACTAAGGGGAGACTTTGCAGGGGTCCTGAGGAGATTTAGGGGGTTTGGGGCTTTTATTTGGGAATTTTGGGTCTTTAAGGGGATTTTTGGGGGTCTCTGGGGGTTTTTTTTTTGGAATTTTGGGGGTTTTGGGGGGTTTTTTGGGGGGAATTTGGGTCGGCAGGGCCGGGAGGGGGCGGGGCTAAAGGGGAAATGGGCGGGGCTAAGGGGGAGTGGGCGGGGCTAAGGGGTGGCTTTGCAGGGGTCCTGAGGAGATTTAGGGGGTTTGGGGCTTTTATTTGGGATTTTTGGGTCTTTAAGAAGATTTTTGAGGGTCTCTGGGGTTATTTTTTTCGGAATTTTGGGGTTTTTTGGGGGTTTTTGGGAGGGAATTTGGGTTGGCAGGGCCGGGAGGGGGCGGAGCTAAAGGGGAAATGGGCGGGGTTAAAGGGGGAGTGGGCGGGGCTAAGGGGTGGCTTTGCAGGGGTCCTGAGGAGATTTAGGGGGTTTGGGGCTTTTATTTGGGAATTTTGGGTCTTTAAGGGGAGTTTTGGGGGTCTCTGGGGTTTTTTTTTTTGGAATTTTGAGGGTTTTGGGGGGTTTTTTGGGGGGAATTTGGGTTGGCAGGGCCGGGAGGGGGCGGGGCTAAAGGGGAAATGGGCGGGGCTAAAGGAGGAGTGGGCGGGGCTATGGGGTGGCTTTGCAGGGGTCCTGAGGAGATTTAGGGGGTTTGGGGCTTTTATTTGGGAATTTTGGGTCTTTAAGGGGATTTTTGGGGGTCTCTGGGGGATTTTTTTTTGGAATTTTGGGGGTTTTGGGGGGTTTTTTGGGGGGAATTTGGGTCGGCAGGGCCGGGAGGGGGCGGGGCTAAAGGGGAAATGGGCGGGGCTAAAGGGGGAGTGGGCAGGGCTAAGGGGTGGCTTTGCAGGGGTCCTGAGGAGATTTAGGGGGTTTGGGGCTTTTATTTGGGAATTTTGGGTCTTTAAGAAGATTTTTGAGGGTCTCTGGGGTTTTTTTTTTCGGAATTTTGGGGTTTTTTGGGGGTTTTTGGGAGGGAATTTGGGTCGGCAGGGCCGGGAGGGGGCGGAGCTAAAGGGGAAATGGGCGGGGCTAGAGGGGGAGTGGGCGGGGCTAATGGGTGGCTTTGCAGGGGTCCTGAGGAGATTTAGGGGGTTTGGGGCTTTTATTTGGGAATTTTGGGTCTTTAAGGGGATTTTTGGGCGTCCCTGGGGGGGGTTTTTTTGGACTTCCTGGGGTTTTTGGGGGTTTTTTGGGGGGAATTTGGGTCGGCAGGACCGGGAGGGGGCGGAGCTAAAGGGGAAATGGGTGGGGCTAAAGGGGAAATGGGCGGGGCTATGGGGTGGCTTTGCAGGGGTCCTGAGGAGATTTAGGGGGTTTGGGGCTTTTATTTGGGAATTTTGGGTCTTTAAGGGGATTTTTGGGGGTCTCTGAGGGGGTTTTTTTTGGAATTTTGGGGGTTTTTGGAGGTTTTTTTGGGGGAAATTGGGTCGGCAGGGCCGGGAGGGGGCGGGGCTAAAGGGGAAATGGGCAGGGCTAAGGGGTGGCTTTACAGGGGTCCTGAGGAGATTTAGGGGGTTTGGGGCTTTTATTTGGGAATTTTGGGTCTTTAAGAAGATTTTTGAGGGTCTCTGGGGTTTTTTTTTTCGGAATTTTGGGGTTTTTTGGGGGTTTTTGGGAGGGAATTTGGGTCGGCAGGGCCGGGAGGGGGCGGAGCTAAAGGGGAAATGGGCGGGGCTAGAGGGGGAGTGGGCGGGGCTAAGGGGTGGCTTTGCAGGGGTCCTGAGGAGATTTAGGGGGTTTGGGGCTTTTATTTGGGAATTTTGGGTCTTTAAGGAGAGTTTTGGGGGTCTCTGGGGGTTTTTTTTTTTGAATTTTGGGGGTTTTGGGGGGTTTTTTTGGGGGGAATTTGGGTGGGCAGGGCCGGGAGGGGGCGGGGCTAAAGGGGAAATGGGCGGGGCTAAAGGGGGAGAGGGCGGGGCTAAAGGGGAAATGGGCGTGTCTAAAGGGGGAGTGGGCGGAACTAAGGGGTGACTTTGCAGGGGTCCTGAGGAGATTTAGGGGGTTTGGTGTATTATTTGGGAATTTTGGGTCTTTAAGGGGATTTTTGGGCGTCTCTGGGGGGGGTTTTTTTGGACTTCTGGGGGTTTTTGGGGTTTTTTGGGGGGAATTTCTGTTGGCAGGGCCGGGAGGGGGCGGGGCTAAAGGGGAAATGGGCGGGGCTAAGGGGTGGCTTTGCAGGAGTCCTGAGGAGATTTAGGGGGTTTGGGGCTTTTATTTGGGAATTTTGGGTCTTTAAGGGGATTTTTGGGTGTCTCTGGGGGGGGTTTTTTTGGACTTCTGGGGGTTTTTGGGGGTTTTTTGGGGGGAATTTGGGTCGGCAGGGCCGGGAGGGGGCGTAGCTAAAGGGGAAATGGGCGGGGCTAAAGGGGGAGTGGGCGGGGCTAAGGGGTGGCTTTGCAGGGGTCCTGAGGAGATTTAGGGGGTTTGGGTCTTTTATTTGGGAATTTTGGGTCTTTAAGGGGATTTTTGGGGGTCTCTGGATGGTTTTTTTTTGGAATTTTGGGGGTTTTTTGGGGGGGAGAGGATTTTGCGTCGGCCGGGCTGGGAGGGGGCGGGGCTAAAGGGGAAATGGGTGGGGCTAAAGGGGAGTGGGCGGGGCTAAAGGGGAAATGGGCGTGTCTAAAGGGGGAGTGGGCGGAACTAAGGGGTGACTTTGCAGGGGTCCTGAGGAGATTTAGGGGGTTTGGTGTATTATTTGGGAATTTTGGGTCTTTAAGGGGATTTTTGGGCGTCTCTGGGGGGGGTTTTTTTTGGACTTCTGGGGGTTTTTGGTGTTTTTTGGGGGGAATTTCGGTTGGCAGGGCCGGAAGGGGGCGGGGCTAAAGGGGAAATGGGCGGGGCTAAGGGGTGGCTTTGCAGGAGTCCTGAGGAGATTTAGGGGGTTTGGGGCTTTTATTTGGGAATTTTGGGTCTTTAAGGGGATTTTTGGGGGTCTCTGGATGGTTTTTTTTTGGAATTTTGGGGGTTTTTTGGGGGGGAGAGGATTTTGCGTCGGCAGGGCCGGGAGGGGGCGGGGCTAAAGGGGAAATGAGCGGGGCTAAGGGGGAGTGGGCGGGGCTAAGGGGTGGCTTTGCAGGGGTCCTGAGGAGATTTAGGGGGTTTGGGGCTTTTATTTGGGATTTTTGGGTCTTTAAGAAGATTTTTGAGGGTCTCTGGGGGTTTTTTTTTCGGAATTTTGGGGTTTTTTGGGGGTTTTTGGGAGGGAATTTGGGTTGGCAGGGCCGGGAGGGGGCGGAGCTAAAGGGGAAATGGGCGGGGCTAAAGGGGGAGTGGGCGGGGCTAAGGGGTGGCTTTGCAGGGGTCCTGAGGAGATTTAGGGGGTTTGGGGCTTTTATTTGGGAATTTTGGGTCTTTAAGGGGAGTTTTGGGGGTCTCTGGGGGTTTTTTTTTTGGAATTTTGAGGGTTTTGGGGGGTTTTTTGGGGGGAATTTGGGTGGGCAGGGCCGGGAGGGGGCGGGGCTAAAGGGGAAATGGGCGGGGCTAAAGGAGGAGTGGGCGGGGCTAAGGGGTGGCTTTGCAGGGGTCCTGAGGAGATTTAGGGGGTTTGGGGCTTTTATTTGGGAATTTTGGGTCTTTAAGGGGAGTTTTGGGGGTCTCTGGGGTTTTTTTTTTTGGAATTTTGAGGGTTTTGGGGGGTTTTTTGGGGGGAATTTGGGTCGGCAGGGCCGGGAGGGGGCGGGGCTAAAGGGGAAATGGGCGGGGCTAAAGGGGGAGTGGGCAGGGCTAAGGGGTGGCTTTGCAGGGGTCCTGAGGAGATTTAGGGGGTTTGGGGCTTTTATTTGGGAATTTTGGGTCTTTAAGGGGATTTTTGGGGGTCTCTGAGGGGGTTTTTTTTGGAATTTTGGGGGTTTTTGGAGGTTTTTTTGGGGGAAATTGGGTCGGCAGGGCCGGGAGGGGGCGGGGCTAAAGGGGAAATGGGCAGGGCTAAGGGGTGGCTTTACAGGGGTCCTGAGGAGATTTAGGGGGTTTGGGGCTTTTATTTGGGAATTTTGGGTCTTTAAGAAGATTTTTGAGGGTCTCTGGGGTTATTTTTTTCGGAATTTTGGGGTTTTTTGGGGGTTTTTGGGAGGGAATTTGGGTCGGCAGGGCCGGGAGGGGGCGGAGCTAAAGGGGAAATGGGCGGGGCTAGAGGGGGAGTGGGCGGGGCTAAGGGGTGGCTTTGCAGGGGTCCTGAGGAGATTTAGGGGGTTTGGGGCTTTTATTTGGGAATTTTGGGTCTTTAAGGAGAGTTTTGGGGGTCTCTGGGGGGTTTTTTTTTTGAATTTTGGGGGTTTTGGGGGGTTTTTTGGGGGGAATTTGGGTGGGCAGGGCCGGGAGGGGGCGGGGCTAAAGGGGAAATGGGCGGGGCTAAAGGGGGAGAGGGCGGGGCTAAAGGGGAAATGGGCGTGTCTAAAGGGGGAGTGGGCGGAACTAAGGGGTGACTTTGCAGGGGTCCTGAGGAGATTTAGGGGGTTTGGTGTATTATTTGGGAATTTTGGGTCTTTAAGGGGATTTTTGGGCGTCTCTGGGGGGGGTTTTTTTGGACTTCTGGGGGTTTTTGGGGTTTTTTGGGGGGAATTTCTGTTGGCAGGGCCGGGAGGGGGCGGGGCTAAAGGGGAAATGGGCGGGGCTAAGGGGTGGCTTTGCAGGAGTCCTGAGGAGATTTAGGGGGTTTGGGGCTTTTATTTGGGAATTTTGGGTCTTTAAGGGGATTTTTGGGTGTCTCTGGGGGGGGTTTTTTTTGGACTTCTGGGGGTTTTTGGGGGTTTTTTGGGGGGAATTTGGGTCGGCAGGGCCGGGAGGGGGCGTAGCTAAAGGGGAAATGGGCGGGGCTAAAGGGGGAGTGGGCGGGGCTAAGGGGTGGCTTTGCAGGGGTCCTGAGGAGATTTAGGGGGTTTGGGTCTTTTATTTGGGAATTTTGGGTCTTTAAGGGGATTTTTGGGGGTCTCTGGATGGTTTTTTTTTTGGAATTTTGGGGGTTTTTTGGGGGGGAGAGGATTTTGCGTCGGCCGGGCTGGGAGGGGGCGGGGCTAAAGGGGAAATGGGTGGGGCTAAAGGGGAGTGGGCGGGGCTAAAGGGGAAATGGGCGTGTCTAAAGGGGGAGTGGGCGGAACTAAGGGGTGACTTTGCAGGGGTCCTGAGGAGATTTAGGGGGTTTGGTGTATTATTTGGGAATTTTGGGTCTTTAAGGGGATTTTTGGGCGTCTCTGGGGGGGGTTTTTTTGGACTTCTGGGGGTTTTTGGTGTTTTTTGGGGGGAATTTCGGTTGGCAGGGCCGGAAGGGGGCGGGGCTAAAGGGGAAATGGGCGGGGCTAAGGGGTGGCTTTGCAGGAGTCCTGAGGAGATTTAGGGGGTTTGGGGCTTTTATTTGGGAATTTTGGGTCTTTAAGGGGATTTTTGGGGGTCTCTGGATGGTTTTTTTTTGGAATTTTGGGGGTTTTTTGGGGGGGAGAGGATTTTGCGTCGGCAGGGCCGGGAGGGGGCGGGGCTAAAGGGGAAATGAGCGGGGCTAAGGGGGAGTGGGCGGGGCTAAGGGGTGGCTTTGCAGGGGTCCTGAGGAGATTTAGGGGGTTTGGGGCTTTTATTTGGGATTTTTGGGTCTTTAAGAAGATTTTTGAGGGTCTCTGGGGGTTTTTTTTTCGGAATTTTGGGGTTTTTTGGGGGTTTTTGGGAGGGAATTTGGGTTGGCAGGGCCGGGAGGGGGCGGAGCTAAAGGGGAAATGGGCGGGGCTAAAGGGGGAGTGGGCGGGGCTAAGGGGTGGCTTTGCAGGGGTCCTGAGGAGATTTAGGGGGTTTGGGGCTTTTATTTGGGAATTTTGGGTCTTTAAGGGGAGTTTTGGGGGTCTCTGGGGGGTTTTTTTTTTGGAATTTTGGGGGTTTTGGGGGGTTTTTTGGGGGGAATTTGGGTGGGCAGGGCCGGGAGGGGGCGGGGCTAAAGGGGAAATGGGCGGGGCTAAAGGAGGAGTGGGCGGGGCTATGGGGTGGCTTTGCAGGGGTCCTGAGGAGATTTAGGGGGTTTGGGGCTTTTATTTGGGAATTTTGGGTCTTTAAGGGGATTCTTGGGGGGTCTCTGGGGGGGGTTTTGTGGACTTCTGGGGGTTTTTGCGGTTTTTTTGGGGGAATTTTAGTCGGCAGGGCCGGGAGGGGGCGGGGCTAAAGGGGAAATGGGCGGGGCTAAGGGGTGGCTTTGCAGGGGTCCTGAGGAGATTTAGGGGGTTTGGGGCTTTTATTTGGGAATTTTGGGTCTTTAAGGGGATTTTTGGGGGTCTCTGGGGGGTTTTTTTATGGAATTTTGGGGGTTTTGGGGGGTTTTTTGGGGGGAATTTGGGTCGGCAGGGCCGGGAGGGGGCGGGGCTAAAGGGGAAATGGGCGGGGCTAAAGGGGAGTGGGCGGGGCTAAAGGGGAAATGGGCGTGTCTAAAGGGGGAGTGGGCAGAACTAAGGGGTGACTTTGCAGGGATCCTGAGGAGATTTAGGGGGTTTGGGGCTTTTATTTGGGAATTTTGGGTCTTTAAGGGGATTTTTGGGCGTCCCTGGGGGGGGTTTTTTTGGACTTCCTGGGGTTTTGGGGGGTTTTTTGGGGGGAATTTGGGTCGGCAGGACCGGGAGGGGGCGGAGCTAAAGGGGAAATGGGTGGGGCTAAAGGGGAAATGGGCAGGGCTATGGGGTGGCTTTGCAGGGGTCCTGAGGAGATTTAGGGGCTTTGGGGCTTTTATTTGGGAATTTTGGGTCTTTAAGGGGATTTTTGGGGGTCTCTGGGGGGTTTTTTTTTTGAATTTTGGGGGTTTTGGGGGGTTTTTTGGGGGGAATTTGGGTCCGCAGGGCCGGGAGGGGGCGGGGCTAAAGGGGAAATGGGCGGGGCTAAGGGGGAGTGGGCGGGGCTAAGGGGTGGCTTTGCAGGGGTCCTGAGGAGATTTAGGGGGTTTGGGGCTTTTATTTGGGATTTTTGGGTCTTTAAGAAGATTTTTGAGGGTCTCTGGGGTTATTTTTTTCGGAATTTTGGGGTTTTTTGGGGGTTTTTGGGAGGGAATTTGGGTTGGCAGGGCCGGGAGGGGGCGGAGCTAAAGGGGAAATGGGCGGGGTTAAAGGGGGAGTGGGCGGGGCTAGGGGGTGGCTTTGCAGGGGTCCTGAGGAGAT
The DNA here is from genome assembly GCF_041296385.1 of Aphelocoma coerulescens. NCBI lineage: Eukaryota > Metazoa > Chordata > Aves > Passeriformes > Corvidae > Aphelocoma > Aphelocoma coerulescens. The sequence continues at coordinate 1,210,315 of NW_027183804.1, read as the reverse complement.
TTAGGGGGTTTGGGGCTTTTATTTGGGAATTTTGGGTCTTTAAGGGGAGTTTTGGGGGTCTCTGGGGGTTTTTTTTTTTGGAATTTTGAGGGTTTTGGGGGGTTTTTTTGGGGGGAATTTGGGTTGGCAGGGCCGGGAGGGGGCGGGGCTAAAGGGGAAATGGGCGGGGCTAAAGGAGGAGTGGGCGGGGCTATGGGGTGGCTTTGCAGGGGTCCTGAGGAGATTTAGGGGGTTTGGGGCTTTTATTTGGGAATTTTGGGTCTTTAAGGGGATTTTTGGGGGTCTCTGGGGGATTTTTTTTTGGAATTTTAGGGGGTTTTGGGGGGTTTTTTGGGGGGAATTTGGGTCGGCAGGGCCGGGAGGGGGCGGGGCTAAAGGGGAAATGGGCGGGGCTAAAGGGGGAGTGGGCAGGGCTAAGGGGTGGCTTTGCAGGGGTCCTGAGGAGATTTAGGGGGTTTGGGGCTTTTATTTGGGAATTTTGGGTCTTTAAGGGGATTTTTGGGGGTCTCTGAGGGGGTTTTTTTTGGAATTTTGGGGGTTTTTGGAGGTTTTTTTGGGGGAAATTGGGTCGGCAGGGCCGGGAGGGGGCGGGGCTAAAGGGGAAATGGGCAGGGCTAAGGCGTGGCTTTACAGGGGTCCTGAGGAGATTTAGGGGGTTTGGGGCTTTTATTTGGGAATTTTGGGTCTTTAAGAAGATTTTTGAGGGTCTCTGGGGTTTTTTTTTTCGGAATTTTGGGGTTTTTTGGGGGTTTTTGGGAGGGAATTTGGGTCGGCAGGGCCGGGAGGGGGCGGAGCTAAAGGGGAAATGGGCGGGGCTAGAGGGGGAGTGGGCGGGGCTAAGGGGTGGCTTTGCAGGGGTCCTGAGGAGATTTAGGGGGTTTGGGGCTTTTATTTGGGAATTTTGGGTCCTTAAGGAGAGTTTTGGGGGTCTCTGGGGGGTTTTTTTTTTGAATTTTGGGGGTTTTGGGGGGTTTTTTGGGGGGAATTTGGGTGGGCAGGGCCGGGAGGGGGCGGGGCTAAAGGGGAAATGGGCGGGGCTAAAGGAGGAGTGGGCGGGGCTATGGGGTGGCTTTGCAGGGGTCCTGAGGAGATTTAGGGGGTTTGGGGCTTTTATTTGGGAATTTTGGGTCCTTAAGGGGATTTTTGGGGGTCTCTGGGGGGTTTTTTTTTTTGAATTTTGGGGGGTTTAAGGGGGTTTTTGGGGGAGAATTAGGGTCGGCAGGGCCGGGAGGGGGCGGGGCTAAAGGGGAAATGGGCGGGGCTAAAGGGGGAGTGGGCGGGGCTAAAGGGGAAATGGGCGTGTCTAAAGGGGGAGTGGGCGGAACTAAGGGGTGACTTTGCAGGGGTCCTGAGGAGATTTAGGGGGTTTGGTGTATTATTTGGGAATTTTGGGTCTTTAAGGGGATTTTTGGGCGTCTCCGGGGGGGGTTTTTTTTGGACTTCTGGGGGTTTTTGGTGTTTTTTGGGGGGAATTTCGGTTGGCAGGGCCGGGAGGGGGCGGGGCTAAAGGGGAAATGGGCGGGGCTAAGGGGTGGCTTTGCAGGGGTCCTGAGGAGATTTAGGGGGTTTGGGGCTTTTATTTGGGAATTTTGGGTCTTTAAGGGGATTTTTGGGGGTCTCTGGGGGGGGTTTTTTTGGACTTCTGGGGGTTTTTGGGGGTTTTTTGGGGGGAATTTGGGTCGGCAGGACCGGGAGGGGGCGGAGCTAAAGGGGAAATGGGAGGGGCTAAAGGGGAAATGGGCGGGGCTAAGGGGTGGCTTTGCAGGGGTCCTGAGGAGATTTAGGGGGTTTGGGGCTTTTATTTGGGAATTTTGGGTCTTTAAGGGGATTCTTGGGGGGTCTCTGGGGGGGGTTTTGTGGACTTCTGGGGGTTTTTGGGGTTTTTTGGGGGGAATTTGAGTCGGCAGGGCCGGGAGTGGGCGGGGATAAAGGGGAAATGGGCGGGGCTAAGGGGTGGCTTTGCAGGGGTCCTGAGGAGATTTAGGGAGTTTGGGGCTTTTATTTGGGAATTTTGGGTCTTTAAGGGGATTTTTGGGGGTCTCTGGGGGGGGGGTTTTTTGGAATTTTAGGGGGTTTTTTGGGGGTTTTTGGGGGAGAATTAGGGTCGGCAGGGCCGGGAGGGGGCGGGGCTAAAGGGGAAATGGGCGGGGCTAAAGGAGGAGTGGGCGAGGCTAAAGGGGAAATGGGCGTGTCTAAAGGGGGAGTGGGCAGAACTAAGGGGAGACTTTGCAGGGGTCCTGAGGAGATTTAGGGGGTTTGGGGCTTTTATTTGGGAATTTTGGGACTTTAAGGGGATTTTTGGGCGTCTCTGGGGGGGGTTTTTTTGGACTTCCTGGGGTTTTTGGGGGTTTTTTGGGGGGAATTTGGGTTGGCAGGGCCGGGAGGGGGCGGAGCTAAAGGGGAAATGGGCGGGGTTAAAGGGGGAGTGGGCGGGGCTAAGGGGTGGCTTTGCAGGGGTCCTGAGGAGATTTAGGGGGTTTGGGGCTTTTATTTGGGAATTTTGGGTCTTTAAGGGGAGTTTTGGGGGTCTCTGGGGGTTTTTTTTTTGGAATTTTGAGGGTTTTGGGGGGTTTTTTGGGGGGAATTTGGGTGGGCAGGGCCGGGAGGGGGCGGGGCTAAAGGGGAAATGGGCGGGGCTAAAGGAGGAGTGGGCGGGGCTATGGGGTGGCTTTGCAGGGGTCCTGAGGAGATTTAGGGGGTTTGGGGCTTTTATTTGGGAATTTTGGGTCCTTAAGGGGATTTTTGGGGGTCTCTGGGGGGGTTTTTTTTTGGAATTTTAGGGGGTTTAAGGGGGTTTTTGGGGGAGAATTAGGGTCGGCAGGGCCGGGAGGGGGCGGGGCTAAAGGGGAAATGGGCGGGGCTAAAGGGGAGTGGGCGGGGCTAAAGGGGAAATGGGCGTGTCTAAAGGGGGAGTGGGCGGAACTAAGGGGTGACTTTGCAGTGGTCCTTAGGAGATTTAGGGGGTTTGGTGTATTATTTGGGAATTTTGGGTCTTTAAGGGGATTTTTGGGCGTCTCTGGGGGGGGTTTTTTTGGACTTCTGGGGGTTTTTGGGGTTTTTTGGGGGGAATTTGGGTCGGCAGGACCGGGAGGGGGCGGGGCTAAAGGGGAAATAGGCGGGGCTAAGGGGTGGCTTTGCAGGGGTCCTGAGGAGATTTAGGGAGTTTGGGGCTTTTATTTGGGAATTTTGGGTCTTTAAGGGGATTTTTGGGGGTCTCTGGGGGGGGTTTTTTTGGAATTTTAGGGGGTTTAAGGGGGTTTTTGGGGGAGAATTAGGGTCGGCAGGGCCGGGAGGGGGCGGGGCTAAAGGGGAAATGGGCGGGGCTAAAGGGGGAGTGGGCGGGGCTAAAGGGGAAATGGGCGTGTCTAAAGGGGGAGTGGGCAGAACTAAGGGGTGACTTTGCAGGGGTCCTGAGGAGATTTAGGGGGTTTGGGGCTTTTATTTGGGAATTTTGGGTCTTTAAGGGGATTTTTGGGCGTCCCTGGGGGGGGTTTTTTTGGACTTCCTGGGGTTTTTGGGGGTTTTTTGGGGGGAATTTGGGTCGGCAGGACCGGGAGGGGGCGGAGCTAAAGGGGAAATGGATGGGGCTAAAGGGGAAATGGGCGGGGCTATGGGGTGGCTTTGCAGGGGTCCTGAGGAGATTTAGGGGCTTTGGGGCTTTTATTTGGGAATTTTGGGTCTTTAAGGGGATTCTTGGGGGGTCTCTGCGGGGGGTTTTGTGGACTTTTTGGGGTTTTTTTGGGGGGAATTTTAGTCGGCAGGGCCGGGAGGGGGCGGGGCTAAAGGGGAAATGGGCGGGGCTAAAGGGGAGTGGGCGGGGCTAAAGGGGAAATGGGCGTGTCTAAAGGGGGAGTGGGCAGAACTAAGGGGAGACTTTGCAGGGGTCCTGAGGAGATTTAGGGGGTTTGGGGCTTTTATTTGGGAATTTTGGGTCTTTAAGGGGAGTTTTGGGGGTCTCTGGGGGTTTTTTTTTTGGAATTTTGAGGGTTTTGGGGGGTTTTTTGGGGGGAATTTGGGTTGGCAGGGCCGGGAGGGGGCGGGGCTAAAGGGGAAATGGGCGGGGCTAAAGGGGGAGTGGGCAGGGCTAAGGGGTGGCTTTGCAGGGGTCCTGAGGAGATTTAGGGGGTTTGGGGCTTTTATTTGGGAATTTTGGGTCTTTAAGGGGATTTTTGGGGGTCTCTGAGGGGGTTTTTTTTGGAATTTTGGGGGTTTTTGGAGGTTTTTTTGGGGGAAATTGGGTCGGCAGGGCCGGGAGGGGGCGGGGCTAAAGGGGAAATGGGCAGGGCTAAGGGGTGGCTTTACAGGGGTCCTGAGGAGATTTAGGGGGTTTGGGGCTTTTATTTGGGAATTTTGGGTCTTTAAGAAGATTTTTGAGGGTCTCTGGGGTTTTTTTTTTCGGAATTTTGGGGTTTTTTGGGGGTTTTTGGGAGGGAATTTGGGTCGGCAGGGCCGGGCGGGGGCGGAGCTAAAGGGGAAATGGGCGGGGCTAGAGGGGGAGTGGGCGGGGCTAAGGGGTGGCTTTGCAGGGGTCCTGAGGAGATTTAGGGGGTTTGGGGCTTTTATTTGGGAATTTTGGGTCCTTAAGGAGAGTTTTGGGGGTCTCTGGGGGGTTTTTTTTTTGAATTTTGGGGGGTTTTGGGGGGTTTTTTGGGGGGAATTTGGGTGGGCAGGGCCGGGAGGGGGCGGGGCTAAAGGGGAAATGGGCGGGGCTAAAGGAGGAGTGGGCGGGGCTATGGGGTGGCTTTGCAGGGGTCCTGAGGAGATTTAGGGGGTTTGGGGCTTTTATTTGGGAATTTTGGGTCCTTAAGGGGATTTTTGGGGGTCTCTGGGGGGTTTTTTTTTTTGAATTTTGGGGGGTTTAAGGGGGTTTTTGGGGGAGAATTAGGGTCGGCAGGGCCGGGAGGGGGCGGGGCTAAAGGGAAAATGGGCGGGGCTAAAGGGGGAGTGGGCGGGGCTAAAGGGGAAATGGGCGTGTCTAAAGGGGGAGTGGGCGGAACTAAGGGGTGACTTTGCAGGGGTCCTGAGGAGATTTAGGGGGTTTGGTGTATTATTTGGGAATTTTGGGTCTTTAAGGGGATTTTTGGGCGTCTCTGGGGGGGGTTTTTTTTGGACTTCTGGGGGTTTTTGGTGTTTTTTGGGGGGAATTTCGGTTGGCAGGGCCGGGAGGGGGCGGGGCTAAAGGGGAAATGGGCGGGGCTAAGGGGTGGCTTTGCAGGGGTCCTGAGGAGATTTAGGGGGTTTGGGGCTTTTATTTGGGAATTTTGGGTCTTTAAGGGGATTTTTGGGCGTCTCTGGGGGTGGTTTTTTTGGACTTCTGGGGGTTTTTGGGGGGGAATTTGGGTGGGCAGGGCCGGGAGGGGGCGGAGCTAAAGGGGAAATGGGCGGGGCTAAAGGGGAAATGGGCGGGGCTAAGGGGTGGCTTTGCAGGGGTCCTGAGGAGATTTAGGGGGTTTGGGGCTTTTATTTGGGAATTTTGGGTCTTTAAGGGGATTTTTGGGGGTCTCTGGGGGGGGTTTTTTTGGACTTCTGGGGGTTTTTGGGGGTTTTTTGGGGGGAATTTGGGTCGGCAGGGCCGGGAGGGGGCGGAGCTAAAGGGGAAATGGGAGGGGCTAAAGGGGAAATGGGCGGGGCTAAGGGGTGGCTTTGCAGGGGTCCTGAGGAGATTTAGGGGGTTTGGGGCTTTTATTTGGGAATTTTGGGTCTTTAAGGGGATTCTTGGGGGGTCTCTGGGGGGGGTTTTGTGGACTTCTGGGGGTTTTTGGGGTTTTTTTGGGGGGAATTTGAGTCGGCAGGGCCGGGAGTGGGCGGGGATAAAGGGGAAATGGGCGGGACTAAGGGGTGGCTTTGCAGGGGTCCTGAGGAGATTTAGGGAGTTTGGGGCTTTTATTTGGGAATTTTGGGTCTTTAAGGGGATTTTTGGGGGTCTCTGGGGGGGGGGTTTTTTGGAATTTTAGGGGGTTTTTTGGGGGTTTTTGGGGGAGAATTAGGGTCGGCAGGGCCGGGAGGGGGCGGGGCTAAAGGGGAAATGGGCGGGGCTAAAGGGGGAGTGGGCGGGGCTAAAGGGGAAATGGGCGTGTCTAAAGGGGGAGTGGGCAGAACTAAGGGGAGACTTTGCAGGGGTCCTGAGGAGATTTAGGGGGTTTGGGGCTTTTATTTGGGAATTTTGGGACTTTAAGGGGATTTTTGGGCGTCTCTGGGGGGGGTTTTTTTGGACTTCCGGGGGTTTTTGGGGGTTTTTTGGGGGGAATTTGGGTTGGCAGGGCCGGGAGGGGGCGGAGCTAAAGGGGAAATGGGCGGGGTTAAAGGGGGAGTGGGCGGGGCTAAGGGGTGGCTTTGCAGGGGTCCTGAGGAGATTTAGGGGGTTTGGGGCTTTTATTTGGGAATTTTGGGTCTTTAAGGAGAGTTTTGGGGGTCTCTGGGGGTTTTTTTTTTGGAATTTTGAGGGTTTTGGGGGGTTTTTTGGGGGGAATTTGGGTGGGCAGGGCCGGGAGGGGGCGGGGCTAAAGGGGAAATGGGCGGGGCTAAAGGAGGAGTGGGCGGGGCTATGGGGTGGCTTTGCAGGGGTCCTGAGGAGATTTAGGGGGTTTGGGGCTTTTATTTGGGAATTTTGGGTCCTTAAGGGGATTTTTGGGGGTCTCTGGGGGGGTTTTTTTTTGGAATTTTAGGGGGTTTAAGGGGGTTTTTGGGGGAGAATTAGGGTCGGCAGGGCCGGGAGGGGGCGGGGCTAAAGGGGAAATGGGCGGGGCTAAAGGGAGAGTGGGCGGGGCTAAAGGGGAAATGGGCGTGTCTAAAGGGGGAGTGGGCGGAACTAAGGGGTGACTTTGCAGTGGTCCTTAGGAGATTTAGGGGGTTTGGTGTATTATTTGGGAATTTTGGGTCTTTAAGGGGATTTTTGGGCGTCTCTGGGGGGGGTTTTTTTGGACTTCTGGGGGTTTTTGGGGTTTTTTGGGGGGAATTTCGGTTGGCAGGGCCGGGAGGGGGCGGGGCTAAAGGGGAAATAGGCGGGGCTAAGGGGTGGCTTTGCAGGGGTCCTGAGGAGATTTAGGGAGTTTGGGGCTTTTATTTGGGAATTTTGGGTCTTTAAGGGGATTTTTGGGGGTCTCTGGGGGGGGTTTTTTTGGAATTTTAGGGGGTTTAAGGGGGTTTTTGGGGGAGAATTAGGGTCGGCAGGGCCGGGAGGGGGCGGGGCTAAAGGGGAAATGGGCGGGGCTAAAGGGGGAGTGGGCGGGGCTAAAGGGGAAATGGGCGTGTCTAAAGGGGGAGTGGGCAGAACTAAGGGGTGACTTTGCAGGGGTCCTGAGGAGATTTAGGGGGTTTGGGGCTTTTATTTGGGAATTTTGGGTCTTTAAGGGGATTTTTGGGCGTCCCTGGGGGGGGTTTTTTTGGACTTCCTGGGGTTTTTGGGGGTTTTTTGGGGGGAATTTGGGTCGGCAGGACCGGGAGGGGGCGGAGCTAAAGGGGAAATGGGTGGGGCTAAAGGGGAAATGGGCGGGGCTATGGGGTGGCTTTGCAGGGGTCCTGAGGAGATTTAGGGGCTTTGGGGCTTTTATTTGGGAATTTTGGGTCTTTAAGGGGATTCTTGGGGGGTCTCTGCGGGGGGTTTTGTGGACTTTTTGGGGTTTTTTTGGGGGGAATTTTAGTCGGCAGGGCCGGGAGGGGGCGGGGCTAAAGGGGAAATGGGCGGGGCTAAAGGGGAGTGGGCGGGGCTAAAGGGGAAATGGGCGTGTCTAAAGGGGGAGTGGGCAGAACTAAGGGGAGACTTTGCAGGGGTCCTGAGGAGATTTAGGGGGTTTGGGGCTTTTATTTGGGAATTTTGGGTCTTTAAGGGGATTTTTGGGGGTCTCTGGGGGGTTTTTTTTTTGGAATTTTGGGGGTTTTGGGGGGTTTTTTGGGGGGAATTTGGGTCGGCAGGGCCGGGAGGGGGCGGGGCTAAAGGGGAAATGGGCGGGGCTAAGGGGGAGTGGGCGGGGCTAAGGGGTGGCTTTGCAGGGGTCCTGAGGAGATTTAGGGGGTTTGGGGCTTTTATTTGGGAATTTTGGGTCTTTAAGAAGATTTTTGAGGGTCTCTGGGGTTATTTTTTTCGGAATTTTGGGGTTTTTTGGGGGTTTTTGGGAGGGAATTTGGGTTGGCAGGGCCGGGAGGGGGCGGAGCTAAAGGGGAAATGGGCGGGGTTAAAGGGGGAGTGGGCGGGGCTAAGGGGTGGCTTTGCAGGGGTCCTGAGGAGATTTAGGGGGTTTGGGGCTTTTATTTGGGAATTTTGGGTCTTTAAGGGGAGTTTTGGGGGTCTCTGGGGGTTTTTTTTTTGGAATTTTGAGGGTTTTGGGGGGTTTTTTGGGGGGAATTTCTGTTGGCAGGGCCGGGAGGGGGCGGGGCTAAAGGGGAAATGGGCGGGGCTAAAGGGGGAGAGGGCGGGGCTAAAGGGGAAATGGGCGTGTCTAAAGGGGGAGTGGGCGGAACTAAGGGGTGACTTTGCAGTGGTCCTGAGGAGATTTAGGGGGTTTGGGGCTTTTATTTGGGAATTTTGGGTCTTTAAGAAGATTTTTGAGGGTCTCTGGGGTTTTTTTTTTCGGAATTTTGGGGTTTTTTGGGGGTTTTTGGGAGGGAATTTGGGTCGGCAGGGCCGGGAGGGGGCGGAGCTAAAGGGGAAATGGGCGGGGCTAGAGGGGGAGTGGGCGGGGCTAAGGGGTGGCTTTGCAGGGGTCCTGAGGAGATTTAGGGGGTTTGGGGCTTTTATTTGGGAATTTTGGGTCCTTAAGGGGATTTTTGGGGGTCTCTGGGGGGGTTTTTTTTTGGAATTTTAGGGGGTTTAAGGGGGTTTTTGGGGGAGAATTAGGGTCGGCAGGGCCGGGAGGGGGCGGGGCTAAAGGGGAAATGGGCGGGGCTAAAGGGGAGTGGGCGGGGCTAAAGGGGAAATGGGCGTGTCTAAAGGGGGAGTGGGCGGAACTAAGGGGTGACTTTGCAGTGGTCCTTAGGAGATTTAGGGGGTTTGGTGTATTATTTGGGAATTTTGGGTCTTTAAGGGGATTTTTGGGCGTCTCTGGGGGGGGTTTTTTTGGACTTCTGGGGGTTTTTGGGGTTTTTTTGGGGGGAATTTCGGTTGGCAGGGCCGGGAGGGGGCGGGGCTAAAGGGGAAATAGGCGGGGCTAAGGGGTGGCTTTGCAGGGGTCCTGAGGAGATTTAGGGAGTTTGGGGCTTTTATTTGGGAATTTTGGGTCTTTAAGGGGATTTTTGGGGGTCTCTGGGGGGGGTTTTTTTGGAATTTTAGGGGGTTTAAGGGGGTTTTTGGGGGAGAATTAGGGTCGGCAGGGCCGGGAGGGGGCGGGGCTAAAGGGGAAATGGGCGGGGCTAAAGGGGGAGTGGGCGGGGCTAAAGGGGAAATGGGCGTGTCTAAAGGGGGAGTGGGCAGAACTAAGGGGTGACTTTGCAGGGGTCCTGAGGAGATTTAGGGGGTTTGGGGCTTTTATTTGGGAATTTTGGGTCTTTAAGGGGATTTTTGGGCGTCCCTGGGGGGGGTTTTTTTGGACTTCCTGGGGTTTTTGGGGGTTTTTTGGGGGGAATTTGGGTCGGCAGGACCGGGAGGGGGCGGAGCTAAAGGGGAAATGGATGGGGCTAAAGGGGAAATGGGCGGGGCTATGGGGTGGCTTTGCAGGGGTCCTGAGGAGATTTAGGGGCTTTGGGGCTTTTATTTGGGAATTTTGGGTCTTTAAGGGGATTCTTGGGGGGTCTCTGCGGGGGGTTTTGTGGACTTTTTGGGGTTTTTTTGGGGGGAATTTTAGTCGGCAGGGCCGGGAGGGGGCGGGGCTAAAGGGGAAATGGGCGGGGCTAAAGGGGAGTGGGCGGGGCTAAAGGGGAAATGGGCGTGTCTAAAGGGGGAGTGGGCAGAACTAAGGGGAGACTTTGCAGGGGTCCTGAGGAGATTTAGGGGGTTTGGGGCTTTTATTTGGGAATTTTGGGTCTTTAAGGGGAGTTTTGGGGGTCTCTGGGGGTTTTTTTTTTGGAATTTTGAGGGTTTTGGGGGGTTTTTTGGGGGGAATTTGGGTTGGCAGGGCCGGGAGGGGGCGGGGCTAAAGGGGAAATGGGCGGGGCTAAAGGGGGAGTGGGCAGGGCTAAGGGGTGGCTTTGCAGGGGTCCTGAGGAGATTTAGGGGGTTTGGGGCTTTTATTTGGGAATTTTGGGTCTTTAAGGGGATTTTTGGGGGTCTCTGAGGGGGTTTTTTTTGGAATTTTGGGGGTTTTTGGAGGTTTTTTTGGGGGAAATTGGGTCGGCAGGGCCGGGAGGGGGCGGGGCTAAAGGGGAAATGGGCAGGGCTAAGGGGTGGCTTTACAGGGGTCCTGAGGAGATTTAGGGGGTTTGGGGCTTTTATTTGGGAATTTTGGGTCTTTAAGAAGATTTTTGAGGGTCTCTGGGGTTTTTTTTTTCGGAATTTTGGGGTTTTTTGGGGGTTTTTGGGAGGGAATTTGGGTCGGCAGGGCCGGGAGGGGGCGGAGCTAAAGGGGAAATGGGCGGGGCTAGAGGGGGAGTGGGCGGGGCTAAGGGGTGGCTTTGCAGGGGTCCTGAGGAGATTTAGGGGGTTTGGGGCTTTTATTTGGGAATTTTGGGTCCTTAAGGAGAGTTTTGGGGGTCTCTGGGGGGTTTTTTTTTTGAATTTTGGGGGGTTTTGGGGGGTTTTTTTGGGGGGAATTTGGGTGGGCAGGGCCGGGAGGGGGCGGGGCTAAAGGGGAAATGGGCGGGGCTAAAGGAGGAGTGGGCGGGGCTATGGGGTGGCTTTGCAGGGGTCCTGAGGAGATTTAGGGGGTTTGGGGCTTTTATTTGGGAATTTTGGGTCCTTAAGGGGATTTTTGGGGGTCTCTGGGGGGTTTTTTTTTTTGAATTTTGGGGGGTTTAAGGGGGTTTTTGGGGGAGAATTAGGGTCGGCAGGGCCGGGAGGGGGCGGGGCTAAAGGGGAAATGGGCGGGGCTAAAGGGGGAGTGGGCGGGGCTAAAGGGGAAATGGGCGTGTCTAAAGGGGGAGTGGGCGGAACTAAGGGGTGACTTTGCAGGGGTCCTGAGGAGATTTAGGGGGTTTGGTGTATTATTTGGGAATTTTGGGTCTTTAAGGGGATTTTTGGGCGTCTCTGGGGGGGGTTTTTTTGGACTTCTGGGGGTTTTTGGGGTTTTTTGGGGGGAATTTCGGTTGGCAGGGCCGGGAGGGGGCGGGGCTAAAGGGGAAATGGGCGGGGCTAAGGGGTGGCTTTGCAGGAGTCCTGAGGAGATTTAGGGGGTTTGGGGCTTTTATTTGGGAATTTTGGGTCTTTAAGGGGATTTTTGGGGGTCTCTGGGGGGGGGGGGTTTTTGGAATTTTAGGGGGTTTAAGGGGGTTTTTGGGGGAGAATTAGGGTCGGCAGGGCCGGGAGGGGGCGGGGCTAAAGGGGAAATGGGCGGGGCTAAAGGGGAGTGGGCGGGGCTAAAGGGGAAATGGGCGTGTCTAAAGGGGGAGTGGGCAGAAATAAGGGGTGGCTTTGCAGGGGTCCTGAGGAGATTTAGGGGGTTTGGGGCTTTTATTTGGGAATTTTGGGTCTTTAAGGGGATTTTTGGGCGTCTCTGGGGGTGGTTTTTTTGGACTTCTGGGGGTTTTTGGGGGGGAATTTGGGTGGGCAGGGCCGGGAGGGGGCGGAGCTAAAGGGGAAATGGGCGGGGCTAAAGGGGAAATGGGCGGGGCTAAGGGGTGGCTTTGCAGGGGTCCTGAGGAGATTTAGGGGGTTTGGGGCTTTTATTTGGGAATTTTGGGTCTTTAAGGGGATTTTTGGGGGTCTCTGGGGGGGGTTTTTTTGGACTTCTGGGGGTTTTTGGGGGTTTTTTGGGGGGAATTTGGGTCGGCAGGGCCGGGAGGGGGCGGAGCTAAAGGGGAAATGGGAGGGGCTAAAGGGGAAATGGGCGGGGCTAAGGGGTGGCTTTGCAGGGGTCCTGAGGAGATTTAGGGGGTTTGGGGCTTTTATTTGGGAATTTTGGGTCTTTAAGGGGATTCTTGGGGGGTCTCTGGGGGGGGTTTTGTGGACTTCTGGGGGTTTTTGGGGTTTTTTTGGGGGGAATTTGAGTCGGCAGGGCCGGGAGTGGGCGGGGATAAAGGGGAAATGGGCGGGACTAAGGGGTGGCTTTGCAGGGGTCCTGAGGAGATTTAGGGAGTTTGGGGCTTTTATTTGGGAATTTTGGGTCTTTAAGGGGATTTTTGGGGGTCTCTGGGGGGGGGGGTTTTTTGGAATTTTAGGGGGTTTTTTGGGGGTTTTTGGGGGAGAATTAGGGTCGGCAGGGCCGGGAGGGGGCGGGGCTAAAGGGGAAATGGGCGGGGCTAAAGGGGGAGTGGGCGGGGCTAAAGGGGAAATGGGCGTGTCTAAAGGGGGAGTGGGCAGAACTAAGGGGAGACTTTGCAGGGGTCCTGAGGAGATTTAGGGGGTTTGGGGCTTTTATTTGGGAATTTTGGGACTTTAAGGGGATTTTTGGGCGTCTCTGGGGGGGGGTTTTTTTGGACTTCCGGGGGTTTTTGGGGGTTTTTTGGGGGGAATTTGGGTTGGCAGGGCCGGGAGGGGGCGGAGCTAAAGGGGAAATGGGCGGGGTTAAAGGGGGAGTGGGCGGGGCTAAGGGGTGGCTTTGCAGGGGTCCTGAGGAGATTTAGGGGGTTTGGGGCTTTTATTTGGGAATTTTGGGTCTTTAAGGAGAGTTTTGGGGGTCTCTGGGGGTTTTTTTTTTGGAATTTTGAGGGTTTTGGGGGGTTTTTTGGGGGGAATTTGGGTGGGCAGGGCCGGGAGGGGGCGGGGCTAAAGGGGAAATGGGCGGGGCTAAAGGAGGAGTGGGCGGGGCTATGGGGTGGCTTTGCAGGGGTCCTGAGGAGATTTAGGGGGTTTGGGGCTTTTATTTGGGAATTTTGGGTCCTTAAGGGGATTTTTGGGGGTCTCTGGGGGGGTTTTTTTTTGGAATTTTAGGGGGTTTAAGGGGGTTTTTGGGGGAGAATTAGGGTCGGCAGGGCCGGGAGGGGGCGGGGCTAAAGGGGAAATGGGCGGGGCTAAAGGGAGAGTGGGCGGGGCTAAAGGGGAAATGGGCGTGTCTAAAGGGGGAGTGGGCGGAACTAAGGGGTGACTTTGCAGTGGTCCTTAGGAGATTTAGGGGGTTTGGTGTATTATTTGGGAATTTTGGGTCTTTAAGGGGATTTTTGGGCGTCTCTGGGGGGGGTTTTTTTGGACTTCTGGGGGTTTTTGGGGTTTTTTGGGGGGAATTTCGGTTGGCAGGGCCGGGAGGGGGCGGGGCTAAAGGGGAAATAGGCGGGGCTAAGGGGTGGCTTTGCAGGGGTCCTGAGGAGATTTAGGGAGTTTGGGGCTTTTATTTGGGAATTTTGGGTCTTTAAGGGGATTTTTGGGGGTCTCTGGGGGGGGTTTTTTTGGAATTTTAGGGGGTTTAAGGGGGTTTTTGGGGGAGAATTAGGGTCGGCAGGGCCGGGAGGGGGCGGGGCTAAAGGGGAAATGGGCGGGGCTAAAGGGGGAGTGGGCGGGGCTAAAGGGGAAATGGGCGTGTCTAAAGGGGGAGTGGGCAGAACTAAGGGGTGACTTTGCAGGGGTCCTGAGGAGATTTAGGGGGTTTGGGGCTTTTATTTGGGAATTTTGGGTCTTTAAGGGGATTTTTGGGCGTCCCTGGGGGGGGTTTTTTTGGACTTCCTGGGGTTTTTGGGGGTTTTTTGGGGGGAATTTGGGTCGGCAGGACCGGGAGGGGGCGGAGCTAAAGGGGAAATGGGTGGGGCTAAAGGGGAAATGGGCGGGGCTATGGGGTGGCTTTGCAGGGGTCCTGAGGAGATTTAGGGGCTTTGGGGCTTTTATTTGGGAATTTTGGGTCTTTAAGGGGATTCTTGGGGGGTCTCTGCGGGGGGTTTTGTGGACTTTTTGGGGTTTTTTTGGGGGGAATTTTAGTCGGCAGGGCCGGGAGGGGGCGGGGCTAAAGGGGAAATGGGCGGGGCTAAAGGGGAGTGGGCGGGGCTAAAGGGGAAATGGGCGTGTCTAAAGGGGGAGTGGGCAGAACTAAGGGGAGACTTTGCAGGGGTCCTGAGGAGATTTAGGGGGTTTGGGGCTTTTATTTGGGAATTTTGGGTCTTTAAGGGGATTTTTGGGGGTCTCTGGGGGGTTTTTTTTTGGAATTTTGGGGGTTTTGGGGGGTTTTTTGGGGGGAATTTGGGTCGGCAGGGCCGGGAGGGGGCGGGGCTAAAGGGGAAATGGGCGGGGCTAAGGGGGAGTGGGCGGGGCTAAGGGGTGGCTTTGCAGGGGTCCTGAGGAGATTTAGGGGGTTTGGGGCTTTTATTTGGGAATTTTGGGTCTTTAAGAAGATTTTTGAGGGTCTCTGGGGTTATTTTTTTCGGAATTTTGGGGTTTTTTGGGGGTTTTTGGGAGGGAATTTGGGTTGGCAGGGCCGGGAGGGGGCGGAGCTAAAGGGGAAATGGGCGGGGTTAAAGGGGGAGTGGGCGGGGCTAAGGGGTGGCTTTGCAGGGGTCCTGAGGAGATTTAGGGGGTTTGGGGCTTTTATTTGGGAATTTTGGGTCTTTAAGGGGAGTTTTGGGGGTCTCTGGGGGTTTTTTTTTTGGAATTTTGAGGGTTTTGGGGGGTTTTTTGGGGGGAATTTCTGTTGGCAGGGCCGGGAGGGGGCGGGGCTAAAGGGGAAATGGGCGGGGCTAAAGGGGGAGTGGGCGGGGCTAAAGGGGAAATGGGCGTGTCTAAAGGGGGAGTGGGCGGAACTAAGGGGTGACTTTGCAGTGGTCCTGAGGAGATTTAGGGGGTTTGGGGCTTTTATTTGGGAATTTTGGGTCTTTAAGAAGATTTTTGAGGGTCTCTGGGGTTTTTTTTTTCGGAATTTTGGGGTTTTTTGGGGGTTTTTGGGAGGGAATTTGGGTCGGCAGGGCCGGGAGGGGGCGGAGCTAAAGGGGAAATGGGCGGGGCTAGAGGGGGAGTGGGCGGGGCTAAGGGGTGGCTTTGCAGGGGTCCTGAGGAGATTTAGGGGGTTTGGGGCTTTTATTTGGGAATTTTGGGTCCTTAAGGAGAGTTTTGGGGGTCTCTGGGGGGTTTTTTTTTTGAATTTTGGGGGTTTTGGGGGGTTTTTTGGGGGGAATTTGGGTGGGCAGGGCCGGGAGGGGGCGGGGCTAAAGGGGAAATGGGCGGGGCTAAAGGAGGAGTGGGCGGGGCTATGGGGTGGCTTTGCAGGGGTCCTGAGGAGATTTAGGGGGTTTGGGGCTTTTATTTGGGAATTTTGGGTCCTTAAGGGGATTTTTGGGGGTCTCTGGGGGGTTTTTTTTTTTGAATTTTGGGGGGTTTAAGGGGGTTTTTGGGGGAGAATTAGGGTCGGCAGGGCCGGGAGGGGGCGGGGCTAAAGGGGAAATGGGCGGGGCTAAAGGGGAAGTGGGCGGGGCTAAAGGGGAAATGGGCGTGTCTAAAGGGGGAGTGGGCGGAACTAAGGGGTGACTTTGCAGGGGTCCTGAGGAGATTTAGGGGGTTTGGTGTATTATTTGGGAATTTTGGGTCTTTAAGGGGATTTTTGGGCGTCTCTGGGGGGGGTTTTTTTGGACTTCTGGGGGTTTTTGGGGTTTTTTGGGGGGAATTTCGGTTGGCAGGGCCGGGAGGGGGCGGGGCTAAAGGGGAAATGGGCGGGGCTAAGGGGTGGCTTTGCAGGAGTCCTGAGGAGATTTAGGGGGTTTGGGGCTTTTATTTGGGAATTTTGGGTCTTTAAGGGGATTTTTGGGGGTCTCTGGGGGGGGGGTTTTTTTGGAATTTTAGGGGGTTTAAGGGGGTTTTTGGGGGAGAATTAGGGTCGGCAGGGCCGGGAGGGGGCGGGGCTAAAGGGGAAATGGGCGGGGCTAAAGGGGAGTGGGCGGGGCTAAAGGGGAAATGGGCGTGTCTAAAGGGGGAGTGGGCAGAAATAAGGGGTGGCTTTGCAGGGGTCCTGAGGAGATTTAGGGGGTTTGGGGCTTTTATTTGGGAATTTTGGGTCTTTAAGGGGATTTTTGGGCGTCTCTGGGGGTGGTTTTTTTGGACTTCTGGGGGTTTTTGGGGGGGAATTTGGGTGGGCAGGGCCGGGAGGGGGCGGAGCTAAAGGGGAAATGGGCGGGGCTAAAGGGGAAATGGGCGGGGCTAAGGGGTGGCTTTGCAGGGGTCCTGAGGAGATTTAGGGGGTTTGGGGCTTTTATTTGGGAATTTTGGGTCTTTAAGGGGATTTTTGGGGGTCTCTGGGGGGGGTTTTTTTTGGACTTCTGGGGGTTTTTGGGGGTTTTTTGGGGGGAATTTGGGTCGGCAGGACCGGGAGGGGGCGGAGCTAAAGGGGAAATGGGAGGGGCTAAAGGGGAAATGGGCGGGGCTAAGGGGTGGCTTTGCAGGGGTCCTGAGGAGATTTAGGGGGTTTGGGGCTTTTATTTGGGAATTTTGGGTCTTTAAGGGGATTCTTGGGGGGTCTCTGGGGGGGGTTTTGTGGACTTCTGGGGGTTTTTGGGGTTTTTTTGGGGGGAATTTGAGTCGGCAGGGCCGGGAGTGGGCGGGGATAAAGGGGAAATGGGCGGGGCTAAGGGGTGGCTTTGCAGGGGTCCTGAGGAGATTTAGGGAGTTTGGGGCTTTTATTTGGGAATTTTGGGTCTTTAAGGGGATTTTTGGGGGTCTCTGGGGGGGGTTTTTTTGGAATTTTAGGGGGTTTTTTGGGGGTTTTTGGGGGAGAATTAGGGTCGGCAGGGCCGGGAGGGGGCGGGGCTAAAGGGGAAATGGGCGGGGCTAAAGGGGGAGTGGGCGGGGCTAAAGGGGAAATGGGCGTGTCTAAAGGGGGAGTGGGCAGAACTAAGGGGAGACTTTGCAGGGGTCCTGAGGAGATTTAGGGGGTTTGGGGCTTTTATTTGGGAATTTTGGGACTTTAAGGGGATTTTTGGGCGTCTCTGGGGGGGGTTTTTTTGGACTTCCTGGGGTTTTTGGGGGTTTTTTGGGGGGAATTTGGGTTGGCAGGGCCGGGAGGGGGCGGAGCTAAAGGGGAAATGGGCGGGGTTAAAGGGGGAGTGGGCGGGGCTAAGGGGTGGCTTTGCAGGGGTCCTGAGGAGATTTAGGGGGTTTGGGGCTTTTATTTGGGAATTTTGGGTCTTTAAGGGGAGTTTTGGGGGTCTCTGGGGGTTTTTTTTTTGGAATTTTGAGGGTTTTGGGGGGTTTTTTGGGGGGAATTTGGGTGGGCAGGGCCGGGAGGGGGCGGGGCTAAAGGGGAAATGGGCGGGGCTAAAGGGAGAGTGGGCGGGGCTAAAGGGGAAATGGGCGTGTCTAAAGGGGGAGTGGGCGGAACTAAGGGGTGACTTTGCAGTGGTCCTTAGGAGATTTAGGGGGTTTGGTGTATTATTTGGGAATTTTGGGTCTTTAAGGGGATTTTTGGGCGTCTCTGGGGGGGGTTTTTTTGGACTTCTGGGGGTTTTTGGGGTTTTTTGGGGGGAATTTCGGTTGGCAGGGCCGGGAGGGGGCGGGGCTAAAGGGGAAATAGGCGGGGCTAAGGGGTGGCTTTGCAGGGGTCCTGAGGAGATTTAGGGAGTTTGGGGCTTTTATTTGGGAATTTTGGGTCTTTAAGGGGATTTTTGGGGGTCTCTGGGGGGGGTTTTTTTGGAATTTTAGGGGGTTTAAGGGGGTTTTTGGGGGAGAATTAGGGTCGGCAGGGCCGGGAGGGGGCGGGGCTAAAGGGGAAATGGGCGGGGCTAAAGGGGGAGTGGGCGGGGCTAAAGGGGAAATGGGCGTGTCTAAAGGGGGAGTGGGCAGAACTAA
Source organism: Aphelocoma coerulescens (assembly GCF_041296385.1). Classification (NCBI taxonomy): domain Eukaryota; kingdom Metazoa; phylum Chordata; class Aves; order Passeriformes; family Corvidae; genus Aphelocoma; species Aphelocoma coerulescens. The sequence goes on along the minus strand of NW_027183804.1, from coordinate 1,192,539 downwards.
GGGGTGACTTTGCAGGGGTCCTGAGGAGATTTAGGGGGTTTGGGGCTTTTATTTGGGAATTTTGGGTCTTTAAGGGGATTTTTGGGCGTCCCTGGGGGGGGTTTTTTTTGGACTTCCTGGGGTTTTTGGGGGTTTTTTGGGGGGAATTTGGGTCGGCAGGACCGGGAGGGGGCGGAGCTAAAGGGGAAATGGGTGGGGCTAAAGGGGAAATGGGCGGGGCTATGGGGTGGCTTTGCAGGGGTCCTGAGGAGATTTAGGGGCTTTGGGGCTTTTATTTGGGAATTTTGGGTCTTTAAGGGGATTCTTGGGGGGTCTCTGCGGGGGGTTTTGTGGACTTTTTGGGGTTTTTTTGGGGGGAATTTTAGTCGGCAGGGCCGGGAGGGGGCGGGGCTAAAGGGGAAATGGGCGGGGCTAAAGGGGAGTGGGCGGGGCTAAAGGGGAAATGGGCGTGTCTAAAGGGGGAGTGGGCAGAACTAAGGGGAGACTTTGCAGGGGTCCTGAGGAGATTTAGGGGGTTTGGGGCTTTTATTTGGGAATTTTGGGTCTTTAAGAAGATTTTTGAGGGTCTCTGGGGTTATTTTTTTCGGAATTTTGGGGTTTTTTGGGGGTTTTTGGGAGGGAATTTGGGTTGGCAGGGCCGGGAGGGGGCGGAGCTAAAGGGGAAATGGGCGGGGTTAAAGGGGGAGTGGGCGGGGCTAAGGGGTGGCTTTGCAGGGGTCCTGAGGAGATTTAGGGGGTTTGGGGCTTTTATTTGGGAATTTTGGGTCTTTAAGGGGAGTTTTGGGGGTCTCTGGGGGTTTTTTTTTTGGAATTTTGAGGGTTTTGGGGGGTTTTTTGGGGGGAATTTCTGTTGGCAGGGCCGGGAGGGGGCGGGGCTAAAGGGGAAATGGGCGGGGCTAAAGGGGGAGTGGGCGGGGCTAAAGGGGAAATGGGCGTGTCTAAAGGGGGAGTGGGCGGAACTAAGGGGTGACTTTGCAGTGGTCCTGAGGAGATTTAGGGGGTTTGGGGCTTTTATTTGGGAATTTTGGGTCTTTAAGAAGATTTTTGAGGGTCTCTGGGGTTTTTTTTTTCGGAATTTTGGGGTTTTTTGGGGGTTTTTGGGAGGGAATTTGGGTCGGCAGGGCCGGGAGGGGGCGGAGCTAAAGGGGAAATGGGCGGGGCTAGAGGGGGAGTGGGCGGGGCTAAGGGGTGGCTTTGCAGGGGTCCTGAGGAGATTTAGGGGGTTTGGGGCTTTTATTTGGGAATTTTGGGTCCTTAAGGAGAGTTTTGGGGGTCTCTGGGGGGTTTTTTTTTTGAATTTTGGGGGTTTTGGGGGGTTTTTTGGGGGGAATTTGGGTGGGCAGGGCCGGGAGGGGGCGGGGCTAAAGGGGAAATGGGCGGGGCTAAAGGAGGAGTGGGCGGGGCTATGGGGTGGCTTTGCAGGGGTCCTGAGGAGATTTAGGGGGTTTGGGGCTTTTATTTGGGAATTTTGGGTCCTTAAGGGGATTTTTGGGGGTCTCTGGGGGGTTTTTTTTTTTGAATTTTGGGGGGTTTAAGGGGGTTTTTGGGGGAGAATTAGGGTCGGCAGGGCCGGGAGGGGGCGGGGCTAAAGGGGAAATGGGCGGGGCTAAAGGGGGAGTGGGCGGGGCTAAAGGGGAAATGGGCGTGTCTAAAGGGGGAGTGGGCGGAACTAAGGGGTGACTTTGCAGGGGTCCTGAGGAGATTTAGGGGGTTTGGTGTATTATTTGGGAATTTTGGGTCTTTAAGGGGATTTTTGGGCGTCTCTGGGGGGGGTTTTTTTGGACTTCTGGGGGTTTTTGGGGTTTTTTGGGGGGAATTTCGGTTGGCAGGGCCGGGAGGGGGCGGGGCTAAAGGGGAAATGGGCGGGGCTAAGGGGTGGCTTTGCAGGAGTCCTGAGGAGATTTAGGGGGTTTGGGGCTTTTATTTGGGAATTTTGGGTCTTTAAGGGGATTTTTGGGGGTCTCTGGGGGGGGGGTTTTTTTGGAATTTTAGGGGGTTTAAGGGGGTTTTTGGGGGAGAATTAGGGTCGGCAGGGCCGGGAGGGGGCGGGGCTAAAGGGGAAATGGGCGGGGCTAAAGGGGAGTGGGCGGGGCTAAAGGGGAAATGGGCGTGTCTAAAGGGGGAGTGGGCAGAAATAAGGGGTGGCTTTGCAGGGGTCCTGAGGAGATTTAGGGGGTTTGGGGCTTTTATTTGGGAATTTTGGGTCTTTAAGGGGATTTTTGGGCGTCTCTGGGGGTGGTTTTTTTGGACTTCTGGGGGTTTTTGGGGGGGAATTTGGGTGGGCAGGGCCGGGAGGGGGCGGAGCTAAAGGGGAAATGGGCGGGGCTAAAGGGGAAATGGGCGGGGCTAAGGGGTGGCTTTGCAGGGGTCCTGAGGAGATTTAGGGGGTTTGGGGCTTTTATTTGGGAATTTTGGGTCTTTAAGGGGATTTTTGGGGGTCTCTGGGGGGGGTTTTTTTGGACTTCTGGGGGTTTTTGGGGGTTTTTTGGGGGGAATTTGGGTCGGCAGGACCGGGAGGGGGCGGAGCTAAAGGGGAAATGGGAGGGGCTAAAGGGGAAATGGGCGGGGCTAAGGGGTGGCTTTGCAGGGGTCCTGAGGAGATTTAGGGGGTTTGGGGCTTTTATTTGGGAATTTTGGGTCTTTAAGGGGATTCTTGGGGGGTCTCTGGGGGGGGTTTTGTGGACTTCTGGGGGTTTTTGGGGTTTTTTTGGGGGGAATTTGAGTCGGCAGGGCCGGGAGTGGGCGGGGATAAAGGGGAAATGGGCGGGGCTAAGGGGTGGCTTTGCAGGGGTCCTGAGGAGATTTAGGGAGTTTGGGGCTTTTATTTGGGAATTTTGGGTCTTTAAGGGGATTTTTGGGGGTCTCTGGGGGGGGTTTTTTTGGAATTTTAGGGGGTTTTTTGGGGGTTTTTGGGGGAGAATTAGGGTCGGCAGGGCCGGGAGGGGGCGGGGCTAAAGGGGAAATGGGCGGGGCTAAAGGGGGAGTGGGCAGGGCTAAAGGGGAAATGGGCGTGTCTAAAGGGGGAGTGGGCAGAACTAAGGGGAGACTTTGCAGGGGTCCTGAGGAGATTTAGGGGGTTTGGGGCTTTTATTTGGGAATTTTGGGACTTTAAGGGGATTTTTGGGCGTCTCTGGGGGGGGTTTTTTTGGACTTCCTGGGGTTTTTGGGGGTTTTTTGGGGGGAATTTGGGTTGGCAGGGCCGGGAGGGGGCGGAGCTAAAGGGGAAATGGGCGGGGTTAAAGGGGGAGTGGGCGGGGCTAAGGGGTGGCTTTGCAGGGGTCCTGAGGAGATTTAGGGGGTTTGGGGCTTTTATTTGGGAATTTTGGGTCTTTAAGGGGAGTTTTGGGGGTCTCTGGGGGTTTTTTTTTTGGAATTTTGAGGGTTTTGGGGGGTTTTTTGGGGGGAATTTGGGTGGGCAGGGCCGGGAGGGGGCGGGGCTAAAGGGGAAATGGGCGGGGCTAAAGGAGGAGTGGGCGGGGCTATGGGGTGGCTTTGCAGGGGTCCTGAGGAGATTTAGGGGGTTTGGGGCTTTTATTTGGGAATTTTGGGTCCTTAAGGGGATTTTTGGGGGTCTCTGGGGGGGTTTTTTTTTGGAATTTTAGGGGGTTTAAGGGGGTTTTTGGGGGAGAATTAGGGTCGGCAGGGCCGGGAGGGGGCGGGGCTAAAGGGGAAATGGGCGGGGCTAAAGGGGGAGTGGGCGGGGCTAAAGGGGAAATGGGCGTGTCTAAAGGGGGAGTGGGCGGAACTAAGGGGTGACTTTGCAGTGGTCCTTAGGAGATTTAGGGGGTTTGGTGTATTATTTGGGAATTTTGGGTCTTTAAGGGGATTTTTGGGCGTCTCTGGGGGGGGTTTTTTTGGACTTCTGGGGGTTTTTGGGGTTTTTTGGGGGGAATTTCGGTTGGCAGGGCCGGGAGGGGGCGGGGCTAAAGGGGAAATAGGCGGGGCTAAGGGGTGGCTTTGCAGGGGTCCTGAGGAGATTTAGGGAGTTTGGGGCTTTTATTTGGGAATTTTGGGTCTTTAAGGGGATTTTTGGGGGTCTCTGGGGGGGGTTTTTTTGGAATTTTAGGGGGTTTAAGGGGGTTTTTGGGGGAGAATTAGGGTCGGCAGGGCCGGGAGGGGGCGGGGCTAAAGGGGAAATGGGCGGGGCTAAAGGGGGAGTGGGCGGGGCTAAAGGGGAAATGGGCGTGTCTAAAGGGGGAGTGGGCAGAACTAAGGGGTGACTTTGCAGGGGTCCTGAGGAGATTTAGGGGGTTTGGGGCTTTTATTTGGGAATTTTGGGTCTTTAAGGGGATTTTTGGGCGTCCCTGGGGGGGGTTTTTTTGGACTTCCTGGGGTTTTTGGGGGTTTTTTGGGGGGAATTTGGGTCGGCAGGACCGGGAGGGGGCGGAGCTAAAGGGGAAATGGGTGGGGCTAAAGGGGAAATGGGCGGGGCTATGGGGTGGCTTTGCAGGGGTCCTGAGGAGATTTAGGGGCTTTGGGGCTTTTATTTGGGAATTTTGGGTCTTTAAGGGGATTCTTGGGGGGTCTCTGCGGGGGGTTTTGTGGACTTTTTGGGGTTTTTTTGGGGGGAATTTTAGTCGGCAGGGCCGGGAGGGGGCGGGGCTAAAGGGGAAATGGGCGGGGCTAAAGGGGAGTGGGCGGGGCTAAAGGGGAAATGGGCGTGTCTAAAGGGGGAGTGGGCAGAACTAAGGGGAGACTTTGCAGGGGTCCTGAGGAGATTTAGGGGGTTTGGGGCTTTTATTTGGGAATTTTGGGTCTTTAAGGGGATTTTTGGGGGTCTCTGGGGGGTTTTTTTTTGGAATTTTGGGGGTTTTGGGGGGTTTTTTGGGGGGAATTTGGGTCCGCAGGGCCGGGAGGGGGCGGGGCTAAAGGGGAAATGGGCGGGGCTAAGGGGGAGTGGGCGGGGCTAAGGGGTGGCTTTGCAGGGGTCCTGAGGAGATTTAGGGGGTTTGGGGCTTTTATTTGGGATTTTTGGGTCTTTAAGAAGATTTTTGAGGGTCTCTGGGGTTATTTTTTTCGGAATTTTGGGGTTTTTTGGGGGTTTTTGGGAGGGAATTTGGGTTGGCAGGGCCGGGAGGGGGCGGAGCTAAAGGGGAAATGGGCGGGGTTAAAGGGGGAGTGGGCGGGGCTAGGGGGTGGCTTTGCAGGGGTCCTGAGGAGATTTAGGGGGTTTGGGGCTTTTATTTGGGATTTTTGGGTCTTTAAGAAGATTTTTGAGGGTCTCTGGGGGTTTTTTTTTCGGAATTTTGGGGTTTTTTGGGGGTTTTTGGGAGGGAATTTGGGTCGACAGGGCCGGGAGGGGGCGGAGCTAAAGGGGAAATGGGCGGGGTTAAAGGGGGAGTGGGCGGGGCTAAGGGGTGGCTTTGCAGGGGTCCTGAGGAGATTTAGGGGGTTTGGGGCTTTTATTTGGGAATTTTGGGTCTTTAAGGGGAGTTTTGGGGGTCTCTGGGGGTTTTTTTTTTGGAATTTTGAGGGTTTTGGGGGGTTTTTTGGGGGGAATTTCTGTTGGCAGGGCCGGGAGGGGGCGGGGCTAAAGGGGAAATGGGCGGGGCTAAAGGGGGAGTGGGCGGGGCTAAAGGGGAAATGGGCGTGTCTAAAGGGGGAGTGGGCGGAACTAAGGGGTGACTTTGCAGTGGTCCTGAGGAGATTTAGGGGGTTTGGTGTATTATTTGGGAATTTTGGGTCTTTAAGGGGATTTTTGGGCGTCTCTGGGGGGGGTTTTTTTGGACTTCTGGGGGTTTTTGGGGTTTTTTGGGGGGAATTTCGGTTGGCAGGGCCGGGAGGGGGCGGGGATAAAGGGGAAATGGGCGGGGCTAAGGGGTGGCTTTGCAGGGGTCCTGAGGAGATTTAGGGAGTTTGGGGCTTTTATTTGGGAATTTTGGGTCTTTAAGGGGATTTTTGGGGGTCTCTGGGGGGGGTTTTTTTGGAATTTTAGGGGGTTTAAGGGGGTTTTTGGGGGAGAATTAGGGTCGGCAGGGCCGGGAGGGGGCGGGGCTAAAGGGGAAATGGGCGGGGCTAAAGGGGGAGTGGGCGGGGCTAAAGGGGAAATGGGCGTGTCTAAAGGGGGAGTGGGCAGAACTAAGGGGTGACTTTGCAGGGGTCCTGAGGAGATTTAGGGGGTTTGGGGCTTTTATTTGGGAATTTTGGGTCTTTAAGGGGATTTTTGGGCGTCCCTGGGGGGGGTTTTTTTGGACTTCCTGGGGTTTTTGGGGGTTTTTTGGGGGGAATTTGGGTCGGCAGGACCGGGAGGGGGCGGAGCTAAAGGGGAAATGGGTGGGGCTAAAGGGGAAATGGGCGGGGCTATGGGGTGGCTTTGCAGGGGTCCTGAGGAGATTTAGGGGCTTTGGGGCTTTTATTTGGGAATTTTGGGTCTTTAAGGGGATTCTTGGGGGGTCTCTGCGGGGGGTTTTGTGGACTTTTTGGGGTTTTTTTGGGGGGAATTTTAGTCGGCAGGGCCGGGAGGGGGCGGGGCTAAAGGGGAAATGGGCGGGGCTAAAGGGGAGTGGGCGGGGCTAAAGGGGAAATGGGCGTGTCTAAAGGGGGAGTGGGCAGAACTAAGGGGAGACTTTGCAGGGGTCCTGAGGAGATTTAGGGGGTTTGGGGCTTTTATTTGGGAATTTTGGGTCTTTAAGGGGATTTTTGGGGGTCTCTGGGGGGTTTTTTTTTGGAATTTTGGGGGTTTTGGGGGGTTTTTTGGGGGGAATTTGGGTCCGCAGGGCCGGGAGGGGGCGGGGCTAAAGGGGAAATGGGCGGGGCTAAGGGGGAGTGGGCGGGGCTAAGGGGTGGCTTTGCAGGGGTCCTGAGGAGATTTAGGGGGTTTGGGGCTTTTATTTGGGATTTTTGGGTCTTTAAGAAGATTTTTGAGGGTCTCTGGGGTTATTTTTTTCGGAATTTTGGGGTTTTTTGGGGGTTTTTGGGAGGGAATTTGGGTTGGCAGGGCCGGGAGGGGGCGGAGCTAAAGGGGAAATGGGCGGGGTTAAAGGGGGAGTGGGCGGGGCTAGGGGGTGGCTTTGCAGGGGTCCTGAGGAGATTTAGGGGGTTTGGGGCTTTTATTTGGGATTTTTGGGTCTTTAAGAAGATTTTTGAGGGTCTCTGGGGGTTTTTTTTTCGGAATTTTGGGGTTTTTTGGGGGTTTTTGGGAGGGAATTTGGGTCGACAGGGCCGGGAGGGGGCGGAGCTAAAGGGGAAATGGGCGGGGTTAAAGGGGGAGTGGGCGGGGCTAAGGGGTGGCTTTGCAGGGGTCCTGAGGAGATTTAGGGGGTTTGGGGCTTTTATTTGGGAATTTTGGGTCTTTAAGGGGAGTTTTGGGGGTCTCTGGGGGTTTTTTTTTTTGGAATTTTGAGGGTTTTGGGGGGTTTTTTGGGGGGAATTTCTGTTGGCAGGGCCGGGAGGGGGCGGGGCTAAAGGGGAAATGGGCGGGGCTAAAGGGGGAGTGGGCGGGGCTAAAGGGGAAATGGGCGTGTCTAAAGGGGGAGTGGGCGGAACTAAGGGGTGACTTTGCAGTGGTCCTGAGGAGATTTAGGGGGTTTGGTGTATTATTTGGGAATTTTGGGTCTTTAAGGGGATTTTTGGGCGTCTCTGGGGGGGGTTTTTTTTGGACTTCTGGGGGTTTTTGGGGTTTTTTGGGGGGAATTTCGGTTGGCAGGGCCGGGAGGGGGCGGGGATAAAGGGGAAATGGGCGGGGCTAAGGGGTGGCTTTGCAGGGGTCCTGAGGAGATTTAGGGAGTTTGGGGCTTTTATTTGGGAATTTTGGGTCTTTAAGGGGATTTTTGGGGGTCTCTGGGGGGGGGGTTTTTTGGAATTTTAGGGGGTTTTGGGGGGTTTTTGGGGGAGAATTAGGGTCGGCAGGGCCGGGAGGGGGCGGGGCTAAAGGGGAAATGGGCGGGGCTAAAGGGGGAGTGGGCGGGGCTAAAGGGGAAATGGGCGTGTCTAAAGGGGGAGTGGGCAGAACTAAGGGGTGACTTTGCAGGGGTCCTGAGGAGATTTAGGGGGTTTGGGGCTTTTATTTGGGAATTTTGGGTCTTTAAGGGGATTTTTGGGCGTCCCTGGGGGGGGTTTTTTTGGACTTCCTGGGGTTTTTGGGGGTTTTTTGGGGGGAATTTGGGTCGGCAGGACCGGGAGGGGGCGGAGCTAAAGGGGAAATGGGTGGGGCTAAAGGGGAAATGGGCGGGGCTATGGGGTGGCTTTGCAGGGGTCCTGAGGAGATTTAGGGGCTTTGGGGCTTTTATTTGGGAATTTTGGGTCTTTAAGGGGATTCTTGGGGGGTCTCTGCGGAAGGTTTTGTGGACTTTTTGGGGTTTTTTTGGGGGGAATTTTAGTCGGCAGGGCCGGGAGGGGGCGGGGCTAAAGGGGAAATGGGCGGGGCTAAAGGGGAGTGGGCGGGGCTAAAGGGGAAATGGGCGTGTCTAAAGGGGGAGTGGGCGGAACTAAGGGGTGACTTTGCAGGGGTCCTGAGGAGATTTAGGGGGTTTGGGGCTTTTATTTGGGAATTTTGGGTCTTTAAGAAGATTTTTGAGGGTCTCTGGGGTTTTTTTTTTCGGAATTTTGGGGTTTTTTGGGGGTTTTTGGGAGGGAATTTGGGTCGGCAGGGCCGGGAGGGGGCGGAGCTAAAGGGGAAATGGGCGGGGCTAGAGGGGGAGTGGGCGGGGCTAAGGGGTGGCTTTGCAGGGGTCCTGAGGAGATTTAGGGGGTTTGGGGCTTTTATTTGGGAATTTTGGGTCTTTAAGGAGAGTTTTGGGGGTCTCTGGGGGGTTTTTTTTTTGAATTTTGGGGGTTTTGGGGGGTTTTTTGGGGGGAATTTGGGTGGGCAGGGCCGGGAGGGGGCGGGGCTAAAGGGGAAATGGGCGGGGCTAAAGGAGGAGTGGGCGGGGCTATGGGGTGGCTTTGCAGGGGTCCTGAGGAGATTTAGGGGGTTTGGGGCTTTTATTTGGGAATTTTGGGTCCTTAAGGGGATTTTTGGGGGTCTCTGGGGGGTTTTTTTTTTTGAATTTTGGGGGGTTTAAGGGGGTTTTTGGGGGAGAATTAGGGTCGGCAGGGCCGGGAGGGGGCGGGGCTAAAGGGGAAATGGGCGGGGCTAAAGGGGGAGTGGGCGGGGCTAAAGGGGAAATGGGCGTGTCTAAAGGGGGAGTGGGCGGAACTAAGGGGTGACTTTGCAGGGGTCCTGAGGAGATTTAGGGGGTTTGGTGTATTATTTGGGAATTTTGGGTCTTTAAGGGGATTTTTGGGCGTCTCTGGGGGGGGTTTTTTTTGGACTTCTGGGGGTTTTTGGGGTTTTTTGGGGGGAATTTCGGTTGGCAGGGCCGGGAGGGGGCGGGGCTAAAGGGGAAATGGGCGGGGCTAAGGGGTGGCTTTGCAGGAGTCCTGAGGAGATTTAGGGGGTTTGGGGCTTTTATTTGGGAATTTTGGGTCTTTAAGGGGATTTTTGGGGGTCTCTGGGGGGGGGGTTTTTTTGGAATTTTAGGGGGTTTAAGGGGGTTTTTGGGGGAGAATTAGGGTCGGCAGGGCCGGGAGGGGGCGGGGCTAAAGGGGAAATGGGCGGGGCTAAAGGGGAGTGGGTGGGGCTAAAGGGGAAATGGGCGTGTCTAAAGGGGGAGTGGGCGGAACTAAGGGGTGACTTTGCAGGGGTCCTGAGGAGATTTAGGGGGTTTGGGGCTTTTATTTGGGAATTTTGGGTCTTTAAGGGGATTTTTGGGGGTCTCTGGATGGTTTTTTTTTGGAATTTTGGGGGTTTTTTGGGGGGGAGAGGATTTTGCGTCGGCAGGGCCGGGAGGGGGCGGGGCTAAAGGGGAAATGAGCGGGTCTAAGGGGGAGTGGGCGGGGCTAAGGGGTGGCTTTGCAGGGGTCCTGAGGAGATTTAGGGGGTTTGGGGCTTTTATTTGGGAATTTTGGGTCTTTAAGAAGATTTTTGAGGGTCTCTGGGGTTATTTTTTTCGGAATTTTGGGGTTTTTTGGGGGTTTTTGGGAGGGAATTTGGGTCGGCAGGGCCGGGAGGGGGCGGAGCTAAAGGGGAAATGGCCGGGGCTAAAGGGGGAGTGGGCGGGGCTAAGGGGTGGCTTTGCAGGGGTCCTGAGGAGATTTAGGGGGTTTGGGGCTTTTATTTGGGAATTTTGGGTCTTTAAGGGGAGTTTTGGGGGTCTCTGGGGTTTTTTTTTTTTAATTTTGGGGGTTTTGGGGGGTTTTTTGGGGGGAATTTGGGTGGGCAGGGCCGGGAGGGGGCGGAGCTAAAGGGGAAATGGGCGGGGCTAAAGGAGGAGTGGGCGGGGCTATGGGGTGGCTTTGCAGGGGTCCTGAGGAGATTTAGGGGGTTTGGGGCTTTTATTTGGGAATTTTGGGTCCTTAAGGGGATTTTTGGGGGTCTCTGGGGGGGTTTTTTTTTGGAATTTTAGGGGGTTTAAGGGGGTTTTTGGGGGAGAATTAGGGTCGGCAGGGCCGGGAGGGGGCGGGGCTAAAGGGGAAATGGGCGGGGCTAAAGGGGGAGTGGGCGGGGCTAAAGGGGAAATGGGCGTGTCTAAAGGGGGAGTGGGCGGAACTAAGGGGTGACTTTGCAGGGGTCCTGAGGAGATTTAGGGGGTTTGGTGTATTATTTGGGAATTTTGGGTCTTTAAGGGGATTTTTGGGCGTCTCTGGGGGGGGTTTTTTTGGACTTCTGGGGGTTTTTGGTGTTTTTTGTGGGGAATTTCTGTTGGCAGGGCCGAGAGGGGGCGGGGCTAAAGGGGGAGTGGGCGGGGCTAAGGGGTGGCTTTGCAGGAGTCCTGAGGAGATTTAGGGGGTTTGGGGCTTTTATTTGGGAATTTTGGGTCTTTAAGGGGATTTTTGGGCGTCTCTGGGGAGGGTTTTTTTGGACTTCTGGGGGTTTTTGGGGGTTTTTTGGGGGGAATTTTAGTCGGCAGGGCCGGGAGGGGGCGGGGATAAAGGGGAAATGGGCGGGGCTAAGGGGTGGCTTTGCAGGGGTCCTGAGGAGATTTAGGGAGTTTGGGGCTTTTATTTGGGAATTTTGGGTCTTTAAGGGGATTTTTGGGGGTCTCTGGGGGGGGGGTTTTTTTGGAATTTTAGGGGGTTTAAGGGGGTTTTTGGGGGAGAATTAGGGTCGGCAGGGCCGGGAGGGGGCGGGGCTAAAGGGGAAATGGGCGGGGCTAAAGGGGGAGTGGGCGGGGCTAAAGGGGAAATGGGCGTGTCTAAAGGGGGAGTGGGCAGAACTAAGGGGTGGCTTTGCAGGGGTCCTGAGGAGATTTAGGGGGTTTGGGGCTTTTATTTGGGAATTTTGGGTCTTTAAGGGGATTTTTGGGGGTCTCTGGGGGATTTTTTTTTGGAATTTTGGGTGTTTTGGGGGGTTTTTTGGGGGGAATTTGGGTCGGCAGGGCCGGAAGGGGGCGGAGCTAAAGGGGAAATGGGCGGGGCTAAAGGGGGAGTGGGCGGGGCTAAGGGGTGGCTTTGCAGGGGTCCTGAGGAGATTTAGGGGGTTTGGGGCTTTTATTTGGGAATTTTGGGTCTTTGAGGGGATTTTTGGGGGTCTCTGAGGGGGTTTTTTTTGGAATTTTGGGGGTTTTTGGAGGTTTTTTTGGGGGAAATTGGGTCGGCAGGGCCGGGAGGGGGCGGGGCTAAAGGGGAAATGGGCAGGGCTAAGGGGTGGCTTTGCAGGGGTCCTGAGGAGATTTAGGGGGTTTGGGGCTTTTATTTGGGAATTTTGGGTCTTTAAGAAGATTTTTGAGGGTCTCTGGGGTTTTTTTTTTCGGAATTTTGGGGTTTTTTGGGGGTTTTTGGGAGGGAATTTGGGTCGGCAGGGCCGGGAGGGGGCGGAGCTAAAGGGGAAATGGGCGGGGCTAGAGGGGGAGTGGGCGGGGCTAAGGGGTGGCTTTGCAGGGGTCCTGAGGAGATTTAGGGGGTTTGGGGCTTTTATTTGGGAATTTTGGGTCTTTAAGGAGAGTTTTGGGGGTCTCTGGGGTTTTTTTTTTTTGAATTTTGGGGGTTTTGGGGGGTTTTTTGGGGGGAATTTGGGTGGGCAGGGCCGGGAGGGGGCGGGGCTAAAGGGGAAATGGGCGGGGCTAAAGGAGGAGTGGGCAGGGCTATGGGGTGGCTTTGCAGGGGTCCTGAGGAGATTTAGGGGGTTTGGGGCTTTTATTTGGGAATTTTGGGTCCTTAAGGGGATTTTTGGGGGTCTCTGGGGGGTTTTTTTTTTTGAATTTTGGGGGGTTTAAGGGGGTTTTTGGGGGAGAATTAGGGTCGGCAGGGCCGGGAGGGGGCGGGGCTAAAGGGGAAATGGGCGGGGCTAAAGGGGGAGTGGGCGGGGCTAAAGGGGAAATGGGCGTGTCTAAAGGGGGAGTGGGCGGAACTAAGGGGTGACTTTGCAGGGGTCCTGAGGAGATTTAGGGGGTTTGGTGTATTATTTGGGAATTTTGGGTCTTTAAGGGGATTTTTGGGCGTCTCTGGGGGGGGTTTTTTTGGACTTCTGGGGGTTTTTGGGGTTTTTGGGGGGAATTTCTGTTGGCAGGGCCGGGAGGGGGCGGGGATAAAGGGGAAATGGGCGGGGCTAAGGGGTGGCTTTGCAAGAGTCCTGAGGAGATTTAGGGGGTTTGGGGCTTTTATTTGGGAATTTGGGGTCTTTAAGGGGATTTTTGGGGGTCTCTGGGGGGGGTTCTTTTGGACTTCTGGGAGTTTTTGGGGGTTTTTTGGGGGGAATTTTAGTCGGCAGGACCGGGAGGGGGCGGAGCTAAAGGGGAAATGGGAGGGGCTAAAGGGGAAATGGGCGGGGCTAAGGGGTGGCTTTGCAGGGGTCCTGAGGAGATTTAGGGGGTTTGGGGCTTTTATTTGGGAATTTTGGGTCTTTAAGGGGATTCTTGGGGCGTCTCTGGGGGGGGTTTTGTGGACTTCTGGGGGTTTTTGGGGTTTTTTTGGGGGAGAATTTTAGTCGGCAGGGCCGGGAGGGGGCGGGGATAAAGGGGAAATGGGCGGGGCTAAGGGGTGGCTTTGCAAGAGTCCTGAGGAGATTAGGGGGTTTGGGGCTTTTATTTGGGAATTTTGGGTCTTTAAGGGGATTTTTGGGCGTCTCTGGGGGGGGTTTTTTTGGACTTCTGGGGGTTTTTGGGGGTTTTTTGGGGGGAATTTGGGTCGGCAGGACCGGGAGGGGGCGGAGCTAAAGGGGAAATGGGAGGGGCTAAAGGGGAAATGGGCGGGGCTAAGGGGTGGCTTTGCAGGGGTCCTGAGGAGATTTAGGGGGTTTGGGGCTTTTATTTGGGAATTTTGGGTCCTTAAGGGGATTTTTGGGGGTCTCTGGGGGGGGTTTTTTTTTGGAATTTTAGGGGGTTTAAGGGGGTTTTTGGGGGAGAATTAGGGTCGGCAGGGCCGGGAGGGGGCGGGGCTAAAGGGGAAATGGGCGGGGCTAAAGGGGGAGTGGGCGGGGCTAAAGGGGAAATGGGCGTGTCTAAAGGGGGAGTGGGCGGAACTAAGGGGTGACTTTGCAGGGGTCCTGAGGAGATTTAGGGGGTTTGGTGTATTATTTGGGAATTTTGGGTCTTTAAGGGGATTTTTGGGCGTCTCTGGGGGGGGTTTTTTTGGACTTCTGGGGGTTTTTGGTGTTTTTTGGGGGGAATTTCTGTTGGCAGGGCCGGGAGGGGGCGGGGCTAAAGGGGGAGTGGGCGGGGCTAAGGGGTGGCTTTGCAGGAGTCCTGAGGAGATTTAGGGGGTTTGGGGCTTTTATTTGGGAATTTTGGGTCTTTAAGGGGATTTTTGGGCGTCTCTGGGGGGGGTTTTTTTGGACTTCTGGGGGTTTTTGGGGGTTTTTTGGGGGGAATTTGGGTCGGCAGGACCGGGAGGGGGCGGAGCTAAAGGGGAAATGGGAGGGGCTAAAGGGGGAGTGGGCGGGGCTGAGGGGTGGCTTTGCAGGGGTCCTGAGGAGATTTAGGGGGTTTGGGGCTTTTATTTGGGAATTTTGGGTCTTTAGGGGGATTCTTGGGGGGTCTCTGGGGGGGGTTTTGTGGACTTCTGGGGGTTTTTGGGGTTTTTTTGGGGGGAATTTTAGTCGGCAGGGCCGGGAGGGGGCGGGGATAAAGGGGAAATGGGCGGGGCTAAGGGGTGGCTTTGCAGGGGTCCTGAGGAGATTTAGGGAGTTTGGGGCTTTTATTTGGGAATTTTGGGTCTTTAAGGGGATTTTTGGGGGTCTCTGGGGAGGGGGTTTTTTTGGAATTTTTGGGGGTTTAAGGGGGTTTTTGGGGGAGAATTAGGGTCGGCAGGGCCGGGAGGGGGTGGGGCTAAAGGGGAAATGGGCGGGGCTAAAGGGGAGTGGGCGGGGCTAAAGGGGAAATGGGCGTGTCTAAAGGGGGAGTGGGCAGAACTAAGGGGTGGCTTTGCAGGGGTCCTGAGGAGATTTAGGGGGTTTGGGGCTTTTATTTGGGAATTTTGGGTCTTTAAGGGGATTTTTGGGGGTCTCTGGGGGATTTTTTTTTGGAATTTTGGGTGTTTTGGTGGGTTTTTTGGGGGGAATTTGGGTCGGCAGGGCCGGGAGGGGGCGGGGCTAAAGGGGAAATGGGCGGGGCTAAAGGGGGAGTGGGCAGGGCTAAGGGGTGGCTTTGCAGGGGTCCTGAGGAGATTTAGGGGGTTTGGGGCTTTTATTTGGGAATTTTGGGTCTTTAAGGGGATTTTTGGGGGTCTCTGAGGGGGTTTTTTTTGGAATTTTGGGGGTTTTTGGAGGTTTTTTTGGGGGAAATTGGGTCGGCAGGGCCGGGAGGGGGCGGGGCTAAAGGGGAAATGGGCAGGGCTAAGGGGTGGCTTTACAGGGGTCCTGAGGAGATTTAGGGGGTTTGGGGCTTTTATTTGGGAATTTTGGGTCTTTAAGAAGATTTTTGAGGGTCTCTGGGGTTTTTTTTTTCGGAATTTTGGGGTTTTTTGGGGGTTTTTGGGAGGGAATTTGGGTCGGCAGGGCCGGGAGGGGGCGGAGCTAAAGGGGAAATGGGCGGGGCTAGAGGGGGAGTGGGCGGGGCTAAGGGGTGGCTTTGCAGGGGTCCTGAGGAGATTTAGGGGGTTTGGGGCTTTTATTTGGGAATTTTGGGTCTTTAAGGAGAGTTTTGGGGGTCTCTGGGGTTTTTTTTTTTTGAATTTTGGGGTTTTGGGGGGTTTTTTGGGGGGAATTTGGGTGGGCAGGGCCGGGAGGGGGCGGGGCTAAAGGGGAAATGGGCGGGGCTAAAGGAGGAGTGGGCGGGGCTATGGGGTGGCTTTGCAGGGGTCCTGAGGAGATTTAGGGGGTTTGGGGCTTTTATTTGGGAATTTTGGGTCCTTAAGGGGATTTTTGGGGGTCTCTGGGGGGTTTTTTTTTTTGAATTTTGGGGGGTTTAAGGGGGTTTTTGGGGGAGAATTAGGGTCGGCAGGGCCGGGAGGGGGCGGGGCTAAAGGGGAAATGGGCGGGGCTAAAGGGGGAGTGGGCGGGGCTAAAGGGGAAATGGGCGTGTCTAAAGGGGGAGTGGGCGGAACTAAGGGGTGACTTTGCAGTGGTCCTGAGGAGATTTAGGGGGTTTGGTGTATTATTTGGGAATTTTGGGTCTTTAAGGGGATTTTTGGGCGTCTCTGGGGGGGGTTTTTTTGGACTTCTGGGGGTTTTTGGGGTTTTTGGGCGGAATTTCTGTTGGCAGGGCCGGGAGGGGGCGGGGATAAAGGGGAAATGGGCGGGGCTAAGGGGTGGCTTTGCAAGAGTCCTGAGGAGATTTAGGGGGTTTGGGGCTTTTATTTGGGAATTTGGGGTCTTTAAGGGGATTTTTGGGGGTCTCTGGGGGGGGTTCTTTTGGACTTCTGGGAGTTTTTGGGGGTTTTTTGGGGGGAATTTTAGTCGGCAGGGCCGGGAGGGGGCGGGGATAAAGGGGAAATGGGCGGGGCTAAGGGGTGGCTTTGCAAGAGTCCTGAGGAGATTTAGGGGGTTTGGGGCTTTTATTTGGGAATTTTGGGTCTTTAAGGGGATTCTTGGGGGGTCTCTGGGGGGGGGTTTTGTGGACTTCTGGGGGTTTTTGGGGTTTTTTTGGGGGGAGAATTTTAGTCGGCAGGGCCGGGAGGGGGCGGGGATAAAGGGGAAATGGGCGGGGCTAAGGGGTGGCTTTGCAAGAGTCCTGAGGAGATTTAGGGGGTTTGGGGCTTTTATTTGGGAATTTTGGGTCTTTAAGGGGATTTTTGGGCGTCTCTGGGGGGGGTTTTTTTGGACTTCTGGGGGTTTTTGGGGGTTTTTTGGGGGGAATTTGGGTCGGCAGGACCGGGAGGGGGCGGAGCTAAAGGGGAAATGGGCGGGGCTAAAGGGGGAGTGGGCGGGGCTATGGAGTGGCTTTGCAGGGGTCCTGAGGAGATTTAGGGGGTTTGGGGCTTTTATTTGGGAATTTTGGGTCTTTAAGAAGATTTTTGAGGGTCTCTGGGGTTTTTTTTTTTCGGAATTTTGGGGTTTTTTGGGGGTTTTTGGGAGGGAATTTGGGTCGGCAGGGCCGGGAGGGGGCGGAGCTAAAGGGGAAATAGGCGGGGCTAGAGGGGGAGTGGGCGGGGCTAAGGGGTGGCTTTGCAGGGGTCCTGAGGAGATTTAGGGGGTTTGGGGCTTTTATTTGGGAATTTTGGGTCTTTAAGGAGAGTTTTGGGAGTCTCTGGGGGGTTTTTTTTTTGAATTTTGGGGGTTTTGGGGGGTTTTTTGGGGGGAATTTGGGTGGGCAGGGCCATGAGGGGGCGGGGCTAAAGGGGAAATGGGCGGGGCTAAAGGGGGAGTGGGCGGGGCTATGGAGTGGCTTTGCAGGGGTCCTGAGGAGATTTAGGGGGTTTGGGGCTTTTATTTGGGAATTTTGGGTCTTTAAGGGGGATTCTTGGGGGGTCTCTGGGGGGGGTTTTGTGGACTTCTGGGGGTTTTTGGGGTTTTTTTTGGGGGGAATTTTAGTCGGCAGGGCCGGGAGGGGGCGGGGATAAAGGGGAAATGGGCGGGGCTAAGGGGTGGCTTTGCAGGGGTCCTGAGGAGATTTAGGGAGTTTGGGGCTTTTATTTGGGAATTTTGGGTCTTTAAGGGGATTTTTGGGGGTCTCTGGGGGGGGGGGTTTTTTTGGAATTTTTGGGGGTTTAAGGGGGTTTTTGGGGGAGAATTAGGGTCGGCAGGGCCGGGAGGGGGCGGGGCTAAAGGGGGAAATGGGCGGGGCTAAAGGGTAGTGGGCGGGGCTAAAGGGGAAATGGGCGTGTCTAAAGGGGGAGTGGGCAGAAATAAGGGGTGGCTTTGCAGGGGTCCTGAGGAGATTTAGGGGGTTTGGGGCTTTTATTTGGGAATTTTGGGTCTTTAAGGGGATTTTTGGGCGTCTCTGGGGGGTGGTTTTTTTTGGACTTCTGGGGGTTTTTGGGGGGGAATTTGGGGTGGGCAGGGCCGGGAGGGGGCGGAGCTAAAGGGGAAATGAGCGGGGCTAAAGGGGAAATGGGCGGGGCTAAGGGGTGGCTTTGCAGGGGTCCTGAGGAGATTTAGGGGGTTTGGGGCTTTTATTTGGGAATTTTGGGTCTTTAAGGGGATTTTTGGGGGTCTCTGGGGGATTTTTTTTTGGAATTTTGGGGGTTTTGGGGGGTTTTTTGGGGGGAATTTGGGTCGGCAGGGCCGGGAGGGGGCGGGGCTAAAGGGGAAATGGGCGGGGCTAAAGGGGGAGTGGGCAGGGCTAAGGGGTGGCTTTGCAGGGGTCCTGAGGAGATTTAGGGGGTTTGGGGCTTTTATTTGGGAATTTTGGGTCTTTAAGGGGATTTTTGGGGGTCTCTGAGGGGGTTTTTTTTGGAATTTTGGGGGTTTTTGGAGGTTTTTTTGGGGGAAATTGGGTCGGCAGGGCCGGGAGGGGGCGGGGCTAAAGGGGAAATGGGCAGGGCTAAGGGGTGGCTTTACAGGGGTCCTGAGGAGATTTAGGGGGTTTGGGGCTTTTATTTGGGAATTTTGGGTCTTTAAGAAGATTTTTGAGGGTCTCTGGGTTTTTTTTTTTCGGAATTTTGGGGTTTTTTGGGGGTTTTTGGGAGGGAATTTGGGTCGGCAGGGCCGGGAGGGGGCGGAGCTAAAGGGGAAATGGGCGGGGCTAGAGGGGGAGTGGGCGGGGCTAAGGGGTGGCTTTGCAGGGGTCCTGAGGAGATTTAGGGGGTTTGGGGCTTTTATTTGGGAATTTTGGGTCTTTAAGGAGAGTTTTGGGGGTCTCTGGGGTTTTTTTTTTTTGAATTTTGGGGGTTTTGGGGGGTTTTTTGGGGGGAATTTGGGTGGGCAGGGCCGGGAGGGGGCGGGGCTAAAGGGGAAATGGGCGGGGCTAAAGGAGGAGTGGGCGGGGCTATGGGGTGGCTTTGCAGGGGTCCTGAGGAGATTTAGGGGGTTTGGGGCTTTTATTTGGGAATTTTGGGTCCTTAAGGGGATTTTTGGGGGTCTCTGGGGGGTTTTTTTTTTTGAATTTTGGGGGGTTTAAGGGGGTTTTTGGGGGAGAATTAGGGTCGGCAGGGCCGGGAGGGGGCGGGGCTAAAGGGGAAATGGGCGGGGCTAAAGGGGGAGTGGGTGGGGCTAAAGGGGAAATGGGCGTGTCTAAAGGGGGAGTGGGCGGAACTAAGGGGTGACTTTGCAGTGGTCCTGAGGAGATTTAGGGGGTTTGGTGTATTATTTGGGAATTTTGGGTCTTTAAGGGGATTTTTGGGCGTCTCTGGGGGGGGTTTTTTTTGGACTTCTGGGGGTTTTTGGGGTTTTTGGGGGGAATTTCTGTTGGCAGGGCCGGGAGGGGGGCGGGGATAAAGGGGAAATGGGCGGGGCTAAGGGGTGGCTTTGCAAGAGTCCTGAGGAGATTTAGGGGGTTTGGGGCTTTTATTTGGGAATTTTGGGTCTTTAAGGGGATTTTTGGGCGTCTCTGGGGGGGGTTTTTTTGGACTTCTGGGGGTTTTTGGGGGTTTTTTGGGGGGAATTTGGGTCGGCAGGACCGGGAGGGGGCGGAGCTAAAGGGGAAATGGGAGGGGCTAAAGGGGAAATGGGCGGGGCTAAGGGGTGGCTTTGCAGGGGTCCTGAGGAGATTTAGGGGGTTTGGGGCTTTTATTTGGGAATTTTGGGTCTTTAAGGGGATTCTTGGGGGGTCTCTGGGGGGGGTTTTGTGGACTTCTGGGGGTTTTTGGGGTTTTTTTTGGGGGGAATTTGAGTCGGCAGGGCCGGGAGGGGGCGGGGATAAAGGGGAAATGGGCGGGGCTAAGGGGTGGCTTTGCAGGGGTCCTGAGGAGATTTAGGGAGTTTGGGGCTTTTATTTGGGAATTTTGGGTCTTTAAGGGGATTTTTGGGGGTCTCTGGGGGGGGGGTTTTTTTGGAATTTTAGGGGGTTTAAGGGGGTTTTTGGGGGAGAATTAGGGTCGGCAGGGCCGGGAGGGGGCGGGGCTAAAGGGGAAATGGGCAGGGCTAAAGGGGAGTGGGCAGGGCTAAAGGGGAAATGGGCGTGTCTAAAGGGGGAGTGGGCAGAAATAAGGGGTGGCTTTGCAGGGGTCCTGAGGAGATTTAGGGGGTTTGGGGCTTTTATTTGGGAATTTTGGGTCTTTAAGGGGATTTTTGGGCGTCTCTGGGGGTGGTTTTTTTGGACTTCTGGGGGTTTTTGGGGGGGAATTTGGGTGGGCAGGGCCGGGAGGGGGCGGAGCTAAAGGGGAAATGGGCGGGGCTAAAGGGGAAATGGGCGGGGCTAAGGGGTGGCTTTGCAGGGGTCCTGAGGAGATTTAGGGGGTTTGGGGCTTTTATTTGGGAATTTTGGGTCTTTAAGGGGAGTTTTGGGGGTCTCTGGGGGATTTTTTTTTGGAATTTTGGGGGTTTTGGGGGGTTTTTTGGGGGGAATTTGGGTCGGCAGGGCCGGGAGGGGGCGGGGCTAAAGGGGAAATGGGCGGGGCTAAAGGGGGAGTGGGCGGGGCTAAGGGGTGGCTTTGCAGGGGTCCTGAGGAGATTTAGGGGGTTTGGGGCTTTTATTTGGGAATTTTGGGTCTTTAAGGGGATTTTTGGGGGTCTCTGAGGGGGTTTTTTTTGGAATTTTGGGGGTTTTTGGAGGTTTTTTTGGGGGAAATTGGGTCGGCAGGGCCGGGAGGGGGCGGGGCTAAAGGGGAAATGGGCAGGGCTAAGGGGTGGCTTTACAGGGGTCCTGAGGAGATTTAGGGGGTTTGGGGCTTTTATTTGGGAATTTTGGGTCTTTAAGAAGATTTTTGAGGGTCTCTGGGGTTTTTTTTTTCGGAATTTTGGGGTTTTTTGGGGGTTTTTGGGAGGGAATTTGGGTCGGCAGGGCCGGGAGGGGGCGGAGCTAAAGGGGAAATGGGCGGGGCTAAAGGGGACTGGGCGGGGCTAAGGGGTGGCTTTGCACGGGTCCTGAGGAGATTTAGGGGGTTTGGGGCTTTTATTTGGGAATTTTGGGTCTTTAAGGAGAGTTTTGAGGGTCTCTGGGGGGTTTTTTTTTTGAATTTTGGGGGTTTTGGGGGGTTTTCGGGGGGGAATTTGGGTGGGCAGGGCCGGGAGGGGGCGGGGCTAAAGGGGAAATGGGCGGGGCTAAAGGAGGAGTGGGCGGGGCTATGGGGTGGCTTTGCAGGGGTCCTGAGGAGATTTAGGGGGTTTGGGGCTTTTATTTGGGAATTTTGGGTCCTTAAGGGGATTTTTGGGGGTCTCTGGGGGGTTTTTTTTTTTGAATTTTGGGGGGTTTAAGGGGGTTTTTGGGGGAGAATTAGGGTCGGCAGGGCCGGGAGGGGGCGGGGCTAAAGGGGAAATGGGCGGGGCTAAAGGGGGAGTGGGCAGGGCTAAAGGGGAAATGGGCGTGTCTAAAGGGGGAGTGGGCGGAACTAAGGGGTGACTTTGCAGGGGTCCTGAGGAGATTTAGGGGGTTTGGTGTATTATTTGGGAATTTTGGGTCTTTAAGGGGATTTTTGGGCGTCTCTGGGGGGGGTTTTTTTGGACTTCTGGGGGTTTTTGGGGTTTTTGGGGGGAATTTCTGTTGGCAGGGCCAGGAGGGGGCGGGGATAAAGGGGAAATGGGCGGGGCTAAGGGGTGGCTTTGCAAGAGTCCTGAGGAGATTTAGGGGGTTTGGGGCTTTTATTTGGGAATTTGGGGTCTTTAAGGGGATTTTTGGGGGTCTCTGGGGGGGGTTCTTTTGGACTTCTGGGAGTTTTTGGGGGTTTTTTGGGGGGAATTTTAGTCGGCAGGACCGGGAGGGGGCGGAGCTAAAGGGGAAATGGGAGGGGCTGAAGGGGAAATGGGCGGGGCTAAGGCGTGGCTTTGCAGGGGTCCTGAGGAGATTTAGGGGGTTTGGGGCTTTTATTTGGGAATTTTGGGTCTTTAAGGGGATTCTTGGGGGGTCTCTGGGGGGGGTTTTGTGGACTTCTGGGGGTTTTTGGGGTTTTTTTGGGGGAGAATTTTAGTCGGCAGGGCCGGGAGGGGGCGGGGATAAAGGGGAAATGGGCGGGGCTAAGGGGTGGCTTTGCAAGAGTCCTGAGGAGATTTAGGGGGTTTGGGGCTTTTATTTGGGAATTTTGGGTCTTTAAGGGGATTTTTGGGCGTCTCTGGGGGGGGTTTTTTTTGGACTTCTGGGGGTTTTTGGGGGTTTTTTGGGGGGAATTTGGGTCGGCAGGACCGGGAGGGGGCGGAGCTAAAGGGGAAATGGGAGGGGCTAAAGGGGAAATGGGCGGGGCTAAGGGGTGGCTTTGCAGGGGTCCTGAGGAGATTTAGGGGGTTTGGGGCTTTTATTTGGGAATTTTGGGTCTTTAAGGGGATTTTTGGGGGGTCTCTGGGGGGGGTTTTGTGGACTTCTGGGGGTTTTTGGGGTTTTTTTTGGGGGGAATTTGAGTCGGCAGGGCCGGGAGTGGGCGGGGATAAAGGGGAAATGGGCGGGGCTAAGGGGTGGCTTTGCAGGGGTCCTGAGGAGATTTAGGGAGTTTGGGGCTTTTATTTGGGAATTTTGGGTCTTTAAGGGGATTTTTGGGGGTCTCTGGGGGGGGGGGTGTTTGGAATTTTAGGGGGTTTTTTGGGGGTTTTTGGGGGAGAATTAGGGTCGGCAGGGCCGGGAGGGGGCGGGGCTAAAGGGGAAATGGGCGGGGCTAAAGGGGGAGTGGGCGGGGCTAAAGGGGAAATGGGCGTGTCTAAAGGGGGAGTGGGCAGAACTAAGGGGAGACTTTGCAGGGGTCCTGAGGAGATTTAGGGGGTTTGGGGCTTTTATTTGGGAATTTTGGGACTTTAAGGGGATTTTTGGGTGTCTCTGGGGGGGGTTTTTTTGGACTTCCTGGGGTTTTTGGGGGTTTTTTGGGGGGAATTTGGGTTGGCAGGGCCGGGAGGGGGCGGAGCTAAAGGGGAAATGGGCGGGGCTAAAGGGGGAGTGGGCGGGGCTAAGGGGTGGCTTTGCAGGGGTCCTGAGGAGATTTAGGGGGTTTGGGGCTTTTATTTGGGAATTTTGGGTCTTTAAGGGGATGTTTGTGGGTCTCTGGGGGGTTTTTTTTTGGAATTTTGGGGTTTTTTGGGGGTTTTTTGGAGGGAATTTGGGTCGGCAGGGCCCGGAGGGGGCGGAGCTAAAGGGGAAATGGCCGGGGCTAAAGGGGGAGTGGGCGGGGCTAAGGGGTGGCTTTGCAGGGGTCCTGAGGAGATTTAGGGGGTTTGGGGCTTTTATTTGGGAATTTTGGGTCTTTAAGGGGAGTTTTGGGGCTCTCTGGGGGTTTTTTTTTTTGGAATTTTGAGGGTTTTGGGGGGTTTTTTGGGGGGAATTTGGGTGGGCAGGGCCGGGAGGGGGCGGGGCTAAAGGGGAAATGGGCGGGGCTAAAGGAGGAGTGGGCGGGGCTAAGGGGTGGCTTTGCAGGGGTCCTGAGGAGATTTAGGGGGTTTGGGGCTTTTATTTGGGAATTTTGGGGCTTTTATTTGGGAATTTTGGGTCTTTAAGGGGATTTTTGGGGGTCTCTGGGGGGTTTTTTTTTGAATTTTGGGGGTTTTTGATGGTTTTTTGGGGGGAATTTGGGTGGGCAGGGCCGAAAGGGGGCGGGGCTAAAGGGGAAATGGGCGGGGCTAAAGGGGAAATGGGCGGGGCTAAAGGGGGAGTGGGCGGGGCTAAAGGGGAAATGGGCGTGTCTAAAGGGGGAGTGGGTGGAACTAAGGGGTGACTTTGCAGGGGTCCTGAGGAGATTTAGGGGGTTTGGGGCTTTTATTTGGGAATTTTGGGTCTTTAAGGGGAGTTTTGGGGGTCTCTGGGGGTTTTTTTTTTGGAATTTTGAGGGTTTTGGGGGGTTTTTTGGGGGGAATTTGGGTGGGCAGGGCCGGGAGGGGGCGGGGCTAAAGGGGAAATGGGCGGGGCTAAAGGAGGAGTGGGCGGGGCTATGGGGTGGCTTTGCAGGGGTCCTGAGGAGATTTAGGGGGTTTGGGGCTTTTATTTGGGAATTTTGGGTCTTTAAGGGGATTCTTGGGGCGTCTCTGGGGGGGGTTTTGTGGACTTCTGGGGGTTTTTGGGGTTTTTTTGGGGGAGAATTTTAGTCGGCAGGGCCGGGAGGGGGCGGGGATAAAGGGGAAATGGGCGGGGCTAAGGCGTGGCTTTGCAGGGGTCCTGAGGAGATTTAGGGGGTTTGGGGCTTTTATTTGGGAATTTTGGGTCTTTAAGGGGATTCTTGGGGGGTCTCTGGGGGGGGTTTTGTGGACTTCTGGGGGTTTTTGGGGTTTTTTTGGGGGAGAATTTTAGTCGGCAGGGCCGGGAGGGGGCGGGGATAAAGGGGAAATGGGCGGGGCTAAGGGGTGGCTTTGCAAGAGTCCTGAGGAGATTTAGGGGGTTTGGGGCTTTTATTTGGGAATTTTGGGTCTTTAAGGGGATTTTTGGGCGTCTCTGGGGGGGGTTTTATTGGACTTCTGGGGGTTTTTGGGGTTTTTTTGGGGTGAATTTGGGTCGGCAGGACCGGGAGGGGGCGGAGCTAAAGGGGAAATGTGAGGGGCTAAAGGGGAAATGGGCGGGGCTAAGGGGTGGCTTTGCAGGGGTCCTGAGGAGATTTAGGGGGTTTGGGGCTTTTATTTGGGAATTTTGGGTCCTTAAGGGGATTTTTGGGGGTCTCTGGGGGGGGTTTTTTTTTGGAATTTTAGGGGGTTTAAGGGGGTTTTTGGGGGAGAATTAGGGTCGGCAGGGCCGGGAGGGGGCGGGGCTAAATAGGAAATGGGTGGGGCTAAAGGGGGAGTGGGCGGGGCTAAAGGGGAAATGGGCGTGTCTAAAGGGGGAGTGGGCGGAACTAAGGGGTGACTTTGC
This sequence comes from Aphelocoma coerulescens, assembly GCF_041296385.1. Lineage (NCBI taxonomy): Eukaryota > Metazoa > Chordata > Aves > Passeriformes > Corvidae > Aphelocoma > Aphelocoma coerulescens. The sequence continues at coordinate 1,168,339 of NW_027183804.1, read as the reverse complement.
AGGGGTCCTGAGGAGATTTAGGGGGTTTGGTGTATTATTTGGGAATTTTGGGTCTTTAAGGGGATTTTTGGGCGTCTCTGGGGGGGGTTTTTTTTGGACTTCTGGGGGTTTTTGGGGTTTTTTGGGGGGAATTTCTGTTGGCAGGGCCGGGAGGGGGCGGGGCTAAAGGGGGAGTGGGCGGGGCTAAGGGGTGGCTTTGCAGGAGTCCTGAGGAGATTTAGGGGGTTTGGGGCTTTTATTTGGGAATTTTGGGTCTTTAAGGGGATTTTTGGGCGTCTCTGGGGGGGGTTTTTTTTGGACTTCTGGGGGTTTTTGGGGGTTTTTTGGGGGGAATTTGGGTCGGCAGGACCGGGAGGGGGCGGAGCTAAAGGGGAAATGGGAGGGGCTAAAGGGGAAATGGGCGGGGCTGAGGGGTGGCTTTGCAGGGGTCCTGAGGAGATTTAGGGGGTTTGGGGCTTTTATTTGGGAATTTTGGGTCTTTAGGGGGATTCTTGGGGGGTCTCTGGGGGGGGTTTTGTGGACTTCTGGGGGTTTTTGGGGTTTTTTTTGGGGGGAATTTTAGTCGGCAGGGCCGGGAGGGGGCGGGGATAAAGGGGAAATGGGCGGGGCTAAGGGGTGGCTTTGCAGGGGTCCTGAGGAGATTTAGGGAGTTTGGGGCTTTTATTTGGGAATTTTGGGTCTTTAAGGGGATTTTTGGGGGTCTCTGGGGAGGGGGTTTTTTTGGAATTTTTGGGGGTTTAAGGGGGTTTTTGGGGGAGAATTAGGGTCGGCAGGGCCGGGAGGGGGCCGGGCTAAAGGGGAAATGGGCGGGGCTAAGGGGTGGCTTTGCAGGGGTCCTGAGGAGATTTAGGGGGTTTGGGGCTTTTATTTGGGAATTTTGGGTCTTTAAGGGGATTTTTGGGGGTCTCTGAGGGGGTTTTTTTTGGAATTTTGGGGGTTTTTGGAGGTTTTTTTGGGGGAAATTGGGTCGGCAGGGCCGGGAGGGGGCGGGGCTAAAGGGGAAATGGGCAGGGCTAAGGGGTGGCTTTACAGGGGTCCTGAGGAGATTTAGGGGGTTTGGGGCTTTTATTTGGGAATTTTGGGTCTTTAAGAAGATTTTTGAGGGTCTCTGGGGTTTTTTTTTTCGGAATTTTGGGGTTTTTTGGGGGTTTTTGGGAGGGAATTTGGGTCGGCAGGGCCGGGAGGGGGCGGAGCTAAAGGGGAAATAGGCGGGGCTAGAGGGGGAGTGGGCGGGGCTAAGGGGTGGCTTTGCAGGGGTCCTGAGGAGATTTAGGGGGTTTGGGGCTTTTATTTGGGAATTTTGGGTCTTTAAGGAGAGTTTTGGGAGTCTCTGGGGGGTTTTTTTTTTGAATTTTGGGGGTTTTGGGGGGTTTTTTGGGGGGAATTTGGGTGGGCAGGGCCATGAGGGGGCGGGGCTAAAGGGGAAATGGGCGGGGCTAAAGGGGGAGTGGGCGGGGCTATGGAGTGGCTTTGCAGGGGTCCTGAGGAGATTTAGGGGGTTTGGGGCTTTTATTTGGGAATTTTGGGTCTTTAAGGGGGATTCTTGGGGGGTCTCTGGGGGGGGTTTTGTGGACTTCTGGGGGTTTTTGGGGTTTTTTTGGGGGGAATTTTAGTCGGCAGGGCCGGGAGGGGGCGGGGATAAAGGGGAAATGGGCGGGGCTAAGGGGTGGCTTTGCAGGGGTCCTGAGGAGATTTAGGGAGTTTGGGGCTTTTATTTGGGAATTTTGGGTCTTTAAGGGGATTTTTGGGGGTCTCTGGGGGGGGGGTTTTTTTGGAATTTTTGGGGGTTTAAGGGGGTTTTTGGGGGAGAATTAGGGTCGGCAGGGCCGGGAGGGGGCGGGGCTAAAGGGGAAATGGGCGGGGCTAAAGGGTAGTGGGCGGGGCTAAAGGGGAAATGGGCGTGTCTAAAGGGGGAGTGGGCAGAAATAAGGGGTGGCTTTGCAGGGGTCCTGAGGAGATTTAGGGGGTTTGGGGCTTTTATTTGGGAATTTTGGGTCTTTAAGGGGATTTTTGGGCGTCTCTGGGGGTGGTTTTTTTGGACTTCTGGGGGTTTTTGGGGGGGAATTTGGGTGGGCAGGGCCGGGAGGGGGCGGAGCTAAAGGGGAAATGGGCGGGGCTAAAGGGGAAATGGGCGGGGCTAAGGGGTGGCTTTGCAGGGGTCCTGAGGAGATTTAGGGGCTTTGGGGCTTTTATTTGGGAATTTTGGGTCTTTAAGGGGATTTTTGGGGGTCTCTGGGGGATTTTTTTTTGGAATTTTGGGGGTTTTGGGGGGTTTTTTGGGGGGAATTTGGGTCGGCAGGGCCGGGAGGGGGCGGGGCTAAAGGGGAAATGGGCGGGGCTAAAGGGGGAGTGGGCAGGGCTAAGGGGTGGCTTTGCAGGGGTCCTGAGGAGATTTAGGGGGTTTGGGGCTTTTATTTGGGAATTTTGGGTCTTTAAGGGGATTTTTGGGGGTCTCTGAGGGGGTTTTTTTTGGAATTTTGGGGGTTTTTGGAGGTTTTTTTGGGGGAAATTGGGTCGGCAGGGCCGGGAGGGGGCGGGGCTAAAGGGGAAATGGGCAGGGCTAAGGGGTGGCTTTACAGGGGTCCTGAGGAGATTTAGGGGGTTTGGGGCTTTTATTTGGGAATTTTGGGTCTTTAAGAAGATTTTTGAGGGTCTCTGGGGTTTTTTTTTTCGGAATTTTGGGGTTTTTTGGGGGTTTTTGGGAGGGAATTTGGGTCGGCAGGGCCGGGAGGGGGCGGAGCTAAAGGGGAAATGGGCGGGGCTAGAGGGGGAGTGGGCGGGGCTAAGGGGTGGCTTTGCAGGGGTCCTGAGGAGATTTAGGGGGTTTGGGGCTTTTATTTGGGAATTTTGGGTCTTTAAGGAGAGTTTTGGGGGTCTCTGGGGGTTTTTTTTTTTGAATTTTGGGGGTTTTGGGGGTTTTTTTGGGGGGAATTTGGGTGGGCAGGGCCGGGAGGGGGCGGGGCTAAAGGGGAAATGGGCGGGGCTAAAGGAGGAGTGGGCGGGGCTATGGGGTGGCTTTGCAGGGGTCCTGAGGAGATTTAGGGGGTTTGGGGCTTTTATTTGGGAATTTTGGGTCCTTAAGGGGATTTTTGGGGGTCTCTGGGGGGTTTTTTTTTTTGAATTTTGGGGGGTTTAAGGGGGTTTTTGGGGGAGAATTAGGGTCGGCAGGGCCGGGAGGGGGCGGGGCTAAAGGGGAAATGGGCGGGGCTAAAGGGGGAGTGGGCGGGGCTAAAGGGGAAATGGGCGTGTCTAAAGGGGGAGTGGGCGGAACTAAGGGGTGACTTTGCAGGGGTCCTGAGGAGATTTAGGGGGTTTGGTGTATTATTTGGGAATTTTGGGTCTTTAAGGGGATTTTTGGGCGTCTCTGGGGGGGGTTTTTTTGGACTTCTGGGGGTTTTTGGGGTTTTTGGGGGGAATTTCTGTTGGCAGGGCCGGGAGGGGGCGGGGATAAAGGGGAAATGGGCGGGGCTAAGGGGTGGCTTTGCAAGAGTCCTGAGGAGATTTAGGGGGTTTGGGGCTTTTATTTGGGAATTTGGGGTCTTTAAGGGGATTTTTGGGGGTCTCTGGGGGGGGTTCTTTTGGACTTCTGGGAGTTTTGGGGGGTTTTTTGGGGGGAATTTTAGTCGGCAGGACCGGGAGGGGGCGGAGCTAAAGGGGAAATGGGAGGGGCTAAAGGGGAAATGGGCGGGGCTAAGGGGTGGCTTTGCAGGGGTCCTGAGGAGATTTAGGGGGTTTGGGGCTTTTATTTGGGAATTTTGGGTCTTTAAGGGGATTCTTGGGGCGTCTCTGGGGGGGGTTTTGTGGACTTCTGGGGGTTTTTGGGGTTTTTTTGGGGGAGAATTTTAGTCGGCAGGGCCGGGAGGGGGCGGGGATAAAGGGGAAATGGGCGGGGCTAAGGGGTGGCTTTGCAAGAGTCCTGAGGAGATTTAGGGGGTTTGGGGCTTTTATTTGGGAATTTTGGGTCTTTAAGGGGATTTTTGGGCGTCTCTGGGGGGGGTTTTTTTGGACTTCTGGGGGTTTTTGGGGGTTTTTTGGGGGGAATTTGGGTCGGCAGGACCGGGAGGGGGCGGAGCTAAAGGGGAAATGGGAGGGGCTAAAGGGGAAATGGGCGGGGCTAAGGGGTGGCTTTGCAGGGGTCCTGAGGAGATTTAGGGGGTTTGGGGCTTTTATTTGGGAATTTTGGGTCTTTAAGGGGATTCTTGGGGGGTCTCTGGGGGGGGTTTTGTGGACTTCTGGGGGTTTTTGGGGTTTTTTTGGGGGGAATTTGAGTCGGCAGGGCCGGGAGGGGGCGGGGATAAAGGGGAAATGGCCGGGGCTAAGGGGTGGCTTTGCAGGGGTCCTGAGGAGATTTAGGGAGTTTGGGGCTTTTATTTGGGAATTTTGGGTCTTTAAGGGGATTTTTGGGGGTCTCTGGGGGGGGGGGTGTTTGGAATTTTAGGGGGTTTTTTGGGGGTTTTTGGGGGAGAATTAGGGTCGGCAGGGCCGGGAGGGGGCGGGGCTAAAGGGGAAATGGGTGGGGCTAAAGGGGGAGTGGGCGGGGCTAAAGGGGAAATGGGCGTGTCTAAAGGGGGAGTGGGCAGAACTATGGGGAGACTTTGCAGGGGTCCTGAGGAGATTTAGGGGGTTTGGGGCTTTTATTTGGGAATTTTGGGACTTTAAGGGGATTTTTGGGCGTCTCTGGGGGGGGTTTTTTTGGACTTCCTGGGGTTTTTGGGGGTTTTTTGGGGGGAATTTGGGTCGGCAGGGCCGGGAGGGGGCGGAGCTAAAGGGGAAATGGCCGGGGCTAAAGGGGGAGTGGGCGGGGCTAAGGGGTGGCTTTGCAGGGGTCCTGAGGAGATTTAGGGGGTTTGGGGCTTTTATTTGGGAATTTTGGGTCTTTAGGGGGATTCTTGGGGGGTCTCTGGGGGGGGGTTTGTGGACTTCTGGGGGTTTTTGGGGTTTTTTTGGGGGGAATTTTAGTCGGCAGGGCCGGGAGGGGGCGGGGATAAAGGGGAAATGGGCGGGGCTAAGGGGTGGCTTTGCAGGGGTCCTGAGGAGATTTAGGGAGTTTGGGGCTTTTATTTGGGAATTTTGGGTCTTTAAGGGGATTTTTGGGGGTCTCTGGGGGGGGGGTTTTTTTGGAATTTTAGGGGGTTTAAGGGGGTTTTTGGGGGAGAATTAGGGTCGGCAGGGCCGGGAGGGGGCGGGGCTAAAGGGGAAATGGGCGGGGCTAAAGGGGGAGTGGGCGGGGCTAAAGGGGAAATGGGCGTGTCTAAAGGGGGAGTGGGCAGAACTAAGGGGAGACTTTGCAGGGGTCCTGAGGAGATTTAGGGGGTTTGGGGCTTTTATTTGGGAATTTTGGGACTTTAAGGGGATTTTTGGGCGTCTCTGGGGGGGGTTTTTTTGGACTTCCTGGGGTTTTTGGGGGTTTTTGGGGGGAATTTGGGTTGGCAGGGCCGGGAGGGGGCGGAGCTAAAGGGGAAATGGGCGGGGTTAAAGGGGGAGTGGGCGGGGCTAAGGGGTGGCTTTGCAGGGGTCCTGAGGAGATTTAGGGGGTTTGGGGCTTTTATTTGGGAATTTTGGGTCTTTAAGGGGATGTTTGTGGGTCTCTGGGGGGTTTTTTTTTGGAATTTTGGGGTTTTTTGGGGGTTTTTGGGAGGGAATTTGGGTCGGCAGGGCCCGGAGGGGGCGGAGCTAAAGGGGAAATGGCCGGGGCTAAAGGGGGAGTGGGCGGGGCTAAGGGGTGGCTTTGCAGGGGTCCTGAGGAGATTTAGGGGGTTTGGGGCTTTTATTTGGGAATTTTGGGTCTTTAAGGGGAGTTTTGGGGCTCTCTGGGGGTTTTTTTTTTGGAATTTTGAGGGTTTTGGGGGGTTTTTTGGGGGGAATTTGGGTGGGCAGGGCCGGGAGGGGGCGGGGCTAAAGGGGAAATGGGCAGGGCTAAGGGGTGGCTTTACAGGGGTCCTGAGGAGATTTAGGGGGTTTGGGGCTTTTATTTGGGAATTTTGGGTCTTTAAGAAGATTTTTGAGGGTCTCTGGGGTTTTTTTTTTCGGAATTTTGGGGTTTTTTGGGGGTTTTTGGGAGGGAATTTGGGTCGGCAGGGCCGGGAGGGGGCGGAGCTAAAGGGGAAATGGGCGGGGCTAGAGGGGGAGTGGGCGGGGCTAAGGGGTGGCTTTGCAGGGGTCCTGAGGAGATTTAGGGGGTTTGGGGCTTTTATTTGGGAATTTTGGGTCTTTAAGGGGATTTTTGGGGGTCTCTGGGGGGTTTTTTTTTTTGAATTTTGGGGGGTTTAAGGGGGTTTTTGGGGGAGAATTAGGGTCGGCAGGGCCGGGAGGGGGCGGGGCTAAAGGGGAAATGGGCGGGGCTAAAGGGGGAGTGGGCGGGGCTAAAGGGGAAATGGGCGTGTCTAAAGGGGGAGTGGGCGGAACTAAGGGGTGACTTTGCAGGGGTCCTGAGGAGATTTAGGGGGTTTGGTGTATTATTTGGGAATTTTGGGTCTTTAAGGGGATTTTTGGGCGTCTCTGGGGGGGGTTTTTTTGGACTTCTGGGGGTTTTTGGGGTTTTTGGGGGGAATTTCTGTTGGCAGGGCCGGGAGGGGGCGGGGATAAAGGGGAAATGGGCGGGGCTAAGGGGTGGCTTTGCAAGAGTCCTGAGGAGATTTAGGGGGTTTGGGGCTTTTATTTGGGAATTTGGGGTCTTTAAGGGGATTTTTGGGGGTCTCTGGGGGGGGTTCTTTTGGACTTCTGGGAGTTTTGGGGGGTTTTTTGGGGGGAATTTTAGTCGGCAGGACCGGGAGGGGGCGGAGCTAAAGGGGAAATGGGAGGGGCTAAAGGGGAAATGGGCGGGGCTAAGGGGTGGCTTTGCAGGGGTCCTGAGGAGATTTAGGGGGTTTGGGGCTTTTATTTGGGAATTTTGGGTCTTTAAGGGGATTCTTGGGGCGTCTCTGGGGGGGGTTTTGTGGACTTCTGGGGGTTTTTGGGGTTTTTTTGGGGGAGAATTTTAGTCGGCAGGGCCGGGAGGGGGCGGGGATAAAGGGGAAATGGGCGGGGCTAAGGGGTGGCTTTGCAAGAGTCCTGAGGAGATTTAGGGGGTTTGGGGCTTTTATTTGGGAATTTTGGGTCTTTAAGGGGATTTTTGGGCGTCTCTGGGGGGGGTTTTTTTGGACTTCTGGGGGTTTTTGGGGGTTTTTTGGGGGGAATTTGGGTCGGCAGGACCGGGAGGGGGCGGAGCTAAAGGGGAAATGGGAGGGGCTAAAGGGGAAATGGGCGGGGCTAAGGGGTGGCTTTGCAGGGGTCCTGAGGAGATTTAGGGGGTTTGGGGCTTTTATTTGGGAATTTTGGGTCTTTAAGGGGATTCTTGGGGGGTCTCTGGGGGGGGTTTTGTGGACTTCTGGGGATTTTTGGGGTTTTTTTGGGGGGAATTTGAGTCGGCAGGGCCGGGAGGGGGCGGGGATAAAGGGGAAATGGCCGGGGCTAAGGGGTGGCTTTGCAGGGGTCCTGAGGAGATTTAGGGAGTTTGGGGCTTTTATTTGGGAATTTTGGGTCTTTAAGGGGATTTTTGGGGGTCTCTGGGGGGGGGGGTGTTTGGAATTTTAGGGGGTTTTTTGGGGGTTTTTGGGGGAGAATTAGGGTCGGCAGGGCCGGGAGGGGGCGGGGCTAAAGGGGAAATGGGTGGGGCTAAAGGGGGAGTGGGCGGGGCTAAAGGGGAAATGGGCGTGTCTAAAGGGGGAGTGGGCAGAACTATGGGGAGACTTTGCAGGGGTCCTGAGGAGATTTAGGGGGTTTGGGGCTTTTATTTGGGAATTTTGGGACTTTAAGGGGATTTTTGGGCGTCTCTGGGGGGGGTTTTTTTGGACTTCCTGGGGTTTTTGGGGGTTTTTTGGGGGGAATTTGGGTCGGCAGGGCCGGGAGGGGGCGGAGCTAAAGGGGAAATGGCCGGGGCTAAAGGGGGAGTGGGCGGGGCTAAGGGGTGGCTTTGCAGGGGTCCTGAGGAGATTTAGGGGGTTTGGGGCTTTTATTTGGGAATTTTGGGTCTTTAGGGGGATTCTTGGGGGGTCTCTGGGGGGGGTTTTGTGGACTTCTGGGGGTTTTTGGGGTTTTTTTGGGGGGAATTTTAGTCGGCAGGGCCGGGAGGGGGCGGGGATAAAGGGGAAATGGGCGGGGCTAAGGGGTGGCTTTGCAGGGGTCCTGAGGAGATTTAGGGAGTTTGGGGCTTTTATTTGGGAATTTTGGGTCTTTAAGGGGATTTTTGGGGGTCTCTGGGGGGGGGGTTTTTTTGGAATTTTAGGGGGTTTAAGGGGGTTTTTGGGGGAGAATTAGGGTCGGCAGGGCCGGGAGGGGGCGGGGCTAAAGGGGAAATGGGCGGGGCTAAAGGGGGAGTGGGCGGGGCTAAAGGGGAAATGGGCGTGTCTAAAGGGGGAGTGGGCAGAACTAAGGGGAGACTTTGCAGGGGTCCTGAGGAGATTTAGGGGGTTTGGGGCTTTTATTTGGGAATTTTGGGACTTTAACGGGATTTTTGGGCGTCTCTGGGGGGGGTTTTTTTGGACTTCCTGGGGTTTTTGGGGGTTTTTTGGGGGGAATTTGGGTTGGCAGGGCCGGGAGGGGGCGGAGCTAAAGGGGAAATGGGCGGGGTTAAAGGGGGAGTGGGCGGGGCTAAGGGGTGGCTTTGCAGGGGTCCTGAGGAGATTTAGGGGGTTTGGGGCTTTTATTTGGGAATTTTGGGTCTTTAAGGGGATGTTTGTGGGTCTCTGGGGGGTTTTTTTTTGGAATTTTGGGGTTTTTTGGGGGTTTTTGGGAGGGAATTTGGGTCGGCAGGGCCCGGAGGGGGCGGAGCTAAAGGGGAAATGGCCGGGGCTAAAGGGGGAGTGGGCGGGGCTAAGGGGTGGCTTTGCAGGGGTCCTGAGGAGATTTAGGGGGTTTGGGGCTTTTATTTGGGAATTTTGGGTCTTTAAGGGGAGTTTTGGGGCTCTCTGGGGGTTTTTTTTTTGGAATTTTGAGGGTTTTGGGGGGTTTTTTGGGGGGAATTTGGGTGGGCAGGGCCGGGAGGGGGCGGGGCTAAAGGGGAAATGGGCAGGGCTAAGGGGTGGCTTTACAGGGGTCCTGAGGAGATTTAGGGGGTTTGGGGCTTTTATTTGGGAATTTTGGGTCTTTAAGAAGATTTTTGAGGGTCTCTGGGGTTTTTTTTTTCGGAATTTTGGGGTTTTTTGGGGGTTTTTGGGAGGGAATTTGGGTCGGCAGGGCCGGGAGGGGGCGGAGCTAAAGGGGAAATGGGCGGGGCTAGAGGGGGAGTGGGCGGGGCTAAGGGGTGGCTTTGCAGGGGTCCTGAGGAGATTTAGGGGGTTTGGGGCTTTTATTTGGGAATTTTGGGTCTTTAAGGAGAGTTTTGGGGGTCTCTGGGGGGTTTTTTTTTTTGAATTTTGGGGGGTTTAAGGGGGTTTTTGGGGGAGAATTAGGGTCGGCAGGGCCGGGAGGGGGCGGGGCTAAAGGGGAAATGGGCGGGGCTAAAGGGGGAGTGGGCGGGGCTAAAGGGGAAATGGGCGTGTCTAAAGGGGGAGTGGGCGGAACTAAGGGGTGACTTTGCAGGGGTCCTGAGGAGATTTAGGGGGTTTGGTGTATTATTTGGGAATTTTGGGTCTTTAAGGGGATTTTTGGGCGTCTCTGGGGGGGGTTTTTTTGGACTTCTGGGGGTTTTTGGGGTTTTTGGGGGGAATTTCTGTTGGCAGGGCCGGGAGGGGGCGGGGATAAAGGGGAAATGGGCGGGGCTAAGGGGTGGCTTTGCAAGAGTCCTGAGGAGATTTAGGGGGTTTGGGGCTTTTATTTGGGAATTTGGGGTCTTTAAGGGGATTTTTGGGGGTCTCTGGGGGGGGTTCTTTTGGACTTCTGGGAGTTTTGGGGGGTTTTTTGGGGGGAATTTTAGTCGGCAGGACCGGGAGGGGGCGGAGCTAAAGGGGAAATGGGAGGGGCTAAAGGGGAAATGGGCGGGGCTAAGGGGTGGCTTTGCAGGGGTCCTGAGGAGATTTAGGGGGTTTGGGGCTTTTATTTGGGAATTTTGGGTCTTTAAGGGGATTCTTGGGGGGTCTCTGGGGGGGGTTTTGTGGACTTCTGGGGGTTTTTGGGGTTTTTTTGGGGGAGAATTTTAGTCGGCAGGGCCGGGAGGGGGCGGGGCTAAAGGGGAAATGGGCGGGGCTAAGGGGTGGCTTTGCAAGAGTCCTGAGGAGATTTAGGGGGTTTGTGGCTTTTATTTGGGAATTTTGGGTCTTTAAGGGGATTTTTGGGCGTCTCTGGGGGGGGTTTTTTTGGACTTCTGGGGGTTTTTGGGGGTTTTTTGGGGGGAATTTGGGTCGGCAGGACCGGGAGGGGGCGGAGCTAAAGGGGAAATGGGAGGGGCTAAAGGGGAAATGGGCGGGGCTAAGGGGTGGCTTTGCAGGGGTCCTGAGGAGATTTAGGGGGTTTGGGGCTTTTATTTGGGAATTTTGGGTCTTTAAGGGGATTCTTGGGGGGTCTCTGGGGTGGGTTTTGTGGACTTCTGGGGGTTTTTGGGGTTTTTTTGGGGGGAATTTGAGTCGGCAGGGCCGGGAGGGGGCGGGGATAAAGGGGAAATGGGCGGGGCTAAGGGGTGGCTTTGCAGGGGTCCTGAGGAGATTTAGGGAGTTTGGGGCTTTTATTTGGGAATTTTGGGTCTTTAAGGGGATTTTTGGGGGTCTCTGGGGGGGGGGGGTGTTTGGAATTTTAGGGGGTTTTTTGGGGGTTTTTGGGGGAGAATTAGGGTCGGCAGGGCCGGGAGGGGGCGGGGCTAAAGGGGAAATGGGTGGGGCTAAAGGGGGAGTGGGCGGGGCTAAAGGGGAAATGGGCGTGTCTAAAGGGGGAGTGGGCAGAACTAAGGGGAGACTTTGCAGGGGTCCTGAGGAGATTTAGGGGGTTTGGGGCTTTTATTTGGGAATTTTGGGTCTTTAAGGGGATTTTTGGGCGTCTCTGGGGGTGGTTTTTTTGGACTTCTGGGGGTTTTTGGGGGGGAATTTGGGTGGGCAGGGCCGGGAGGGGGCGGAGCTAAAGGGGAAATGGCCGGGGCTAAAGGGGAAATGGGCGGGGCTAAGGGGTGGCTTTGCAGGGGTCCTGAGGAGATTTAGGGGGTTTGGGGCTTTTATTTGGGAATTTTGGGTCTTTAAGGGGAGTTTTGGGGGTCTCTGGGGGATTTTTTTTTGGAATTTTGGGGGTTTTGGGGGGTTTTTTGGGGGGAATTTGGGTCGGCAGGGCCGGGAGGGGGCGGGGCTAAAGGGGAAATGGGCGGGGCTAAAGGGGGAGTGGGCGGGGCTAAGGGGTGGCTTTGCAGGGGTCCTGAGGACATTTAGGGGGTTTGGGGCTTTTATTTGGGAATTTTGGGTCTTTAAGGGGATTTTTGGGGGTCTCTGAGGGGGTTTTTTTTGGAATTTTGGGGGTTTTTGGAGGTTTTTTTGGGGGAAATTGGGTCGGCAGGGCCGGGAGGGGGCGGGGCTAAAGGGGAAATGGGCAGGGCTAAGGGGTGGCTTTACAGGGGTCCTGAGGAGATTTAGGGGGTTTGGGGCTTTTATTTGGGAATTTTGGGTCTTTAAGAAGATTTTTGAGGGTCTCTGGGGTTTTTTTTTTCGGAATTTTGGGGTTTTTTGGGGGTTTTTGGGAGGGAATTTGGGTCGGCAGGGCCGGGAGGGGGCGGAGCTAAAGGGGAAATGGGCGGGGCTAAAGGGGGAGTGGGCGGGGCTAAAGGGGAAATGGGCGTGTCTAAAGGGGGAGTGGGCGGAACTAAGGGGTGACTTTGCAGGGGTCCTGAGGAGATTTAGGGGGTTTGGTGTATTATTTGGGAATTTTGGGTCTTTAAGGGGATTTTTGGGCGTCTCTGGGGGGGGTTTTTTTGGACTTCTGGGGGTTTTTGGGGTTTTTGGGGGGAATTTCTGTTGGCAGGGCCGGGAGGGGGCGGGGATAAAGGGGAAATGGGCGGGGCTAAGGGGTGGCTTTGCAAGAGTCCTGAGGAGATTTAGGGGGTTTGGGGCTTTTATTTGGGAATTTGGGGTCTTTAAGGGGATTTTTGGGGGTCTCTGGGGGGGGTTCTTTTGGACTTCTGGGAGTTTTTGGGGGTTTTATGGGGGGAATTTTAGTCGGCAGGACCGGGAGGGGGCGGAGCTAAAGGGGAAATGGGAGGGGCTGAAGGGGAAATGGGCGGGGCTAAGGCGTGGCTTTGCAGGGGTCCTGAGGAGATTTAGGGGGTTTGGGGCTTTTATTTGGGAATTTTGGGTCTTTAAGGGGATTCTTGGGGGGTCTCTGGGGGGGGTTTTGTGGACTTCTGGGGGTTTTGGGGGTTTTTTTGGGGGAGAATTTTAGTCGGCAGGGCCGGGAGGGGGCGGGGATAAAGGGGAAATGGGCGGGGCTAAGGGGTGGCTTTGCAAGAGTCCTGAGGAGATTTAGGGGGTTTGGGGCTTTTATTTGGGAATTTTGGGTCTTTAAGGGGATTTTTGGGCGTCTCTGGGGGGGGTTTTTTTGGACTTCTGGGGGTTTTTGGGGGTTTTTTGGGGGGAATTTGGGTCGGCAGGACCGGGAGGGGGCGGAGCTAAAGGGGAAATGGGAGGGGCTAAAGGGGAAATGGGCGGGGCTAAGGGGTGGCTTTGCAGGGGTCCTGAGGAGATTTAGGGGGTTTGGGGCTTTTATTTGGGAATTTTGGGTCTTTAAGGGGATTCTTGGGGGGTCTCTGGGGGGGGTTTTGTGGACTTCTGGGGGTTTTTGGGGTTTTTTTGGGGGGAATTTGAGTCGGCAGGGCCGGGAGTGGGCGGGGATAAAGGGGAAATGGGCGGGGCTAAGGGGTGGCTTTGCAGGGGTCCTGAGGAGATTTAGGGAGTTTGGGGCTTTTATTTGGGAATTTTGGGTCTTTAAGGGGATTTTTGGGGGTCTCTGGGGGGGGGGGTGTTTGGAATTTTAGGGGGTTTTTTGGGGGTTTTTGGGGGAGAATTAGGGTCGGCAGGGCCGGGAGGGGGCGGGGCTAAAGGGGAAATGGGCGGGGCTAAAGGGGGAGTGGGCGGGGCTAAAGGGGAAATGGGCGTGTCTAAAGGGGGAGTGGGCAGAACTAAGGGGAGACTTTGCAGGGGTCCTGAGGAGATTTAGGGGGTTTGGGGCTTTTATTTGGGAATTTTGGGACTTTAAGGGGATTTTTGGGCGTCTCTGGGGGGGGTTTTTTTGGACTTCCTGGGGTTTTTGGGGGTTTTTTGGGGGCAATTTGGGTTGGCAGGGCCGGGAGGGGGCGGAGCTAAAGGGGAAATGGGCGGGGTTAAAGAGGGAGTGGGCGGGGCTAAGGGGTGGCTTTGCAGGGGTCCTGAGGAGATTTAGGGGGTTTGGGGCTTTTATTTGGGAATTTTGGGTCTTTAAGGGGATGTTTGTGGGTCTCTGGGGGGTTTTTTTTTGGAATTTTGGGGTTTTTTGGGGGTTTTTGGGAGGGAATTTGGGTCGGCAGGGCCCGGAGGGGGCGGAGCTAAAGGGGAAATGGCCGGGGCTAAAGGGGGAGTGGGCGGGGCTATGGGGTGGCTTTGCAGGGGTCCTGAGGAGATTTAGGGGGTTTGGGGCTTTTATTTGGGAATTTTGGGTCCTTAAGGGGATTTTTGGGGGTCTCTGGGGGGGTTTTTTTTTGGAATTTTAGGGGGTTTAAGGGGGTTTTTTGGGGAGAATTAGGGTCGGCAGGGCCGGGAGGGGGCGGGGCTAAAGGGGAAATGGGCGGGGCTAAAGGGGGAGTGGGCGGAACTAAGGGGTGACTTTGCAGGGGTCCTGAGGAGATTTAGGGGGTTTGGTGTATTATTTGGGAATTTTGGGTCTTTAAGGGGATTTTTGGGCGTCTCTGGGGGGGGTTTTTTTGGACTTCTGGGGGTTTTTGGTGTTTTTTGGGGGGAATTTCTGTTGGCAGGGCCGGGAGGGGGCGGGGCTAAAGGGGGAGTGGGCGGGGCTAAGGGGTGGCTTTGCAGGAGTCCTGAGGAGATTTAGGGGGTTTGGGGCTTTTATTTGGGAATTTTGGGTCTTTAAGGGGATTTTTGGGCGTCTCTGGGGGGGGTTTTTTTGGACTTCTGGGGGTTTTTGGGGGTTTTTTGGGGGGAATTTGGGTCGGCAGGACCGGGAGGGGGCGGAGCTAAAGGGGAAATGGGAGGGGCTAAAGGGGAAATGGGCGGGGCTGAGGGGTGGCTTTGCAGGGGTCCTGAGGAGATTTAGGGGGTTTGGGGCTTTTATTTGGGAATTTTGGGTCTTTAGGGGGATTCTTGGGGGGTCTCTGGGGGGGGTTTTGTGGACTTCTGGGGGTTTTTGGGGTTTTTTTGGGGGGAATTTTAGTCGGCAGGGCCGGGAGGGGGCGGGGATAAAGGGGAAATGGGCGGGGCTAAGGGGTGGCTTTGCAGGGGTCCTGAGGAGATTTAGGGAGTTTGGGGCTTTTATTTGGGAATTTTGGGTCTTTAAGGGGATTTTTGGGGGTCTCTGGGGGGGGGGGGTTTTTTGGAATTTTAGGGGGTTTAAGGGGGTTTTTGGGGGAGAATTAGGGTCGGCAGGGCCGGGAGGGGGCGGGGCTAAAGGGGAAATGGGCGGGGCTAAAGGGGAGTGGGCGGGGCTAAAGGGGAAATGGGCGTGTCTAAAGGGGGAGTGGGCAGAACTAAGGGGTGGCTTTGCAGGGGTCCTGAGGAGATTTAGGGGGTTTGGGGCTTTTATTTGGGAATTTTGGGTCTTTAAGGGGATTTTTGTGGGTCTCTGGGGGATTTTTTTTTGGAATTTTGTATGTTTTGGGGGGTTTTTTGGGGGGAATTTGGGTCGGCAGGGCCGGAAGGGGGCGGGGCTAAAGGGGAAATGGGCGGGGCTAAAGGGGGAGTGGGCGGGGCTAAGGGGTGGCTTTGCAGGGGTCCTGAGGAGATTTAGGGGGTTTGGGGCTTTTATTTGGGAATTTTGGGTCTTTAAGGGGATTTTTGGGCGTCTCTGGGGGTGGTTTTTTTGGACTTCTGGGGGTTTTTGGGGGGGAATTTGGGTGGGCAGGGCCGGGAGGGGGCGGAGCTAAAGGGGAAATGGGCGGGGCTAAAGGGGAAATGGGCGGGGCTAAGGGGTGGCTTTGCAGGGGTCCTGAGGAGATTTAGGGGGTTTGGGGCTTTTATTTGGGAATTTTGGGTCTTTAAGGGGAGTTTTGGGGGTCTCTGGGGGATTTTTTTTTGGAATTTTGGGGGTTTTGGGGGGTTTTTTGGGGGGAATTTGGGTCGGCAGGGCCGGGAGGGGGCGGGGCTAAAGGGGAAATGGGCGGGGCTAAAGGGGGAGTGGGCGGGGCTAAGGGGTGGCTTTGCAGGGGTCCTGAGGAGATTTAGGGGGTTTGGGGCTTTTATTTGGGAATTTTGGGTCTTTAAGGGGATTTTTGGGGGTCTCTGAGGGGTTTTTTTTTGGAATTTTGGGGGTTTTTGGAGGTTTTTTTGGGGGAAATTGGGTCGGCAGGGCCGGGAGGGGGCGGGGCTAAAGGGGAAATGGGCAGGGCTAAGGGGTGGCTTTACAGGGGTCCTGAGGAGATTTAGGGGGTTTGGGGCTTTTATTTGGGAATTTTGGGTCTTTAAGAAGATTTTTGAGGGTCTCTGGGGTTTTTTTTTTCGGAATTTTGGGGTTTTTTGGGGGTTTTTGGGAGGGAATTTGGGTCGGCAGGGCCGGGAGGGGGCGGAGCTAAAGGGGAAATGGGCGGGGCTAAAGGGGACTGGGCGGGGCTAAGGGGTGGCTTTGCACGGGTCCTGAGGAGATTTAGGGGGTTTGGGGCTTTTATTTGGGAATTTTGGGTCTTTAAGGAGAGTTTTGGGGGTCTCTGGGGGGTTTTTTTTTTTGAATTTTGGGGGTTTTGGGGGGTTTTTTGGGGGGAATTTGGGTGGGCAGGGCCGGGAGGGGGCGGGGCTAAAGGGGAAATGGGCGGGGCTAAAGGAGGAGTGGGCGGGGCTATGGGGTGGCTTTGCAGGGGTCCTGAGGAGATTTAGGGGGTTTGGGGCTTTTATTTGGGAATTTTGGGTCCTTAAGGGGATTTTTGGGGGTCTCTGGGGGGTTTTTTTTTTTGAATTTTGGGGGGTTTAAGGGGGTTTTTGGGGGAGAATTAGGGTCGGCAGGGCCGGGAGGGGGCGGGGCTAAAGGGGAAATGGGCGGGGCTAAAGGGGGAGTGGGCGGGGCTAAAGGGGAAATGGGCGTGTCTAAAGGGGGAGTGGGCGGAACTAAGGGGTGACTTTGCAGGGGTCCTGAGGAGATTTAGGGGGTTTGGTGTATTATTTGGGAATTTTGGGTCTTTAAGGGGATTTTTGGGCGTCTCTGGGGGGGGTTTTTTTGGACTTCTGGGGGTTTTTGGGGTTTTTGGGGGGAATTTCTGTTGGCAGGGCCGGGAGGGGGCGGGGATAAAGGGGAAATGGGCGGGGCTAAGGGGTGGCTTTGCAAGAGTCCTGAGGAGATTTAGGGGGTTTGGGGCTTTTATTTGGGAATTTGGGGTCTTTAAGGGGATTTTTGGGGGTCTCTGGGGGGGGTTCTTTTGGACTTCTGGGAGTTTTTGGGGGTTTTTTGGGGGGAATTTTATCCGGCAGGACCGGGAGGGGGCGGAGCTAAAGGGGAAATGGGAGGGGCTGAAGGGGAAATGGGCGGGGCTAAGGCGTGGCTTTGCAGGGGTCCTGAGGAGATTTAGGGGGTTTGGGGCTTTTATTTGGGAATTTTGGGTCTTTAAGGGGATTCTTGGGGGGTCTCTGGGGGGGGTTTTGTGGACTTCTGGGGGTTTTGGGGGTTTTTTTGGGGGAGAATTTTAGTCGGCAGGGCCGGGAGGGGGCGGGGATAAAGGGGAAATGGGCGGGGCTAAGGGGTGGCTTTGCAAGAGTCCTGAGGAGATTTAGGGGGTTTGGGGCTTTTATTTGGGAATTTTGGGTCTTTAAGGGGATTTTTGGGCGTCTCTGGGGGGGGTTTTTTTGGACTTCTGGGGGTTTTTGGGGGTTTTTTGGGGGGAATTTGGGTCGGCAGGACCGGGAGGGGGCGGAGCTAAAGGGGAAATGGGAGGGGCTAAAGGGGAAATGGGCGGGGCTAAGGGGTGGCTTTGCAGGGGTCCTGAGGAGATTTAGGGGGTTTGGGGCTTTTATTTGGGAATTTTGGGTCTTTAAGGGGATTCTTGGGGGGTCTCTGGGGGGGGTTTTGTGGACTTCTGGGGGTTTTTGGGGTTTTTTTGGGGGGAATTTGAGTCGGCAGGGCCGGGAGTGGGCGGGGATAAAGGGGAAATGGGCGGGGCTAAGGGGTGGCTTTGCAGGGGTCCTGAGGAGATTTAGGGAGTTTGGGGCTTTTATTTGGGAATTTTGGGTCTTTAAGGGGATTTTTGGGGGTCTCTGGGGGGGGGGGTGTTTGGAATTTTAGGGGGTTTTTTGGGGGTTTTTGGGGGAGAATTAGGGTCGGCAGGGCCGGGAGGGGGCGGGGCTAAAGGGGAAATGGGCGGGGCTAAAGGGGGAGTGGGCGGGGCTAAAGGGGAAATGGGCGTGTCTAAAGGGGGAGTGGGCAGAACTAAGGGGAGACTTTGCAGGGGTCCTGAGGAGATTTAGGGGGTTTGGGGCTTTTATTTGGGAATTTTGGGACTTTAAGGGGATTTTTGGGCGTCTCTGGGGGGGGTTTTTTTGGACTTCCTGGGGTTTTTGGGGGTTTTTTGGGGGCAATTTGGGTTGGCAGGGCCGGGAGGGGGCGGAGCTAAAGGGGAAATGGGCGGGGTTAAAGGGGGAGTGGGCGGGGCTAAGGGGTGGCTTTGCAGGGGTCCTGAGGAGATTTAGGGGGTTTGGGGCTTTTATTTGGGAATTTTGGGTCTTTAAGGGGATGTTTGTGGGTCTCTGGGGGGTTTTTTTTTGGAATTTTGGGGTTTTTTGGGGGTTTTTGGGAGGGAATTTGGGTCGGCAGGGCCCGGAGGGGGCGGAGCTAAAGGGGAAATGGCCGGGGCTAAAGGGGGAGTGGGCGGGGCTATGGGGTGGCTTTGCAGGGGTCCTGAGGAGATTTAGGGGGTTTGGGGCTTTTATTTGGGAATTTTGGGTCCTTAAGGGGATTTTTGGGGGTCTCTGGGGGGGTTTTTTTTTGGAATTTTAGGGGGTTTAAGGGGGTTTTTGGGGGAGAATTAGGGTCGGCAGGGCCGGGAGGGGGCGGGGCTAAAGGGGAAATGGGCGGGGCTAAAGGGGGAGTGGGCGGAACTAAGGGGTGACTTTGCAGGGGTCCTGAGGAGATTTAGGGGGTTTGGTGTATTATTTGGGAATTTTGGGTCTTTAAGGGGATTTTTGGGCGTCTCTGGGGGGGGTTTTTTTTGGACTTCTGGGGGTTTTTGGTGTTTTTTGGGGGGAATTTCTGTTGGCAGGGCCGGGAGGGGGCGGGGCTAAAGGGGGAGTGGGCGGGGCTAAGGGGTGGCTTTGCAGGAGTCCTGAGGAGATTTAGGGGGTTTGGGGCTTTTATTTGGGAATTTTGGGTCTTTAAGGGGATTTTTGGGCGTCTCTGGGGGGGGTTTTTTTTGGACTTCTGGGGGTTTTTGGGGGTTTTTTGGGGGGAATTTGGGTCGGCAGGACCGGGAGGGGGCGGAGCAAAAGGGGAAATGGGAGGGGCTAAAGGGGAAATGGGCGGGGCTGAGGGGTGGCTTTGCAGGGGTCCTGAGGAGATTTAGGGGGTTTGGGGCTTTTATTTGGGAATTTTGGGTCTTTAGGGGGATTCTTGGGGGGTCTCTGGGGGGGGTTTTGTGGACTTCTGGGGGTTTTTGGGTTTTTTTTGGGGGGAATTTTAGTCGGCAGGGCCGGGAGGGGGCGGGGATAAAGGGGAAATGGGCGGGGCTAAGGGGTGGCTTTGCAGGGGTCCTGAGGAGATTTAGGGAGTTTGGGGCTTTTATTTGGGAATTTTGGGTCTTTAAGGGGATTTTTGGGGGTCTCTGGGGGGGGGGGGTTTTTTGGAATTTTAGGGGGTTTAAGGGGGTTTTTGGGGGAGAATTAGAGTCGGCAGGGCCGGGAGGGGGCGGGGATAAAGGGGAAATGGGCGGGGCTAAAGGGGAGTGGGCGGGGCTAAAGGGGAAATGGGCGGGGCTAAAGGGGGAGTGGGCGGAACTAAGGGGTGACTTTGCAGGGGTCCTGAGGAGATTTAGGGGGTTTGGTGTATTATTTGGGAATTTTGGGTCTTTAAGGGGATTTTTGGGCGTCTCTGGGGGGGGTTTTTTTGGACTTCTGGGGGTTTTTGGTGTTTTTTGGGGGGAATTTCTGTTGGCAGGGCCGGGAGGGGGCGGGGCTAAAGGGGGAGTGGGCGGGGCTAAGGGGTGGCTTTGCAGGAGTCCTGAGGAGATTTAGGGGGTTTGGGGCTTTTATTTGGGAATTTTGGGTCTTTAAGGGGATTTTTGGGCGTCTCTGGGGGGGGTTTTTTTGGACTTCTGGGGGTTTTTGGGGGTTTTTTGGGGGGAATTTGGGTCGGCAGGACCGGGAGGGGGCGGAGCTAAAGGGGAAATGGGAGGGGCTAAAGGGGAAATGGGCGGGGCTGAGGGGTGGCTTTGCAGGGGTCCTGAGGAGATTTAGGGGGTTTGGGGCTTTTATTTGGGAATTTTGGGTCTTTAGGGGGATTCTTGGGGGGTCTCTGGGGGGGGTTTTGTGGACTTCTGGGGGTTTTTGGGTTTTTTTTGGGGGGAATTTTAGTCGGCAGGGCCGGGAGGGGGCGGGGATAAAGGGGAAATGGGCGGGGCTAAGGGGTGGCTTTGCAGGGGTCCTGAGGAGATTTAGGGGGTTTGGGGCTTTTATTTGGGAATTTTGGGTCTTTAAGGGGATTTTTGGGGGTCTCTGGGGGATTTTTTTTTGGAATTTTGTATGTTTTGGGGGGTTTTTTGGGGGGAATTTGGGTCGGCAGGGCCGGAAGGGGGCGGGGCTAAAGGGGAAATGGGCGGGGCTAAAGGGGGAGTGGGCGGGGCTAAGGGGTGGCTTTGCAGGGGTCCTGAGGAGATTTAGGGGGTTTGGGGCTTTTATTTGGGAATTTTGGGTCTTTAAGGGGATTTTTGGGGGTCTCTGAGGGGGTTTTTTTTGGAATTTTGGGGGTTTTTGGAGGTTTTTTTGGGGGAAATTGGGTCGGCAGGGCCGGGAGGGGGCGGGGCTAAAGGGGAAATGGGCAGGGCTAAGGGGTGGCTTTACAGGGGTCCTGAGGAGATTTAGGGGGTTTGGGGCTTTTATTTGGGAATTTTGGGTCTTTAAGAAGATTTTTGAGGGTCTCTGGGGTTTTTTTTTTCGGAATTTTGGGGTTTTTTGGGGGTTTTTGGGAGGGAATTTGGGTTGGCAGGGCCGGGAGGGGGCGGAGCTAAAGGGGAAATAGGCGGGGCTAGAGGGGGAGTGGGCGGGGCTAAGGGGTGGCTTTGCAGGGGTCCTGAGGAGATTTAGGGGGTTTGGGGCTTTTATTTGGGAATTTTGGGTCTTTAAGGAGAGTTTTGGGGGTCTCTGGGGGGTTTTTTTTTT
Organism: Aphelocoma coerulescens; assembly: GCF_041296385.1. Taxonomy (NCBI): domain Eukaryota; kingdom Metazoa; phylum Chordata; class Aves; order Passeriformes; family Corvidae; genus Aphelocoma; species Aphelocoma coerulescens. The sequence continues at coordinate 1,147,901 of NW_027183804.1, read as the reverse complement.
GAATTTTGGGGGTTTTGGGGGGTTTTTTGGGGGGAATTTGGGTGGGCAGGGCCATGAGGGGGCGGGGCTAAAGGGGAAATGGGCGGGGCTAAAGGGGGAGTGGGCGGGGCTATGGAGTGGCTTTGCAGGGGTCCTGAGGAGATTTAGGGGGTTTGGGGCTTTTATTTGGGAATTTTGGGTCTTTAGGGGGATTCTTGGGGGGTCTCTGGGGGGGGTTTTGTGGACTTCTGGGGGTTTTTGGGGTTTTTTTGGGGGGAATTTTAGTCGGCAGGGCCGGGAGGGGGCGGGGATAAAGGGGAAATGGGCGGGGCTAAGGGGTGGCTTTGCAGGGGTCCTGAGGAGATTTAGGGAGTTTGGGGCTTTTATTTGGGAATTTTGGGTCTTTAAGGGGATTTTTGGGGGTCTCTGGGGGGGGGGTTTTTTTGGAATTTTAGGGGGTTTAAGGGGGTTTTTGGGGGAGAATTAGGGTCGGCAGGGCCGGGAGGGGGCGGGGCTAAAGGGGAAATGGGTGGGGCTAAAGGGGGAGTGGGCGGGGCTAAAGGGGAAATGGGCGTGTCTAAAGGGGGAGTGGGCAGAAATAAGGGGGGGCTTTGCAGGGGTCCTGAGGAGATTTAGGGGGTTTGGGGCTTTTATTTGGGAATTTTGGGTCTTTAAGGGGATTTTTGGGCGTCTCTGGGGGTGGTTTTTTTTGGACTTCTGGGGGTTTTTGGGGGGGAATTTGGGTGGGCAGGGCCGGGAGGGGGCGGAGCTAAAGGGGAAATGGGCGGGGCTAAAGGGGAAATGGGCGGGGCTAAGGGGTGGCTTTGCAGGGGTCCTGAGGAGATTTAGGGAGTTTGGGGCTTTTATTTGGGAATTTTGGGTCTTTAAGGGGATTTTTGGGGGTCTCTGGGGGATTTTTTTTTGGAATTTTGGGGGTTTTGGGGGGTTTTTTGGGGGGAATTTGGGTCGGCAGGGCCGGGAGGGGGCGGGGCTAAAGGGGAAATGGGCGGGGCTAAGGGGTGGCTTTGCAGGGGTCCTGAGGAGATTTAGGGGATTTGGGGCTTTTATTTGGGAATTTTGGGTCTTTAAGGGGATTTTTGGGGGTCTCTGAGGGGGTTTTTTTTGGAATTTTGGGGGTTTTTGGAGGTTTTTTTGGGGGAAATTGGGTCGGCAGGGCCGGGAGGGGGCGGGGCTAAAGGGGAAATGGGCAGGGCTAAGGGGTGGCTTTACAGGGGTCCTGAGGAGATTTAGGGGGTTTGGGGCTTTTATTTGGGAATTTTGGGTCTTTAAGAAGATTTTTGAGGGTCTCTGGGGTTTTTTTTTTCGGAATTTTGGGGTTTTTTGGGGGTTTTTGGGAGGGAATTTGGGTCGGCAGGGCCGGGAGGGGGCGGAGCTAAAGGGGAAATGGGCGGGGCTAGAGGGGGAGTGGGCGGGGCTAAGGGGTGGCTTTGCACGGGTCCTGAGGAGATTTAGGGGGTTTGGGGCTTTTATTTGGGAATTTTGGGTCTTTAAGGAGAGTTTTGGGGGTCTCTGGGGGGTTTTTTTTTTGAATTTTGGGGGTTTTGGGGGTTTTTTTGGGGGAGAATTAGGGTTGGCAGGGCCGGGAGGGGGCGGGGCTAAAGGGGAAATGGGCGGGGCTAAAGGAGGAGTGGGCGGGGCTATGGGGTGGCTTTGCAGGGGTCCTGAGGAGATTTAGGGGGTTTGGGGCTTTTATTTGGGAATTTTGGGTCCTTAAGGGGATTTTTGGGGGTCTCTGGGGGGTTTTTTTTTTTGAATTTTGGGGGGTTTAAGGGGGTTTTTGGGGGAGAATTAGGGTCGGCAGGGCCGGGAGGGGGCGGGGCTAAAGGGGAAATGGGCGGGGCTAAAGGGGGAGTGGGCAGGGCTAAAGGGGAAATGGGCGTGTCTAAAGGGGGAGTGGGCGGAACTAAGGGGTGACTTTGCAGGGGTCCTGAGGAGATTTAGGGGGTTTGGTGTATTATTTGGGAATTTTGGGTCTTTAAGGGGATTTTTGGGCGTCTCTGGGGGGGGTTTTTTTTGGACTTCTGGGGGTTTTTGGGGTTTTTGGGGGGAATTTCTGTTGGCAGGGCCGGGAGGGGGCGGGGATAAAGGGGAAATGGGCGGGGCTAAGGGGGAAATGGGCGGGGCTAAGGGGTGGCTTTGCAGGGGTCCTGAGGAGATTTAGGGGGTTTGGGGCTTTTATTTGGGAATTTTGGGTCTTTAAGGGGATGTTTGGGGGGTCTCTGGGGGGGGTTTTGTGGACTTCTGGGGGTTTTTGGGGTTTTTTTGGGGGAGAATTTTAGTCGGCAGGGCCGGGAGGGGGCGGGGATAAAGGGGAAATGGGCGGGGCTAAGGGGTGGCTTTGCAAGAGTCCTGAGGAGATTTAGGGGGTTTGGGGCTTTTATTTGGGAATTTTGGGTCTTTAAGGGGATTTTTGGGCGTCTCTGGGGGGGGTTTTTTTGGACTTCTGGGGGTTTTTGGTGGTTTTTTGGGGGGAATTTGGGTCGGCAGGACCGGGAGGGGGCGGAGCTAAAGGGGAAATGGGAGGGGCTAAAGGGGAAATGGGCGGGGCTAAGGGGTGGCTTTGCAGGGGTCCTGAGGAGATTTAGGGGGTTTGGGGCTTTTATTGGGAATTTTGGGTCCTTAAGGGGATTTTTGGGGGTCTCTGGGGGGGTTTTTTTTTGGAATTTTAGGGGGTTTAAGGGGGTTTTTGGGGGAGAATTAGGGTCGGCAGGGCCGGGAGGGGGCGGGGCTAAAGGGGAAATGGGCGGGGCTAAAGGGGGAGTGGGCGGGGCTAAAGGGGAAATGGGCGTGTCTAAAGGGGGAGTGGGCGGAACTAAGGGGGTGACTTTGCAGGGGTCCTGAGGAGATTTAGGGGGTTTGGTGTATTATTTGGGAATTTTGGGTCTTTAAGGGGATTTTTGGGCGTCTCTGGGGGGGGTTTTTTTGGACTTCTGGGGGTTTTTGGTGTTTTTTGGAGGGAATTTCTGTTGGCAGGGCCGGGAGGGGGCGGGGCTAAAGGGGGAGTGGGCGGGGCTAAGGGGTGGCTTTGCAGGAGTCCTGAGGAGATTTAGGGGGTTTGGGGCTTTTATTTGGGAATTTTGGGTCTTTAAGGGGATTTTTGGGCGTCTCTGGGGGGGGTTTTTTTGGACTTCTGGGGGTTTTTGGGGGTTTTTTGGGGGGAATTTGGGTCGGCAGGACCGGGAGGGGGCGGAGCTAAAGGGGAAATGGGAGGGGCTAAAGGGGAAATGGGCGGGGCTGAGGGGTGGCTTTGCAGGGGTCCTGAGGAGATTTAGGGGGTTTGGGGCTTTTATTTGGGAATTTTGGGTCTTTAGGGGGATTCTTGGGGGGTCTCTGGGGGGGGTTTTGTGGACTTCTGGGGGTTTTTGGGTTTTTTTTGGGGGGAATTTTAGTCGGCAGGGCCGGGAGGGGGCGGGGATAAAGGGGAAATGGGCGGGGCTAAGGGGTGGCTTTGCAGGGGTCCTGAGGAGATTTAGGGAGTTTGGGGCTTTTATTTGGGAATTTTGGGTCTTTAAGGGGATTTTTGGGGGTCTCTGGGGGGGGGGTTTTTTTGGAATTTTAGGGGGTTTAAGGGGGTTTTTGGGGGAGAATTAGGGTCGGCAGGGCCGGGAGGGGGCGGGGCTAAAGGGGAAATGGGCGGGGCTAAAGGGGGAGTGGGCGGGGCTAAAGGGGAAATGGGCGTGTCTAAAGGGGGAGTGGGCAGAACTAAGGGGTGGCTTTGCAGGGGTCCTGAGGAGATTTAGGGGGTTTGGGGCTTTTATTTGGGAATTTTGGGTCTTTAAGGGGATTTTTGGGGGTCTCTGGGGGATTTTTTTTTGGAATTTTGGGTGTTTTGGGGGGTTTTTTGGGGGGAATTTGGGTCGGCAGGGCCGGAAGGGGGCGGGGCTAAAGGGGAAATGGGCGGGGCTAAAGGGGGAGTGGGCGGGGCTAAGGGGTGGCTTTGCAGGGGTCCTGAGGAGATTTAGGGGGTTTGGGGCTTTTATTTGGGAATTTTGGGTCTTTAAGGGGATTTTTGGGGGTCTCTGAGGGGGTTTTTTTTGGAATTTTGGGGGTTTTTGGAGGTTTTTTTGGGGGAAATTGGGTCGGCAGGGCCGGGAGGGGGCGGGGCTAAAGGGGAAATGGGCAGGGCTAAGGGGTGGCTTTACAGGGGTCCTGAGGAGATTTAGGGGGTTTGGGGCTTTTATTTGGGAATTTTGGGTCTTTAAGAAGATTTTTGAGGGTCTCTGGGGTTTTTTTTTTCGGAATTTTGGGGTTTTTTGGGGGTTTTTGGGAGGGAATTTGGGTCGGCAGGGCCGGGAGGGGGCGGAGCTAAAGGGGAAATAGGCGGGGCTAGAGGGGGAGTGGGCGGGGCTAAGGGGTGGCTTTGCAGGGGTCCTGAGGAGATTTAGGGGGTTTGGGGCTTTTATTTGGGAATTTTGGGTCTTTAAGGGGATTTTTGGGGGTCTCTGAGGGGGTTTTTTTTGGAATTTTGGGGGTTTTTGGAGGTTTTTTTGGGGGAAATTGGGTCGGCAGGGCCGGGAGGGGGCGGGGCTAAAGGGGAAATGGGCAGGGCTAAGGGGTGGCTTTACAGGGGTCCTGAGGAGATTTAGGGGGTTTGGGGCTTTTATTTGGGAATTTTGGGTCTTTAAGAAGATTTTTGAGGGTCTCTGGGGTTTTTTTTTCGGAATTTTGGGGTTTTTTGGGGGTTTTTGGGAGGGAATTTGGGTCGGCAGGGCCGGGAGGGGGCGGAGCTAAAGGGGAAATGGGCGGGGCTAAAGGGGGAGTGGGCGGGGCTAAGGGGTGGCTTTGCAGGGGTCCTGAGGAGATTTAGGGGGTTTGGTGTATTATTAGGGAATTTTGGGTCCTTAAGGGGATTTTTGGGGGTCTCTGGGGGGTTTTTTTTTTTTAATTTTGGGGGGTTTAAGGGGGTTTTTGGGGGAGAATTAGGGAGTGGGCGGGGCTAAAGGGGAAATGGGCGTGTCTAAAGGGGGAGTGGGCGGAACTAAGGGGTGACTTTGCAGGGGTCCTGAGGAGATTTAGGGGGTTTGGTGTATTATTTGGGAATTTTGGGTCTTTAAGGGGATTTTTGGGCGTCTCTGGGGGGGGTTTTTTTGGACTTCTGGGGGTTTTTGGGGTTTTTGGGGGGAATTTCTGTTGGCAGGGCCGGGAGGGGGCGGGGATAAAGGGGAAATGGGCGGGGCTAAGGGGTGGCTTTGCAAGAGTCCTGAGGAGATTTAGGGGGTTTGGGGCTTTTATTTGGGAATTTGGGGTCTTTAAGGGGATTTTTGGGGGTCTCTGGGGGGGGTTCTTTTGGACTTCTGGGAGTTTTTGGGGGTTTTTTGGGGGGAATTTTAGTCGGCAGGACCGGGAGGGGGCGGAGCTAAAGGGGAAATGGGAGGGGCTGAAGGGGAAATGGGCGGGGCTAAGGCGTGGCTTTGCAGGGGTCCTGAGGAGATTTAGGGGGTTTGGGGCTTTTATTTGGGAATTTTGGGTCTTTAAGGGGATTCTTGGGGGGTCTCTGGGGGGGGTTTTGTGGACTTCTGGGGGTTTTGGGGGTTTTTTTGGGGGAGAATTTTAGTCGGCAGGGCCGGGAGGGGGCGGGGATAAAGGGGAAATGGGCGGGGCTAAGGGGTGGCTTTGCAAGAGTCCTGAGGAGATTTAGGGGGTTTGGGGCTTTTATTTGGGAATTTTGGGTCTTTAAGGGGATTTTTGGGCGTCTCTGGGGGGGGTTTTTTTGGACTTCTGGGGGTTTTTGGGGGTTTTTTGGGGGGAATTTGGGTCGGCAGGACCGGGAGGGGGCGGAGCTAAAGGGGAAATGGGAGGGGCTAAAGGGGAAATGGGCGGGGCTAAGGGGTGGCTTTGCAGGGGTCCTGAGGAGATTTAGGGGGTTTGGGGCTTTTATTTGGGAATTTTGGGTCTTTAAGGGGATTCTTGGGGGGTCTCTGGGGGGGGTTTTGTGGACTTCTGGGGGTTTTTGGGGTTTTTTTGGGGGGAATTTGAGTCGGCAGGGCCGGGAGTGGGCGGGGATAAAGGGGAAATGGGCGGGGCTAAGGGGTGGCTTTGCAGGGGTCCTGAGGAGATTTAGGGAGTTTGGGGCTTTTATTTGGGAATTTTGGGTCTTTAAGGGGATTTTTGGGGGTCTCTGGGGGGGGGGGTGTTTGGAATTTTAGGGGGTTTTTTGGGGGTTTTTGGGGGAGAATTAGGGTCGGCAGGGCCGGGAGGGGGCGGGGCTAAAGGGGAAATGGGCGGGGCTAAAGGGGGAGTGGGCGGGGCTAAAGGGGAAATGGGCGTGTCTAAAGGGGGAGTGGGCAGAACTAAGGGGAGACTTTGCAGGGGTCCTGAGGAGATTTAGGGGGTTTGGGGCTTTTATTTGGGAATTTTGGGACTTTAAGGGGATTTTTGGGCGTCTCTGGGGGGGGTTTTTTTGGACTTCCTGGGGTTTTTGGGGGTTTTTTGGGGGCAATTTGGGTTGGCAGGGCCGGGAGGGGGCGGAGCTAAAGGGGAAATGGGCGGGGTTAAAGAGGGAGTGGGCGGGGCTAAGGGGTGGCTTTGCAGGGGTCCTGAGGAGATTTAGGGGGTTTGGGGCTTTTATTTGGGAATTTTGGGTCTTTAAGGGGATGTTTGTGGGTCTCTGGGGGGTTTTTTTTTGGAATTTTGGGGTTTTTTGGGGGTTTTTGGGAGGGAATTTGGGTCGGCAGGGCCCGGAGGGGGCGGAGCTAAAGGGGAAATGGCCGGGGCTAAAGGGGGAGTGGGCGGGGCTATGGGGTGGCTTTGCAGGGGTCCTGAGGAGATTTAGGGGGTTTGGGGCTTTTATTTGGGAATTTTGGGTCCTTAAGGGGATTTTTGGGGGTCTCTGGGGGGGGTTTTTTTTGGAATTTTAGGGGGTTTAAGGGGGTTTTTGGGGGAGAATTAGGGTCGGCAGGGCCGGGAGGGGGCGGGGCTAAAGGGGAAATGGGCGGGGCTAAAGGGGGAGTGGGCGGAACTAAGGGGTGACTTTGCAGGGGTCCTGAGGAGATTTAGGGGGTTTGGTGTATTATTTGGGAATTTTGGGTCTTTAAGGGGATTTTTGGGCGTCTCTGGGGGGGGTTTTTTTGGACTTCTGGGGGTTTTTGGTGTTTTTTGGGGGGAATTTCTGTTGGCAGGGCCGGGAGGGGGCGGGGCTAAAGGGGGAGTGGGCGGGGCTAAGGGGTGGCTTTGCAGGAGTCCTGAGGAGATTTAGGGGGTTTGGGGCTTTTATTTGGGAATTTTGGGTCTTTAAGGGGATTTTTGGGCGTCTCTGGGGGGGGTTTTTTTGGACTTCTGGGGGTTTTTGGGGGTTTTTTGGGGGGAATTTGGGTCGGCAGGACCGGGAGGGGGCGGAGCTAAAGGGGAAATGGGAGGGGCTAAAGGGGAAATGGGCGGGGCTGAGGGGTGGCTTTGCAGGGGTCCTGAGGAGATTTAGGGGGTTTGGGGCTTTTATTTGGGAATTTTGGGTCTTTAGGGGGATTCTTGGGGGGTCTCTGGGGGGGGTTTTGTGGACTTCTGGGGGTTTTTGGGTTTTTTTTGGGGGGAATTTTAGTCGGCAGGGCCGGGAGGGGGCGGGGATAAAGGGGAAATGGGCGGGGCTAAGGGGTGGCTTTGCAGGGGTCCTGAGGAGATTTAGGGAGTTTGGGGCTTTTATTTGGGAATTTTGGGTCTTTAAGGGGATTTTTGGGGGTCTCTGGGGGGGGGGGGTTTTTTGGAATTTTAGGGGGTTTAAGGGGGTTTTTGGGGGAGAATTAGGGTCGGCAGGGCCGGGAGGGGGCGGGGCTAAAGGGGAAATGGGCGGGGCTAAAGGGGAGTGGGCGGGGCTAAAGGGGAAATGGGCGTGTCTAAAGGGGGAGTGGGCAGAACTAAGGGGTGGCTTTGCAGGGGTCCTGAGGAGATTTAGGGGGTTTGGGGCTTTTATTTGGGAATTTTGGGTCTTTAAGGGGATTTTTGGGCGTCTCTGGGGGGGGTTTTTTTTGGACTTCCTGGGGTTTTTGGGGGTTTTTTGGGGGCAATTTGGGTTGGCAGGGCCGGGAGGGGGCGGAGCTAAAGGGGAAATGGGCGGGGTTAAAGAGGGAGTGGGCGGGGCTAAGGGGTGGCTTTGCAGGGGTCCTGAGGAGATTTAGGGGGTTTGGGGCTTTTATTTGGGAATTTTGGGTCTTTAAGGGGATGTTTGTGGGTCTCTGGGGGGTTTTTTTTTGGAATTTTGGGGTTTTTTGGGGGTTTTTGGGAGGGAATTTGGGTCGGCAGGGCCCGGAGGGGGCGGAGCTAAAGGGGAAATGGCCGGGGCTAAAGGGGGAGTGGGTGGGGCTATGGGGTGGCTTTGCAGGGGTCCTGAGGAGATTTAGGGGGTTTGGGGCTTTTATTTGGGAATTTTGGGTCCTTAAGGGGATTTTTGGGGGTCTCTGGGGGGGTTTTTTTTTGGAATTTTAGGGGGTTTAAGGGGGTTTTTGGGGGAGAATTAGGGTCGGCAGGGCCGGGAGGGGGCGGGGCTAAAGGGGAAATGGGCGGGGCTAAAGGGGGAGTGGGCGGAACTAAGGGGTGACTTTGCAGGGGTCCTGAGGAGATTTAGGGGGTTTGGTGTATTATTTGGGAATTTTGGGTCTTTAAGGGGATTTTTGGGCGTCTCTGGGGGGGGTTTTTTTGGACTTCTGGGGGTTTTTGGTGTTTTTTGGGGGGAATTTCTGTTGGCAGGGCCGGGAGGGGGCGGGGCTAAAGGGGGAGTGGGCGGGGCTAAGGGGTGGCTTTGCAGGAGTCCTGAGGAGATTTAGGGGGTTTGGGGCTTTTATTTGGGAATTTTGGGTCTTTAAGGGGATTTTTGGGCGTCTCTGGGGGGGGTTTTTTTGGACTTCTGGGGGTTTTTGGGGGTTTTTTGGGGGGAATTTGGGTCGGCAGGACCGGGAGGGGGCGGAGCTAAAGGGGAAATGGGAGGGGCTAAAGGGGAAATGGGCGGGGCTGAGGGGTGGCTTTGCAGGGGTCCTGAGGAGATTTAGGGGGTTTGGGGCTTTTATTTGGGAATTTTGGGTCTTTAGGGGGATTCTTGGGGGGTCTCTGGGGGGGGTTTTGTGGACTTCTGGGGGTTTTTGGGTTTTTTTTGGGGGGAATTTTAGTCGGCAGGGCCGGGAGGGGGCGGGGATAAAGGGGAAATGGGCGGGGCTAAGGGGTGGCTTTGCAGGGGTCCTGAGGAGATTTAGGGAGTTTGGGGCTTTTATTTGGGAATTTTGGGTCTTTAAGGGGATTTTTGGGGGTCTCTGGGGGGGGGGGGTTTTTTGGAATTTTAGGGGGTTTAAGGGGGTTTTTGGGGGAGAATTAGGGTCGGCAGGGCCGGGAGGGGGCGGGGCTAAAGGGGAAATGGGCGGGGCTAAAGGGGAGTGGGCGGGGCTAAAGGGGAAATGGGCGTGTCTAAAGGGGGAGTGGGCAGAACTAAGGGGTGGCTTTGCAGGGGTCCTGAGGAGATTTAGGGGGTTTGGGGCTTTTATTTGGGAATTTTGGGTCTTTAAGGGGATTTTTGTGGGTCTCTGGGGGATTTTTTTTTTGGAATTTTGTATGTTTTGGGGGGTTTTTTGGGGGGAATTTGGGTCGGCAGGGCCGGAAGGGGGCGGGGCTAAAGGGGAAATGGGCGGGGCTAAAGGGGGAGTGGGCGGGGCTAAGGGGTGGCTTTGCAGGGGTCCTGAGGAGATTTAGGGGGTTTGGGGCTTTTATTTGGGAATTTTGGGTCTTTAAGGGGATTTTTGGGGGTCTCTGAGGGGGTTTTTTTTGGAATTTTGGGGGTTTTTGGAGGTTTTTTTGGGGGAAATTGGGTCGGCAGGGCCGGGAGGGGGCGGGGCTAAAGGGGAAATGGGCAGGGCTAAGGGGGAGTGGGCAGGGCTAAAGGGGAAATGGGCGTGTCTAAAGGGGGAGTGGGCAGAAATAAGGGGTGGCTTTGCAGGGGTCCTGAGGAGATTTAGGGGGTTTGGGGCTTTTATTTGGGAATTTTGGGTCTTTAAGGGGATTTTTGGGCGTCTCTGGGGGTGGTTTTTTTGGACTTCTGGGGGTTTTTGGGGGGGAATTTGGGTGGGCAGGGCCGGGAGGGGGCGGAGCTAAAGGGGAAATGGGCGGGGCTAAAGGGGAAATGGGCGGGGCTAAGGGGTGGCTTTGCAGGGGTCCTGAGGAGATTTAGGGGGTTTGGGGCTTTTATTTGGGAATTTTGGGTCTTTAAGGGGAGTTTTGGGGGTCTCTGGGGGATTTTTTTTTGGAATTTTGGGGGTTTTTGGGGGGTTTTTTGGGGGGAATTTGGGTCGGCAGGGCCGGGAGGGGGCGGGGCTAAAGGGGAAATGGGCGGGGCTAAAGGGGGAGTGGGCGGGGCTAAGGGGTGGCTTTGCAGGGGTCCTGAGGAGATTTAGGGGGTTTGGGGCTTTTATTTGGGAATTTTGGGTCTTTAAGGGGATTTTTGGGGGTCTCTGAGGGGTTTTTTTTTGGAATTTTGGGGGTTTTTGGAGGTTTTTTTGGGGGAAATTGGGTCGGCAGGGCCGGGAGGGGGCGGGGCTAAAGGGGAAATGGGCAGGGCTAAGGGGTGGCTTTACAGGGGTCCTGAGGAGATTTAGGGGGTTTGGGGCTTTTATTTGGGAATTTTGGGTCTTTAAGAAGATTTTTGAGGGTCTCTGGGGTTTTTTTTTTCGGAATTTTGGGGTTTTTTGGGGGTTTTTGGGAGGGAATTTGGGTCGGCAGGGCCGGGAGGGGGCGGAGCTAAAGGGGAAATGGGCGGGGCTAAAGGGGACTGGGCGGGGCTAAGGGGTGGCTTTGCACGGGTCCTGAGGAGATTTAGGGGGTTTGGGGCTTTTATTTGGGAATTTTGGGTCTTTAAGGAGAGTTTTGGGGGTCTCTGGGGGGTTTTTTTTTTGAATTTTGGGGGTTTTGGGGGGTTTTTTGGGGGGAATTTGGGTGGGCAGGGCCGGGAGGGGGCGGGGCTAAAGGGGAAATGGGCGGGGCTAAAGGAGGAGTGGGCGGGGCTATGGGGTGGCTTTGCAGGGGTCCTGAGGAGATTTAGGGGGTTTGGGGCTTTTATTGGGAATTTTGGGTCCTTAAGGGGATTTTTGGGGGTCTCTGGGGGGTTTTTTTTTTTGAATTTTGGGGGGTTTAAGGGGGTTTTTGGGGGAGAATTAGGGTCGGCAGGGCCGGGAGGGGGCGGGGCTAAAGGGGAAATGGGCGGGGCTAAAGGGGGAGTGGGCGGGGCTAAAGGGGAAATGGGCGTGTCTAAAGGGGGAGTGGGCGGAACTAAGGGGTGACTTTGCAGGGGTCCTGAGGAGATTTAGGGGGTTTGGTGTATTATTTGGGAATTTTGGGTCTTTAAGGGGATTTTTGGGCGTCTCTGGGGGGGGTTTTTTTGGACTTCTGGGGGTTTTTGGGGTTTTTGGGGGGAATTTCTGTTGGCAGGGCCGGGAGGGGGCGGGGATAAAGGGGAAATGGGCGGGGCTAAGGGGTGGCTTTGCAAGAGTCCTGAGGAGATTTAGGGGGTTTGGGGCTTTTATTTGGGAATTTTGGGTCTTTAAGGGGATTTTTGGGGGTCTCTGGGGGGGGTTCTTTTGGACTTCTGGGAGTTTTTGGGGGTTTTTTGGGGGGAATTTTATCCGGCAGGACCGGGAGGGGGCGGAGCTAAAGGGGAAATGGGAGGGGCTGAAGGGGAAATGGGCGGGGCTAAGGCGTGGCTTTGCAGGGGTCCTGAGGAGATTTAGGGGGTTTGGGGCTTTTATTTGGGAATTTTGGGTCTTTAAGGGGATTCTTGGGGGGTCTCTGGGGGGGGTTTTGTGGACTTCTGGGGTTTTGGGGGTTTTTTTGGGGGAGAATTTTAGTCGGCAGGGCCGGGAGGGGGCGGGGATAAAGGGGAAATGGGCGGGGCTAAGGGGTGGCTTTGCAAGAGTCCTGAGGAGATTTAGGGGGTTTGGGGCTTTTATTTGGGAATTTTGGGTCTTTAAGGGGATTTTTGGGCGTCTCTGGGGGGGGTTTTTTTTGGACTTCTGGGGGTTTTTGGGGGTTTTTTGGGGGGGAATTTGGGTCGGCAGGACCGGGAGGGGGCGGAGCTAAAGGGGAAATGGGAGGGGGCTAAAGGGGAAATGGGCGGGGCTAAGGGGTGGCTTTGCAGGGGTCCTGAGGAGATTTAGGGGGTTTGGGGCTTTTATTTGGGAATTTTGGGTCTTTAAGGGGATTCTTGGGGGGTCTCTGGGGGGGGTTTTGTGGACTTCTGGGGGGTTTTTGGGGTTTTTTTGGGGGGAATTTGAGTCGGCAGGGCCGGGAAGTGGGCGGGGATAAAGGGGAAATGGGCGGGGCTAAGGGGTGGCTTTGCAGGGGTCCTGAGGAGATTTAGGGAGTTTGGGGCTTTTATTTGGGAATTTTGGGTCTTTAAGGGGATTTTTGGGGGTCTCTGGGGGGGGGGGTGTTTGGAATTTTAGGGGGTTTTTTGGGGGTTTTTGGGGGAGAATTAGGGTCGGCAGGGCCGGGAGGGGGCGGGGCTAAAGGGGAAATGGGCGGGGCTAAAGGGGAGTGGGCGGGGCTAAAGGGGAAATGGGCGTGTCTAAAGGGGGAGTGGGCAGAACTAAGGGGAGACTTTGCAGGGGTCCTGAGGAGATTTAGGGGGTTTGGGGCTTTTATTGGGAATTTGGGACTTTAAGGGGATTTTTGGGCGTCTCTGGGGGGGGTTTTTTTTGGACTTCCTGGGGTTTTTGGGGGTTTTTTGGGGGCAATTTGGGTTGGCAGGGCCGGGAGGGGGCGGAGCTAAAGGGGAAATGGGCGGGGTTAAAGGGGGAGTGGGCGGGGCTAAGGGGTGGCTTTGCAGGGGTCCTGAGGAGATTTAGGGGGTTTGGGGCTTTTATTTGGGAATTTTGGGTCTTTAAGGGGATGTTTGTGGGTCTCTGGGGGGTTTTTTTTTGGAATTTTGGGGTTTTTTGGGGGTTTTTGGGAGGGAATTTGGGTCGGCAGGGCCCGGAGGGGGCGGAGCTAAAGGGGAAATGGGCGGGGCTAAAGGGGGAGTGGGCGGGGCTATGGGGTGGCTTTGCAGGGGTCCTGAGGAGATTTAGGGGGTTTGGGGCTTTTATTTGGGAATTTTGGGTCCTTAAGGGGATTTTTGGGGGTCTCTGGGGGGGTTTTTTTTTGGAATTTTAGGGGGTTTAAGGGGGTTTTTGGGGGAGAATTAGGGTCGGCAGGGCCGGGAGGGGGCGGGGCTAAAGGGGAAATGGGCGGGGCTAAAGGGGGAGTGGGCGGAACTAAGGGGTGACTTTGCAGGGGTCCTGAGGAGATTTAGGGGGTTTGGTGTATTATTTGGGAATTTTGGGTCTTTAAGGGGATTTTTGGGCGTCTCTGGGGGGGGTTTTTTTGGACTTCTGGGGGTTTTTGGTGTTTTTTGGGGGGAATTTCTGTTGGCAGGGCCGGGAGGGGGCGGGGCTAAAGGGGGAGTGGGCGGGGCTAAGGGGTGGCTTTGCAGGAGTCCTGAGGAGATTTAGGGGGTTTGGGGCTTTTATTTGGGAATTTTGGGTCTTTAAGGGGATTTTTGGGCGTCTCTGGGGGGGGTTTTTTTGGACTTCTGGGGGTTTTTGGGGGTTTTTTGGGGGGAATTTGGGTCGGCAGGACCGGGAGGGGGCGGAGCTAAAGGGGAAATGGGAGGGGCTAAAGGGGAAATGGGCGGGGCTGAGGGGTGGCTTTGCAGGGGTCCTGAGGAGATTTAGGGGGTTTGGGGCTTTTATTTGGGAATTTTGGGTCTTTAGGGGGATTCTTGGGGGGTCTCTGGGGGGGGTTTTGTGGACTTCTGGGGGTTTTTGGGTTTTTTTTGGGGGGAATTTTAGTCGGCAGGGCCGGGAGGGGGCGGGGATAAAGGGGAAATGGGCGGGGCTAAGGGGTGGCTTTGCAGGGGTCCTGAGGAGATTTAGGGAGTTTGGGGCTTTTATTTGGGAATTTTGGGTCTTTAAGGGGATTTTTGGGGGTCTCTGGGGGGGGGGGGTTTTTTGGAATTTTAGGGGGTTTAAGGGGGTTTTTGGGGGAGAATTAGAGTCGGCAGGGCCGGGAGGGGGCGGGGATAAAGGGGAAATGGGCGGGGCTAAAGGGGAGTGGGCGGGGCTAAAGGGGAAATGGGCGTGTCTAAAGGGGGAGTGGGCAGAACTAAGGGGTGGCTTTGCAGGGGTCCTGAGGAGATTTAGGGGGTTTGGGGCTTTTATTTGGGAATTTTGGGTCTTTAAGGGGATTTTTGTGGGTCTCTGGGGGATTTTTTTTTGGAATTTTGTATGTTTTGGGGGGTTTTTTGGGGGGAATTTGGGTCGGCAGGGCCGGAAGGGGGCGGGGCTAAAGGGGAAATGGGCGGGGCTAAAGGGGGAGTGGGCGGGGCTAAGGGGTGGCTTTGCAGGGGTCCTGAGGAGATTTAGGGGGTTTGGGGCTTTTATTTGGGAATTTTGGGTCTTTAAGGGGATTTTTGGGGGTCTCTGAGGGGGTTTTTTTTGGAATTTTGGGGGTTTTTGGAGGTTTTTTTGGGGGAAATTGGGTCGGCAGGGCCGGGAGGGGGCGGGGCTAAAGGGGAAATGGGCAGGGCTAAGGGGTGGCTTTACAGGGGTCCTGAGGAGATTTAGGGGGTTTGGGGCTTTTATTTGGGAATTTTGGGTCTTTAAGAAGATTTTTGAGGGTCTCTGGGGTTTTTTTTTTCGGAATTTTGGGTTTTTTGGGGGTTTTTGGGAGGGAATTTGGGTCGGCAGGGCCGGGAGGGGGCGGAGCTAAAGGGGAAATGGGCGGGGCTAGAGGGGGAGTGGGCGGGGCTAAGGGGTGGCTTTGCAGGGGTCCTGAGGAGATTTAGGGGGGTTTGGGGCTTTTATTTGGGAATTTTGGGTCTTTAAGGAGAGTTTTGGGGGTCTCTGGGGGGTTTTTTTTTTTGAATTTTGGGGGTTTTGGGGGGTTTTTTGGGGGGAATTTGGGTGGGGCAGGGCCATGAGGGGGCGGGGCTAAAGGGGAAATGGGCGGGGCTAAAGGGGGAGTGGGCGGGGCTATGGAGTGGCTTTGCAGGGGTCCTGAGGAGATTTAGGGGGTTTGGGGCTTTTATTTGGGAATTTTGGGTCTTTAGGGGGATTCTTGGGGGGTCTCTGGGGGGGGTTTTGTGGACTTCTGGGGGTTTTTGGGGTTTTTTTGGGGGGAATTTTAGTCGGCAGGGCCGGGAGGGGGCGGGGATAAAGGGGAAATGGGCGGGGCTAAGGGGTGGCTTTGCAGGGGTCCTGAGGAGATTTAGGGAGTTTGGGGCTTTTATTTGGGAATTTTGGGTCTTTAAGGGGATTTTTGGGGGCTCTCTGGGGGGGGGGTTTTTTTGGAATTTTAGGGGGGTTTAAGGGGGTTTTTGGGGGAGAATTAGGGTCGGCAGGGCCGGGAGGGGGCGGGGCTAAAGGGGAAATGGGTGGGGCTAAAGGGGGAGTGGGCGGGGCTAAAGGGGAAATGGGCGTGTCTAAAGGGGGAGTGGGCAGAAATAAGGGGGGGCTTTGCAGGGGTCCTGAGGAGATTTAGGGGGTTTGGGGCTTTTATTTGGGAATTTTGGGTCTTTAAGGGGATTTTTGGGCGTCTCTGGGGGTGGTTTTTTTTGGACTTCTGGGGGTTTTTGGGGGGGAATTTGGGTGGGCAGGGCCGGGAGGGGGCGGAGCTAAAGGGGAAATGGGCGGGGCTAAAGGGGAAATGGGCGGGGCTAAGGGGTGGCTTTGCAGGGGTCCTGAGGAGATTTAGGGAGTTTGGGGCTTTTATTTGGGAATTTTGGGTCTTTAAGGGGATTTTTGGGGGTCTCTGGGGGATTTTTTTTTGGAATTTTGGGGGTTTTGGGGGGTTTTTTGGGGGGAATTTGGGTCGGCAGGGCCGGGAGGGGGCGGGGCTAAAGGGGAAATGGGCGGGGCTAAGGGGTGGCTTTGCAGGGGTCCCTGAGGAGATTTAGGGGGTTTGGGGCTTTTATTTGGGAATTTTGGGTCTTTAAGGGGATTTTTGGGGGTCTCTGAGGGGGTTTTTTTTGGAATTTTGGGGGTTTTTGGAGGTTTTTTTGGGGGAAATTGGGTCGGCAGGGCCGGGAGGGGGCGGGGCTAAAGGGGAAATGGGCAGGGCTAAGGGGTGGCTTTACAGGGGTCCTGAGGAGATTTAGGGGGTTTGGGGCTTTTATTTGGGAATTTTGGGTCTTTAAGAAGATTTTTGAGGGTCTCTGGGGTTTTTTTTTTCGGAATTTGGGGTTTTTTGGGGGTTTTTGGGAGGGAATTTGGGTCGGCAGGGCCGGGAGGGGGCGGAGCTAAAGGGGAAATGGGCGGGGCTAGAGGGGGAGTGGGCGGGGCTAAGGGGTGGCTTTGCAGGGGTCCTGAGGAGATTTAGGGGGTTTGGGGCTTTTATTTGGGAATTTTGGGTCTTTAAGGAGAGTTTTGGGGGTCTCTGGGGGGTTTTTTTTTGAATTTTGGGGGTTTTGGGGGTTTTTTTGGGGGAGAATTAGGGTGGGCAGGGCCGGGAGGGGGCGGGGCTAAAGGGGAAATGGGCAGGGCTAAAGGAGGAGTGGGCGGGGCTATGGGGTGGCTTTGCAGGGGTCCTGAGGAGATTTAGGGGGTTTGGGGCTTTTATTTGGGAATTTTGGGTCCTTAAGGGGATTTTTGGGGGTCTCTGGGGGGTTTTTTTTTTTGAATTTTGGGGGGTTTAAGGGGGTTTTTGGGGAGAATTAGGGTCGGCAGGGCCGGGAGGGGGCGGGGCTAAAGGGGAAATGGGCGGGGCTAAAGGGGGAGTGGGCGGGGCTAAAGGGGAAATGGGCGTGTCTAAAGGGGGAGTGGGCGGAACTAAGGGGTGACTTTGCAGGGGTCCTGAGGAGATTTAGGGGGTTTGGTGTATTATTTGGGAATTTTGGGTCTTTAAGGGGATTTTTGGGCGTCTCTGGGGGGGGTTTTTTTGGACTTCTGGGGGTTTTTGGGGTTTTTGGGGGGAATTTCTGTTGGCAGGGCCGGGAGGGGGCGGGGATAAAGGGGGAAATGGGCGGGGCTAAGGGGGAAATGGGCGGGGCTAAGGGGTGGCTTTGCAGGGGTCCTGAGGAGATTTAGGGGGTTTGGGGCTTTTATTTGGGAATTTTGGGTCTTTAAGGGGATGTTTGGGGGGTCTCTGGGGAGGGTTTTGTGGACTTCTGGGGGTTTTTGGGGTTTTTTTGGGGGAGAATTTTAGTCGGCAGGGCCGGGAGGGGGGCGGGGATAAAGGGGAAATGGGCGGGGGCTAAGGGGTGGCTTTGCAAGAGTCCTGAGGAGATTTAGGGGGTTTGGGGCTTTTATTTGGGAATTTTGGGTCTTTAAGGGGATTTTTGGGCGTCTCTGGGGGGGGTTTTTTTGGACTTCTGGGGGTTTTTGGTGGTTTTTTGGGGGGAATTTGGGTCGGCAGGACCGGGAGGGGGCGGAGCTAAAGGGGAAATGGGAGGGGCTAAAGGGGAAATGGGCGGGGCTAAGGGGTGGCTTTGCAGGGGTCCTGAGGAGATTTAGGGGGTTTGGGGCTTTTATTTGGGAATTTTGGGTCCTTAAGGGGATTTTTGGGGGTCTCTGGGGGGGTTTTTTTTTGGAATTTTAGGGGGTTTAAGGGGGGTTTTTGGGGGAGAATTAGGGTCGGCAGGGCCGGGAGGGGGCGGGGCTAAAGGGGAAATGGGCGGGGCTAAAGGGGGAGTGGGCGGGGCTAAAGGGGAAATGGGCGTGTCTAAAGGGGGAGTGGGCGGAACTAAGGGGTGACTTTGCAGGGGTCCTGAGGAGATTTAGGGGGTTTGGTGTATTATTTGGGAATTTTGGGTCTTTAAGGGGATTTTTGGGCGTCTCTGGGGGGGGTTTTTTTGGACTTCTGGGGGTTTTTGGTGTTTTTTGGAGGGAATTTCTGTTGGCAGGGCCGGGAGGGGGCGGGGCTAAAGGGGGAGTGGGCGGGGCTAAGGGGTGGCTTTGCAGGAGTCCTGAGGAGATTTAGGGGGTTTGGGGCTTTTATTTGGGAATTTTGGGTCTTTAAGGGGATTTTTGGGCGTCTCTGGGGGGGGGTTTTTTTGGACTTCTGGGGGTTTTTGGGGGTTTTTTGGGGGGAATTTGGGTCGGCAGGACCGGGAGGGGGCGGAGCTAAAGGGGAAATGGGAGGGGCTAAAGGGGAAATGGGCGGGGCTGAGGGGTGGCTTTGCAGGGGTCCTGAGGAGATTTAGGGGGGTTTGGGGCTTTTATTTGGGAATTTTGGGTCTTTAGGGGGATTCTTGGGGGGTCTCTGGGGGGGGTTTTGTGGACTTCTGGGGGTTTTTGGGTTTTTTTTGGGGGGAATTTTAGTCGGCAGGGCCGGGAGGGGGGCGGGGATAAAGGGGAAATGGGCGGGGCTAAGGGGTGGCTTTGCAGGGGTCCTGAGGAGATTTAGGGAGTTTGGGGCTTTTATTTGGGAATTTTGGGTCTTTAAGGGGATTTTTGGGGGTCTCTGGGGGGGGGGGTTTTTTTGGAATTTTAGGGGGTTTAAGGGGGTTTTTGGGGGAGAATTAGGGTCGGCAGGGCCGGGAGGGGGCGGGGCTAAAGGGGAAATGGGCGGGGCTAAAGGGGGAGTGGGCGGGGCTAAAGGGGAAATGGGCGTGTCTAAAGGGGGAGTGGGCAGAACTAAGGGGTGGCTTTGCAGGGGTCCTGAGGAGATTTAGGGGGTTTGGGGCTTTTATTTGGGAATTTTGGGTCTTTAAGGGGATTTTTGGGGGTCTCTGGGGGATTTTTTTTTTGGAATTTTGGGTGTTTTGGGGGGTTTTTTGGGGGGAATTTGGGTCGGCAGGGCCGGAAGGGGGCGGGGCTAAAGGGGAAATGGGCGGGGCTAAAGGGGGAGTGGGCGGGGCTAAGGGGTGGCTTTGCAGGGGTCCTGAGGAGATTTAGGGGGTTTGGGGCTTTTATTTGGGAATTTTGGGTCTTTAAGGGGATTTTTGGGGGTCTCTGAGGGGGTTTTTTTTGAATTTTGGGGGTTTTTGGAGGTTTTTTTTTGGGGGAAATTGGGTCGGCAGGGCCGGGAGGGGGCGGGGCTAAAGGGGAAATGGGCAGGGCTAAGGGGTGGCTTTACAGGGGTCCTGAGGAGATTTAGGGGGTTTGGGGCTTTTATTTGGGAATTTTGGGTCTTTAAGAAGATTTTTGAGGGTCTCTGGGGTTTTTTTTTTTCGGAATTTTGGGGTTTTTTGGGGGTTTTTGGGAGGGAATTTGGGTCGGCAGGGCCGGGAGGGGGCGGAGCTAAAGGGGAAATAGGCGGGGCTAGAGGGGGAGTGGGCGGGGCTAAGGGGTGGCTTTGCAGGGGTCCTGAGGAGATTTAGGGGGTTTGGGGCTTTTATTTGGGAATTTTGGGTCTTTAGGGGGATTCTTGGGGGGTCTCTGGGGGGGGTTTTGTGGACTTCTGGGGGTTTTTGGGGTTTTTTTGGGGGGAATTTTAGTCGGCAGGGCCGGGAGGGGGCGGGGATAAAGGGGAAATGGGCGGGGCTAAGGGGTGGCTTTGCAGGGGTCCTGAGGAGATTTAGGGAGTTTGGGGCTTTTATTTGGGAATTTTGGGTCTTTAAGGGGATTTTTGGGGGGTCTCTGGGGGGGGGGGGGGGGGGGGGGGGGGTTTTTTTGGAATTTTTGGGGGTTTAAGGGGGTTTTTGGGGGAGAATTAGGGTCGGCAGGGCCGGGAGGGGGCGGGGCTAAAGGGGAAATGGGCGGGGCTAAAGGGTAGTGGGCGGGGCTAAAGGGGAAATGGGCGTGTCTAAAGGGGGAGTGGGCAGAAATAAGGGGTGGCTTTGCAGGGGTCCTGAGGAGATTTAGGGGGTTTGGGGCTTTTATTTGGGAATTTTGGGTCTTTAAGGGGATTTTTGGGCGTCTCTGGGGGTGGTTTTTTTGGACTTCTGGGGGTTTTTGGGGGGGAATTTGGGTGGGCAGGGCCGGGATGGGGCGGAGCTAAAGGGGGAAATGGGCGGGGCTAAAGGGGAAATGGGCGGGGCTAAGAGGTGGCTTTGCAGGGGTCCTGAGGAGATTTAGGGGGTTTGGGGCTTTTATTTGGGAATTTTGGGACTTTAAGGGGATTTTTGGGCGTCTCTGGGGGATTTTTTTTTGGAATTTTGGGGGGTTTTGGGGGGTTTTTTGGGGGGAATTTGGGTCGGCAGGGCCGGGAGGGAGCGGGGCTAAAGGGGAAATGGGCGGGGCTAAAGGGGGAGTGGGCGGGGCTAAGGGGTGGCTTTGCAGGGGTCCTGAGGAGATTTAGGGGGTTTGGGGCTTTTATTTGGGAATTTTGGGTCTTTAAGGGGATTTTTGGGGGTCTCTGAGGGGGTTTTTTTTGGAATTTTGGGGGTTTTTGGAGGTTTTTTTGGGGGAAATTGGGTCGGCAGGGCCGGGAGGGGGCGGGGCTAAAGGGGAAATGGGCAGGGCTAAGGGGTGGCTTTACAGGGGTCCTGAGGAGATTTAGGGGGTTTGGGGCTTTTATTGGGAATTTTGGGTCTTAAGAAGATTTTTGAGGGTCTCTGGGGTTTTTTTTTCGGAATTTTGGGGTTTTTTTGGGGGTTTTTGGGAGGGAATTTGGGTCGGCAGGGCCGGGAGGGGGCGGAGCTAAAGGGGAAATGGGCGGGGCTAGAGGGGGAGTGGGCGGGGCTAAGGGGTGGCTTTGCAGGGGTCCTGAGGAGATTTAGGGGGTTTGGGGCTTTTATTTGGAATTTTGGGACTTTAAGGAGAGTTTTGGGGGTCTCTGGGGTTTTTTTTTTTGAATTTTGGGGTTTTGGGGGGTTTTTTGGGGGGAATTTGGGTGGGCAGGGCCGGGAGGGGGCGGGGCTAAAGGGGAAATTGGCGGGGGCTAAAGGAGGAGTGGGCGGGGCTATGGGGTGGCTTTGCAGGGGTCCTGAGGAGATTTAGGGGGGTTTGGGGCTTTTATTTGGGAATTTTGGGTCCTTAAGGGGATTTTTGGGGGTCTCTGGGGGGTTTTTTTTTTTGAATTTTGGGGGGTTTAAGGGGGTTTTTGGGGGAGAATTAGGGTCGGCAGGGCCGGGAGGGGGCGGGGCTAAAGGGGAAATGGGCGGGGCTAAAGGGGGAGTGGGCGGGGCTAAAGGGGAAATGGGCGTGTCTAAAGGGGGAGTGGGCGGAACTAAGGGGTGACTTTGCAGGGGTCCTGAGGAGATTTAGGGGGTTTGGTGTATTATTTGGGAATTTTGGGTCTTTAAGGGGATTTTTGGGCGTCTCTGGGGGGGGTTTTTTTTGGACTTCTGGGGGTTTTTGGGGTTTTTGGGGGGAATTTCTGTTGGCAGGGCCGGAGGGGGCGGGGATAAAGGGGAAATGGGCGGGGCTAAGGGGTGGCTTTGCAAGAGTCCTGAGGAGATTTAGGGGGTTTGGGGCTTTTATTTGGGAATTTGGGGTCTTTAAGGGGATTTTTGGGGGTCTCTAGGGGGGGTTCTTTTGGACTTCTGGGAGTTTTTGGGGGTTTTTTGGGGGGAATTTTAGTCGGCAGGACCGGGAGGGGGCGGAGCTAAAGGGGAAATGGGAGGGGCTAAAGGGGAAATGGGCG
The DNA here is from genome assembly GCF_041296385.1 of Aphelocoma coerulescens. Lineage (NCBI taxonomy): Eukaryota > Metazoa > Chordata > Aves > Passeriformes > Corvidae > Aphelocoma > Aphelocoma coerulescens. The sequence goes on along the minus strand of NW_027183804.1, from coordinate 1,126,433 downwards.
GGGCTAAGGGGTGGCTTTGCAGGGGTCCTGAGGAGATTTAGGGGGTTTGGGGCTTTTATTTGGGAATTTTGGGTCTTTAAGGGGATTCTTGGGGGGTCTCTGGGGGGGGTTTTGTGGACTTCTGGGGGTTTTTGGGGTTTTTTTGGGGGAGAATTTTAGTCGGCAGGGCCGGGAGGGGGCGGGGATAAAGGGGAAATGGGCGGGGCTAAGGGGTGGCTTTGCAAGAGTCCTGAGGAGATTTAGGGGGTTTGGGGCTTTTATTTGGGAATTTTGGGTCTTTAAGGGGATTTTTGGGCGTCTCTGGGGGGGGTTTTTTTGGACTTCTGGGGGTTTTTGGGGGTTTTTTGGGGGGAATTTGGGTCGGCAGGACCGGGAGGGGGCGGAGCTAAAGGGGAAATGGGAGGGGCTAAAGGGGAAATGGGCGGGGCTAAGGGGTGGCTTTGCAGGGGTCCTGAGGAGATTTAGGGAGTTTGGGGCTTTTATTTGGGAATTTTGGGTCTTTAAGGGGATTTTTGGGGGTCTCTGGGGGGGGGGGTGTTTGGAATTTTAGGGGGTTTTTTGGGGGTTTTTGGGGGAGAATTAGGGTCGGCAGGGCCGGGAGGGGGCGGGGCTAAAGGGGAAATGGGCGGGGCTAAAGGGGGAGTGGGCGGGGCTAAAAGGGGAAATGGGCGTGTCTAAAGGGGGAGTGGGCAGAACTAAGGGGAGACTTTGCAGGGGTCCTGAGGAGATTTAGGGGGTTTGGGGCTTTTATTTGGGAATTTTGGGACTTTAAGGGGATTTTTGGGCGTCTCTGGGGGGGGTTTTTTTGGACTTCCTGGGGTTTTTGGGGGTTTTTTGGGGGGAATTTGGGTCGGCAGGGCCGGGAGGGGGCGGAGCTAAAGGGGAAATGGCCGGGGCTAAAGGGGGAGTGGGCGGGGCTAAGGGGTGGCTTTGCAGGGGTCCTGAGGAGATTTAGGGGGTTTGGGGCTTTTATTTGGGAATTTTGGGTCTTTAAGGAGAGTTTTGGGGGTCTCTGGGGGGTTTTTTTTTTGAATTTTGAGGGTTTTGGGGGGTTTTTTGGGGGGAATTTGGGTGGGCAGGGCCGGGAGGGGGCGGGGCTAAAGGGGAAATGGGCGGGGCTAAAGGAGGAGTGGGCGGGGCTATGGGGTGGCTTTGCAGGGGTCCTGAGGAGATTTAGGGGGTTTGGGGCTTTTATTTGGGAATTTTGGGTCTTTAGGGGGATTCTTGGGGGGTCTCTGGGGGGGGTTTTGTGGACTTCTGGGGGTTTTTGGGGTTTTTTTGGGGGGAATTTTAGTCGGCAGGGCCGGGAGGGGGCGGGGATAAAGGGGAAATGGGCGGGGCTAAGGGGTGGCTTTGCAGGGGTCCTGAGGAGATTTAGGGAGTTTGGGGCTTTTATTTGGGAATTTTGGGTCTTTAAGGGGATTTTTGGGGGTCTCTGGGGGGGGGGTTTTTTTGGAATTTTAGGGGGTTTAAGGGGGTTTTTGGGGGAGAATTAGGGTCGGCAGGGCCGGGAGGGGGCGGGGCTAAAGGGGAAATGGGCGGGGCTAAAGGGGAGTGGGCGGGGCTAAAGGGGAAATGGGCGTGTCTAAAGGGGGAGTGGGCAGAAATAAGGGGTGGCTTTGCAGGGGTCCTGAGGAGATTTAGGGGGTTTGGGGCTTTTATTTGGGAATTTTGGGTCTTTAAGGGGATTTTTGGGCGTCTCTGGGGGTGGTTTTTTTGGACTTCTGGGGGTTTTTGGGGGGGAATTTGGGTGGGCAGGGCCGGGAGGGGGCGGAGCTAAAGGGGAAATGGGCGGGGCTAAAGGGGAAATGGGCGGGGCTAAGGGGTGGCTTTGCAGGGGTCCTGAGGAGATTTAGGGGGTTTGGGGCTTTTATTTGGGAATTTTGGGTCTTTAAGGGGAGTTTTGGGGGTCTCTGGGGGATTTTTTTTTTGGAATTTTGGGGGTTTTGGGGGGTTTTTTGGGGGGAATTTGGGTCGGCAGGGCCGGGAGGGGGCGGGGCTAAAGGGGAAATGGGCGGGGCTAAAGGGGGAGTGGGCGGGGCTAAGGGGTGGCTTTGCAGGGGTCCTGAGGAGATTTAGGGGGTTTGGGGCTTTTATTTGGGAATTTTGGGTCTTTAAGGGGATTTTTGGGGGTCTCTGAGGGGGTTTTTTTTGGAATTTTGGGGGTTTTTGGAGGTTTTTTTGGGGGAAATTGGGTCGGCAGGGCCGGGAGGGGGCGGGGCTAAAGGGGAAATGGGCAGGGCTAAGGGGTGGCTTTACAGGGGTCCTGAGGAGATTTAGGGGGTTTGGGGCTTTTATTTGGGAATTTTGGGTCTTTAAGAAGATTTTTGAGGGTCTCTGGGGTTTTTTTTTTCGGAATTTTGGGGTTTTTTGGGGGTTTTTGGGAGGGAATTTGGGTCGGCAGGGCCGGGAGGGGGCGGAGCTAAAGGGGAAATGGGCGGGGCTAAAGGGGAGTGGGCGGGGCTAAGGGGTGGCTTTGCACGGGTCCTGAGGAGATTTAGGGGGTTTGGGGCTTTTATTTGGGAATTTTGGGTCTTTAAGGAGAGTTTTGGGGGTCTCTGGGGGGTTTTTTTTTGAATTTTGGGGGTTTTGGGGGGGTTTTTTTGGGGGGAATTTGGGTGGGCAGGGCCGGGAGGGGGCGGGGCTAAAGGGGAAATGGGCGGGGCTAAAGGAGGAGTGGGCGGGGCTATGGGGTGGCTTTGCAGGGGTCCTGAGGAGATTTAGGGGGTTTGGGGCTTTTATTTGGGAATTTTGGGTCTTTAAGGGGATTTTTGGGGGTCTCTGAGGGGGTTTTTTTTGGAATTTTGGGGTTTTTGGAGGTTTTTTTGGGGGAAATTGGGTCGGCAGGGCCGGGAGGGGGCGGGGCTAAAGGGGAAATGGGCAGGGCTAAGGGGTGGCTTTACAGGGGTCCTGAGGAGATTTAGGGGGTTTGGGGCTTTTATTTGGAATTTTGGGTCTTTAAGAAGATTTTTGAGGGTCTCTGGGGTTTTTTTTTTTCGGAATTTTGGGGTTTTTTGGGGGTTTTTGGGAGGGAATTTGGGTCGGCAGGGCCGGGAGGGGGCGGAGCTAAAGGGGAAATGGGCGGGGCTAGAGGGGGAGTGGGCGGGGCTAAGGGGTGGCTTTGCAGGGGTCCTGAGGAGATTTAGGGGGTTTGGGGCTTTTATTTGGGAATTTTGGGTCTTTAAGGAGAGTTTTGGGGGTCTCTGGGGGGTTTTTTTTTTGAATTTTGGGGGTTTTGGGGGGTTTTTTGGGGGGAATTTGGGTGGGCAGGGCCATGAGGGGGCGGGGCTAAAGGGGAAATGGGCGGGGCTAAAGGGGGAGTGGGCGGGGCTAAGGGGTGGCTTTGCAGGGGTCCTGAGGAGATTTAGGGCGTTTGGGGCTTTTATTTGGGAATTTTGGGTCTTTAAGGGGATTTTTGGGCGTCTCTGGGGGGGGTTTTTTTGGACTTCCTGGGGTTTTTGGGGGTTTTTTGGGGGGAATTTGGGTCGGCAGGGCCGGGAGGGGGCGGAGCTAAAGGGGAAATGGCCGGGGCTAAAGGGGGAGTGGGCGGGGCTAAGGGGTGGCTTTGCAGGGGTCCTGAGGAGATTTAGGGGGTTTGGGGCTTTTATTTGGAATTTTGGGTCTTTAAGGAGAGTTTTGGGGGTCTCTGGGGGTTTTTTTTTTTGAATTTTGAGGGTTTTGGGGGGTTTTTTGGGGGGAATTTGGGTGGGCAGGGCCGGGAGGGGGCGGGGCTAAAGGGGAAATGGGCGTGTCTAAAGGGGGAGTGGGCAGAAATAAGGGGTGGCTTTGCAGGGGTCCTGAGGAGATTTAGGGGGTTTGGGGCTTTTATTTGGGAATTTTGGGTCTTTAAGGGGATTTTTGGCGTCTCTGGGGGTGGTTTTTTTGGACTTCTGGGGTTTTTGGGGGGGAATTTGGGTGGGCAGGGCCGGGAGGGGGCGGAGCTAAAGGGAAATGGCCGGGGCTAAAGGGGAAATGGGCGGGGCTAAGGGGTGGCTTTGCAGGGGTCCTGAGGAGATTTAGGGGGTTTGGGGCTTTTATTTGGGAATTTTGGGTCTTTAAGGGGAGTTTTGGGGGTCTCTGGGGGATTTTTTTTTGGAATTTTGGGGGTTTTGGGGGGTTTTTTGGGGGGAATTTGGGTCGGCAGGGCCGGGAGGGGGCGGGGCTAAAGGGGAAATGGGTGGGGCTAAAGGTAGAGTGGGCGGGGCTAAAGGGGAAATGGGCGTGTCTAAAGGGGAGTGGGCAGAACTATGGGGAGACTTTGCAGGGGTCCTGAGGAGATTTAGGGGGTTTGGGGCTTTTTTTTGGGAATTTTGGGCCTTTAAGGGGATTTTTGGGCGTCTCTGGGGGGGGTTTTTTTTTGGACTTCCTGGGGTTTTTTGGGGGTTTTTTGGGGGGAATTTGGGTCGGCAGGGCCGGGAGGGGGCGGAGCTAAAGGGGAAATGGGCGGGGCTAAAGGGGGAGTGGGCGGGGCTAAGGGTGGCTTTGCAGGGGTCCTGAGGAGATTTAGGGGGTTTGGGGCTTTTATTTGGGAATTTTGGGTCTTTAAGGAGAGTTTTGGGGGTCTCTGGGGGGTTTTTTTTTTGAATTTTGAGGTTTTGGGGGTTTTTTGGGGGAATTTGGGTGGGCAGGGCGGGAGGGGGCGGGGCTAAAGGGGAAATGGGCGGGGCTAAAGGAGGAGTGGGCGGGGCTATGGGGTGGCTTTGCAGGGGTCCTGAGGAGATTTAGGGGGTTTGGGGCTTTTATTTGGGAATTTTGGGTCTTTAGGGGGATTCTTGGGGGGTCTCTGGGGGGGGTTTTGTGGACTTCTGGGGGGTTTTTGGGGTTTTTTTTTGGGGGGAATTTTAGTCGGCAGGGCCGGGAGGGGGCGGGGATAAAGGGGAAATGGGCGGGGCTAAGGGGTGGCTTTGCAGGGGTCCTGAGGAGATTTAGGGAGTTTGGGGCTTTTATTTGGGAATTTTGGGTCTTTAAGGGGATTTTTGGGGGTCTCTGGGGGGGGGGTTTTTTTGGAATTTTAGGGGGTTTAAGGGGGTTTTTGGGGGAGAATTAGGGTCGGCAGGGCCGGGAGGGGGCGGGGCTAAAGGGGAAATGGGCGGGGCTAAAGGGGAGTGGGCAGGGCTAAAGGGGAAATGGGCGTGTCTAAAGGGGGAGTGGGCAGAAATAAGGGGTGGCTTTGCAGGGGTCCTGAGGAGATTTAGGGGGTTTGGGGCTTTTATTTGGGAATTTTGGGTCTTTAAGGGGATTTTTGGGCGTCTCTGGGGGTGGTTTTTTTGGACTTCTGGGGGTTTTTGGGGGGGAATTTGGGTGGGCAGGGCCGGGAGGGGGCGGAGCTAAAGGGGAAATGGGCGGGGCTAAAGGGGAAATGGGCGGGGCTAAGGGGTGGCTTTGCAGGGGTCCTGAGGAGATTTAGGGGGTTTGGGGCTTTTATTTGGGAATTTTGGGTCTTTAAGGGGAGTTTTGGGGGTCTCTGGGGGATTTTTTTTTGGAATTTTGGGGGTTTTGGGGGGTTTTTTGGGGGGAATTTGGGTCGGCAGGGCCGGGAGGGGGCGGGGCTAAAGGGGAAATGGGCGGGGCTAAAGGGGGAGTGGGCGGGGCTAAGGGGTGGCTTTGCAGGGGTCCTGAGGAGATTTAGGGGGTTTGGGGCTTTTATTTGGGAATTTTGGGTCTTTAAGGGGATTTTTGGGGGTCTCTGAGGGGTTTTTTTTGGAATTTTGGGGGTTTTTGGAGGTTTTTTTGGGGGAAATTTGGTCGGCAGGGCCGGGAGGGGGCGGAGCTAAAGGGGAAATGGGCGGGGCTAAAGGGGACTGGGCGGGGCTAAGGGGTGGCTTTGCAGGGGTCCTGAGGAGATTTAGGGGGTTTGGGGCTTTTATTTGGGAATTTTGGGTCTTTAAGGAGAGTTTTGGGGGTCTCTGGGGGGTTTTTTTTTTGAATTTTGGGGGTTTTGGGGGGTTTTTTGGGGGGAATTTGGGTCGGCAGGGCCGGGAGGGGGGCGGGGCTAAAGGGGAAATGGGCGGGGCTAAAGGGGGAGTGGGCGGGGCTAAAGGGGAAATGGGCGTGTCTAAAGGGGGGAGTGGGCGGAACTAAGGGGTGACTTTGCAGGGGTCCTGAGGAGATTTAGGGGGTTTGGTGTATTATTTGGGAATTTTGGGTCTTTAAGGGGATTTTTGGGCGTCTCTGGGGGGGGTTTTTTTGGACTTCTGGGGGTTTTTGGGGTTTTTGGGGGGAATTTCTGTTGGCAGGGCCGGGAGGGGGCGGGGATAAAGGGGAAATGGGCGGGGCTAAGGGGTGGCTTTGCAAGAGTCCTGAGGAGATTTAGGGGGTTTGGGGCTTTTATTTGGGAATTTGGGGTCTTTAAGGGGATTTTTGGGGGTCTCTGGGGGGGGGGTTTTTTTGGAATTTTAGGGGGTTTAAGGGGGTTTTTGGGGGAGAATTAGGGTCGGCAGGGCCGGGAGGGGGCGGGGCTAAAGGGGAAATGGGCGGGGCTAAAGGGGAGTGGGCGGGGCTAAAGGGGAAATGGGCGTGTCTAAAGGGGGAGTGGGCAGAAATAAGGGGTGGCTTTGCAGGGGTCCTGAGGAGATTTAGGGGGTTTGGGGCTTTTATTTGGGAATTTTGGGTCTTTAAGGGGATTTTTGGGCGTCTCTGGGGGTGGTTTTTTTGGACTTCTGGGGGTTTTTGGGGGGGAATTTGGGTGGGCAGGGCCGGGAGGGGGCGGAGCTAAAGGGGAAATGGGCGGGGCTAAAGGGGAAATGGGCAGGGCTAAGGGGTGGCTTTGCAGGGGTCCTGAGGAGATTTAGGGGGTTTGGGGCTTTTATTTGGGAATTTTGGGTCTTTAAGGGGAGTTTTGGGGGTCTCTGGGGGATTTTTTTTTGGAATTTTGGGGGTTTTGGGGGGTTTTTTGGGGGGAATTTGGGTCGGCAGGGCCGGGAGGGGGCGGGGCTAAAGGGGAAATGGGCGGGGCTAAAGGGGGAGTGGGCGGGGCTAAGGGGTGGCTTTGCAGGGGTCCTGAGGAGATTTAGGGGGTTTGGGGCTTTTATTTGGGAATTTTGGGTCTTTAAGGGGATTTTTGGGGGTCTCTGAGGGGGTTTTTTTTGGAATTTTGGGGGTTTTTGGAGGTTTTTTTGGGGGAAATTGGGTCGGCAGGGCCGGGAGGGGGCGGGGCTAAAGGGGAAATGGGCAGGGCTAAGGGGTGGCTTTACAGGGGTCCTGAGGAGATTTAGGGGGTTTGGGGCTTTTATTTGGGAATTTTGGGTCTTTAAGAAGATTTTTGAGGGTCTCTGGGGTTTTTTTTTTCGGAATTTTGGGGTTTTTTGGGGGTTTTTGGGAGGGAATTTGGGTCGGCAGGGCCGGGAGGGGGCGGAGCTAAAGGGGAAATGGGCGGGGCTAAAGGGGAGTGGGCGGGGCTAAGGGGTGGCTTTGCACGGGTCCTGAGGAGATTTAGGGGGTTTGGGGCTTTTATTTGGGAATTTTGGGTCTTTAAGGAGAGTTTTGGGGGTCTCTGGGGGGTTTTTTTTTGAATTTTGGGGGTTTTGGGGGGTTTTTTGGGGGGAATTTGGGTGGGCAGGGCCGGGAGGGGGCGGGGCTAAAGGGGAAATGGGCGGGGCTAAAGGAGGAGTGGGCGGGGCTATGGGGTGGCTTTGCAGGGGTCCTGAGGAGATTTAGGGGGTTTGGGGCTTTTATTTGGGAATTTTGGGTCCTTAAGGGGATTTTTGGGGGTCTCTGGGGGGGTTTTTTTTTTGAATTTTGGGGGGTTTAAGGGGGTTTTTGGGGGAGAATTAGGGTCGGCAGGGCCGGGAGGGGGCGGGGCTAAAGGGGAAATGGGCGGGGCTAAAGGGGGAGTGGGCGGGGCTAAAGGGGAAATGGGCGTGTCTAAAGGGGGAGTGGGCGGAACTAAGGGGTGACTTTGCAGGGGTCCTGAGGAGATTTAGGGGGTTTGGTGTATTATTTGGGAATTTTGGGTCTTTAAGGGGATTTTTGGGCGTCTCTGGGGGGGGTTTTTTTGGACTTCTGGGGGTTTTTGGGGTTTTTGGGGGGAATTTCTGTTGGCAGGGCCGGGAGGGGGCGGGGATAAAGGGGAAATGGGCGGGGCTAAGGGGTGGCTTTGCAAGAGTCCTGAGGAGATTTAGGGGGTTTGGGGCTTTTATTTGGGAATTTGGGGTCTTTAAGGGGATTTTTGGGGGTCTCTGGGGGGGGTTCTTTTGGACTTCTGGGAGTTTTTGGGGGTTTTTTGGGGGGAATTTTAGTCGGCAGGACCGGGAGGGGGCGGAGCTAAAGGGGAAATGGGAGGGGCTAAAGGGGAAATGGGCGGGGCTAAGGGGTGGCTTTGCAGGGGTCCTGAGGAGATTTAGGGGGTTTGGGGCTTTTATTTGGGAATTTTGGGTCTTTAAGGGGATTCTTGGGGGGTCTCTGGGGGGGGTTTTGTGGACTTCTGGGGGTTTTTGGGGTTTTTTTGGGGGAGAATTTTAGTCGGCAGGGCCGGGAGTGGGCGGGGATAAAGGGGAAATGGGCGGGGCTAAGGGGTGGCTTTGCAGGGGTCCTGAGGAGATTTAGGGAGTTTGGGGCTTTTATTTGGGAATTTTGGGTCTTTAAGGGGATTTTTGGGGGTCTCTTGGGGGGGGGTGTTTGGAATTTTAGGGGGTTTTTTGGGGGTTTTTGGGGGAGAATTAGGGTCGGCAGGGCCGGGAGGGGGCGGGGCTAAAGGGGAAATGGGTGGGGCTAAAGGGGGAGTGGGCGGGGCTAAGGGGGAAATGGGCGTGTCTAAAGGGGGAGTGGGCAGAACTAAGGGGAGACTTTGCAGGGGTCCTGAGGAGATTTAGGGGGTTTGGGGCTTTTATTTGGGAATTTTGGGACTTTAAGGGGATTTTTGGGCGTCTCTGGGGGGGGTTTTTTTGGACTTCCTGGGGTTTTTGGGGGTTTTTTGGGGGGAATTTGGGTTGGCAGGGCCGGGAGGGGGCGGAGCTAAAGGGGAAATGGGCGGGGTTAAAGGGGGAGTGGGCGGGGCTAAGGGGTGGCTTTGCAGGGGTCCTGAGGAGATTTAGGGGGTTTGGGGCTTTTATTTGGGAATTTTGGGTCTTTAAGGGGATGTTTGTGGGTCTCTGGGGGGTTTTTTTTTGGAATTTTGGGGTTTTTTGGGGGTTTTTGGGAGGGAATTTGGGTCGGCAGGGCCGGGAGGGGGCGGAGCTAAAGGGGAAATGGCCGGGGCTAAAGGGGGAGTGGGCGGGGCTAAGGGGTGGCTTTGCAGGGGTCCTGAGGAGATTTAGGGGGTTTGGGGCTTTTATTTGGGAATTTTGGGTCTTTAAGGGGAGTTTTGGGGCTCTCTGGGGGTTTTTTTTTTGGAATTTTGAGGGTTTTGGGGGGTTTTTTGGGGGGAATTTGGGTGGGCAGGGCCGGGAGGGGGCGGGGCTAAAGGGGAAATGGGCGGGGCTAAAGGAGGAGTGGGCGGGGCTATGGGGTGGCTTTGCAGGGGTCCTGAGGAGATTTAGGGGGTTTGGGGCTTTTATTTGGGAATTTTGGGTCCTTAAGGGGATTTTTGGGGGTCTCTGGGGGGGTTTTTTTTTGGAATTTTAGGGGGTTTAAGGGGGTTTTTGGTGGAGAATTAGGGTCGGCAGGGCCGGGAGGGGGCGGGGCTAAAGGGGAAATGGGCGGGGCTAAAGGGGGAGTGGGCGGAACTAAGGGGTGACTTTGCAGGGGTCCTGAGGAGATTTAGGGGGTTTGGTGTATTATTTGGGAATTTTGGGTCTTTAAGGGGATTTTTGGGCGTCTCTGGGGGGGGTTGTTTTGGACTTCTGGGGGTTTTTGGTGTTTTTTGGGGGGAATTTCTGTTGGCAGGGCCGGGAGGGGGCGGGGCTAAAGGGGGAGTGGGCGGGGCTAAGGGGTGGCTTTGCAGGAGTCCTGAGGAGATTTAGGGGGTTTGGGGCTTTTATTTGGGAATTTTGGGTCTTTAAGGGGATTTTTTGGCGTCTCTGGGGGGGGTTTTTTTGGACTTCTGGGGGTTTTTGGGGGTTTTTTGGGGGGAATTTGGGTCGGCAGGACCGGGAGGGGGCGGAGCTAAAGGGGAAATGGGAGGGGCTAAAGGGGAAATGGGCGGGGCTGAGGGGTGGCTTTGCAGGGGTCCTGAGGAGATTTAGGGGGTTTGGGGCTTTTATTTGGGAATTTTGGGTCTTTAGGGGGATTCTTGGGGGGTCTCTGGGGGGGGTTTTGTGGACTTCTGGGGGTTTTTGGGTTTTTTTTGGGGGGAATTTTAGTCGGCAGGGCCGGGAGGGGGCGGGGATAAAGGGGAAATGGGCGGGGCTAAGGGGTGGCTTTGCAGGGGTCCTGAGGAGATTTAGGGAGTTTGGGGCTTTTATTTGGGAATTTTGGGTCTTTAAGGGGATTTTTGTGGGTCTCTGGGGGATTTTTTTTTGGAATTTTGGGTGTTTTGGGGGGTTTTTTGGGGGGAATTTGGGTCGGCAGGGCCGGAAGGGGGCGGGGCTAAAGGGGAAATGGGCGGGGCTAAAGGGGAGTGGGCGGGGCTAAAGGGGAAATGGGCGTGTCTAAAGGGGGAGTGGGCAGAACTAAGGGGTGGCTTTGCAGGGGTCCTGAGGAGATTTAGGGGGTTTGGGGCTTTTATTTGGGAATTTTGGGTCTTTAAGGGGATTTCTGTGGGTCTCTGGGGGATTTTTTTTTGGAATTTTGGGTGTTTTGGGGGGTTTTTTGGGGGGAATTTGGGTCGGCAGGGCCGGAAGGGGGCGGGGCTAAAGGGGAAATGGGCAGGGCTAAAGGGGGAGTGGGCGGGGCTAAGGGGTGGCTTTGCAGGGGTCCTGAGGAGATTTAGGGGGTTTGGGGCTTTTATTTGGGAATTTTGGGTCTTTAAGGGGATTTTTGGGGGTCTCTGAGGGGGTTTTTTTTGGAATTTTGGGGGTTTTTGGAGGTTTTTTTGGGGGAAATTGGGTCGGCAGGGCCGGGAGGGGGCGGGGCTAAAGGGGAAATGGGCAGGGCTAAGGGGTGGCTTTACAGGGGTCCTGAGGAGATTTAGGGGGTTTGGGGCTTTTATTTGGGAATTTTGGGTCTTTAAGAAGATTTTTGAGGGTCTCTGGGGTTTTTTTTTTTCGGAATTTTGGGGTTTTTTGGGGGTTTTTGGGAGGGAATTTGGGTCGGCAGGGCCGGGAGGGGGCGGAGCTAAAGGGGAAATGGGCGGGGCTAGAGGGGGAGTGGGCGGGGCTAAGGGGTGGCTTTGCAGGGGTCCTGAGGAGATTTAGGGGGTTTGGGGCTTTTATTTGGGAATTTTGGGTCTTTAAGGAGAGTTTTGGGGGTCTCTGGGGGTTTTTTTTTTTGAATTTTGGGGGTTTTGGGGGGTTTTTTGGGGGGAATTTGGGTGGGCAGGGCCATGAGGGGGCGGGGCTAAAGGGGAAATGGGCGGGGCTAAAGGGGGAGTGGGCGGGGCTAAGGGGTGGCTTTGCAGGGGTCCTGAGGAGATTTAGGGCGTTTGGGGCTTTTATTTGGGAATTTTGGGTCTTTAAGGGGATTTTTGGGCGTCTCTGGGGGGGGTTTTTTTGGACTTCCTGGGGTTTTTGGGGGTTTTTTGGGGGGAATTTGGGTCGGCAGGGCCGGGAGGGGGCGGAGCTAAAGGGGAAATGGCCGGGGCTAAAGGGGGAGTGGGCGGGGCTAAGGGGTGGCTTTGCAGGGGTCCTGAGGAGATTTAGGGAGTTTGGGGCTTTTATTTGGGAATTTTGGGTCTTTAAGGGGATTTTTGGGGGTCTCTGGGGGGGGGGTTTTTTTGGAATTTTAGGGGGTTTAAGGGGGTTTTTGGGGGAGAATTAGGGTCGGCAGGGCCGGGAGGGGGCGGGGCTAAAGGGGAAATGGGCGGGGCTAAAGGGGAGTGGGCGGGGCTAAAGGGGAAATGGGCGTGTCTAAAGGGGGAGTGGGCAGAAATAAGGGGTGGCTTTGCAGGGGTCCTGAGGAGATTTAGGGGGTTTGGGGCTTTTATTTGGGAATTTTGGGTCTTTAAGGGGATTTTTGGGCGTCTCTGGGGGTGGTTTTTTTGGACTTCTGGGGGTTTTTGGGGGGGAATTTGGGTGGGCAGGGCCGGGAGGGGGCGGAGCTAAAGGGGAAATGGCCGGGGCTAAAGGGGAAATGGGCGGGGCTAAGGGGTGGCTTTGCAGGGGTCCTGAGGAGATTTAGGGGGTTTGGGGCTTTTATTTGGGAATTTTGGGTCTTTAAGGGGAGTTTTGGGGGTCTCTGGGGGATTTTTTTTTGGAATTTTGGGGGTTTTGGGGGGTTTTTTGGGGGGAATTTGGGTCGGCAGGGCCGGGAGGGGGCGGGGCTAAAGGGGAAATGGGTGGGGCTAAAGGTAGAGTGGGCGGGGCTAAAGGGGAAATGGGCGTGTCTAAAGGGGGAGTGGGCAGAACTATGGGGAGACTTTGCAGGGGTCCTGAGGAGATTTAGGGGGTTTGGGGCTTTTTTTTGGGAATTTTGGGACTTTAAGGGGATTTTTGGGCGTCTCTGGGGGGGGTTTTTTTGGACTTCCTGGGGTTTTTGGGGGTTTTTTGGGGGGAATTTGGGTCGGCAGGGCCGGGAGGGGGCGGAGCTAAAGGGGAAATGGGCGGGGCTAAAGGGGGAGTGGGCGGGGCTAAGGGGTGGCTTTGCAGGGGTCCTGAGGAGATTTAGGGGGTTTGGGGCTTTTATTTGGGAATTTTGGGTCTTTAAGGAGAGTTTTGGGGGTCTCTGGGGGGTTTTTTTTTTGAATTTTGAGGGTTTTGGGGGGTTTTTTGGGGGGAATTTGGGTGGGCAGGGCCGGGAGGGGGCGGGGCTAAAGGGGAAATGGGCGGGGCTAAAGGGGGAGTGGGCGGGGCTAAGGGGTGGCTTTGCAGGGGTCCTGAGGAGATTTAGGGGGTTTGGGGCTTTTATTTGGGAATTTTGGGTCTTTAGGGGGATTCTTGGGGGGTCTCTGGGGGGGGTTTTGTGGACTTCTGGGGGTTTTTGGGGTTTTTTTGGGGGGAATTTTAGTCGGCAGGGCCGGGAGGGGGCGGGGATAAAGGGGAAATGGGCGGGGCTAAGGGGTGGCTTTGCAGGGGTCCTGAGGAGATTTAGGGAGTTTGGGGCTTTTATTTGGGAATTTTGGGTCTTTAAGGGGATTTTTGGGGGTCTCTGGGGGGGGGGTTTTTTTGGAATTTTAGGGGGTTTAAGGGGGTTTTTGGGGGAGAATTAGGGTCGGCAGGGCCGGGAGGGGGCGGGGCTAAAGGGGAAATGGGCGGGGCTAAAGGGGAGTGGGCAGGGCTAAAGGGGAAATGGGCGTGTCTAAAGGGGGAGTGGGCAGAAATAAGGGGTGGCTTTGCAGGGGTCCTGAGGAGATTTAGGGGGTTTGGGGCTTTTATTTGGGAATTTTGGGTCTTTAAGGGGATTTTTGGGCGTCTCTGGGGGTGGTTTTTTTGGACTTCTGGGGGTTTTTGGGGGGGAATTTGGGTGGGCAGGGCCGGGAGGGGGCGGAGCTAAAGGGGAAATGGGCGGGGCTAAAGGGGAAATGGGCGGGGCTAAGGGGTGGCTTTGCAGGGGTCCTGAGGAGATTTAGGGGGTTTGGGGCTTTTATTTGGGAATTTTGGGTCTTTAAGGGGAGTTTTGGGGGTCTCTGGGGGATTTTTTTTTGGAATTTTGGGGGTTTTGGGGGGTTTTTTGGGGGGAATTTGGGTCGGCAGGGCCGGGAGGGGGCGGGGCTAAAGGGGAAATGGGCGGGGCTAAAGGGGGAGTGGGCGGGGCTAAGGGGTGGCTTTGCAGGGGTCCTGAGGAGATTTAGGGGGTTTGGGGCTTTTATTTGGGAATTTTGGGTCTTTAAGGGGATTTTTGGGGGTCTCTGAGGGGTTTTTTTTTGGAATTTTGGGGGTTTTTGGAGGTTTTTTTGGGGGAAATTGGGTCGGCAGGGCCGGGAGGGGGCGGAGCTAAAGGGGAAATGGGCGGGGCTAAAGGGGACTGGGCGGGGCTAAGGGGTGGCTTTGCAGGGGTCCTGAGGAGATTTAGGGGGTTTGGGGCTTTTATTTGGGAATTTTGGGTCTTTAAGGAGAGTTTTGGGGGTCTCTGGGGGGTTTTTTTTTTGAATTTTGGGGGTTTTGGGGGGTTTTTTGGGGGGAATTTGGGTGGGCAGGGCCGGGAGGGGGCGGGGCTAAAGGGGAAATGGGCGGGGCTAAAGGAGGAGTGGGCGGGGCTATGGGGTGGCTTTGCAGGGGTCCTGAGGAGATTTAGGGGGTTTGGGGCTTTTATTTGGGAATTTTGGGTCCTTAAGGGGATTTTTGGGGGTCTCTGGGGGGTTTTTTTTTTTGAATTTTGGGGGGTTTAAGGGGGTTTTTGGGGGAGAATTAGGGTCGGCAGGGCCGGGAGGGGGCGGGGCTAAAGGGGAAATGGGCGGGGCTAAAGGGGGAGTGGGCGGGGCTAAAGGGGAAATGGGCGTGTCTAAAGGGGGAGTGGGCGGAACTAAGGGGTGACTTTGCAGGGGTCCTGAGGAGATTTAGGGGGTTTGGTGTATTATTTGGGAATTTTGGGTCTTTAAGGGGATTTTTGGGCGTCTCTGGGGGGGGTTTTTTTGGACTTCTGGGGGTTTTTGGGGTTTTTGGGGGGAATTTCTGTTGGCAGGGCCGGGAGGGGGCGGGGATAAAGGGGAAATGGGCGGGGCTAAGGGGTGGCTTTGCAAGAGTCCTGAGGAGATTTAGGGGGTTTGGGGCTTTTATTTGGGAATTTGGGGTCTTTAAGGGGATTTTTGGGGGTCTCTGGGGGGGGTTCTTTTGGACTTCTGGGAGTTTTTGGGGGTTTTTTGGGGGGAATTTTAGTCGGCAGGACCGGGAGGGGGCGGAGCTAAAGGGGAAATGGGAGGGGCTGAAGGGGAAATGGGCGGGGCTAAGGCGTGGCTTTGCAGGGGTCCTGAGGAGATTTAGGGGGTTTGGGGCTTTTATTTGGGAATTTTGGGTCTTTAAGGGGATTCTTGGGGGGTCTCTGGGGGGGGTTTTGTGGACTTCTGGGGGTTTTTGGGGTTTTTTTGGGGGAGAATTTTAGTCGGCAGGGCCGGGAGGGGGCGGGGATAAAGGGGAAATGGGCGGGGCTAAGGGGTGGCTTTGCAAGAGTCCTGAGGAGATTTAGGGGGTTTGGGGCTTTTATTTGGGAATTTTGGGTCTTTAAGGGGATTTTTGGGCGTCTCTGGGGGGGGTTTTTTTGGACTTCTGGGGGTTTTTGGGGGTTTTTTGGGGGGAATTTGGGTCGGCAGGACCGGGAGGGGGCGGAGCTAAAGGGGAAATGGGAGGGGCTAAAGGGGAAATGGGCGGGGCTAAGGGGTGGCTTTGCAGGGGTCCTGAGGAGATTTAGGGGGTTTGGGGCTTTTATTTGGGAATTTTGGGTCTTTAAGGGGATTCTTGGGGGGTCTCTGGGGGGGGTTTTGTGGACTTCTGGGGGTTTTTGGGGTTTTTTTGGGGGGAATTTGAGTCGGCAGGGCCGGGAGTGGGCGGGGATAAAGGGGAAATGGGCGGGGCTAAGGGGTGGCTTTGCAGGGGTCCTGAGGAGATTTAGGGAGTTTGGGGCTTTTATTTGGGAATTTTGGGTCTTTAAGGGGATTTTTGGGGGTCTCTGGGGGGGGGGGTGTTTGGAATTTTAGGGGGTTTTTTGGGGGTTTTTGGGGGAGAATTAGGGTCGGCAGGGCCGGGAGGGGGCGGGGCTAAAGGGGAAATGGGCGGGGCTAAAGGGGGAGTGGGCGGGGCTAAAGGGGAAATGGGCGTGTCTAAAGGGGGAGTGGGCAGAACTAAGGGGAGACTTTGCAGGGGTCCTGAGGAGATTTAGGGGGTTTGGGGCTTTTATTTGGGAATTTTGGGACTTTAAGGGGATTTTTGGGCGTCTCTGGGGGGGGTTTTTTTGGACTTCCTGGGGTTTTTGGGGGTTTTTTGGGGGGAATTTGGGTTGGCAGGGCCGGGAGGGGGCGGAGCTAAAGGGGAAATGGGCGGGGTTACAGAGGGAGTGGGCGGGGCTAAGGGGTGGCTTTGCAGGGGTCCTGAGGAGATTTAGGGGGTTTGGGGCTTTTATTTGGGAATTTTGGGTCTTTAAGGGGAGTTTTGGGGCTCTCTGGGGGTTTTTTTTTTGGAATTTTGAGGGTTTTGGGGGGTTTTTTGGGGGGAATTTGGGTGGGCAGGGCCGGGAGGGGGCGGGGCTAAAGGGGAAATGGGCAGGGCTAAGGGGTGGCTTTACAGGGGTCCTGAGGAGATTTAGGGGGTTTGGGGCTTTTATTTGGGAATTTTGGGTCTTTAAGAAGATTTTTGAGGGTCTCTGGGGTTTTTTTTTTCGGAATTTTGGGGTTTTTTGGGGGTTTTTGGGAGGGAATTTGGGTCGGCAGGGCCGGGAGGGGGCGGAGCTAAAGGGGAAATGGGCGGGGCTAGAGGGGGAGTGGGCGGGGCTAAGGGGTGGCTTTGCAGGGGTCCTGAGGAGATTTAGGGGGTTTGGGGCTTTTATTTGGGAATTTTGGGTCTTTAAGGAGAGTTTTGGGGGTCTCTGGGGGGTTTTTTTTTTTGAATTTTGGGGGGTTTAAGGGGGTTTTTGGGGGAGAATTAGGGTCGGCAGGGCCGGGAGGGGGCGGGGCTAAAGGGGAAATGGGCGGGGCTAAAGGGGGAGTGGGCGGGGCTAAAGGGGAAATGGGCGTGTCTAAAGGGGGAGTGGGCGGAACTAAGGGGTGACTTTGCAGGGGTCCTGAGGAGATTTAGGGGGTTTGGGGCTTTTATTTGGGAATTTTGGGTCTTTAGGGGGATTCTTGGGGGGTCTCTGGGGGGGGTTTTGTGGACTTCTGGGGGTTTTTGGGGTTTTTTTGGGGGAGAATTTTAGTCGGCAGGGCCGGGAGGGGGCGGGGCTAAAGGGGAAATGGGCGGGGCTAAGGGGTGGCTTTGCAAGAGTCCTGAGGAGATTTAGGGGGTTTGGGGCTTTTATTTGGGAATTTTGGGTCTTTAAGGGGATTTTTGGGCGTCTCTGGGGGGGGTTTTTTTGGACTTCTGGGGGTTTTTGGGGGTTTTTTGGGGGGAATTTGGGTCGGCAGGACCGGGAGGGGGCGGAGCTAAAGGGGAAATGGGAGGGGCTAAAGGGGAAATGGGCGGGGCTAAGGGGTGGCTTTGCAGGGGTCCTGAGGAGATTTAGGGGGTTTGGGGCTTTTATTTGGGAATTTTGGGTCTTTAAGGGGATTCTTGGGGGGTCTCTGGGGGGGGTTTTGTGGACTTCTGGGGGTTTTTGGGGTTTTTTTGGGGGGAATTTGAGTCGGCAGGGCCGGGAGGGGGCGGGGATAAAGGGGAAATGGGCGGGGCTAAGGGGTGGCTTTGCAGGGGTCCTGAGGAGATTTAGGGAGTTTGGGGCTTTTATTTGGGAATTTTGGGTCTTTAAGGGGATTTTTGGGGGTCTCTGGGGGGGGGGGTGTTTGGAATTTTAGGGGGTTTTTTGGGGGTTTTTGGGGGAGAATTAGGGTCGGCAGGGCCGGGAGGGGGCGGGGCTAAAGGGGAAATGGGCGGGGCTAAAGGGGGAGTGGGCGGGGCTAAAGGGGAAATGGGCGTGTCTAAAGGGGGAGTGGGCAGAACTAAGGGGAGACTTTGCAGGGGTCCTGAGGAGATTTAGGGGGTTTGGGGCTTTTATTTGGGAATTTTGGGACTTTAAGGGGATTTTTGGGCGTCTCTGGGGGGGGTTTTTTTGGACTTCCTGGGGTTTTTGGGGGTTTTTTGGGGGGAATTTGGGTTGGCAGGGCCGGGAGGGGGCGGAGCTAAAGGGGAAATGGGCGGGGTTACAGAGGGAGTGGGCGGGGCTAAGGGGTGGCTTTGCAGGGGTCCTGAGGAGATTTAGGGGGTTTGGGGCTTTTATTTGGGAATTTTGGGTCTTTAAGGGGAGTTTTGGGGCTCTCTGGGGGTTTTTTTTTTGGAATTTTGAGGGTTTTGGGGGGTTTTTTGGGGGGAATTTGGGTGGGCAGGGCCGGGAGGGGGCGGGGCTAAAGGGGAAATGGGCAGGGCTAAGGGGTGGCTTTACAGGGGTCCTGAGGAGATTTAGGGGGTTTGGGGCTTTTATTTGGGAATTTTGGGTCTTTAAGAAGATTTTTGAGGGTCTCTGGGGTTTTTTTTTTCGGAATTTTGGGGTTTTTTGGGGGTTTTTGGGAGGGAATTTGGGTCGGCAGGGCCGGGAGGGGGCGGAGCTAAAGGGGAAATGGGCGGGGCTAGAGGGGGAGTGGGCGGGGCTAAGGGGTGGCTTTGCAGGGGTCCTGAGGAGATTTAGGGGGTTTGGGGCTTTTATTTGGGAATTTTGGGTCTTTAAGGAGAGTTTTGGGGGTCTCTGGGGGGTTTTTTTTTTTGAATTTTGGGGGGTTTAAGGGGGTTTTTGGGGGAGAATTAGGGTCGGCAGGGCCGGGAGGGGGCGGGGCTAAAGGGGAAATGGGCGGGGCTAAAGGGGGAGTGGGCGGGGCTAAAGGGGAAATGGGCGTGTCTAAAGGGGGAGTGGGCGGAACTAAGGGGTGACTTTGCAGGGGTCCTGAGGAGATTTAGGGGGTTTGGGGCTTTTATTTGGGAATTTTGGGTCTTTAGGGGGATTCTTGGGGGGTCTCTGGGGGGGGTTTTGTGGACTTCTGGGGGTTTTTGGGGTTTTTTTGGGGGAGAATTTTAGTCGGCAGGGCCGGGAGGGGGCGGGGCTAAAGGGGAAATGGGCGGGGCTAAGGGGTGGCTTTGCAAGAGTCCTGAGGAGATTTAGGGGGTTTGGGGCTTTTATTTGGGAATTTTGGGTCTTTAAGGGGATTTTTGGGCGTCTCTGGGGGGGGTTTTTTTGGACTTCTGGGGGTTTTTGGGGGTTTTTTGGGGGGAATTTGGGTCGGCAGGACCGGGAGGGGGCGGAGCTAAAGGGGAAATGGGAGGGGCTAAAGGGGAAATGGGCGGGGCTAAGGGGTGGCTTTGCAGGGGTCCTGAGGAGATTTAGGGGGTTTGGGGCTTTTATTTGGGAATTTTGGGTCTTTAAGGGGATTCTTGGGGGGTCTCTGGGGGGGGTTTTGTGGACTTCTGGGGGTTTTTGGGGTTTTTTTGGGGGGAATTTGAGTCGGCAGGGCCGGGAGGGGGCGGGGATAAAGGGGAAATGGGCGGGGCTAAGGGGTGGCTTTGCAGGGGTCCTGAGGAGATTTAGGGAGTTTGGGGCTTTTATTTGGGAATTTTGGGTCTTTAAGGGGATTTTTGGGGGTCTCTGGGGGGGGGGGTGTTTGGAATTTTAGGGGGTTTTTTGGGGGTTTTTGGGGGAGAATTAGGGTCGGCAGGGCCGGGAGGGGGCGGGGCTAAAGGGGAAATGGGCGGGGCTAAAGGGGGAGTGGGCGGGGCTAAAGGGGAAATGGGCGTGTCTAAAGGGGGAGTGGGCAGAACTAAGGGGAGACTTTGCAGGGGTCCTGAGGAGATTTAGGGGGTTTGGGGCTTTTATTTGGGAATTTTGGGACTTTAAGGAGATTTTTGGGCGTCTCTGGGGGGGGTTTTTTTGGACTTCCTGGGGTTTTTGGGGGTTTTTTGGGGGGAATTTGGGTCGGCAGGGCCGGGAGGGGGCGGAGCTAAAGGGGAAATGGCCGGGGCTAAAGGGGGAGTGGGCGGGGCTAAGGGGTGGCTTTGCAGGGGTCCTGAGGAGATTTAGGGGGTTTGGGGCTTTTATTTGGGAATTTTGGGTCTTTAAGGAGAGTTTTGGGGGTCTCTGGGGGGTTTTTTTTTTGAATTTTGGGGGTTTGGGGGGGTTTTTTGGGGGGAATTTGGGTGGGCAGGGCCGGGAGGGGGCGGGGCTAAAGGGGAAATGGGCGGGGCTAAAGGGGGAGTGGGCGGGGCTAAGGGGTGGCTTTGCAGGGGTCCTGAGGAGATTTAGGGGGTTTGGGGCTTTTATTTGGGAATTTTGGGTCTTTAGGGGGATTCTTGGGGGGTCTCTGGGGGGGGTTTTGTGGACTTCTGGGGGTTTTTGGGGTTTTTTTGGGGGGAATTTTAGTCGGCAGGGCCGGGAGGGGGCGGGGATAAAGGGGAAATGGGCGGGGCTAAGGGGTGGCTTTGCAGGGGTCCTGAGGAGATTTAGGGAGTTTGGGGCTTTTATTTGGGAATTTTGGGTCTTTAAGGGGATTTTTGGGGGTCTCTGGGGGGGGGGGTTTTTTGGAATTTTAGGGGGTTTAAGGGGGTTTTTGGGGGAGAATTAGGGTCGGCAGGGCCGGGAGTGGGCGGGGCTAAAGGGGAAATGGGCGGGGCTAAAGGGGAGTGGGCAGGGCTAAAGGGGAAATGGGCGTGTCTAAAGGGGGAGTGGGCAGAAATAAGGGGTGGCTTTGCAGGGGTCCTGAGGAGATTTAGGGGGTTTGGGGCTTTTATTTGGGAATTTTGGGTCTTTAAGGGGATTTTTGGGCGTCTCTGGGGGTGGTTTTTTTGGACTTCTGGGGGTTTTTGGGGGGGAATTTGGGTGGGCAGGGCCGGGAGGGGGCGGAGCTAAAGGGGAAATGGCCGGGGCTAAAGGGGAAATGGGCGGGGCTAAGGGGTGGCTTTGCAGGGGTCCTGAGGAGATTTAGGGGGTTTGGGGCTTTTATTTGGGAATTTTGGGTCTTTAAGGGGAGTTTTGGGGGTCTCTGGGGGATTTTTTTTTGGAATTTTGGGGGTTTTGGGGGGTTTTTTGGGGGGAATTTGGGTCGGCAGGGCCGGGAGGGGGCGGGGCTAAAGGGGAAATGGGCGGGGCTAAAGGGGGAGTGGGCGGGGCTAAGGGGTGGCTTTGCAGGGGTCCTGAGGAGATTTAGGGGGTTTGGGGCTTTTATTTGGGAATTTTGGGTCTTTAAGGGGATTTTTGGGGGTCTCTGAGGGGGTTTTTTTTGGAATTTTGGGGGTTTTTGGAGGTTTTTTTGGGGGAAATTGGGTCGGCAGGGCCGGGAGGGGGCGGGGCTAAAGGGGAAATGGGCAGGGCTAAGGGGTGGCTTTACAGGGGTCCTGAGGAGATTTAGGGGGTTTGGGGCTTTTATTTGGGAATTTTGGGTCTTTAAGAAGATTTTTGAGGGTCTCTGGGGTTTTTTTTTTCGGAATTTTGGGGTTTTTTGGGGGTTTTTGGGAGGGAATTTGGGTCGGCAGGGCCGGGAGGGGGCGGAGCTAAAGTGGAAATGGCCGGGGCTAAAGGGGGAGTGGGCGGGGCTAAAGGGGAAATGGGCGTGTCTAAAGGGGGAGTGGGCGGAACTAAGGGGTGACTTTGCAGGGGTCCTGAGGAGATTTAGGGGGTTTGGTGTATTATTTGGGAATTTTGGGTCTTTAAGGGGATTTTTGGGCGTCTCTGGGGGGGGTTTTTTTGGACTTCTGGGGGTTTTTGGGGTTTTTGGGGGGAATTTCTGTTGGCAGGGCCGGGAGGGGGCGGGGATAAAGGGGAAATGGGCGGGGCTAAGGGGTGGCTTTGCAAGAGTCCTGAGGAGATTTAGGGGGTTTGGGGCTTTTATTTGGGAATTTGGGGTCTTTAAGGGGATTTTTGGGGGTCTCTGGGGGGGGTTCTTTTGGACTTCTGGGAGTTTTTGGGGGTTTTTTGGGGGGAATTTTAGTCGGCAGGACCGGGAGGGGGCGGAGCTAAAGGGGAAATAGGAGGGGCTGAAGGGGAAATGGGCGGGGCTAAGGCGTGGCTTTGCAGGGGTCCTGAGGAGATTTAGGGGGTTTGGGGCTTTTATTTGGGAATTTTGGGTCTTTAAGGGGATTCTTGGGGGGTCTCTGGGGGGGGTTTTGTGGACTTCTGGGGGTTTTGGGGGTTTTTTTGGGGGAGAATTTTAGTCGGCAGGGCCGGGAGGGGGCGGGGATAAAGGGGAAATGGGCGGGGCTAAGGGGTGGCTTTGCAAGAGTCCTGAGGAGATTTAGGGGGTTTGGGGCTTTTATTTGGGAATTTTGGGTCTTTAAGGGGATTTTTGGGCGTCTCTGGGGGGGGTTTTTTTGGACTTCTGGGGGTTTTTGGGGGTTTTTTGGGGGGAATTTGGGTCGGCAGGACCGGGAGGGGGCGGAGCTAAAGGGGAAATGGGAGGGGCTAAAGGGGAAATGGGCGGGGCTAAGGGGTGGCTTTGCAGGGGTCCTGAGGAGATTTAGGGGGTTTGGGGCTTTTATTTGGGAATTTTGGGTCTTTAAGGGGATGTTTGTGGGTCTCTGGGGGGTTTTTTTTTGGAATTTTGGGGTTTTTTGGGGGTTTTTGGGAGGGAATTTGGGTCGACAGGGCCCGGAGGGGGCGGGGCTAAAGGGGAAATAGGCGGGGCTATGGGGTGGCTTTGCAGGGGTCCTGAGGAGATTTAGGGGGTTTGGGGCTTTTATTTGGGAATTTTGGGTCCTTAAGGGGATTTTTGGGGGTCTCTGGGGGTGTTTTTTTTTTGGAATTTTAGGGGGTTTAAGGGGGTTTTTGGGGGAGAATTAGGGTCGGCAGGGCCGGGAGGGGGCGGGGCTAAAGGGGAAATGGGCGGGGCTAAAGGGGGAGTGGGCGGAACTAAGGGGTGACTTTGCAGGGGTCCTGAGGAGATTTAGGGGGTTTGGTGTATTATTTGGGAATTTTGGGTCTTTAAGGGGATTTTTGGGCGTCTCTGGGGGGGGTTTTTTTGGACTTCTGGGGGTTTTTGGTGTTTTTTGGGGGGAATTTCTGTTGGCAGGGCCGGGAGGGGGCGGGGCTAAAGGGGGAGTGGGCGGGGCTAAGGGGTGGCTTTGCAGGAGTCCTGAGGAGATTTAGGGGATTTGGGGCTTTTATTTGGGAATTTTGGGTCTTTAAGGGGATTTTTGGGCGTCTCTGGGGGGGGTTTTTTTGGACTTCTGGGGGTTTTTGGGGGTTTTTTGGGGGGAATTTGGGTCGGCAGGACCGGGAGGGGGCGGAGCTAAAGGGGAAATGGGAGGGGCTAAAGGGGAAATGGGCGGGGCTGAGGGGTGGCTTTGCAGGGGTCCTGAGGAGATTTAGGGGGTTTGGGGCTTTTATTTGGGAATTTTGGGTCTTTAGGGGGATTCTTGGGGGGTCTCTGGGGGGGGTTTTGTGGACTTCTGGGGGTTTTTGGGTTTTTTTTGGGGGGAATTTTAGTCGGCAGGGCCGGGAGGGGGCGGGGATAAAGGGGAAATGGGCGGGGCTAAGGGGTGGCTTTGCAGGGGTCCTGAGGAGATTTAGGGGGTTTGGGGCTTTTATTTGGGAATTTTGGGTCTTTAAGGGGATTTTTGGGGGTCTCTGGGGGGGGGGGGTTTTTTGGAATTTTAGGGGGTTTAAGGGGGTTTTTGGGGGAGAATTAGGGTCGGCAGGGCCGGGAGGGGGCGGGGCTAAAGGGGAAATGGGCGGGGCTAAAGGGGAGTGGGCGGGGCTAAAGGGGAAATGGGCGTGTCTAAAGGGGGAGTGGGCAGAACTAAGGGGTGGCTTTGCAGGGGTCCTGAGGAGATTTAGGGGGTTTGGGGCTTTTATTTGGGAATTTTGGGTCTTTAAGGGGATTTTTGTGGGTCTCTGGGGGATTTTTTTTTGGAATTTTGTATGTTTTGGGGGGTTTTTTGGGGGGAATTTGGGTCGGCAGGGCCGGAAGGGGGCGGGGCTAAAGGGGAAATGGGCGGGGCTAAAGGGGGAGTGGGCGGGGCTAAGGGGTGGCTTTGCAGGGGTCCTGAGGAGATTTAGGGGGTTTGGGGCTTTTATTTGGGAATTTTGGGTCTTTAAGGGGATTTTTGGGGGTCTCTGAGGGGGTTTTTTTTGGAATTTTGGGGGTTTTTGGAGGTTTTTTTGGGGGAAATTGGGTCGGCAGGGCCGGGTGGGGGCGGGGCTAAAGGGGAAATGGGCAGGGCTAAGGGGGAGTGGGCAGGGCTAAAGGGGAAATGGGCGTGTCTAAAGGGGGAGTGGGCAGAAATAAGGGGTGGCTTTGCAGGGGTCCTGAGGAGATTTAGGGGGTTTGGGGCTTTTATTTGGGAATTTTGGGTCTTTAAGGGGATTTTTGGGCGTCTCTGGGGGTGGTTTTTTTGGACTTCTGGGGGTTTTTGGGGGGGAATTTGGGTGGGCAGGGCCGGGAGGGGGCGGAGCTAAAGGGGAAATGGGCGGGGCTAAAGGGGAAATGGGCGGGGCTAAGGGGTGGCTTTGCAGGGGTCCTGAGGAGATTTAGGGGGTTTGGGGCTTTTATTTGGGAATTTTGGGTCTTTAAGGGGAGTTTTGGGGGTCTCTGGGGGATTTTTTTTTGGAATTTTGGGGGTTTTGGGGGGTTTTTTGGGGGGAATTTGGGTCGGCAGGGCCGGGAGGGGGCGGGGCTAAAGGGGAAATGGGCGGGGCTAAAGGGGGAGTGGGCGGGGCTAAGGGGTGGCTTTGCAGGGGTCCTGAGGAGATTTAGGGGGTTTGGGGCTTTTATTTGGGAATTTTGGGTCTTTAAGGGGATTTTTGGGGGTCTCTGAGGGGTTTTTTTTTGGAATTTTGGGGGTTTTTGGAGGTTTTTTTGGGGGAAATTGGGTCGGCAGGGCCGGGAGGGGGCGGGGCTAAAGGGGAAATGGGCAGGGCTAAGGGGTGGCTTTACAGGGGTCCTGAGGAGATTTAGGGGGTTTGGGGCTTTTATTTGGGAATTTTGGGTCTTTAAGAAGATTTTTGAGGGTCTCTGGGGTTTTTTTTTTCGGAATTTTGGGGTTTTTTGGGGGTTTTTGGGAGGGAATTTGGGTCGGCAGGGCCGGGAGGGGGCGGAGCTAAAGGGGAAATGGGCGGGGCTAAAGGGGACTGGGCGGGGCTAAGGGGTGGCTTTGCACGGGTCCTGAGGAGATTTAGGGGGTTTGGGGCTTTTATTTGGGAATTTTGGGTCTTTAAGGAGAGTTTTGGGGGTCTCTGGGGGGTTTTTTTTTTGAATTTTGGGGGTTTTGGGGGGTTTTTTGGGGGGAATTTGGGTGGGCAGGGCCGGGAGGGGGCGGGGCTAAAGGGGAAATGGGCGGGGCTAAAGGAGGAGTGGGCGGGGCTACGGGGTGGCTTTGCAGGGGTCCTGAGGAGATTTAGGGGGTTTGGGGCTTTTATTTGGGAATTTTGGGTCCTTAAGGGGATTTTTGGGGGTCTCTGGGGGGTTTTTTTTTTTGAATTTTGGGGGGTTTAAGGGGGTTTTTGGGGGAGAATTAGGGTCGGCAGGGCCGGGAGGGGGCGGGGCTAAAGGGGAAATGGGCGGGGCTAAAGGGGAGTGGGCGGGGCTAAAGGGGAAATGGGCGTGTCTAAAGGGGGAGTGGGCGGAACTAAGGGGTGACTTTGCAGGGGTCCTGAGGAGATTTAGGGGGTTTGGTGTATCATTTGGGAATTTTGGGTCTTTAAGGGGATTTTTGGGCGTCTCTGGGGGGGGTTTTTTTGGACTTCTGGGGGTTTTTGGGGTTTTTGGGGGGAATTTCTGTTGGCAGGGCCGGGAGGGGGCGGGGATAAAGGGGAAATGGGCGGGGCTAAGGGGTGGCTTTGCAAGAGTCCTGAGGAGATTTAGGGGGTTTGGGGCTTTTATTTGGGAATTTGGGGTCTTTAAGGGGATTTTTGGGGGTCTCTGGGGGGGGTTCTTTTGGACTTCTGGGAGTTTTTGGGGGTTTTTTGGGGGGAATTTTAGTCGGCAGGACCGGGAGGGGGCGGAGCTAAAGGGGAAATGGGAGGGGCTGAAGGGGAAATGGGCGGGGCTAAGGCATGGCTTTGCAGGGGTCCTGAGGAGATTTAGGGGGTTTGGGGCTTTTATTTGGGAATTTTGGGTCTTTAAGGGGATTCTTGGGGGGTCTCTGGGGGGGGTTTTGTGGACTTCTGGGGGTTTTTGGGGTTTTTTTGGGGGAGAATTTTAGTCGGCAGGGCCGGGAGGGGGCGGGGATAAAGGGGAAATGGGCGGGGCTAAGGGGTGGCTTTGCAAGAGTCCTGAGGAGATTTAGGGGGTTTGGGGCTTTTATTTGGGAATTTTGGGTCTTTAAGGGGATTTTTGGGCGTCTCTGGGGGGGGTTTTTTTGGACTTCTGGGGGTTTTTGGGGGTTTTTTGGGGGGAATTTGGGTCGGCAGGACCGGGAGGGGGCGGAGCTAAAGGGGAAATGGGAGGGGCTAAAGGGGAAATGGGCGGGGCTAAGGGGTGGCTTTGCAGGGGTCCTGAGGAGATTTAGGGGGTTTGGGGCTTTTATTTGGGAATTTTGGGTCTTTAAGGGGATTCTTGGGGGGTCTCTGGGGGGGGTTTTGTGGACTTCTGGGGGTTTTTGGGGTTTTTTTGGGGGGAATTTGAGTCGGCAGGGCCGGGAGTGGGCGGGGATAAAGGGGAAATGGGCGGGGCTAAGGGGTGGCTTTGCAGGGGTCCTGAGGAGATTTAGGGAGTTTGGGGCTTTTATTTGGGAATTTTGGGTCTTTAAGGGGATTTTTGGGGGTCTCTGGGGGGGGGGGTGTTTGGAATTTTAGGGGGTTTTTTGGGGGTTTTTGGGGGAGAATTAGGGTCGGCAGGGCCGGGAGGGGGCGGGGCTAAAGGGGAAATGGGCGGGGCTAAAGGGGGAGTGGGCGGGGCTAAAGGGGAAATGGGCGTGTCTAAAGGGGGAGTGGGCAGAACTAAGGGGAGACTTTGCAGGGGTCCTGAGGAGATTTAGGGGGTTTGGGGCTTTTATTTGGGAATTTTGGGACTTTAAGGGGAGTTTTGGGCGTCTCTGGGGGGGGTTTTTTTGGACTTCCTGGGGTTTTTGGGGGTTTTTTGGGGGGAATTTGGGTTGGCAGGGCCGGGAGGGGGCGGAGCTAAAGGGGAAATGGGCGGGGTTAAAGGGGGAGTGGGCGGGGCTAAGGGGTGGCTTTGCAGGGGTCCTGAGGAGATTTAGGGGGTTTGGGGCTTTTATTTGGGAATTTTGGGTCTTTAAGGGGATGTTTGTGGGTCTCTGGGGGGTTTTTTTTTGGAATTTTGGGGTTTTTTGGGGGTTTTTGGGAGGGAATTTGGGTCGGCAGGGCCCGGAGGGGGCGGAGCTAAAGGGGAAATGGGCGGGGCTAAAGGGGGAGTGGGCGGGGCTATGGGGTGGCTTTGCAGGGGTCCTGAGGAGATTTAGGGGGTTTGGGGCTTTTATTTGGGAATTTTGGGTCTTTAAGGGGATTTTTGGGGGTCTCTGGGGGGGTTTTTTTTTGGAATTTTAGGGGGTTTAAGGGGGTTTTTGGGGGAGAATTAGGGTCGGCAGGGCCGGGAGGGGGCGGGGCTAAAGGGGAAATGGGCGGGGCTAAAGGAGGAGTGGGCGGGGCTATGGGGTGGCTTTGCAGGGGTCCTGAGGAGATTTAGGGGGTTTGGGGCTTTTATTTGGGAATTTTGGGTCCTTAAGGGGATTTTTGGGGGTCTCTGGGGGGGTTTTTTTTTGGAATTTTAGGGGGTTTAAGGGGGTTTTTGGTGGAGAATTAGGGTCGGCAGGGCCGGGAGGGGGCGGGGCTAAAGGGGAAATGGGCGGGGCTAAAGGGGGAGTGGGCGGAACTAAGGGGTGACTTTGCAGGGGTCCTGAGGAGATTTAGGGGGTTTGGTGTATTATTTGGGAATTTTGGGTCTTTAAGGGGATTTTTGGGCGTCTCTGGGGGGGGTTTTTTTGGACTTCTGGGGGTTTTTGGTGTTTTTTGGGGGGAATTTCTGTTGGCAGGGCCGGGAGGGGGCGGGGCTAAAGGGGGAGTGGGCGGGGCTAAGGGGTGGCTTTGCAGGAGTCCTGAGGAGATTTAGGGGGTTTGGGGCTTTTATTTGGGAATTTTGGGTCTTTAAGGGGATTTCTGGGCGTCTCTGGGGGGGGTTTTTTTGGACTTCTGGGGGTTTTTGGGGGTTTTTTGGGGGGAATTTGGGTCGGCAGGACCGGGAGGGGGCGGAGCTAAAGGGAAATGGGAGGGGCTAAAGGGGAAATGGGCGGGGCTGAGGGGTGGCTTTGCAGGGGTCCTGAGGAGATTTAGGGGGTTTGGGGCTTTTATTTGGGAATTTTGGGTCTTTAGGGGGATTCTTGGGGGGTCTCTGGGGGGGGTTTTGTGAACTTCTGGGGGTTTTTGGGTTTTTTTTGGGGGGAATTTTAGTCGGCAGGGCCGGGAGGGGGCGGGGATAAAGGGGAAATGGGCGGGGCTAAGGGGTGGCTTTGCAGGGGTCCTGAGGAGATTTAGGGAGTTTGGGGCTTTTATTTGGGAATTTTGGGTCTTTAAGGGGATTTTTGTGGGTCTCTGGGGGATTTTTTTTTGGAATTTTGGGTGTTTTGGGGGGTTTTTTGGGGGGAATTTGGGTCGGAAGGGCCGGAAGGGGGCGGGGCTAAAGGGGAAATGGGCGGGGCTAAAGGGGGAGTGGGCGGGGCTAAAGGGGAAATGGGCGTGTCTAAAGGGGGAGTGGGCAGAACTAAGGGGTGGCTTTGCAGGGGTCCTGAGGAGATTTAGGGGGTTTGGGGCTTTTATTTGGGAATTTTGGGTCTTTAAGGGGATTTCTGTGGGTCTCTGGGGGATTTTTTTTTGGAATTTTGGGTGTTTTGGGGGGTTTTTTGGGGGGAATTTGGGTCGGCAGGGCCGGAAGGGGGCGGGGCTAAAGGGGAAATGGGCAGGGCTAAAGGGGGAGTGGGCGGGGCTAAGGGGTGGCTTTGCAGGGGTCCTGAGGAGATTTAGGGGGTTTGGGGCTTTTATTTGGGAATTTTGGGTCTTTAAGGGGATTTTTGGGCGTCTCTGAGGGGGGTTTTTTTGGAATTTTGGGGGTTTTTGGAGGTTTTTTTGGGGGAAATTGGGTCGGCAGGGCCGGGAGGGGGCGGGGCTAAAGGGGAAATGGGCAGGGCTAAGGGGTGGCTTTACAGGGGTCCTGAGGAGATTTAGGGGGTTTGGGGCTTTTATTTGGGAATTTTGGGTCTTTAAGAAGATTTTTGAGGGTCTCTGGGGGTTTTTTTTTCGGAATTTTGGGGTTTTTTGGGGGTTTTTGGGAGGGAATTTGGGTCGGCAGGGCCGGGAGGGGGCGGAGCTAAAGGGGAAATGGGCGGGGCTAGAGGGGGAGTGGGCGGGGCTAAGGGGTGGCTTTGCAGGGGTCCTGAGGAGATTTAGGGGGTTTGGGGCTTTTATTTGGGAATTTTGGGTCTTTAAGGAGAGTTTTGGGGGTCTCTGGGGGGTTTTTTTTTTGAATTTTGGGGGTTTTGGGGGGTTTTTTGGGGGGAATTTGGGTGGGCAGGGCCATGAGGGGGCGGGGCTAAAGGGGAAATGGGCGGGGCTAAAGGGGAGTGGGCGGGGCTATGGAGTGGCTTTGCAGGGGTCCTGAGGAGATTTAGGGGGTTTGGGGCTTTTATTTGGGAATTTTGGGTCTTTAGGGGGATTCTTGGGGGGTCTCTGGGGGGGGTTTTGTGGACTTCTGGGGGTTTTTGGGGTTTTTTTGGGGGGAATTTTAGTCGGCAGGGCCGGGAGGGGGCGGGGATAAAGGGGAAATGGGCGGGGCTAAGGGGTGGCTTTGCAGGGGTCCTGAGGAGATTTAGGGAGTTTGGGGCTTTTATTTGGGAATTTTGGGTCTTTAAGGGGATTTTTGGGGGTCTCTGGGGGGGGGGTTTTTTTGGAATTTTAGGGGGTTTAAGGGGGTTTTTGGGGGAGAATTAGGGTCGGCAGGGCCGGGAGGGGGCGGGGCTAAAGGGGAAATGGGTGGGGCTAAAGGGGAGTGGGCGGGGCTAAAGGGGAAATGGGCGTGTCTAAAGGGGGAGTGGGCAGAAATAAGGGGTGGCTTTGCAGGGGTCCTGAGGAGATTTAGGGGGTTTGGGGCTTTTATTTGGGAATTTTGGGTCTTTAAGGGGATTTTTGGGCGTCTCTGGGGGTGGTTTTTTTGGACTTCTGGGGGTTTTTGGGGGGGAATTTGGGTGGGCAGGGCCGGGAGGGGGTGGAGCTAAAGGGGAAATGGGCGGGGCTAAAGGGGAAATGGGCGGGGCTAAGGGGTGGCTTTGCAGGGGTCCTGAGGAGATTTAGGGGGTTTGGGGCTTTTATTTGGGAATTTTGGGTCTTTAAGGGGATTTTTGGGGGTCTCTGAGGGGGTTTTTTTTGGAATTTTGGGGGTTTTTGGAGGTTTTTTTGGGGGAAATTGGGTCGGCAGGGCCGGGAGGGGGCGGGGCTAAAGGGGAAATGGGCAGGGCTAAGGGGAAGTGGGCGGGGCTAAAGGGGAAATGGGCGGGGCTAAGGGGTGGCTTTACAGGGGTCCTGAGGAGATTTAGGGGGTTTGGGGCTTTTATTTGGGAATTTTGGGTCTTTAAGAAGATTTTTGAGGGTCTCTGGGGTTTTTTTTTTCGGAATTTTGGGGTTTTTTGGGGGTTTTTGGGAGGGAATTTGGGTTGGCAGGGCCGGGAGGGGGCGGAGCTAAAGGGGAAATGGGCGGGGCTAGAGGGGGAGTGGGCGGGGCTAAGGGGTGGCTTTGCACGGGTCCTGAGGAGATTTAGGGGGTTTGGGGCTTTTATTTGGGAATTTTGGGTCTTTAAGGAGAGTTTTGGGGGTCTCTGGGGGGTTTTTTTTTTGAATTTTGGGGGTTTTGGGGGGTTTTTTGGGGGGAATTTGGGTGGGCAGGGCCGGGAGGGGGCGGGGCTAAAGGGGAAATGGGCAGGGCTAAAGGAGGAGTGGGCGGGGCTATGGGGTGGCTTTGCAGGGGTCCTGAGGAGATTTAGGGGGTTTGGGGCTTTTATTTGGGAATTTTGGGTCCTTAAGGGGATTTTTGGGGGTCTCTGGGGGGTTTTTTTTTTTGAATTTTGGGGGGTTTAAGGGGGTTTTTGGGGGAGAATTAGGGTCGGCAGGGCCGGGAGGGGGCGGGGCTAAAGGGGAAATGGGCGGGGCTAAAGGGGGAGTGGGCAGGGCTAAAGGGGAAATGGGCGTGTCTAAAGGGGGAGTGGGCGGAACTAAGGGGTGACTTTGCAGGGGTCCTGAGGAGATTTAGGGGGTTTGGTGTATTATTTGGGAATTTTGGGTCTTTAAGGGGATTTTTGGGCGTCTCTGGGGGGGGTTTTTTTGGACTTCTGGGGGTTTTTGGGGTTTTTGGGGGGAATTTCTGTTGGCAGGGCCGGGAGGGGGCGGGGATAAAGGGGAAATGGGCGGGGCTAAGGGGGAAATGGGCGGGGCTAAGGGGTGGCTTTGCAGGGGTCCTGAGGAGATTTAGGGGGTTTGGGGCTTTTATTTGGGAATTTTGGGTCTTTAAGGGGATTCTTGGGGGGTCTCTGGGGGGGGTTTTGTGGACTTCTGGGGGTTTTTGGGGTTTTTTTGGGGGAGAATTTTAGTCGGCAGGGCCGGGAGGGGGCGGGGCTAAAGGGGAAATGGGCGGGGCTAAGGGGTGGCTTTGCAAGAGTCCTGAGGAGATTTAGGGGGTTTGGGGCTTTTATTTGGGAATTTTGGGTCTTTAAGGGGATTTTTGGGCGTCTCTGGGGGGGGGTTTTTTTGGACTTCTGGGGGTTTTTGGGGGTTTTTTGGGGGGAATTTGGGTCGGCAGGACCGGGAGGGGGCGGAGCTAAAGGGGAAATGGGAGGGGCTAAAGGGGAAATGGGCGGGGCTAAGGGGTGGCTTTGCAGGGGTCCTGAGGAGATTTAGGGGGTTTGGGGCTTTTATTTGGGAATTTTGGGTCTTTAAGGGGATTCTTGGGGGGTCTCTGGGGGGGGTTTTGTGGACTTCTGGGGGTTTTTGGGGTTTTTTTGGGGGGAATTTGAGTCGGCAGGGCCGGGAGTGGGTGGGGAGAAAGGGGAAATGGGCGGGGCTAAGGGGTGGCTTTGCAGGGGTCCTGAGGAGATTTAGGGAGTTTGGGGCTTTTATTTGGGAATTTTGGGTCTTTAAGGGGATTTTTGGGGGTCTCTGGGGGGGGGGTTTTTTGGAATTTTAGGGGGTTTTTTGGGGGTTTTTGGGGGAGAATTAGGGTCGGCAGGGCCGGGAGGGGGCGGGGCTAAAGGGGAAATGGGCGGGGCTAAAGGGGGAGTGGGCGGGGCTAAGGGGTGGCTTTGCAGGGGTCCTGAGGAGATTTAGGGGGTTTGGGGCTTTTATTTGGGAATTTTGGGACTTTAAGGGGATTTTTGGGCGTCTCTGGGGGGGGTTTTTTTGGACTTCCTGGGGTTTTTGGGGGTTTTTTGGGGGGAATTTGGGTTGGAAGGGCCGGGAGGGGGCGGAGCTAAAGGGGAAATGGGCGGGGTTAAAGGGGGAGTGGGCGGGGCTAAGGGGTGGCTTTGCAGGGGTCCTGAGGAGATTTAGGGGGTTTGGGGCTTTTATTTGGGAATTTTGGGTCCTTAAGGGGATTTTTGGGGGTCTCTGGGGGGGTTTTTTTTTGGAATTTTAGGGGGTTTAAGGGGGTTTTTGGGGGAGAATTAGGGTCGGCAGGGCCGGGAGGGGGCGGGGCTAAAGGGGAAATGGGCGGGGCTAAAGGGGAGTGGGCGGGGCTAAAGGGGAAATGGGCGTGTCTAAAGGGGGAGTGGGCGGAACTAAGGGGTGACTTTGCAGTGGTCCTGAGGAGATTTAGGGGGTTTGGTGTATTATTTGGGAATTTTGGGTCTTTAAGGGGATTTTTGGGCGTCTCTGGGGGGGGTTTTTTTGGACTTCTGGGGGTTTTTGGGGTTTTTTGGGGGGAATTTTAGTCGGCAGGGCCGGGAGGGGGCGGGGATAAAGGGGAAATGGGCGGGGCTAAGGGGTGGCTTTGCAGGGGTCCTGAGGAGATTTAGGGAGTTTGGGGCTTTTATTTGGGAATTTTGGGTCTTTAAGGGGATTTTTGGGTGTCTCTGGGGGGGGGGTTTTTTTGGAATTTTAGGGGGTTTAAGGGGGTTTTTGGGGGAGAATTAGGGTCGGCAGGGCCGGGAGGGGGCGGGGCTAAAGGGGAAATGGGTGGGGCTAAAGGGGGAGTGGGCAGAACTAAGGGGTGACTTTGCAGGGGTCCTGAGGAGATTTAGGGGGTTTGGGGCTTTTATTTGGGAATTTTGGGTCTTTAAGGGGATTTTTGGGCGTCCCTGGGGGGGGTTTTTTTGGACTTCCTGGGGTTTTTGGGGTTTTTTTGGGGGGAATTTGGGTCGGCAGGACCGGGAGGGGGCGGAGCTAAAGGGGAAATGGGCGGGGCTAA
Source organism: Aphelocoma coerulescens (assembly GCF_041296385.1). Taxonomy (NCBI): domain Eukaryota; kingdom Metazoa; phylum Chordata; class Aves; order Passeriformes; family Corvidae; genus Aphelocoma; species Aphelocoma coerulescens. The sequence goes on along the minus strand of NW_027183804.1, from coordinate 1,093,513 downwards.
AGGGGAAATGGGCGGGGCTATGGGGTGGCTTTGCAGGGGTCCTGAGGAGATTTAGGGGCTTTGGGGCTTTTATTTGGGAATTTTGGGTCTTTAAGGGGATTCTTGGGGGGTCTCTGCGGGGGGTTTTGTGGACTTTTTGGGGTTTTTTTGGGGGGAATTTGAGTCGGCAGGGCCGGGAGGGGGCGGGGCTAAAGGGGAAATGGGCAGGGCTAAAGGGGAGTGGGCGGGGCTAAAGGGGAAATGGGCGTGTCTAAAGGGGGAGTGGGCAGAACTAAGGGGAGACTTTGCAGGGGTCCTGAGGAGATTTAGGGGGTTTGGGGCTTTTATTTGGGAATTTTGGGTCTTTAAGGGGATTTTTGGGCGTCTCTGGGGGGTTTTTTTTTGGAATTTTGGGGGTTTTGGTGGGTTTTTTGGGGGGAATTTCTGTCGGCAGGGCCGGGAGGGGGCGGGGCTAAAGGAGAAATGGGCGGGGCTAAGGGGGAGTGGGCGGGGCTAAGGGGTGGCTTTGCAGGGGTCCTGAGGAGATTTAGGGGGTTTGGGGCTTTTATTTGGGATTTTTGGGTCTTTAAGAAGATTTTTGAGGGTCTCTGGGGTTATTTTTTTCGGAATTTTGGGGTTTTTTGGGGGTTTTTGGGAGGGAATTTGGGTTGGCAGGGCCGGGAGGGGGCGGAGCTAAAAGGGAAATAGGCGGGGTTAAAGGGGGAGTGGGCGGGGCTAGGGGGTGGCTTTGCAGGGGTCCTGAGGAGATTTAGGGGGTTTGGGGCTTTTATTTGGGAATTTTGGGTCTTTAAGGGGAGTTTTGGGGGTCTCTGGGGGTTTTTTTTTTGGAATTTTGAGGGTTTTGGGGGGTTTTTTGGGGGGAATTTGGGTTGGCAGGGCCGGGAGGGGGCGGGGCTAAAGGGGAAATGGGCGGGGCTAAAGGAGGAGTGGGCGGGGCTATGGGGTGGCTTTGCAGGGGTCCTGAGGAGATTTAGGGGCTTTGGGGCTTTTATTTGGGAATTTTGGGTCCTTAAGGGGATTTTTGGGGGTCTCTGGGGGGGTTTTTTTTTGGAATTTTAGGGGGTTTAAGGGGGTTTTTGGGGGAGAATTAGGGTCGGCAGGGCCGGGAGGGGGCGGGGCTAAAGGGGAAATGGGCGGGGCTAAAGGGGGAGTGGGCGGGGCTAAAGGGGAAATGGGCGTGTCTAAAGGGGGAGTGGGCGGAACTAAGGGGTGACTTTGCAGTGGTCCTGAGGAGATTTAGGGGGTTTGGTGTATTATTTGGGAATTTTGGGTCTTTAAGGGGATTTTTGGGCGTCTCTGGGGGGGGTTTTTTTGGACTTCTGGGCGTTTTTGGGGTTTTTTGGGGGGAATTTCGGTTGGCAGGGCCGGGAGGGGGCGGGGCTAAAGGGGAAATAGGCGGGGCTAAGGGGTGGCTTTGCAGGGGTCCTGAGGAGATTTAGGGAGTTTGGGGCTTTTATTTGGGAATTTTGGGTCTTTAAGGGGATTTTTGGGGGTCTCTGGGGGGGGGGTTTTTTGGAATTTTAGGGGGTTTAAGGGGGTTTTTGGGGGAGAATTAGGGTCGGCAGGGCCGGGAGGGGGCGGGGCTAAAGGGGAAATGGGCGGGTCTAAAGGGAGTGGGCGGGGCTAAAGGGGAAATGGGCGTGTCTAAAGGGGGAGTGGGCAGAACTAAGGGGTGACTTTGCAGGGGTCCTGAGGAGATTTAGCGGGTTTGGGGCTTTTATTTGGGAATTTTGGGTCTTTAAGGGGATTTTTGGGCGTCCCTGGGGGGGGTTTTTTTGGACTTCCTGGGGTTTTTGGGGGTTTTTTGGGGGGAATTTGGGTCGGCAGGACCGGGAGGGGGCGGAGCTAAAGGGGAAATGGGTGGGGCTAAAGGGGAAATGGGCGGGGCTATGGGGTGGCTTTGCAGGGGTCCTGAGGAGATTTAGGGGCTTTGGGGCTTTTATTTGGGAATTTTGGGTCTTTAAGGGGACTCTTGGGGGGTCTCTGCGTGGGGTTTTGTGGACTTTTTGGGGTTTTTTTGGGGGGAATTTTAGTCGGCAGGGCCGGGAGGGGGCGGGGCTAAAGGGGAAATGGGCGGGGCTAAAGGGGAGTGGGCGGGGCTAAAGGGGAAATGGGCGTGTCTAAAGGGGGAGTGGGCAGAACTAAGGGGAGACTTTGCAGGGGTCCTGAGGAGATTTAGGGGGTTTGGGGCTTTTATTTGGGAATTTTGGGTCTTTAAGGGGATTTTTGGGGGTCTCTGGGGGGTTTTTTTTTGGAATTTTGGGGGTTTTGGGGGGTTTTTTGGGGGGAATTTGGGTCGGCAGGGCCGGGAGGGGGCGGGGCTAAAGGGGAAATGGGCGGGGCTAAAGGGGGAGTGGGCGGGGCTAAGGGGTGGCTTTGCAAGAGTCCTGAGGAGATTTAGGGGGTTTGGGGCTTTTATTTGGGAATTTTGGGTCTTTAAGGGGATTTTTGGGTGTCTCTGGGGGGGGTTTTTTTGGACTTCTGGGGGTTTTTGGGGGTTTTTTGGGGGGAATTTGGGTGGGCAGGGCCGGGAGGGGGCGGAGCTAAAGGGGAAATGGGCGGGGCTAAAGGGGGAGTGGGCGGGGCTAAGGGGTGGCTTTGCAGGGGTCCTGAGGAGATTTAGGGGGTTTGGGTCTTTTATTTGGGAATTTTGGGTCTTTAAGGGGATTTTTGGGGGTCTCTGGATGGTTTTTTTTTGGAATTTTGGGGGTTTTTTGGGGGGGAGAGGATTTTGCGTCGGCCGGGCCAGGAGGGGGCGGGGCTAAAGGGGAAATGGGTGGGGCTAAAGGGGAGTGGGCGGGGCTAAAGGGGAAATGGGCGTGTCTAAAGGGGGAGTGGGCGGAACTAAGGGGTGACTTTGCAGGGGTCCTGAGGAGATTTAGGGGGTTTGGTGTATTATTTGGGAATTTTGGGTCTTTAAGGGGATTTTTGGGCGTCTCTGGGGGGGGTTTTTTGGACTTCTGGGGGTTTTTGTGTTTTTTGGGGGGAATTTCTGTTGGCAGGGCCGGAAGGGGGCGGGGCTAAAGGGGAAATGGGCGGGGCTAAGGGGTGGCTTTGCAGGAGTCCTGAGGAGATTTAGGGGGTTTGGGGCTTTTATTTGGGAATTTTGGGTCTTTAAGGGGATTTTTGGGGGTCTCTGGATGGTTTTTTTTTGGAATTTTGGGGGTTTTTTGGGGGGGAGAGGATTTTGCGTCGGCAGGGCCGGGAGGGGGCGGGGCTAAAGGGGAAATGAGCGGGGCTAAGGGGGAGTGGGCGGGGCTAAGGGGTGGCTTTGCAGGGGTCCTGAGGAGATTTAGGGGGTTTGGGGCTTTTATTTGGGAATTTTGGGTCTTTAAGGGGAGTTTTGGTGGTCTCTGGGGGTTTTTTTTTTGGAATTTTGAGGGTTTTGGGGGGTTTTTTGGGGGGAATTTGGGTGGGCAGGGCCGGGAGGGGGCGGGGCTAAAGGGGAAATGGGCGGGGCTAAAGGAGGAGTGGGCGGGGCTATGGGGTGGCTTTGCAGGGGTCCTGAGGAGATTTAGGGGGTTTGGGGCTTTTATTTGGGAATTTTGGGTCTTTAAGGGGATGTTTGTGGGTCTCTGGGGGGTTTTTTTTTGGAATTTTGGGGGTTTTTTGGGGGTTTTTGGGGGAATTTGGGTGGGTAGGGCCGGGAGGGGGCGGAGGTAAAGGGGAAATGGGCAGGGCTAAGGGGTGACTTTGCAGGGGTCCTGAGGAGATTTAGGGGGTTTGGGGCTTTTATTTGGGAATTTTGGGTCTTTAAGAAGATTTTTGAGGGTCTCTGGGGTTATTTTTTTCGGAATTTTGGGGTTTTTTGGGGGTTTTTGGGAGGGAATTTGGGTCGGCAGGGCCGGGAGGGGGCGGAGCTAAAGGGGAAATGGCCGGGGCTAAAGGGGGAGTGGGCGGGGCTAAGGGGTGGCTTTGCAGGGGTCCTGAGGAGATTTAGGGGGTTTGGGGCTTTTATTTGGGAATTTTGGGTCTTTAAGGGGAGTTTTGGGGCTCTCTGGGGGTTTTTTTTTTTGAATTTTGGGGGTTTTGGGGGGTTTTTTGGGGGGAATTTGGGTGGGCAGGGCCGGGAGGGGGCGGAGCTAAAGGGGAAATGGGCGGGGCTAAAGGAGGAGTGGGCGGGGCTATGGGGTGGCTTTGCAGGGGTCCTGAGGAGATTTAGGGGGTTTGGGGCTTTTATTTGGGAATTTTGGGTCCTTAAGGGGATTTTTGGGGGTCTCTGGGGGGGTTTTTTTTTGGAATTTTAGGGGGTTTAAGGGGGTTTTTGGGGGAGAATTAGGGTCGGCAGGGCCGGGAGGGGGCGGGGCTAAAGGGGAAATGGGCGGGGCTAAAGGGGGAGTGGGCGGGGCTAAAGGGGAAATGGGCGTGTCTAAAGGGGGAGTGGGCGGAACTAAGGGGTGACTTTGCAGGGGTCCTGAGGAGATTTAGGGGGTTTGGTGTATTATTTGGGAATTTTGGGTCTTTAAGGGGATTTTTGGGCGTCTCTGGGGGGGGTTTTTTTGGACTTCTGGGGGTTTTTGGTGTTTTTTGTGGGGAATTTCTGTTGGCAGGGCCGAGAGGGGGCGGGGCTAAAGGGGGAGTGGGCGGGGCTAAGGGGTGGCTTTGCAGGAGTCCTGAGGAGATTTAGGGGGTTTGGGGCTTTTATTTGGGAATTTTGGGTCTTTAAGGGGATTTTTGGGCGTCTCTGGGGAGGGTTTTTTTGGACTTCTGGGGGTTTTTGGGGGTTTTTTGGGGGGAATTTTAGTCGGCAGGGCCGGGAGGGGGCGGGGATAAAGGGGAAATGGGCGGGGCTAAGGGGTGGCTTTGCAGGGGTCCTGAGGAGATTTAGGGAGTTTGGGGCTTTTATTTGGGAATTTTGGGTCTTTAAGGGGATTTTTGGGGGTCTCTGGGGGGGGGGTTTTTTTGGAATTTTAGGGGGTTTAAGGGGGTTTTTGGGGGAGAATTAGGGTCGGCAGGGCCGGGAGGGGGCGGGGCTAAAGGGGAAATGGGCGGGGCTAAAGGGGGAGTGGGCGGGGCTAAAGGGGAAATGGGCGTGTCTAAAGGGGGAGTGGGCAGAACTAAGGGGTGGCTTTGCAGGGGTCCTGAGGAGATTTAGGGGGTTTGGGGCTTTTATTTGGGAATTTTGGGTCTTTAAGGGGATTTTTGGGGGTCTCTGGGGGATTTTTTTTTGGAATTTTGGGTGTTTTGGGGGGTTTTTTGGGGGGAATTTGGGTCGGCAGGGCCGGAATGGGGCGGAGCTAAAGGGGAAATGGGCGGGGCTAAAGGGGGAGTGGGCGGGGCTAAGGGGTGGCTTTGCAGGGGTCCTGAGGAGATTTAGGGGGTTTGGGGCTTTTATTTGGGAATTTTGGGTCTTTAAGGGGATTTTTGGGGGTCTCTGAGGGGGTTTTTTTTGGAATTTTGGGGGTTTTTGGAGGTTTTTTTGGGGGAAATTGGGTCGGCAGGGCCGGGAGGGGGCGGGGCTAAAGGGGAAATGGGCAGGGCTAAGGGGTGGCTTTACAGGGGTCCTGAGGAGATTTAGGGGGTTTGGGGCTTTTATTTGGGAATTTTGGGTCTTTAAGAAGATTTTTGAGGGTCTCTGGGGTTTTTTTTTTCGGAATTTTGGGGTTTTTTGGGGGTTTTTGGGAGGGAATTTGGGTCGGCAGGGCCGGGAGGGGGCGGAGCTAAAGGGGAAATGGCCGGGGCTAAAGGGGGAGTGGGCGGGGCTAAGGGGTGGCTTTGCAGGGGTCCTGAGGAGATTTAGGGGGTTTGGGGCTTTTATTTGGGAATTTTGGGTCTTTAAGGGGATTCTTGGGGGGTCTCTGGGGGGGGTTTTGTGGACTTCTGGGGGTTTTTGGGGTTTTTTTGGGGGAGAATTTTAGTCGGCAGGGCCGGGAGGGGGCGGGGATAAAGGGGAAATGGGCGGGGCTAAGGGGTGGCTTTGCAAGAGTCCTGAGGAGATTTAGGGGGTTTGGGGCTTTTATTTGGGAATTTTGGGTCTTTAAGGGGATTTTTGGGCGTCTCTGGGGGGGGTTTTTTTGGACTTCTGGGGGTTTTTGGGGGTTTTTTGGGGGGAATTTGGGTCGGCAGGACCGGGAGGGGGCGGAGCTAAAGGGGAAATGGGAGGGGCTAAAGGGGAAATGGGCGGGGCTAAGGGGTGGCTTTGCAGGGGTCCTGAGGAGATTTAGGGGGTTTGGGGCTTTTATTTGGGAATTTTGGGTCTTTAAGGGGATTCTTGGGGGGTCTCTGGGGGGGGTTTTGTGGACTTCTGGGGGTTTTTGGGGTTTTTTTGGGGGGAATTTGAGTCGGCAGGGCCGGGAGGGGGCGGGGATAAAGGGGAAACGGGCGGGGCTAAGGGGTGGCTTTGCAGGGGTCCTGAGGAGATTTAGGGAGTTTGGGGCTTTTATTTGGGAATTTTGGGTCTTTAAGGGGATTTTTGGGGGTCTCTGGGGGGGGGGGGTGTTTGGAATTTTAGGGGGTTTTTTGGGGGTTTTTGGGGGAGAATTAGGGTCGGCAGGGCCGGGAGGGGGCGGGGCTAAAGGGGAAATGGGTGGGGCTAAAGGGGGAGTGGGCGGGGCTAAAGGGGAAATGGGCGTGTCTAAAGGGGGAGTGGGCAGAACTAAGGGGAGACTTTGCAGGGGTCCTGAGGAGATTTAGGGGGTTTGGGGCTTTTATTTGGGAATTTTGGGACTTTAAGGGGATTTTTGGGCGTCTCTGGGGGGGGTTTTTTTGGACTTCCTGGGGTTTTTGGGGGTTTTTTGGGGGGAATTTGGGTCGGCAGGGCCGGGAGGGGGCGGAGCTAAAGGGGAAATGGCCGGGGCTAAAGGGGGAGTGGGCGGGGCTAAGGGGTGGCTTTGCAGGGGTCCTGAGGAGATTTAGGGGGTTTGGGGCTTTTATTTGGGAATTTTGGGTCTTTAAGGAGAGTTTTGGGGGTCTCTGGGGGGTTTTTTTTTTGAATTTTGAGGGTTTTTGGGGGTTTTTTGGGGGGAATTTGGGTGGGCAGGGCCGGGAGGGGGCGGGGCTAAAGGGGAAATGGGCGGGGCTAAAGGAGGAGTGGGCGGGGCTATGGGGTGGCTTTGCAGGGGTCCTGAGGAGATTTAGGGGGTTTGGGGCTTTTATTTGGGAATTTTGGGTCTTTAGGGGGATTCTTGGGGGGTCTCTGGGGGGGGTTTTGTGGACTTCTGGGGGTTTTTGGGGTTTTTTTGGGGGGAATTTTAGTCGGCAGGGCCGGGAGGGGGCGGGGATAAAGGGGAAATGGGCGGGGCTAAGGGGTGGCTTTGCAGGGGTCCTGAGGAGATTTAGGGAGTTTGGGGCTTTTATTTGGGAATTTTGGGTCTTTAAGGGGATTTTTGGGGGTCTCTGGGGGGGAAGTTTTTTTGGAATTTTAGGGGGTTTAAGGGGGTTTTTGGGGGAGAATTAGGGTCGGCAGGGCCGGGAGGGGGCGGGGCTAAAGGGGAAATGGGCGGGGCTAAAGGGGAGTGGGCGGGGCTAAAGGGGAAATGGGCGTGTCTAAAGGGGGAGTGGGCAGAAATAAGGGGTGGCTTTGCAGGGGTCCTGAGGAGATTTAGGGGGTTTGGGGCTTTTATTTGGGAATTTTGGGTCTTTAAGGGGATTTTTGGGCGTCTCTGGGGGTGGTTTTTTTGGACTTCTGGGGGTTTTTGGGGGGGAATTTGGGTGGGCAGAGCCGGGAGGGGGCGGAGCTAAAGGGGAAATGGGCGGGGCTAAAGGGGAAATGGGCGGGGCTAAGGGGTGGCTTTGCAGGGGTCCTGAGGAGATTTAGGGGGTTTGGGGCTTTTATTTGGGAATTTTGGGTCTTTAAGGGGAGTTTTGGGGGTCTCTGGGGGATTTTTTTTTGGAATTTTGGGGGTTTTGGGGGGTTTTTTGGGGGGAATTTGGGTCGGCAGGGCCGGGAGGGGGCGGGGCTAAAGGGGAAATGGGCGGGGCTAAAGGGGGAGTGGGCGGGGCTAAGGGGTGGCTTTGCAGGGGTCCTGAGGAGATTTAGGGGGTTTGGGGCTTTTATTTGGGAATTTTGGGTCTTTAAGGGGATTTTTGGGGGTCTCTGAGGGGGTTTTTTTTGGAATTTTGGGGGTTTTTGGAGGTTTTTTTGGGGGAAATTGGGTCGGCAGGGCCGGGAGGGGGCGGGGCTAAAGGGGAAATGGGCAGGGCTAAGGGGTGGCTTTACAGGGGTCCTGAGGAGATTTAGGGGGTTTGGGGCTTTTATTTGGGAATTTTGGGTCTTTAAGAAGATTTTTGAGGGTCTCTGGGGTTTTTTTTTTCGGAATTTTGGGGTTTTTTGGGGGTTTTTGGGAGGGAATTTGGGTCGGCAGGGCCGGGAGGGGGCGGAGCTAAAGGGGAAATGGGCGGGGCTAAAGGGGACTGGGCGGGGCTAAGGGGTGGCTTTGCACGGGTCCTGAGGAGATTTAGGGGGTTTGGGGCTTTTATTTGGGAATTTTGGGTCTTTAAGGAGAGTTTTGGGGGTCTCTGGGGGGTTTTTTTTTTGAATTTTGGGGGTTTTGGGGGGTTTTCGGGGGGGAATTTGGGTGGGCAGGGCCGGGAGGGGGCGGGGCTAAAGGGGAAATGGGCGGGGCTAAAGGAGGAGTGGGCGGGGCTATGGGGTGGCTTTGCAGGGGTCCTGAGGAGATTTAGGGGGTTTGGGGCTTTTATTTGGGAATTTTGGGTCCTTAAGGGGATTTTTGGGGGTCTCTGGGGGGTTTTTTTTTTTGAATTTTGGGGGGTTTAAGGGGGTTTTTGGGGGAGAATTAGGGTCGGCAGGGCCGGGAGGGGGCGGGGCTAAAGGGGAAATGGGCGGGGCTAAAGGGGGAGTGGGCAGGGCTAAAGGGGAAATGGGCGTGTCTAAAGGGGGAGTGGGCGGAACTAAGGGGTGACTTTGCAGGGGTCCTGAGGAGATTTAGGGGGTTTGGTGTATTATTTGGGAATTTTGGGTCTTTAAGGGGATTTTTGGGCGTCTCTGGGGGGGGTTTTTTTGGACTTCTGGGGGTTTTTGGGGTTTTTGGGGGGAATTTCTTTTGGCAGGGCCGGGAGGGGGCGGGGATAAAGGGGAAATGGGCGGGGCTAAGGGGTGGCTTTGCAAGAGTCCTGAGGAGATTTAGGGGGTTTGGGGCTTTTATTTGGGAATTTGGGGTCTTTAAGGGGATTTTTGGGGGTCTCTGGGGGGGGTTCTTTTGGACTTCTGGGAGTTTTTGGGGGTTTTTTGGGGGGAATTTTAGTCGGCAGGACCGGGAGGGGGCGGAGCTAAAGGGGAAATGGGAGGGGCTGAAGGGGAAATGGGCGGGGCTAAGGGGTGGCTTTGCAGGGGTCCTGAGGAGATTTAGGGGGTTTGGGGCTTTTATTTGGGAATTTTGGGTCTTTAAGGGGATTCTTGGGGGGTCTCTGGGGGGGGTTTTGTGGACTTCTGGGGGTTTTTGGGGTTTTTTAGGGGGGGAATTTTAGTCGGCAGGGCCGGGAGGGGGCGGGGATAAAGGGGAAATGGGCGGGGCTAAGGGGTGGCTTTGCAAGAGTCCTGAGGAGATTTAGGGGGTTTGGGGCTTTTATTTGGGAATTTTGGGTCTTTAAGGGGATTTTTGGGCGTCTCTGGGGGGGGTTTTTTTTGGACTTCTGGGGGTTTTTGGGGGTTTTTTGGGGGGAATTTGGGTCGGCAGGACCGGGAGGGGGCGGAGCTAAAGGGGAAATGGGAGGGGCTAAAGGGGAAATGGGCGGGGCTAAGGGGTGGCTTTGCAGGGGTCCTGAGGAGATTTAGGGGGTTTGGGGCTTTTATTTGGGAATTTTGGGTCTTTAAGGGGATTCTTGGGGGGTCTCTGGGGGGGGTTTTGTGGACTTCTGGGGGTTTTTGGGGTTTTTTTGGGGGGAATTTGAGTCGGCAGGGCCGGGAGTGGGCGGGGATAAAGGGGAAATGGGCGGGGCTAAGGGGTGGCTTTGCAGGGGTCCTGAGGAGATTTAGGGAGTTTGGGGCTTTTATTTGGGAATTTTGGGTCTTTAAGGGGATTTTTGGGGGTCTCTTGGGGGGGGTGTTTGGAATTTTAGGGGGTTTAAGGGGGTTTTTGGGGGAGAATTAGGGTCGGCAGGGCCGGGAGGGGGCGGGGCTAAAGGGGAAATGGGCGGGGCTAAAGGGGGAGTGGGCGGGGCTAAGGGGGAAATGGGCGTGTCTAAAGGGGGAGTGGGCAGAACTAAGGGGAGACTTTGCAGGGGTCCTGAGGAGATTTAGGGGGTTTGGGGCTTTTATTTGGGAATTTTGGGACTTTAAGGGGATTTTTGGGCGTCTCTGGGGGGGGTTTTTTTGGACTTCCTGGGGTTTTTGGGGGTTTTTTGGGGGGAATTTGGGTTGGCAGGGCCGGGAGGGGGCGGAGCTAAAGGGGAAATGGGCGGGGTTAAAGGGGGAGTGGGCGGGGCTAAGGGGTGGCTTTGCAGGGGTCCTGAGGAGATTTAGGGGGTTTGGGGCTTTTATTTGGGAATTTTGGGTCTTTAAGGGGATTTTTGGGGGTCTCTGAGGGGGTTTTTTTTGGAATTTTGGGGGTTTTTGGAGGTTTTTTTGGGGGAAATTGGGTCGGCAGGGCCGGGAGGGGGCGGGGCTAAAGGGGAAATGGGCAGGGCTAAGGGGTGGCTTTACAGGGGTCCTGAGGAGATTTAGGGGGTTTGGGGCTTTTATTTGGGAATTTTGGGTCTTTAAGAAGATTTTTGAGGGTCTCTGGGGTTTTTTTTTTCGGAATTTTGGGGTTTTTTGGGGGTTTTTGGGAGGGAATTTGGGTCGGCAGGGCCGGGAGGGGGCGGAGCTAAAGGGGAAATGGGCGGGGCTAAAGGAGGAGTGGGCGGGGCTATGGGGTGGCTTTGCAGGGGTCCTGAGGAGATTTAGGGGGTTTGGGGCTTTTATTTGGGAATTTTGGGTCTTTAGGGGGATTCTTGGGGGGTCTCTGGGGGTTTTTTTTTTTGAATTTTGGGGGTTTTGGGGGTTTTTTTGGGGGGAATTTGGGTGGGCAGGGCCGGGAGGGGGCGGGGCTAAAGGGGAAATGGGCGGGGCTAAAGGGGGAGTGGGCGGGGCTAAGGGGTGGCTTTGCAGGGGTCCTGAGGAGATTTAGGGGGTTTGGGGCTTTTATTTGGGAATTTTGGGTCTTTAAGGGGATGTTTGTGGGTCTCTGGGGGGTTTTTTTTTGGAATTTTGGGGTTTTTTGGGGGTTTTTGGGAGGGAATTTGGGTCGGCAGGGCCCGGAGGGGGCGGAGCTAAAGGGGAAATGGCCGGGGCTAAAGGGGGAGTGGGCGGGGCTAAGGGGTGGCTTTGCAGGGGTCCTGAGGAGATTTAGGGGGTTTGGGGCTTTTATTTGGGAATTTTGGGTCTTTAAGGGGAGTTTTGGGGCTCTCTGGGGGTTTTTTTTTTGGAATTTTGAGGGTTTTGGGGGGTTTTTTGGGGGGAATTTGGGTGGGCAGGGCCGGGAGGGGGCCGGGCTAAAGGGGAAATGGGCAGGGCTAAGGGGTGGCTTTACAGGGGTCCTGAGGAGATTTAGGGGGTTTGGGGCTTTTATTTGGGAATTTTGGGTCTTTAAGAAGATTTTTGAGGGTCTCTGGGGTTTTTTTTTTCGGAATTTTGGGGTTTTTTGGGGGTTTTTGGGAGGGAATTTGGGTCGGCAGGGCCGGGAGGGGGCGGAGCTAAAGGGGAAATGGGCGGGGCTAGAGGGGGAGTGGGCGGGGCTAAGGGGTGGCTTTGCAGGGGTCCTGAGGAGATTTAGGGGGTTTGGGGCTTTTATTTGGGAATTTTGGGTCTTTAAGGAGAGTTTTGGGGGTCTCTGGGGGGTTTTTTTTTTTGAATTTTGGGGGGTTTAAGGGGGTTTTTGGGGGAGAATTAGGGTCGGCAGGGCCGGGAGGGGGCGGGGCTAAAGGGGAAATGGGCGGGGCTAAAGGGGGAGTGGGCGGGGCTAAAGGGAAAATGGGCGTGTCTAAAGGGGGAGTGGGCGGAACTAAGGGGTGACTTTGCAGGGGTCCTGAGGAGATTTAGGGGGTTTGGTGTATTATTTGGGAATTTTGGGTCTTTAAGGGGATTTTTGGGCGTCTCTGGGGGGGGTTTTTTTGGACTTCTGGGGGTTTTTGGGGTTTTTGGGGGGAATTTCTGTTGGCAGGGCCGGGAGGGGGCGGGGATAAAGGGGAAATGGGCGGGGCTAAGGGGTGGCTTTGCAAGAGTCCTGAGGAGATTTAGGGGGTTTGGGGCTTTTATTTGGGAATTTGGGGTCTTTAAGGGGATTTTTGGGGGTCTCTGGGGGGGGTTCTTTTGGACTTCTGGGAGTTTTTGGGGGTTTTTTGGGGGGAATTTTAGTCGGCAGGACCGGGAGGGGGCGGAGCTAAAGGGGAAATGGGAGGGGCTAAAGGGGAAATGGGCGGGGCTAAGGGGTGGCTTTGCAGGGGTCCTGAGGAGATTTAGGGGGTTTGGGGCTTTTATTTGGGAATTTTGGGTCTTTAAGGGGATTCTTGGGGGGTCTCTGGGGGGGGTTTTGTGGACTTCTGGGGGTTTTTGGGGTTTTTTTGGGGGAGAATTTTAGTCGGCAGGGCCGGGAGGGGGCGGGGCTAAAGGGGAAATGGGCGGGGCTAAGGGGTGGCTTTGCAAGAGTCCTGAGGAGATTTAGGGGGTTTGTGGCTTTTATTTGGGAATTTTGGGTCTTTAAGGGGATTTTTGGGCGTCTCTGGGGGGGGTTTTTTTGGACTTCTGGGGGTTTTTGGGGGTTTTTTGGGGGGAATTTGGGTCGGCAGGACCGGGAGGGGGCGGAGCTAAAGGGGAAATGGGAGGGGCTAAAGGGGAAATGGGCGGGGCTAAGGGGTGGCTTTGCAGGGGTCCTGAGGAGATTTAGGGGGTTTGGGGCTTTTATTTGGGAATTTTGGGTCTTTAAGGGGATTCTTGGGGGGTCTCTGGGGGGGGTTTTGTGGACTTCTGGGGGTTTTTGGGGTTTTTTTGGGGGGAATTTGAGTCGGCAGGGCCGGGAGTGGGCGGGGATAAAGGGGAAATGGGCGGGGCTAAGGGGTGGCTTTGCAGGGGTCCTGAGGAGATTTAGGGAGTTTGGGGCTTTTATTTGGGAATTTTGGGTCTTTAAGGGGATTTTTGGGGGTCTCTGGGGGGGGGGGTGTTTGGAATTTTAGGGGGTTTTTTGGGGGTTTTTGGGGGAGAATTAGGGTCGGCAGGGCCGGGAGGGGGCGGGGCTAAAGGGGAAATGGGTGGGGCTAAAGGGGGAGTGGGCGGGGCTAAAGGGGAAATGGGCGTGTCTAAAGGGGGAGTGGGCAGAACTAAGGGGAGACTTTGCAGGGGTCCTGAGGAGATTTAGGGGGTTTGGGGCTTTTATTTGGGAATTTTGGGTCTTTAAGGGGATTTTTGGGCGTCTCTGGGGGGGGTTTTTTTGGACTTCCTGGGGTTTTTGGGGGTTTTTTGGGGGGAATTTGGGTCGGCAGGGCCGGGAGGGGGCGGAGCTAAAGGGGAAATGGCCGGGGCTAAAGGGGGAGTGGGCGGGGCTAAGGGGTGGCTTTGCAGGGGTCCTGAGGAGATTTAGGGGGTTTGGGGCTTTTATTTGGGAATTTTGGGTCTTTAAGGAGAGTTTTGGGGGTCTCTGGGGGGTTTTTTTTTTGAATTTTGAGGGTTTTGGGGGGTTTTTTGGGGGGAATTTGGGTGGGCAGGGCCGGGAGGGGGCGGGGCTAAAGGGGAAATGGGCGGGGCTAAAGGAGGAGTGGGCGGGGCTATGGGGTGGCTTTGCAGGGGTCCTGAGGAGATTTAGGGGGTTTGGGGCTTTTATTTGGGAATTTTGGGTCTTTAGGGGGATTCTTGGGGGGTCTCTGGGGGGGGTTTTGTGGACTTCTGGGGGTTTTTGGGGTTTTTTAGGGGGGGAATTTTAGTCGGCAGGGCCGGGAGGGGGCGGGGATAAAGGGGAAATGGGCGGGGCTAAGGGGTGGCTTTGCAGGGGTCCTGAGGAGATTTAGGGAGTTTGGGGCTTTTATTTGGGAATTTTGGGTCTTTAAGGGGATTTTTGGGGGTCTCTGGGGGGGGGGGTTTTTTTTGGAATTTTAGGGGGTTTAAGGGGGTTTTTGGGGGAGAATTAGGGTCGGCAGGGCCGGGAGGGGGCGGGGCTAAAGGGGAAATGGGCGGGGCTAAAGGGGGAGTGGGCGGGGCTAAAGGGGAAATGGGCGTGTCTAAAGGGGGAGTGGGCAGAACTAAGGGGAGACTTTGCAGGGGTCCTGAGGAGATTTAGGGGGTTTGGGGCTTTTATTTGGGAATTTTGGGACTTTAAGGGGATTTTTGGGCGTCTCTGGGGGGGGTTTTTTTGGACTTCCTGGGGTTTTTGGGGGTTTTTTGGGGGGAATTTGGGTTGGCAGGGCCGGGAGGGGGCGGAGCTAAAGGGGAAATGGGCGGGGTTAAAGGGGGAGTGGGCGGGGCTAAGGGGTGGCTTTGCAGGGGTCCTGAGGAGATTTAGGGGGTTTGGGGCTTTTATTTGGGAATTTTGGGTCTTTAAGGGGATGTTTGTGGGTCTCTGGGGGGTTTTTTTTTGGAATTTTGGGGTTTTTTGGGGGTTTTTGGGAGGGAATTTGGGTCGGCAGGGCCCGGAGGGGGCGGAGCTAAAGGGGAAATGGCCGGGGCTAAAGGGGGAGTGGGCGGGGCTAAGGGGTGGCTTTGCAGGGGTCCTGAGGAGATTTAGGGGGTTTGGGGCTTTTATTTGGGAATTTTGGGTCTTTAAGGGGAGTTTTGGGGCTCTCTGGGGGTTTTTTTTTTGGAATTTTGAGGGTTTTGGGGGGTTTTTTGGGGGGAATTTGGGTGGGCAGGGCCGGGAGGGGGCGGGGCTAAAGGGGAAATGGGCAGGGCTAAGGGGTGGCTTTACAGGGGTCCTGAGGAGATTTAGGGGGTTTGGGGCTTTTATTTGGGAATTTTGGGTCTTTAAGAAGATTTTTGAGGGTCTCTGGGGTTTTTTTTTTCGGAATTTTGGGGTTTTTTGGGGGTTTTTGGGAGGGAATTTGGGTCGGCAGGGCCGGGAGGGGGCGGAGCTAAAGGGGAAATGGGCGGGGCTAGAGGGGGAGTGGGCGGGGCTAAGGGGTGGCTTTGCAGGGGTCCTGAGGAGATTTAGGGGGTTTGGGGCTTTTATTTGGGAATTTTGGGTCTTTAAGGAGAGTTTTGGGGGTCTCTGGGGGGTTTTTTTTTTTGAATTTTGGGGGGTTTAAGGGGGTTTTTGGGGGAGAATTAGGGTCGGCAGGGCCGGGAGGGGGCGGGGCTAAAGGGGAAATGGGCGGGGCTAAAGGGGGAGTGGGCGGGGCTAAAGGGAAAATGGGCGTGTCTAAAGGGGGAGTGGGCGGAACTAAGGGGTGACTTTGCAGGGGTCCTGAGGAGATTTAGGGGGTTTGGTGTATTATTTGGGAATTTTGGGTCTTTAAGGGGATTTTTGGGCGTCTCTGGGGGGGGTTTTTTTGGACTTCTGGGGGTTTTTGGGGTTTTTGGGGGGAATTTCTGTTGGCAGGGCCGGGAGGGGGCGGGGATAAAGGGGAAATGGGCGGGGCTAAGGGGTGGCTTTGCAAGAGTCCTGAGGAGATTTAGGGGGTTTGGGGCTTTTATTTGGGAATTTGGGGTCTTTAAGGGGATTTTTGGGGGTCTCTGGGGGGGGTTCTTTTGGACTTCTGGGAGTTTTTGGGGGTTTTTTGGGGGGAATTTTAGTCGGCAGGACCGGGAGGGGGCGGAGCTAAAGGGGAAATGGGAGGGGCTAAAGGGGAAATGGGCGGGGCTAAGGGGTGGCTTTGCAGGGGTCCTGAGGAGATTTAGGGGGTTTGGGGCTTTTATTTGGGAATTTTGGGTCTTTAAGGGGATTCTTGGGGGGTCTCTGGGGGGGGTTTTGTGGACTTCTGGGGGTTTTTGGGGTTTTTTTGGGGGAGAATTTTAGTCGGCAGGGCCGGGAGGGGGCGGGGCTAAAGGGGAAATGGGCGGGGCTAAGGGGTGGCTTTGCAAGAGTCCTGAGGAGATTTAGGGGGTTTGTGGCTTTTATTTGGGAATTTTGGGTCTTTAAGGGGATTTTTGGGCGTCTCTGGGGGGGGTTTTTTTGGACTTCTGGGGGTTTTTGGGGGTTTTTTGGGGGGAATTTGGGTCGGCAGGACCGGGAGGGGGCGGAGCTAAAGGGGAAATGGGAGGGGCTAAAGGGGAAATGGGCGGGGCTAAGGGGTGGCTTTGCAGGGGTCCTGAGGAGATTTAGGGGGTTTGGGGCTTTTATTTGGGAATTTTGGGTCTTTAAGGGGATTCTTGGGGGGTCTCTGGGGGGGGTTTTGTGGACTTCTGGGGGTTTTTGGGGTTTTTTTGGGGGGAATTTGAGTCGGCAGGGCCGGGAGTGGGCGGGGATAAAGGGGAAATGGGCGGGGCTAAGGGGTGGCTTTGCAGGGGTCCTGAGGAGATTTAGGGAGTTTGGGGCTTTTATTTGGGAATTTTGGGTCTTTAAGGGGATTTTTGGGGGTCTCTGGGGGGGGGGGTGTTTGGAATTTTAGGGGGTTTTTTGGGGGTTTTTGGGGGAGAATTAGGGTCGGCAGGGCCGGGAGGGGGCGGGGCTAAAGGGGAAATGGGTGGGGCTAAAGGGGGAGTGGGCGGGGCTAAAGGGGAAATGGGCGTGTCTAAAGGGGGAGTGGGCAGAACTAAGGGGAGACTTTGCAGGGGTCCTGAGGAGATTTAGGGGGTTTGGGGCTTTTATTTGGGAATTTTGGGTCTTTAAGGGGATTTTTGGGCGTCTCTGGGGGGGGTTTTTTTTGGACTTCCTGGGGTTTTTGGGGGTTTTTTGGGGGGAATTTGGGTCGGCAGGGCCGGGAGGGGGCGGAGCTAAAGGGGAAATGGCCGGGGCTAAAGGGGGAGTGGGCGGGGCTAAGGGGTGGCTTTGCAGGGGTCCTGAGGAGATTTAGGGGGTTTGGGGCTTTTATTTGGGAATTTTGGGTCTTTAAGGAGAGTTTTGGGGGTCTCTGGGGGGTTTTTTTTTTGAATTTTGAGGGTTTTGGGGGGTTTTTTGGGGGGAATTTGGGTGGGCAGGGCCGGGAGGGGGCGGGGCTACAGGGGAAATGGGCGGGGCTAAAGGAGGAGTGGGCGGGGTTATGGGGTGGCTTTGCAGGGGTCCTGAGGAGATTTAGGGGGTTTGGGGCTTTTATTTGGGAATTTTGGGTCTTTAGGGGGATTCTTGGGGGGTCTCTGGGGGGGGTTTTGTGGACTTCTGGGGGTTTTTGGGGTTTTTTTGGGGGAATTTTAGTCGGCAGGGCCGGGAGGGGGCGGGGATAAAGGGGAAATGGGCGGGGCTAAGGGGTGGCTTTGCAGGGGTCCTGAGGAGATTTAGGGAGTTTGGGGCTTTTATTTGGGAATTTTGGGTCTTTAAGGGGATTTTTGGGGGTCTCTGGGGGGGGGGTTTTTTTGGAATTTTAGGGGGTTTAAGGGGGTTTTTGGGGGAGAATTAGGGTCGGCAGGGCCGGGAGGGGGCGGGGCTAAAGGGGAAATGGGCGGGGCTAAAGGGGAGTGGGCAGGGCTAAAGGGGAAATGGGCGTGTCTAAAGGGGGAGTGGGCAGAAATAAGGGGTGGCTTTGCAGGGGTCCTGAGGAGATTTAGGGGGTTTGGGGCTTTTATTTGGGAATTTTGGGTCTTTAAGGGGATTTTTGGGCGTCTCTGGGGGTGGTTTTTTTGGACTTCTGGGGGTTTTTGGGGGGGAATTTGGGTGGGCAGGGCCGGGAGGGGGCGGAGCTAAAGGGGAAATGGCCGGGGCTAAAGGGGAAATGGGCGGGGCTAAGGGGTGGCTTTGCAGGGGTCCTGAGGAGATTTAGGGGGTTTGGGGCTTTTATTTGGGAATTTTGGGTCTTTAAGGGGAGTTTTGGGGGTCTCTGGGGGATTTTTTTTTGGAATTTTGGGGGTTTTGGGGGGTTTTTTGGGGGGAATTTGGGTCGGCAGGGCCGGGAGGGGGCGGGGCTAAAGGGGAAATGGGCGGGGCTAAAGGGGGAGTGGGCGGGGCTAAGGGGTGGCTTTGCAGGGGTCCTGAGGAGATTTAGGGCGTTTGGGGCTTTTATTTGGGAATTTTGGGTCTTTAAGGGGATTTTTGGGGGTCTCTGAGGGGGTTTTTTTTGGAATTTTGGGGGTTTTTGGAGGTTTTTTTGGGGGAAATTGGGTCGGCAGGGCCGGGAGGGGGCGGGGCTAAAGGGGAAATGGGCAGGGCTAAGGGGTGGCTTTACAGGGGTCCTGAGGAGATTTAGGGGGTTTGGGGCTTTTATTTGGGAATTTTGGGTCTTTAAGAAGATTTTTGAGGGTCTCTGGGGTTTTTTTTTTCGGAATTTTGGGGTTTTTTGGGGGTTTTTGGGAGGGAATTTGGGTCGGCAGGGCCGGGAGGGGGCGGAGCTAAAGGGGAAATGGGCGGGGCTAAAGGGGGAGTGGGCGGGGCTAAAGGGGAAATGGGCGTGTCTAAAGGGGGAGTGGGCGGAACTAAGGGGTGACTTTGCAGGGGTCCTGAGGAGATTTAGGGGGTTTGGTGTATTATTAGGGAATTTTGGGTCCTTAAGGGGATTTTTGGGGGTCTCTGGGGGGTTTTTTTTTTTTAATTTTGGGGGGTTTAAGGGGGTTTTTGGGGGAGAATTAGGGAGTGGGCGGGGCTAAAGGGGAAATGGGCGTGTCTAAAGGGGGAGTGGGCGGAACTAAGGGGTGACTTTGCAGGGGTCCTGAGGAGATTTAGGGGGTTTGGTGTATTATTTGGGAATTTTGGGTCTTTAAGGGGATTTTTGGGCGTCTCTGGGGGGGGTTTTTTTGGACTTCTGGGGGTTTTTGGGGTTTTTGGGGGGAATTTCTGTTGGCAGGGCCGGGAGGGGGCGGGGATAAAGGGGAAATGGGCGGGGCTAAGGGGTGGCTTTGCAAGAGTCCTGAGGAGATTTAGGGGGTTTGGGGCTTTTATTTGGGAATTTGGGGTCTTTAAGGGGATTTTTGGGGGTCTCTGGGGGGGGTTCTTTTGGACTTCTGGGAGTTTTTGGGGGTTTTTTGGGGGGAATTTTAGTCGGCAGGACCGGGAGGGGGCGGAGCTAAAGGGGAAATGGGAGGGGCTAAAGGGGAAATGGGCGGGGCTAAGGGGTGGCTTTGCAGGGGTCCTGAGGAGATTTAGGGGGTTTGGGGCTTTTATTTGGGAATTTTGGGTCTTTAAGGGGATTCTTGGGGGGTCTCTGGGGGGGGTTTTGTGGACTTCTGGGGGTTTTTGGGGTTTTTTTGGGGGAGAATTTTAGTCGGCAGGGCCGGGAGGGGGCGGGGATAAAGGGGAAATGGGCGGGGCTAAGGGGTGGCTTTGCAAGAGTCCTGAGGAGATTTAGGGGGTTTGGGGCTTTTATTTGGGAATTTTGGGTCTTTAAGGGGATTTTTGGGCGTCTCTGGGGGGGGTTTTTTTGGACTTCTGGGGGTTTTTGGGGGTTTTTTGGGGGGAATTTGGGTCGGCAGGACCGGGAGGGGGCGGAGCTAAAGGGGAAATGGGAGGGGCTAAAGGGGAAATGGGCGGGGCTAAGGGGTGGCTTTGCAGGGGTCCTGAGGAGATTTAGGGAGTTTGGGGCTTTTATTTGGGAATTTTGGGTCTTTAAGGGGATTTTTGGGGGTCTCTGGGGGGGGGGGGTGTTTGGAATTTTAGGGGGTTTTTTGGGGGTTTTTGGGGGAGAATTAGGGTCGGCAGGGCCGGGAGGGGGCGGGGCTAAAGGGGAAATGGGCGGGGCTAAAGGGGGAGTGGGCGGGGCTAAAGGGGAAATGGGCGTGTCTAAAGGGGGAGTGGGCAGAACTAAGGGGAGACTTTGCAGGGGTCCTGAGGAGATTTAGGGGGTTTGGGGCTTTTATTTGGGAATTTTGGGACTTTAAGGGGATTTTTGGGCGTCTCTGGGGGGGGTTTTTTTGGACTTCCTGGGGTTTTTGGGGGTTTTTTGGGGGGAATTTGGGTCGGCAGGGCCGGGAGGGGGCGGAGCTAAAGGGGAAATGGCCGGGGCTAAAGGGGGAGTGGGCGGGGCTAAGGGGTGGCTTTGCAGGGGTCCTGAGGAGATTTAGGGGGTTTGGGGCTTTTATTTGGGAATTTTGGGTCTTTAAGGAGAGTTTTGGGGGTCTCTGGGGGGTTTTTTTTTTGAATTTTGAGGGTTTTGGGGGGTTTTTTGGGGGGAATTTGGGTGGGCAGGGCCGGGAGGGGGCGGGGCTAAAGGGGAAATGGGCGGGGCTAAAGGAGGAGTGGGCGGGGCTATGGGGTGGCTTTGCAGGGGTCCTGAGGAGATTTAGGGGGTTTGGGGCTTTTATTTGGGAATTTTGGGTCTTTAGGGGGATTCTTGGGGGGTCTCTGGGGGGGGTTTTGTGGACTTCTGGGGGTTTTTGGGGTTTTTTTGGGGGGAATTTTAGTCGGCAGGGCCGGGAGGGGGCGGGGATAAAGGGGAAATGGGCGGGGCTAAGGGGTGGCTTTGCAGGGGTCCTGAGGAGATTTAGGGAGTTTGGGGCTTTTATTTGGGAATTTTGGGTCTTTAAGGGGATTTTTGGGGGTCTCTGGGGGGGGGGTTTTTTTGGAATTTTAGGGGGTTTAAGGGGGTTTTTGGGGGAGAATTAGGGTCGGCAGGGCCGGGAGGGGGCGGGGCTAAAGGGGAAATGGGCGGGGCTAAAGGGGAGTGGGCGGGGCTAAAGGAGAAATGGGCGTGTCTAAAGGGGGAGTGGGCAGAAATAAGGGGTGGCTTTGCAGGGGTCCTGAGGAGATTTAGGGGGTTTGGGGCTTTTATTTGGGAATTTTGGGTCTTTAAGGGGATTTTTGGGCGTCTCTGGGGGTGGTTTTTTTGGACTTCTGGGGGTTTTTGGGGGGGAATTTGGGGGGAATTTGGGTTGGCAGGGCCGGGAGGGGGCGGAGCTAAAGGGGAAATGGGCGGGGCTAAAGGGGAAATGGGCGGGGCTAAGGGGTGGCTTTGCAGGGGTCCTGAGGAGATTTAGGGGGTTTGGGGCTTTTATTTGGGAATTTTGGGTCTTTAAGGGGAGTTTTGGGGGTCTCTGGGGGATTTTTTTTTTGAATTTTGGGGGTTTTGGGGGGTTTTTTGGGGGGAATTTGGGTCGGCAGGGCCGGGAGGGGGCGGGGCTAAAGGGGAAATGGGCGGGGCTAAGGGGTGGCTTTGCAGGGGTCCTGAGGAGATTTAGGGGGTTTGGGGCTTTTATTTGGGAATTTTGGGTCTTTAAGGGGATTTTTGGGGGTCTCTGAGGGGGTTTTTTTTGGAATTTTGGGGGTTTTTGGAGGTTTTTTTGGGGGAAATTGGGTCGGCAGGGCCGGGAGGGGGCGGGGCTAAAGGGGAAATGGGCAGGGCTAAGGGGTGGCTTTACAGGGGTCCTGAGGAGATTTAGGGGGTTTGGGGCTTTTATTTGGGAATTTTGGGTCTTTAAGAAGATTTTTGAGGGTCTCTGGGGTTTTTTTTTTCGGAATTTTGGGGTTTTTTGGGGGTTTTTGGGAGGGAATTTGGGTCGGCAGGGCCGGGAGGGGGCGGAGCTAAAGGGGAAATGGGCGGGGCTAGAGGGGGAGTGGGCGGGGCTAAGGGGTGGCTTTGCACGGGTCCTGAGGAGATTTAGGGGGTTTGGGGCTTTTATTTGGGAATTTTGGGTCTTTAAGGAGAGTTTTGGGGGTCTCTGGGGGGTTTTTTTTTTGAATTTTGGGGGTTTTGGGGGGTTTTTTGGGGGGAATTTGGGTGGGCAGGGCCGGGAGGGGGCGGGGCTAAAGGGGAAATGGGCAGGGCTAAAGGAGGAGTGGGCGGGGCTATGGGGTGGCTTTGCAGGGGTCCTGAGGAGATTTAGGGGGTTTGGGGCTTTTATTTGGGAATTTTGGGTCCTTAAGGGGATTTTTGGGGGTCTCTGGGGGGTTTTTTTTTTTGAATTTTGGGGGGTTTAAGGGGGTTTTTGGGGGAGAATTAGGGTCGGCAGGGCCGGGAGGGGGCGGGGCTAAAGGGGAAATGGGCGGGGCTAAAGGGGGAGTGGGCGGGGCTAAAGGGGAAATGGGCGTGTCTAAAGGGGGAGTGGGCGGAACTAAGGGGTGACTTTGCAGGGGTCCTGAGGAGATTTAGGGGGTTTGGTGTATTATTTGGGAATTTTGGGTCTTTAAGGGGATTTTTGGGCGTCTCTGGGGGGGGTTTTTTTGGACTTCTGGGGGTTTTTGGGGTTTTTGGGGGGAATTTCTGTTGGCAGGGCCGGGAGGGGGCGGGGATAAAGGGGAAATGGGCGGGGCTAAGGGGGAAATGGGCGGGGCTAAGGGGTGGCTTTGCAGGGGTCCTGAGGAGATTTAGGGGGTTTGGGGCTTTTATTTGGGAATTTTGGGTCTTTAAGGGGATGTTTGGGGGGTCTCTGGGGGGGGTTTTGTGGACTTCTGGGGGTTTTTGGGGTTTTTTTGGGGGAGAATTTTAGTCGGCAGGGCCGGGAGGGGGCGGGGATAAAGGGGAAATGGGCGGGGCTAAGGGGTGGCTTTGCAGGAGTCCTGAGGAGATTTAGGGGGTTTGGGGCTTTTATTTGGGAATTTTGGGTCTTTAAGGGGATTTTTGGGCGTCTCTGGGGGGGGTTTTTTTGGACTTCTGGGGGTTTTTGGTGTTTTTTGGAGGGAATTTCTGTTGGCAGGGCCGGGAGGGGGCGGGGCTAAAGGGGGAGTGGGCGGGGCTAAGGGGTGGCTTTGCAGGAGTCCTGAGGAGATTTAGGGGGTTTGGGGCTTTTATTTGGGAATTTTGGGTCTTTAAGGGGATTTTTGGGCGTCTCTGGGGGGGGTTTTTTTGGACTTCTGGGGGTTTTTGGGGGTTTTTTGGGGGGAATTTGGGTCGGCAGGACCGGGAGGGGGCGGAGCTAAAGGGGAAATGGGAGGGGCTAAAGGGGAAATGGGCGGGGCTGAGGGGTGGCTTTGCAGGGGTCCTGAGGAGATTTAGGGAGTTTGGGGCTTTTATTTGGGAATTTTGGGTCTTTAAGGGGATTTTTGGGGGTCTCGGGGGGGGGGTTTTTTTGGAATTTTAGGGGGTTTAAGGGGGTTTTTGGGGGAGAATTAGGGTCGGCAGGGCCGGGAGGGGGCGGGGCTAAAGGGGAAATGGGCGGGGCTAAAGGGGGAGTGGGCGGGGCTAAAGGGGAAATGGGCGTGTCTAAAGGGGGAGTGGGCAGAACTAAGGGGTGGCTTTGCAGGGGTCCTGAGGAGATTTAGGGGGTTTGGGGCTTTTATTTGGGAATTTTGGGTCTTTAAGGGGATTTTTGGGGGTCTCTGGGGGATTTTTTTTTGGAATTTTGGGTGTTTTGGGGGGTTTTTTGGGGGGAATTTGGGTCGGCAGGGCCGGAAGGGGGCGGGGCTAAAGGGGAAATGGGCGGGGCTAAAGGGGCAGTGGGCGGGGCTAAGGGGTGGCTTTGCAGGGGTCCTGAGGAGATTTAGGGGGTTTGGGGCTTTTATTTGGGAATTTTGGGTCTTTAAGGGGATTTTTGGGGGTCTCTGAGGGGGTTTTTTTTGGAATTTTGGGGGTTTTTGGAGGTTTTTTTGGGGGAAATTGGGTCGGCAGGGCCGGGAGGGGGCGGGGCTAAAGGGGAAATGGGCAGGGCTAAGGGGTGGCTTTACAGGGGTCCTGAGGAGATTTAGAGGGTTTGGGGCTTTTATTTGGGAATTTTGGGTCTTTAAGAAGATTTTTGAGGGTCTCTGGGGTTTTTTTTTTCGGAATTTTGGGGTTTTTTGGGGGTTTTTGGGAGGGAATTTGGGTCGGCAGGGCCGGGAGGGGGCGGAGCTAAAGGGGAAATAGGCGGGGCTAGAGGGGGAGTGGGCGGGGCTAAGGGGTGGCTTTGCAGGGGTCCTGAGGAGATTTAGGGGGTTTGGGGCTTTTATTTGGGAATTTTGGGTCTTTAGGGGGATTCTTGGGGGGTCTCTGGGGGGGGTTTTGTGGACTTCTGGGGGTTTTTGGGGTTTTTTTGGGGGGAATTTTAGTCGGCAGGGCCGGGAGGGGGCGGGGATAAAGGGGAAATGGGCGGGGCTAAGGGGTGGCTTTGCAGGGGTCCTGAGGAGATTTAGGGAGTTTGGGGCTTTTATTTGGGAATTTTGGGTCTTTAAGGGGATTTTTGGGGGTCTCTGGGGGGGGGGTTTTTTTGGAATTTTTGGGGGTTTAAGGGGGTTTTTGGGGGAGAATTAGGGTCGGCAGGGCCGGGAGGGGGCGGGGCTAAATGGGAAATGGGCGGGGCTAAAGGGTAGTGGGCGGGGCTAAAGGGGAAATGGGCGTGTCTAAAGGGGGAGTGGGCAGAAATAAGGGGTGGCTTTGCAGGGGTCCTGAGGAGATTTAGGGGGTTTGGGGCTTTTATTTGGGAATTTTGGGTCTTTAAGGGGATTTTTGGGCGTCTCTGGGGGTGGTTTTTTTGGACTTCTGGGGGTTTTTGGGGGGGAATTTGGGTGGGCAGGGCCGGGATGGGGCGGAGCTAAAGGGGAAATGGGCGGGGCTAAAGGGGAAATGGGCGGGGCTAAGAGGTGGCTTTGCAGGGGTCCTGAGGAGATTTAGGGGGTTTGGGGCTTTTATTTGGGAATTTTGGGTCTTTAAGGGGATTTTTGGGGGTCTCTGGGGGATTTTTTTTTGGAATTTTGGGGGTTTTGGGGGGTTTTTTGGGGGGAATTTGGGTGGGCAGGGCCGGGATGGGGCGGGGCTAAAGGGGAAATGGGCGGGGCTAAAGGGGGAGTGGGCGGGGCTAAGGGGTGGCTTTGCAGGGGTCCTGAGGAGATTTAGGGGGTTTGGGGCTTTTATTTGGGAATTTTGGGTCTTTAAGGGGATTTTTGGGGGTCTCTGAGGGGGTTTTTTTTGGAATTTTGGGGGTTTTTGGAGGTTTTTTTGGGGGAAATTGGGTCGGCAGGGCCGGGAGGGGGCGGGGCTAAAGGGGAAATGGGCAGGGCTAAGGGGTGGCTTTACAGGGGTCCTGAGGAGATTTAGGGGGTTTGGGGCTTTTATTTGGGAATTTTGGGTCTTTAAGAAGATTTTTGAGGGTCTCTGGGGTTTTTTTTTTCGGAATTTTGGGGTTTTTTGGGGGTTTTTGGGAGGGAATTTGGGTCGGCAGGGCCGGGAGGGGGCGGAGCTAAAGGGGAAATGGGCGGGGCTAGAGGGGGAGTGGGCGGGGCTAAGGGGTGGCTTTGCAGGGGTCCTGAGGAGATTTAGGGGGTTTGGGGCTTTTATTTGGGAATTTTGGGTCTTTAAGGAGAGTTTTGGGGGTCTCTGGGGTTTTTTTTTTTGAATTTTGGGGGTTTTGGGGGGTTTTTTGGGGGGAATTTGGGTGGGCAGGGCCGGGAGGGGGCGGGGCTAAAGGGGAAATTGGCGGGGCTAAAGGAGGAGTGGGCGGGGCTATGGGGTGGCTTTGCAGGGGTCCTGAGGAGATTTAGGGGGTTTGGGGCTTTTATTTGGGAATTTTGGGTCCTTAAGGGGATTTTTGGGGGTCTCTGGGGGGTTTTTTTTTTTGAATTTTGGGGGGTTTAAGGGGGTTTTTGGGGGAGAATTAGGGTCGGCAGGGCCGGGAGGGGGCGGGGCTAAAGGGGAAATGGGCGGGGCTAAAGGGGGAGTGGGTGGGGCTAAAGGGGAAATGGGCGTGTCTAAAGGGGGAGTGGGCGGAACTAAGGGGTGACTTTGCAGGGGTCCTGAGGAGATTTAGGGGGTTTGGTGTATTATTTGGGAATTTTGGGTCTTTAAGGGGATTTTTGGGCGTCTCTGGGGGGGGTTTTTTTTGGACTTCTGGGGGTTTTTGGGGTTTTTGGGGGGAATTTCTGTTGGCAGGGCCGGGAGGGGGCGGGGATAAAGGGGAAATGGGCGGGGCTAAGGGGTGGCTTTGCAAGAGTCCTGAGGAGATTTAGGGGGTTTGGGGCTTTTATTTGGGAATTTGGGGTCTTTAAGGGGATTTTTGGGGGTCTCTGGGGGGGGTTCTTTTGGACTTCTGGGAGTTTTTGGGGGTTTTTTGGGGGGAATTTTAGTCGGCAGGACCGGGAGGGGGCGGAGCTAAAGGGGAAATGGGAGGGGCTAAAGGGGAAATGGGCGGGGCTAAGGGGTGGCTTTGCAGGGGTCCTGAGGAGATTTAGGGGGTTTGGGGCTTTTATTTGGGAATTTTGGGTCTTTAAGGGGATTCTTGGGGGGTCTCTGGGGGGGGTTTTGTGGACTTCTGGGGGTTTTTGGGGTTTTTTTGGGGGAGAATTTTAGTCGGCAGGGCCGGGAGGGGGCGGGGATAAAGGGGAAATGGGCGGGGCTAAGGGGTGGCTTTGCAAGAGTCCTGAGGAGATTTAGGGGGTTTGGGGCTTTTATTTGGGAATTTTGGGTCTTTAAGGGGATTTTTGGGCGTCTCTGGGGGGGGTTTTTTTGGACTTCTGGGGGTTTTTGGGGGTTTTTTGGGGGGAATTTGGGTCGGCAGGACCGGGAGGGGGCGGAGCTAAAGGGGAAATGGGAGGGGCTAAAGGGGAAATGGGCGGGGCTAAGGGGTGGCTTTGCAGGGGTCCTGAGGAGATTTAGGGAGTTTGGGGCTTTTATTTGGGAATTTTGGGTCTTTAAGGGGATTTTTGGGGGTCTCTGGGGGGGGGGGTGTTTGGAATTTTAGGGGGTTTTTTGGGGGTTTTTGGGGGAGAATTAGGGTCGGCAGGGCCGGGAGGGGGCGGGGCTAAAGGGGAAATGGGCGGGGCTAAAGGGGGAGTGGGCGGGGCTAAAGGGGAAATGGGCGTGTCTAAAGGGGGAGTGGGCAGAACTAAGGGGAGACTTTGCAGGGGTCCTGAGGAGATTTAGGGGGTTTGGGGCTTTTATTTGGGAATTTTGGGACTTTAAGGGGATTTTTGGGCGTCTCTGGGGGGGGTTTTTTTTGGACTTCCTGGGGTTTTTGGGGGTTTTTTGGGGGGAATTTGGGTCGGCAGGGCCGGGAGGGGGCGGAGCTAAAGGGGAAATGGCCGGGGCTAAAGGGGGAGTGGGCGGGGCTAAGGGGTGGCTTTGCAGGGGTCCTGAGGAGATTTAGGGGGTTTGGGGCTTTTATTTGGGAATTTTGGGTCTTTAAGGAGAGTTTTGGGGGTCTCTGGGGGGTTTTTTTTTTGAATTTTGAGGGTTTTGGGGGGTTTTTTGGGGGGAATTTGGGTGGGCAGGGCCGGGAGGGGGCGGGGCTAAAGGGGAAATGGGCGGGGCTAAAGGAGGAGTGGGCGGGGCTAAGGGGTGGCTTTGCAGGGGTCCTGAGGAGATTTAGGGGGTTTGGGGCTTTTATTTGGGAATTTTGGGTCTTTAGGGGGATTCTTGGGGGGTCTCTGGGGGGGGTTTTGTGGACTTCTGGGGGTTTTTGGGGTTTTTTTGGGGGGAATTTTAGTCGGCAGGGCCGGGAGGGGGCGGGGATAAAGGGGAAATGGGCGGGGCTAAGGGGTGGCTTTGCAGGGGTCCTGAGGAGATTTAGGGAGTTTGGGGCTTTTATTTGGGAATTTTGGGTCTTTAAGGGGATTTTTGGGGGTCTCTGGGGGGGGGGTTTTTTTGGAATTTTAGGGGGTTTAAGGGGGTTTTTGGGGGAGAATTAGGGTCGGCAGGGCCGGGAGGGGGCGGGGCTAAAGGGGAAATGGGCGGGGCTAAAGGGGAGTGGGCGGGGCTAAAGGAGAAATGGGCGTGTCTAAAGGGGGAGTGGGCAGAAATAAGGGGTGGCTTTGCAGGGGTCCTGAGGAGATTTAGGGGGTTTGGGGCTTTTATTTGGGAATTTTGGGTCTTTAAGGGGATTTTTGGGCGTCTCTGGGGGTGGTTTTTTTGGACTTCTGGGGGTTTTTGGGGGGGAATTTGGGGGGAATTTGGGTTGGCAGGGCCGGGAGGGGGCGGAGCTAAAGGGGAAATGGGCGGGGCTAAAGGGGAAATGGGCGGGGCTAAGGGGTGGCTTTGCAGGGGTCCTGAGGAGATTTAGGGGGTTTGGGGCTTTTATTTGGGAATTTTGGGTCTTTAAGGGGAGTTTTGGGGGTCTCTGGGGGATTTTTTTTTTGAATTTTGGGGGTTTTGGGGGGTTTTTTGGGGGGAATTTGGGTCGGCAGGGCCGGGAGGGGGCGGGGCTAAAGGGGAAATGGGCGGGGCTAAAGGGGGAGTGGGCGGGGCTAAGGGGTGGCTTTGCAGGGGTCCTGAGGAGATTTAGGGGGTTTGGGGCTTTTATTTGGGAATTTTGGGTCTTTAAGGGGATTTTTGGGGGTCTCTGAGGGGGTTTTTTTTGGAATTTTGGGGGTTTTTGGAGGTTTTTTTGGGGGAAATTGGGTCGGCAGGGCCGGGAGGGGGCGGGGCTAAAGGGGAAATGGGCAGGGCTAAGGGGTGGCTTTACAGGGGTCCTGAGGAGATTTAGGGGGTTTGGGGCTTTTATTTGGGAATTTTGGGTCTTTAAGAAGATTTTTGAGGGTCTCTGGGGTTTTTTTTTTCGGAATTTTGGGGTTTTTTGGGGGTTTTTGGGAGGGAATTTGGGTCGGCAGGGCCGGGAGGGGGCGGAGCTAAAGGGGAAATGGGCGGGGCTAAAGGGGAGTGGGCGGGGCTAAGGGGTGGCTTTGCACGGGTCCTGAGGAGATTTAGGGGGTTTGGGGCTTTTATTTGGGAATTTTGGGTCTTTAAGGAGAGTTTTGGGGGTCTCTGGGGGGTTTTTTTTTTGAATTTTGGGGGTTTTGGGGGGTTTTTTGGGGGGAATTTGGGTGGGCAGGGCCGGGAGGGGGCGGGGCTAAAGGGGAAATGGGCGGGGCTAAAGGAGGAGTGGGCGGGGCTATGGGGTGGCTTTGCAGGGGTCCTGAGGAGATTTAGGGGGTTTGGGGCTTTTATTTGGGAATTTTGGGTCTTTAAGGGGATTTTTGGGCGTCTCTGGGGGTGGTTTTTTTGGACTTCTGGGGGTTTTTGGGGGGGAATTTGGGGGGAATTTGGGTTGGCAGGGCCGGGAGGGGGCGGAGCTAAAGGGGAAATGGGCGGGGCTAAAGGGGAAATGGGCGGGGCTAAGGGGTGGCTTTGCAGGGGTCCTGAGGAGATTTAGGGGGTTTGGGGCTTTTATTTGGGAATTTTGGGTCTTTAAGGGGAGTTTTGGGGGTCTCTGGGGGATTTTTTTTTTGAATTTTGGGGGTTTTGGGGGGTTTTTTGGGGGGAATTTGGGTCGGCAGGGCCGGGAGGGGGCGGGGCTAAAGGGGAAATGGGCGGGGCTAAAGGGGGAGTGGGCGGGGCTAAGGGGTGGCTTTGCAGGGGTCCTGAGGAGATTTAGGGGGTTTGGGGCTTTTATTTGGGAATTTTGGGTCTTTAAGGGGATTTTTGGGGGTCTCTGAGGGGGTTTTTTTTGGAATTTTGGGGGTTTTTGGAGGTTTTTTTGGGGGAAATTGGGTCGGCAGGGCCGGGAGGGGGCGGGGCTAAAGGGGAAATGGGCAGGGCTAAGGGGTGGCTTTACAGGGGTCCTGAGGAGATTTAGGGGGTTTGGGGCTTTTATTTGGGAATTTTGGGTCTTTAAGAAGATTTTTGAGGGTCTCTGGGGTTTTTTTTTTCGGAATTTTGGGGTTTTTTGGGGGTTTTTGGGAGGGAATTTGGGTCGGCAGGGCCGGGAGGGGGCGGAGCTAAAGGGGAAATGGGCGGGGCTAAAGGGGACTGGGCGGGGCTAAGGGGTGGCTTTGCAGGGGTCCTGAGGAGATTTAGGGGGTTTGGGGCTTTTATTTGGGAATTTTGGGTCTTTAAGGAGAGTTTTGGGGGTCTCTGGGGGGTTTTTTTTTTGAATTTTGGGGGTTTTGGGGGGTTTTTTGGGGGGAATTTGGGTGGGCAGGGCCGGGAGGGGGCGGGGATAAAGGGGAAATGGGCGGGGCTAAGGGGTGGCTTTGCAAGAGTCCTGAGGAGATTTAGGGGGTTTGGGGCTTTTATTTGGGAATTTGGGGTCTTTAAGGGGATTTTTGGGGGTCTCTGGGGGGGGTTCTTTTGGACTTCTGGGAGTTTTTGGGGGTTTTTTGGGGGGAATTTTAGTCGGCAGGACCGGGAGGGGGCGGAGCTAAAGGGGAAATGGGAGGGGCTGAAGGGGAAATGGGCGGGGCTAAGGCGTGGCTTTGCAGGGGTCCTGAGGAGATTTAGGGGGTTTGGGGCTTTTATTTGGGAATTTTGGGTCTTTAAGGGGATTCTTGGGGGGTCTCTGGGGGGGGTTTTGTGGACTTCTGGGGGTTTTTGGGGTTTTTTTGGGGGAGAATTTTAGTCGGCAGGGCCGGGAGGGGGCGGGGCTAAAGGGGAAATGGGCGGGGCTAAGGGGTGGCTTTGCAGGGGTCCTGAGGAGATTTAGGGAGTTTGGGGCTTTTATTTGGGAATTTTGGGTCTTTAAGGGGATTTTTGGGGGTCTCTGGGGGGGGGGGTGTTTGGAATTTTAGGGGGTTTTTTGGGGGTTTTTGGGGGAGAATTAGGGTCGGCAGGGCCGGGAGGGGGCGGGGCTAAAGGGGAAATGGGCGGGGCTAAAGGGGGAGTGGGCGGGGCTAAAGGGGAAATGGGCGTGTCTAAAGGGGGAGTGGGCAGAACTAAGGGGAGACTTTGCAGGGGTCCTGAGGAGATTTAGGGGGTTTGGGGCTTTTATTTGGGAATTTTGGGACTTTAAGGGGATTTTTGGGCGTCTCTGGGGGGGGTTTTTTTGGACTTCCTGGGGTTTTTGGGGGTTTTTTGGGGGGAATTTGGGTTGGCAGGGCCGGGAGGGGGCGGAGCTAAAGGGGAAATGGGCGGGGCTAAAGGGGGAGTGGGCGGGGCTAAGGGGTGGCTCTGCAGGGGTCCTGAGGAGATTTAGGGGGTTTGGGGCTTTTATTTGGGAATTTTGGGTCTTTAAGGGGATGTTTGTGGGTCTCTGGGGGGTTTTTTTTTGGAATTTTGGGGTTTTTTGGGGGTTTTTGGGAGGGAATTTGGGTCGGCAGGGCCCGGAGGGGGCGGAGCTAAAGGGGAAATGGCCGGGGCTAAAGGGGGAGTGGGCGGGGCTAAGGGGTGGCTCTGCAGGGGTCCTGAGGAGATTTAGGGGGTTTGGGGCTTTTATTTGGGAATTTTGGGTCTTTAAGGGGAGTTTTGGGGCTCTCTGGGGTTTTTTTTTTTGGAATTTTGAGGGTTTTGGGGGGTTTTTTGGGGGGAATTTGGGTGGGCAGGGCCGGGAGGGGGCGGGGCTAAAGGGGAAATGGGCAGGGCTAAGGGGTGGCTTTACAGGGGTCCTGAGGAGATTTAGGGGGTTTGGGGCTTTTATTTGGGAATTTTGGGTCTTTAAGAAGATTTTTGAGGGTCTCTGGGGTTTTTTTTTTCGGAATTTTGGGGTTTTTTGGGGGTTTTTGGGAGGGAATTTGGGTCGGCAGGGCCGGGAGGGGGCGGAGCTAAAGGGGAAATGGGCGGGGCTAGAGGGGGAGTGGGCGGGGCTAAGGGGTGGCTTTGCAGGGGTCCTGAGGAGATTTAGGGGGTTTGGGGCTTTTATTTGGGAATTTTGGGTCTTTAAGGAGAGTTTTGGGGGTCTCTGGGGGGTTTTTTTTTTTGAATTTTGGGGGGTTTAAGGGGGTTTTTGGGGGAGAATTAGGGTCGGCAGGGCCGGGAGGGGGCGGGGCTAAAGGGGAAATGGGCGGGGCTAAAGGGGGAGTGGGCGGGGCTAAAGGGGAAATGGGCGTGTCTAAAGGGGGAGTGGGCGGAACTAAGGGGTGACTTTGCAGGGGTCCTGAGGAGATTTAGGGGGTTTGGTGTATTATTTGGGAATTTTGGGTCTTTAAGGGGATTTTTGGGCGTCTCTGGGGGGGGTTTTTTTGGACTTCTGGGGGTTTTTGGGGTTTTTGGGGGGAATTTCTGTTGGCAGGGCCGGGAGGGGGCGGGGATAAAGGGGAAATGGGCGGGGCTAAGGGGTGGCTTTGCAAGAGTCCTGAGGAGATTTAGGGGGTTTGGGGCTTTTATTTGGGAATTTTGGGTCTTTAAGGGGATTTTTGGGGGTCTCTGGGGGGGATTCTTTTGGACTTCTGGGAGTTTTTGGGGGTTTTTTGGGGGGAATTTTAGTCGGCAGGACCGGGAGGGGGCGGAGCTAAAGGGGAAATGGGAGGGGCTAAAGGGGAAATGGGCGGGGCTAAGGGGTGGCTTTGCAGGGGTCCTGAGGAGATTTAGGGGGTTTGGGGCTTTTATTTGGGAATTTTGGGTCTTTAAGGGGATTCTTGGGGGGTCTCTGGGGGGGGTTTTGTGGACTTCTGGGGGTTTTTGGGGTTTTTTTGGGGGGAATTTGAGTCGGCAGGGCCGGGAGGGGGCGGGGATAAAGGGGAAATGGGCGGGGCTAAGGGGTGGCTTTGCAGGGGTCCTGAGGAGATTTAGGGAGTTTGGGGCTTTTATTTGGGAATTTTGGGTCTTTAAGGGGATTTTTGGGGGTCTCTGGGGGGGGGGGTGTTTGGAATTTTAGGGGGTTTTTTGGGGGTTTTTGGGGGAGAATTAGGGTCGGCAGGGCCGGGAGGGGGCGGGGCTAAAGGGGAAATGGGTGGGGCTAAAGGGGGAGTGGGCGGGGCTAAAGGGGAAATGGGCGTGTCTAAAGGGGGAGTGGGCAGAACTAAGGGGAGACTTTGCAGGGGTCCTGAGGAGATTTAGGGGGTTTGGGGCTTTTATTTGGGAATTTTGGGACTTTAAGGGGATTTTTGGGCGTCTCTGGGGGGGGTTTTTTTGGACTTCCTGGGGTTTTTGGGGGTTTTTTGGGGGGAATTTGGGTCGGCAGGGCCGGGAGGGGGCGGAGCTAAAGGGGAAATGGCCGGGGCTAAAGGGGGAGTGGGCGGGGCTAAGGGGTGGCTTTGCAGGGGTCCTGAGGAGATTTAGGGGGTTTGGGGCTTTTATTTGGGAATTTTGGGTCTTTAAGGAGAGTTTTGGGGGTCTCTGGGGGGTTTTTTTTTTGAATTTTGAGGGTTTTGGGGGGTTTTTTGGGGGGAATTTGGGTGGGCAGGGCCGGGAGGGGGCGGGGCTAAAGGGGAAATGGGCGGGGCTAAAGGAGGAGTGGGCGGGGTTATGGGGTGGCTTTGCAGGGGTCCTGAGGAGATT
Organism: Aphelocoma coerulescens; assembly: GCF_041296385.1. NCBI lineage: Eukaryota > Metazoa > Chordata > Aves > Passeriformes > Corvidae > Aphelocoma > Aphelocoma coerulescens. Next base: position 1,060,588 of record NW_027183804.1, on the reverse strand, counting down.
TAGGGGGTTTGGGGCTTTTATTTGGGAATTTTGGGTCTTTAGGGGGATTCTTGGGGGGTCTCTGGGGGGGGGGGTTTTTTGGAATTTTAGGGGGTTTAAGGGGGTTTTTGGGGGAGAATTAGGGTCGGCAGGGCCGGGAGGGGGCGGGGCTAAAGGGGAAATGGGCGGGGCTAAAGGGGAGTGGGCAGGGCTAAAGGGGAAATGGGCGTGTCTAAAGGGGGAGTGGGCAGAAATAAGGGGTGGCTTTGCAGGGGTCCTGAGGAGATTTAGGGGGTTTGGGGCTTTTATTTGGGAATTTTGGGTCTTTAAGGGGATTTTTGGGCGTCTCTGGGGGTGGTTTTTTTGGACTTCTGGGGGTTTTTGGGGGGGAATTTGGGTGGGCAGGGCCGGGAGGGGGCGGAGCTAAAGGGGAAATGGCCGGGGCTAAAGGGGAAATGGGCGGGGCTAAGGGGTGGCTTTGCAGGGGTCCTGAGGAGATTTAGGGGGTTTGGGGCTTTTATTTGGGAATTTTGGGTCTTTAAGGGGAGTTTTGGGGGTCTCTGGGGGATTTTTTTTTGGAATTTTGGGGGTTTTGGGGGGTTTTTTGGGGGGAATTTGGGTCGGCAGGGCCGGGAGGGGGCGGGGCTAAAGGGGAAATGGGCGGGGCTAAAGGGGGAGTGGGCGGGGCTAAGGGGTGGCTTTGCAGGGGTCCTGAGGAGATTTAGGGGGTTTGGGGCTTTTATTTGGGAATTTTGGGTCTTTAAGGGGATTTTTGGGGGTCTCTGAGGGGGTTTTTTTTGGAATTTTGGGGGTTTTTGGAGGTTTTTTTGGGGGAAATTGGGTCGGCAGGGCCGGGAGGGGGCGGGGCTAAAGGGGAAATGGGCAGGGCTAAGGGGTGGCTTTACAGGGGTCCTGAGGAGATTTAGGGGGTTTGGGGCTTTTATTTGGGAATTTTGGGTCTTTAAGAAGATTTTTGAGGGTCTCTGGGGTTTTTTTTTTCGGAATTTTGGGGTTTTTTGGGGGTTTTTGGGAGGGAATTTGGGTCGGCAGGGCCGGGAGGGGGCGGAGCTAAAGGGGAAATGGGCGGGGCTAAAGGGGGAGTGGGCGGGGCTAAAGGGGAAATGGGCGTGTCTAAAGGGGGAGTGGGCGGAACTAAGGGGTGACTTTGCAGGGGTCCTGAGGAGATTTAGGGGGTTTGGTGTATTATTTGGGAATTTTGGGTCCTTAAGGGGATTTTTGGGGGTCTCTGGGGGGTTTTTTTTTTTTAATTTTGGGGGGTTTAAGGGGGTTTTTGGGGGAGAATTAGGGTCGGCAGGGCCGGGAGGGGGCGGGGCTAAAGGGGAAATGGGCGGGGCTAAAGGGGGAGTGGGCGGGGCTAAAGGGGAAATGGGCGTGTCTAAAGGGGGAGTGGGCGGAACTAAGGGGTGACTTTGCAGGGGTCCTGAGGAGATTTAGGGGGTTTGGTGTATTATTTGGGAATTTTGGGTCTTTAAGGGGATTTTTGGGCGTCTCTGGGGGGGGTTTTTTTGGACTTCTGGGGGTTTTTGGGGTTTTTGGGGGGAATTTCTGTTGGCAGGGCCGGGAGGGGGCGGGGATAAAGGGGAAATGGGCGGGGCTAAGGGGTGGCTTTGCAAGAGTCCTGAGGAGATTTAGGGGGTTTGGGGCTTTTATTTGGGAATTTGGGGTCTTTAAGGGGATTTTTGGGGGTCTCTGGGGGGGGTTCTTTTGGACTTCTGGGAGTTTTTGGGGGTTTTTTGGGGGGAATTTTAGTCGGCAGGACCGGGAGGGGGCGGAGCTAAAGGGGAAATGGGAGGGGCTGAAGGGGAAATGGGCGGGGCTAAGGCGTGGCTTTGCAGGGGTCCTGAGGAGATTTAGGGGGTTTGGGGCTTTTATTTGGGAATTTTGGGTCTTTAAGGGGATTCTTGGGGGGTCTCTGGGGGGGGTTTTGTGGACTTCTGGGGGTTTTGGGGGTTTTTTTGGGGGAGAATTTTAGTCGGCAGGGCCGGGAGGGGGCGGGGATAAAGGGGAAATGGGCGGGGCTAAGGGGTGGCTTTGCAAGAGTCCTGAGGAGATTTAGGGGGTTTGGGGCTTTTATTTGGGAATTTTGGGTCTTTAAGGGGATTTTTGGGCGTCTCTGGGGGGGGTTTTTTTGGACTTCTGGGGGTTTTTGGGGGTTTTTTGGGGGGAATTTGGGTCGGCAGGACCGGGAGGGGGCGGAGCTAAAGGGGAAATGGGAGGGGCTAAAGGGGAAATGGGCGGGGCTAAGGGGTGGCTTTGCAGGGGTCCTGAGGAGATTTAGGGGGTTTGGGGCTTTTATTTGGGAATTTTGGGTCTTTAAGGGGATTCTTGGGGGGTCTCTGGGGGGGGTTTTGTGGACTTCTGGGGGTTTTTGGGGTTTTTTTGGGGGGAATTTGAGTCGGCAGGGCCGGGAGTGGGCGGGGATAAAGGGGAAATGGGCGGGGCTAAGGGGTGGCTTTGCAGGGGTCCTGAGGAGATTTAGGGAGTTTGGGGCTTTTATTTGGGAATTTTGGGTCTTTAAGGGGATTTTTGGGGGTCTCTGGGGGGGGGGGGGGATTGGAATTTTAGGGGGTTTTTTGGGGGTTTTTGGGGGAGAATTAGGGTCGGCAGGGCCGGGAGGGGGCGGGGCTAAAGGGGAAATGGGCGGGGCTAAAGGGGGAGTGGGCGGGGCTAAAGGGGAAATGGGCGTGTCTAAAGGGGGAGTGGGCAGAACTAAGGGGAGACTTTGCAGGGGTCCTGAGGAGATTTAGGGGGTTTGGGGCTTTTATTTGGGAATTTTGGGACTTTAAGGGGATTTTTGGGCGTCTCTGGGGGGGGTTTTTTTGGACTTCCTGGGGTTTTTGGGGGTTTTTTGGGGGGAATTTGGGTTGGCAGGGCCGGGAGGGGGCGGAGCTAAAGGGGAAATGGGCGGGGTTAAAGGGGGAGTGGGCGGGGCTAAGGGGTGGCTTTGCAGGGGTCCTGAGGAGATTTAGGGGGTTTGGGGCTTTTATTTGGGAATTTTGGGTCTTTAAGGGGATGTTTGTGGGTCTCTGGGGGGTTTTTTTTTGGAATTTTGGGGTTTTTTGGGGGTTTTTGGGAGGGAATTTGGGTCGACAGGGCCCGGAGGGGGCGGAGCTAAAGGGGAAATGGCCGGGGCTAAAGGGGGAGTGGGCGGGGCTATGGGGTGGCTTTGCAGGGGTCCTGAGGAGATTTAGGGGGTTTGGGGCTTTTATTTGGGAATTTTGGGTCCTTAAGGGGATTTTTGGGGGTCTCTGGGGGGGTTTTTTTTTGGAATTTTAGGGGGTTTAAGGGGGTTTTTGGGGGAGAATTAGGGTCGGCAGGGCCGGGAGGGGGCGGGGCTAAAGGGGAAATGGGCGTGTCTAAAGGGGGAGTGGGCGGGGCTAAGGGGTGGCTTTGCAGGGGTCCTGAGGAGATTTAGGGGGTTTGGGGCTTTTATTTGGGAATTTTGGGTCTTTAAGGGGATTTTTGGGGGTCTCTGAGGGGGTTTTTTTTGGAATTTTGGGGGTTTTTGGAGGTTTTTTTGGGGGAAATTGGGTCGGCAGGGCCGGGAGGGGGCGGGGCTAAAGGGGAAATGGGCAGGGCTAAGAAGGAGTGGGCAGGGCTAAAGGGGAAATGGGCGTGTCTAAAGGGGGAGTGGGCAGAAATAAGGGGTGGCTTTGCAGGGGTCCTGAGGAGATTTAGGGGGTTTGGGGCTTTTATTTGGGAATTTTGGGTCTTTAAGGGGATTTTTGGGCGTCTCTGGGGGTGGTTTTTTTGGACTTCTGGGGGTTTTTGGGGGGGAATTTGGGTGGGCAGGGCCGGGAGGGGGCGGAGCTAAAGGGGAAATGGGCGGGGCTAAAGGGGAAATGGGCGGGGCTAAGGGGTGGCTTTGCAGGGGTCCTGAGGAGATTTAGGGGGTTTGGGGCTTTTATTTGGGAATTTTGGGTCTTTAAGGGGAGTTTTGGGGGTCTCTGGGGGATTTTTTTTTGGAATTTTGGGGGTTTTGGGGGGTTTTTTGGGGGGAATTTGGGTCGGCAGGGCCGGGAGGGGGCGGGGCTAAAGGGGAAATGGGCGGGGCTAAAGGGGGAGTGGGCGGGGCTAAGGGGTGGCTTTGCAGGGGTCCTGAGGAGATTTAGGGGGTTTGGGGCTTTTATTTGGGAATTTTGGGTCTTTAAGGGGATTTTTGGGGGTCTCTGAGGGGTTTTTTTTTGGAATTTTGGGGGTTTTTGGAGGTTTTTTTGGGGGAAATTGGGTCGGCAGGGCCGGGAGGGGGCGGGGCTAAAGGGGAAATGGGCAGGGCTAAGGGGTGGCTTTACAGGGGTCCTGAGGAGATTTAGGGGGTTTGGGGCTTTTATTTGGGAATTTTGGGTCTTTAAGAAGATTTTTGAGGGTCTCTGGGGTTTTTTTTTTCGGAATTTTGGGGTTTTTTGGGGGTTTTTGGGAGGGAATTTGGGTCGGCAGGGCCGGGAGGGGGCGGAGCTAAAGGGGAAATGGGCGGGGCTAAAGGGGACTGGGCGGGGCTAAGGGGTGGCTTTGCACGGGTCCTGAGGAGATTTAGGGGGTTTGGGGCTTTTATTTGGGAATTTTGGGTCTTTAAGGAGAGTTTTGGGGGTCTCTGGGGGGTTTTTTTTTTGAATTTTGGGGGTTTTGGGGGGTTTTTGGGGGGGAATTTGGGTGGGCAGGGCCGGGAGGGGGCGGGGCTAAAGGGGAAATGGGCGGGGCTAAAGGAGGAGTGGGCGGGGCTATGGGGTGGCTTTGCAGGGGTCCTGAGGAGATTTAGGGGGTTTGGGGCTTTTATTTGGGAATTTTGGGTCCTTAAGGGGATTTTTGGGGGTCTCTGGGGGGTTTTTTTTTTTGAATTTTGGGGGGTTTAAGGGGGTTTTTGGGGGAGAATTAGGGTCGGCAGGGCCGGGAGGGGGCGGGGCTAAAGGGGAAATGGGCGGGGCTAAAGGGGGAGTGGGCAGGGCTAAAGGGGAAATGGGCGTGTCTAAAGGGGGAGTGGGCGGAACTAAGGGGTGACTTTGCAGGGGTCCTGAGGAGATTTAGGGGGTTTGGTGTATTATTTGGGAATTTTGGGTCTTTAAGGGGATTTTTGGGCGTCTCTGGGGGGGGTTTTTTTTGGACTTCTGGGGGTTTTTGGGGTTTTTGGGGGGAATTTCTGTTGGCAGGGCCAGGAGGGGGCGGGGATAAAGGGGAAATGGGCGGGGCTAAGGGGTGGCTTTGCAAGAGTCCTGAGGAGATTTAGGGGGTTTGGGGCTTTTATTTGGGAATTTGGGGTCTTTAAGGGGATTTTTGGGGGTCTCTGGGGGGGGTTCTTTTGGACTTCTGGGAGTTTTTGGGGGTTTTTTGGGGGGAATTTTAGTCGGCAGGACCGGGAGGGGGCGGAGCTAAAGGGGAAATGGGAGGGGCTGAAGGGGAAATGGGCGGGGCTAAGGCGTGGCTTTGCAGGGGTCCTGAGGAGATTTAGGGGGTTTGGGGCTTTTATTTGGGAATTTTGGGTCTTTAAGGGGATTCTTGGGGGGTCTCTGGGGGGGGTTTTGTGGACTTCTGGGGGTTTTTGGGGTTTTTTTGGGGGAGAATTTTAGTCGGCAGGGCCGGGAGGGGGCGGGGATAAAGGGGAAATGGGCGGGGCTAAGGGGTGGCTTTGCAAGAGTCCTGAGGAGATTTAGGGGGTTTGGGGCTTTTATTTGGGAATTTTGGGTCTTTAAGGGGATTTTTGGGCGTCTCTGGGGGGGGTTTTTTTGGACTTCTGGGGGTTTTTGGGGGTTTTTTGGGGGGAATTTGGGTCGGCAGGACCGGGAGGGGGCGGAGCTAAAGGGGAAATGGGAGGGGCTAAAGGGGAAATGGGCGGGGCTAAGGGGTGGCTTTGCAGGGGTCCTGAGGAGATTTAGGGGGTTTGGGGCTTTTATTTGGGAATTTTGGGTCTTTAAGGGGATTCTTGGGGGGTCTCTGGGGGGGGTTTTGTGGACTTCTGGGGGTTTTGGGGGTTTTTTTGGGGGGAATTTGAGTCGGCAGGGCCGGGAGTGGGCGGGGATAAAGGGGAAATGGGCGGGGCTAAGGGGTGGCTTTGCAGGGGTCCTGAGGAGATTTAGGGAGTTTGGGGCTTTTATTTGGGAATTTTGGGTCTTTAAGGGGATTTTTGGGGGTCTCTGGGGGGGGGGGTGTTTGGAATTTTAGGGGGTTTTTTGGGGGTTTTTGGGGGAGAATTAGGGTCGGCAGGGCCGGGAGGGGGCGGGGCTAAAGGGGAAATGGGCGGGGCTAAAGGGGGAGTGGGCGGGGCTAAAGGGGAAATGGGCGTGTCTAAAGGGGGAGTGGGCAGAACTAAGGGGAGACTTTGCAGGGGTCCTGAGGAGATTTAGGGGGTTTGGGGCTTTTATTTGGGAATTTTGGGACTTTAAGGGGAGTTTTGGGCGTCTCTGGGGGGGGTTTTTTTTGGACTTCCTGGGGTTTTTGGGGGTTTTTTGGGGGGAATTTGGGTTGGCAGGGCCGGGAGGGGGCGGAGCTAAAGGGGAAATGGGCGGGGTTAAAGGGGGAGTGGGCGGGGCTAAGGGGTGGCTTTGCAGGGGTCCTGAGGAGATTTAGGGGGTTTGGGGCTTTTATTTGGGAATTTTGGGTCTTTAAGGGGATGTTTGTGGGTCTCTGGGGGGTTTTTTTTTGGAATTTTGGGGTTTTTTGGGGGTTTTTGGGAGGGAATTTGGGTCGGCAGGGCCCGGAGGGGGCGGAGCTAAAGGGGAAATGGCCGGGGCTAAAGGGGGAGTGGGCGGGGCTATGGGGTGGCTTTGCAGGGGTCCTGAGGAGATTTAGGGGGTTTGGGGCTTTTATTTGGGAATTTTGGGTCCTTAAGGGGATTTTTGGGGGTCTCTGGGGGGGTTTTTTTTTGGAATTTTAGGGGGTTTAAGGGGGTTTTTGGGGGAGAATTAGGGTCGGCAGGGCCGGGAGGGGGCGGGGCTAAAGGGGAAATGGGCGGGGCTAAAGGGGGAGTGGGCGGGGCTAAGGGGTGGCTTTGCAGGGGTCCTGAGGAGATTTAGGGGGTTTGGTGTATTATTTGGGAATTTTGGGTCTTTAAGGGGATTTTTGGGCGTCTCTGGGGGGGGTTTTTTTGGACTTCTGGGGGTTTTTGGTGTTTTTTGGGGGGAATTTCTGTTGGCAGGGCCGGGAGGGGGCGGGGCTAAAGGGGGAGTGGGCGGGGCTAAGGGGTGGCTTTGCAGGAGTCCTGAGGAGATTTAGGGGGTTTGGGGCTTTTATTTGGGAATTTTGGGTCTTTAAGGGGATTTTTGGGCGTCTCTGGGGGGGGTTTTTTTGGACTTCTGGGGGTTTTTGGGGGTTTTTTGGGGGGAATTTGGGTCGGCAGGACCGGGAGGGGGCGGAGCTAAAGGGGAAATGGGAGGGGCTAAAGGGGAAATGGGCGGGGCTGAGGGGTGGCTTTGCAGGGGTCCTGAGGAGATTTAGGGGGTTTGGGGCTTTTATTTGGGAATTTTGGGTCTTTAGGGGGATTCTTGGGGGGTCTCTGGGGGGGGTTTTGTGGACTTCTGGGGGTTTTTGGGTTTTTTTTGGGGGGAATTTTAGTCGGCAGGGCCGGGAGGGGGCGGGGATAAAGGGGAAATGGGCGGGGCTAAGGGGTGGCTTTGCAGGGGTCCTGAGGAGATTTAGGGAGTTTGGGGCTTTTATTTGGGAATTTTGGGTCTTTAAGGGGATTTTTGGGGGTCTCTGGGGGGGGGGGGTTTTTTGGAATTTTAGGGGGTTTAAGGGGGTTTTTGGGGGAGAATTAGGGTCGGCAGGGCCGGGAGGGGGCGGGGCTAAAGGGGAAATGGGCGGGGCTAAAGGGGAGTGGGCGGGGCTAAAGGGGAAATGGGCGTGTCTAAAGGGGGAGTGGGCAGAACTAAGGGGTGGCTTTGCAGGGGTCCTGAGGAGATTTAGGGGGTTTGGGGCTTTTATTTGGGAATTTTGGGTCTTTAAGGGGATTTTTGTGGGTCTCTGGGGGATTTTTTTTTGGAATTTTGTATGTTTTGGGGGGTTTTTTGGGGGGAATTTGGGTCGGCAGGGCCGGAAGGGGGTGGGGCTAAAGGGGAAATGGGCGGGGCTAAAGGGGGAGTGGGCGGGGCTAAGGGGTGGCTTTGCAGGGGTCCTGAGGAGATTTAGGGGGTTTGGGGCTTTTATTTGGGAATTTTGGGTCTTTAAGGGGATTTTTGGGGGTCTCTGAGGGGGTTTTTTTTGGAATTTTGGGGGTTTTTGGAGGTTTTTTTGGGGGAAATTGGGTCGGCAGGGCCGGGAGGGGGCGGGGCTAAAGGGGAAATGGGCAGGGCTAAGGGGTGGCTTTACAGGGGTCCTGAGGAGATTTAGGGGGTTTGGGGCTTTTATTTGGGAATTTTGGGTCTTTAAGAAGATTTTTGAGGGTCTCTGGGGTTTTTTTTTTCGGAATTTTGGGGTTTTTTGGGGGTTTTTGGGAGGGAATTTGGGTCGGCAGGGCCGGGAGGGGGCGGAGCTAAAGGGGAAATAGGCGGGGCTAGAGGGGGAGTGGGCGGGGCTAAGGGGTGGCTTTGCAGGGGTCCTGAGGAGATTTAGGGGGTTTGGGGCTTTTATTTGGGAATTTTGGGTCTTTAAGGAGAGTTTTGGGGGTCTCTGGGGGGTTTTTTTTTTGAATTTTGGGGGTTTTGGGGGGTTTTTTGGGGGGAATTTGGGTGGGCAGGGCCATGAGGGGGCGGGGCTAAAGGGGAAATGGGCGGGGCTAAAGGGGGAGTGGGCGGGGCTATGGAGTGGCTTTGCAGGGGTCCTGAGGAGATTTAGGGGGTTTGGGGCTTTTATTTGGGAATTTTGGGTCTTTAGGGGGATTCTTGGGGGGTCTCTGGGGGGGGTTTTGTGGACTTCTGGGGGTTTTTGGGGTTTTTTTGGGGGGAATTTTAGTCGGCAGGGCCGGGAGGGGGCGGGGATAAAGGGGAAATGGGCGGGGCTAAGGGGTGGCTTTGCAGGGGTCCTGAGGAGATTTAGGGAGTTTGGGGCTTTTATTTGGGAATTTTGGGTCTTTAAGGGGATTTTTGGGGGTCTCTGGGGGGGGGGTTTTTTTGGAATTTTAGGGGGTTTAAGGGGGTTTTTGGGGGAGAATTAGGGTCGGCAGGGCCGGGAGGGGGCGGGGCTAAAGGGGAAATGGGTGGGGCTAAAGGGGGAGTGGGCGGGGCTAAAGGGGAAATGGGCGTGTCTAAAGGGGGAGTGGGCAGAAATAAGGGGGGGCTTTGCAGGGGTCCTGAGGAGATTTAGGGGGTTTGGGGCTTTTATTTGGGAATTTTGGGTCTTTAAGGGGATTTTTGGGCGTCTCTGGGGGTGGTTTTTTTGGACTTCTGGGGGTTTTTGGGGGGGAATTTGGGTGGGCAGGGCCGGGAGGGGGCGGAGCTAAAGGGGAAATGGGCGGGGCTAAAGGGGAAATGGGCGGGGCTAAGGGGTGGCTTTGCAGGGGTCCTGAGGAGATTTAGGGAGTTTGGGGCTTTTATTTGGGAATTTTGGGTCTTTAAGGGGATTTTTGGGGGTCTCTGGGGGATTTTTTTTTGGAATTTTGGGGGTTTTGGGGGGTTTTTTGGGGGGAATTTGGGTCGGCAGGGCCGGGAGGGGGCGGGGCTAAAGGGGAAATGGGCGGGGCTAAGGGGTGGCTTTGCAGGGGTCCTGAGGAGATTTAGGGGGTTTGGGGCTTTTATTTGGGAATTTTGGGTCTTTAAGGGGATTTTTGGGGGTCTCTGAGGGGGTTTTTTTTGGAATTTTGGGGGTTTTTGGAGGTTTTTTTGGGGGAAATTGGGTCGGCAGGGCCGGGAGGGGGCAGGGCTAAAGGGGAAATGGGCAGGGCTAAGGGGTGGCTTTACAGGGGTCCTGAGGAGATTTAGGGGGTTTGGGGCTTTTATTTGGGAATTTTGGGTCTTTAAGAAGATTTTTGAGGGTCTCTGGGGTTTTTTTTTTCGGAATTTTGGGGTTTTTTGGGGGTTTTTGGGAGGGAATTTGGGTCGGCAGGGCCGGGAGGGGGCGGAGCTAAAGGGGAAATGGGCGGGGCTAGAGGGGGAGTGGGCGGGGCTAAGGGGTGGCTTTGCAGGGGTCCTGAGGAGATTTAGGGGGTTTGGGGCTTTTATTTGGGAATTTTGGGTCTTTAAGGAGAGTTTTGGGGGTCTCTGGGGGGTTTTTTTTTTGAATTTTGGGGGTTTTGGGGGGTTTTTTGGGGGGAATTTGGGTGGGCAGGGCCGGGAGGGGGCGGGGCTAAAGGGGAAATGGGCAGGGCTAAAGGAGGAGTGGGCGGGGCTATGGGGTGGCTTTGCAGGGGTCCTGAGGAGATTTAGGGGGTTTGGGGCTTTTATTTGGGAATTTTGGGTCCTTAAGGGGATTTTTGGGGGTCTCTGGGGGGTTTTTTTTTTTGAATTTTGGGGGGTTTAAGGGGGTTTTTGGGGGAGAATTAGGGTCGGCAGGGCCGGGAGGGGGCGGGGCTAAAGGGGAAATGGGCGGGGCTAAAGGGGGAGTGGGCGGGGCTAAAGGGGAAATGGGCGTGTCTAAAGGGGGAGTGGGCGGAACTAAGGGGTGACTTTGCAGGGGTCCTGAGGAGATTTAGGGGGTTTGGTGTATTATTTGGGAATTTTGGGTCTTTAAGGGGATTTTTGGGCGTCTCTGGGGGGGGTTTTTTTTGGACTTCTGGGGGTTTTTGGGGTTTTTGGGGGGAATTTCTGTTGGCAGGGCCGGGAGGGGGCGGGGATAAAGGGGAAATGGGCGGGGCTAAGGGGGAAATGGGCGGGGCTAAGGGGTGGCTTTGCAGGGGTCCTGAGGAGATTTAGGGGGTTTGGGGCTTTTATTTGGGAATTTTGGGTCTTTAAGGGGATTCTTGGGGGGTCTCTGGGGGGGGTTTTGTGGACTTCTGGGGGTTTTTGGGGTTTTTTTGGGGGAGAATTTTAGTCGGCAGGGCCGGGAGGGGGCGGGGATAAAGGGGAAATGGGCGGGGCTAAGGGGTGGCTTTGCAGGGGTCCTGAGGAGATTTAGGGGGTTTGGGGCTTTTATTTGGGAATTTTGGGTCTTTAAGGGGATTTTTGGGCGTCTCTGGGGGGGGTTTTTTTGGACTTCTGGGGGTTTTTGGGGGTTTTTTGGGGGGAATTTGGGTCGGCAGGACCGGGAGGGGGCGGAGCTAAAGGGGAAATGGGAGGGGCTAAAGGGGAAATGGGCGGGGCTAAGGGGTGGCTTTGCAGGGGTCCTGAGGAGATTTAGGGGGTTTGGGGCTTTTATTTGGGAATTTTGGGTCCTTAAGGGGATTTTTGGGGGTCTCTGGGGGGGTTCTTTTTGGAATTTTAGGGGGTTTAAGGGGGTTTTTGGGGGAGAATTAGGGTCGGCAGGGCCGGGAGGGGGCGGGGCTAAAGGGGAAATGGGCGGGGCTAAAGGGGGAGTGGGCGGGGCTAAAGGGGAAATGGGCGTGTCTAAAGGGGGAGTGGGCGGAACTAAGGGGTGACTTTGCAGGGGTCCTGAGGAGATTTAGGGGGTTTGGTGTATTATTTGGGAATTTTGGGTCTTTAAGGGGATTTTTGGGCGTCTCTGGGGGGGGTTTTTTTGGACTTCTGGGGGTTTTTGGTGTTTTTTGGGGGGAATTTCTGTTGGCAGGGCCGGGAGGGGGCGGGGCTAAAGGGGGAGTGGGCGGGGCTAAGGGGTGGCTTTGCAGGAGTCCTGAGGAGATTTAGGGGGTTTGGGGCTTTTATTTGGGAATTTTGGGTCTTTAAGGGGATTTTTGGGCGTCTCTGGGGGGGGTTTTTTTGGACTTCTGGGGGTTTTTGGGGGTTTTTTGGGGGGAATTTGGGTCGGCAGGACCGGGAGGGGGCGGAGCTAAAGGGGAAATGGGAGGGGCTAAAGGGGAAATGGGCGGGGCTGAGGGGTGGCTTTGCAGGGGTCCTGAGGAGATTTAGGGGGTTTGGGGCTTTTATTTGGGAATTTTGGGTCTTTAAGGGGATTTTTGGGGGTCTCTGAGGGGGTTTTTTTTGGAATTTTGGGGGTTTTTGGAGGTTTTTTTGGGGGAAATTGGGTCGGCAGGGCCGGGAGGGGGCGGGGCTAAAGGGGAAATGGGCAGGGCTAAGGGGTGGCTTTACAGGGGTCCTGAGGAGATTTAGGGGGTTTGGGGCTTTTATTTGGGAATTTTGGGTCTTTAAGAAGATTTTTGAGGGTCTCTGGGGTTTTTTTTTTCGGAATTTTGGGGTTTTTTGGGGGTTTTTGGGAGGGAATTTGGGTCGGCAGGGCCGGGAGGGGGCGGAGCTAAAGGGGAAATGGGCGGGGCTAAAGGGGGAGTGGGCGGGGCTAAAGGGGAAATGGGCGTGTCTAAAGGGGGAGTGGGCGGAACTAAGGGGTGACTTTGCAGGGGTCCTGAGGAGATTTAGGGGGTTTGGTGTATTATTTGGGAATTTTGGGTCCTTAAGGGGATTTTTGGGGGTCTCTGGGGGGTTTTTTTTTTTAATTTGGGGGGGTTTAAGGGGGTTTTTGGGGGAGAATTAGGGTCGGCAGGGCCGGGAGGGGGCGGGGCTAAAGGGGAAATGGGCGGGGCTAAAGGGGGAGTGGGCGGGGCTAAAGGGGAAATGGGCGTGTCTAAAGGGGGAGTGGGCGGAACTAAGGGGTGACTTTGCAGGGGTCCTGAGGAGATTTAGGGGGTTTGGTGTATTATTTGGGAATTTTGGGTCTTTAAGGGGATTTTTGGGCGTCTCTGGGGGGGGTTTTTTTGGACTTCTGGGGGTTTTTGGGGTTTTTGGGGGGAATTTCTGTTGGCAGGGCCGGGAGGGGGCGGGGATAAAGGGGAAATGGGCGGGGCTAAGGGGTGGCTTTGCAAGAGTCCTGAGGAGATTTAGGGGGTTTGGGGCTTTTATTTGGGAATTTGGGGTCTTTAAGGGGATTTTTGGGGGTCTCTGGGGGGGGTTCTTTTGGACTTCTGGGAGTTTTTGGGGGTTTTTTGGGGGGAATTTTAGTCGGCAGGACCGGGAGGGGGCGGAGCTAAAGGGGAAATGGGAGGGGCTGAAGGGGAAATGGGCGGGGCTAAGGCGTGGCTTTGCAGGGGTCCTGAGGAGATTTAGGGGGTTTGGGGCTTTTATTTGGGAATTTTGGGTCTTTAAGGGGATTCTTGGGGGGTCTCTGGGGGGGGTTTTGTGGACTTCTGGGGGTTTTGGGGGTTTTTTTGGGGGAGAATTTTAGTCGGCAGGGCCGGGAGGGGGCGGGGATAAAGGGGAAATGGGCGGGGCTAAGGGGTGGCTTTGCAAGAGTCCTGAGGAGATTTAGGGGGTTTGGGGCTTTTATTTGGGAATTTTGGGTCTTTAAGGGGATTTTTGGGCGTCTCTGGGGGGGGTTTTTTTGGACTTCTGGGGGTTTTTGGGGGTTTTTTGGGGGGAATTTGGGTCGGCAGGACCGGGAGGGGGCGGAGCTAAAGGGGAAATGGGAGGGGCTAAAGGGGAAATGGGCGGGGCTAAGGGGTGGCTTTGCAGGGGTCCTGAGGAGATTTAGGGGGTTTGGGGCTTTTATTTGGGAATTTTGGGTCTTTAAGGGGATTCTTGGGGGGTCTCTGGGGGGGGTTTTGTGGACTTCCTGGGGTTTTTGGGGTTTTTTTGGGGGGAATTTGAGTCGGCAGGGCCGGGAGTGGGCGGGGATAAAGGGGAAATGGGCGGGGCTAAGGGGTGGCTTTGCAGGGGTCCTGAGGAGATTTAGGGAGTTTGGGGCTTTTATTTGGGAATTTTGGGTCTTTAAGGGGATTTTTGGGGGTCTCTGGGGGGGGGGGTGTTTGGAATTTTAGGGGGTTTTTTGGGGGTTTTTGGGGGAGAATTAGGGTCGGCAGGGCCGGGAGGGGGCGGGGCTAAAGGGGAAATGGGCGGGGCTAAAGGGGGAGTGGGCGGGGCTAAAGGGGAAATGGGCGTGTCTAAAGGGGGAGTGGGCAGAACTAAGGGGAGACTTTGCAGGGGTCCTGAGGAGATTTAGGGGGTTTGGGGCTTTTATTTGGGAATTTTGGGACTTTAAGGGGATTTTTGGGCGTCTCTGGGGGGGGTTTTTTTGGACTTCCTGGGGTTTTTGGGGCTTTTTGGGGGGAATTTGGGTTGGCAGGGCCGGGAGGGGGCGGAGCTAAAGGGGAAATGGGCGGGGTTAAAGGGGGAGTGGGCGGGGCTAAGGGGTGGCTTTGCAGGGGTCCTGAGGAGATTTAGGGGGTTTGGGGCTTTTATTTGGGAATTTTGGGTCTTTAAGGGGATGTTTGTGGGTCTCTGGGGGGTTTTTTTTTGGAATTTTGGGGTTTTTTGGGGGTTTTTGGGAGGGAATTTGGGTCGACAGGGCCCGGAGGGGGCGGAGCTAAAGGGGAAATGGCCGGGGCTAAAGGGGGAGTGGGCGGGGCTATGGGGTGGCTTTGCAGGGGTCCTGAGGAGATTTAGGGGGTTTGGGGCTTTTATTTGGGAATTTTGGGTCCTTAAGGGGATTTTTGGGGGTCTCTGGGGGGGTTTTTTTTTGGAATTTTAGGGGGTTTAAGGGGGTTTTTGGGGGAGAATTAGGGTCGGCAGGGCCGGGAGGGGGCGGGGCTAAAGGGGAAATGGGCGTGTCTAAAGGGGGAGTGGGCGGAACTAAGGGGTGACTTTGCAGGGGTCCTGAGGAGATTTAGGGGGTTTGGTGTATTATTTGGGAATTTTGGGTCTTTAAGGGGATTTTTGGGCGTCTCTGGGGGGGGTTTTTTTGGACTTCTGGGGGTTTTTGGTGTTTTTTGGGGGGAATTTCTGTTGGCAGGGCCGGGAGGGGGCGGGGCTAAAGGGGGAGTGGGCGGGGCTAAGGGGTGGCTTTGCAGGAGTCCTGAGGAGATTTAGGGGATTTGGGGCTTTTATTTGGGAATTTTGGGTCTTTAAGGGGATTTTTGGGCGTCTCTGGGGGGGGTTTTTTTGGACTTCTGGGGGTTTTTGGGGGTTTTTTGGGGGGAATTTGGGTCGGCAGGACCGGGAGGGGGCGGAGCTAAAGGGGAAATGGGAGGGGCTAAAGGGGAAATGGGCGGGGCTGAGGGGTGGCTTTGCAGGGGTCCTGAGGAGATTTAGGGGGTTTGGGGCTTTTATTTGGGAATTTTGGGTCTTTAGGGGGATTCTTGGGGGGTCTCTGGGGGGGGTTTTGTGGACTTCTGGGGGTTTTTGGGTTTTTTTTGGGGGGAATTTTAGTCGGCAGGGCCGGGAGGGGGCGGGGATAAAGGGGAAATGGGCGGGGCTAAGGGGTGGCTTTGCAGGGGTCCTGAGGAGATTTAGGGAGTTTGGGGCTTTTATTTGGGAATTTTGGGTCTTTAAGGGGATTTTTGGGGGTCTCTGGGGGGGGGGGGTTTTTTGGAATTTTAGGGGGTTTAAGGGGGTTTTTGGGGGAGAATTAGGGTCGGCAGGGCCGGGAGGGGGCGGGGCTAAAGGGGAAATGGGCGGGGCTAAAGGGGAGTGGGCGGGGCTAAAGGGGAAATGGGCGTGTCTAAAGGGGGAGTGGGCAGAACTAAGGGGTGGCTTTGCAGGGGTCCTGAGGAGATTTAGGGGGTTTGGGGCTTTTATTTGGGAATTTTGGGTCTTTAAGGGGATTTTTGTGGGTCTCTGGGGGATTTTTTTTTGGAATTTTGTATGTTTTGGGGGGTTTTTTGGGGGGAATTTGGGTCGGCAGGGCCGGAAGGGGGCGGGGCTAAAGGGGAAATGGGCGGGGCTAAAGGGGGAGTGGGCGGGGCTAAGGGGTGGCTTTGCAGGGGTCCTGAGGAGATTTAGGGGGTTTGGGGCTTTTATTTGGGAATTTTGGGTCTTTAAGGGGATTTTTGGGGGTCTCTGAGGGGGTTTTTTTTGGAATTTTGGGGGTTTTTGGAGGTTTTTTTGGGGGAAATTGGGTCGGCAGGGCCGGGAGGGGGCGGGGCTAAAGGGGAAATGGGCAGGGCTAAGGGGCAGTGGGCAGGGCTAAAGGGGAAATGGGCGTGTCTAAAGGGGGAGTGGGCAGAAATAAGGGGTGGCTTTGCAGGGGTCCTGAGGAGATTTAGGGGGTTTGGGGCTTTTATTTGGGAATTTTGGGTCTTTAAGGGGATTTTTGGGCGTCTCTGGGGGTGGTTTTTTTGGACTTCTGGGGGTTTTTGGGGGGGAATTTGGGTGGGCAGGGCCGGGAGGGGGCGGAGCTAAAGGGGAAATGGGCGGGGCTAAAGGGGAAATGGGCGGGGCTAAGGGGTGGCTTTGCAGGGGTCCTGAGGAGATTTAGGGGGTTTGGGGCTTTTATTTGGGAATTTTGGGTCTTTAAGGGGAGTTTTGGGGGTCTCTGGGGGATTTTTTTTTGGAATTTTGGGGGTTTTGGGGGGTTTTTTGGGGGGAATTTGGGTCGGCAGGGCCGGGAGGGGGCGGGGCTAAAGGGGAAATGGGCGGGGCTAAAGGGGGAGTGGGCGGGGCTAAGGGGTGGCTTTGCAGGGGTCCTGAGGAGATTTAGGGGGTTTGGGGCTTTTATTTGGGAATTTTGGGTCTTTAAGGGGATTTTTGGGGGTCTCTGAGGGGTTTTTTTTTTGGAATTTTGGGGGTTTTTGGAGGTTTTTTTGGGGGAAATTGGGTCGGCAGGGCCGGGAGGGGGCGGGGCTAAAGGGGAAATGGGCAGGGCTAAGGGGTGGCTTTACAGGGGTCCTGAGGAGATTTAGGGGGTTTGGGGCTTTTATTTGGGAATTTTGGGTCTTTAAGAAGATTTTTGAGGGTCTCTGGGGTTTTTTTTTTCGGAATTTTGGGGTTTTTTGGGGGTTTTTGGGAGGGAATTTGGGTCGGCAGGGCCGGGAGGGGGCGGAGCTAAAGGGGAAATGGGCGGGGCTAAAGGGGACTGGGCGGGGCTAAGGGGTGGCTTTGCACGGGTCCTGAGGAGATTTAGGGGGTTTGGGGCTTTTATTTGGGAATTTTGGGTCTTTAAGGAGAGTTTTGGGGGTCTCTGGGGGGTTTTTTTTTTGAATTTTGGGGGTTTTGGGGGGTTTTTTGGGGGGAATTTGGGTGGGCAGGGCCGGGAGGGGGCGGGGCTAAAGGGGAAATGGGCGGGGCTAAAGGAGGAGTGGGCGGGGCTATGGGGTGGCTTTGCAGGGGTCCTGAGGAGATTTAGGGGGTTTGGGGCTTTTATTTGGGAATTTTGGGTCCTTAAGGGGATTTTTGGGGGTCTCTGGGGGGTTTTTTTTTTTGAATTTTGGGGGGTTTAAGGGGGTTTTTGGGGGAGAATTAGGGTCGGCAGGGCCGGGAGGGGGCGGGGCTAAAGGGGAAATGGGCGGGGCTAAAGGGGGAGTGGGCGGGGCTAAAGGGGAAATGGGCGTGTCTAAAGGGGGAGTGGGCGGAACTAAGGGGTGACTTTGCAGGGGTCCTGAGGAGATTTAGGGGGTTTGGTGTATTATTTGGGAATTTTGGGTCTTTAAGGGGATTTTTGGGCGTCTCTGGGGGGGGTTTTTTTGGACTTCTGGGGGTTTTTGGGGTTTTTGGGGGGAATTTCTGTTGGCAGGGCCGGGAGGGGGCGGGGATAAAGGGGAAATGGGCGGGGCTAAGGGGTGGCTTTGCAAGAGTCCTGAGGAGATTTAGGGGGTTTGGGGCTTTTATTTGGGAATTTGGGGTCTTTAAGGGGATTTTTGGGGGTCTCTGGGGGGGGTTCTTTTGGACTTCTGGGAGTTTTTGAGGGTTTTTTGGGGGGAATTTTAGTCGGCAGGACCGGGAGGGGGCGGAGCTAAAGGGGAAATGGGAGGGGCTGAAGGGGAAATGGGCGGGGCTAAGGCATGGCTTTGCAGGGGTCCTGAGGAGATTTAGGGGGTTTGGGGCTTTTATTTGGGAATTTTGGGTCTTTAAGGGGATTTTTGGGCGTCTCTGGGGGGGGTTTTTTTGGACTTCTGGGGGTTTTTGGGGGTTTTTTGGGGGGAATTTGGGTCGGCAGGACCGGGAGGGGGCGGAGCTAAAGGGGAAATGGGAGGGGCTAAAGGGGAAATGGGCGGGGCTAAGGGGTGGCTTTGCAGGGGTCCTGAGGAGATTTAGGGGGTTTGGGGCTTTTATTTGGGAATTTTGGGTCTTTAAGGGGATTCTTGGGGGGTCTCTGGGGGGGGTTTTGTGGACTTCTGGGGGTTTTTGGGGTTTTTTTGGGGGGAATTTGAGTCGGCAGGGCCGGGAGTGGGCGGGGATAAAGGGGAAATGGGCGGGGCTAAGGGGTGGCTTTGCAGGGGTCCTGAGGAGATTTAGGGAGTTTGGGGCTTTTATTTGGGAATTTTGGGTCTTTAAGGGGATTTTTGGGGGTCTCTGGGGGGGGGGGTGTTTGGAATTTTAGGGGGTTTTTTGGGGGTTTTTGGGGGAGAATTAGGGTCGGCAGGGCCGGGAGGGGGCGGGGCTAAAGGGGAAATGGGCGGGGCTAAAGGGGGAGTGGGCGGGGCTAAAGGGGAAATGGGCGTGTCTAAAGGGGGAGTGGGCAGAACTAAGGGGAGACTTTGCAGGGGTCCTGAGGAGATTTAGGGGGTTTGGGGCTTTTATTTGGGAATTTTGGGACTTTAAGGGGAGTTTTGGGCGTCTCTGGGGGGGGTTTTTTTGGACTTCCTGGGGTTTTTGGGGGTTTTTTGGGGGGAATTTGGGTTGGCAGGGCCGGGAGGGGGCGGAGCTAAAGGGGAAATGGGCGGGGTTAAAGGGGGAGTGGGCGGGGCTAAGGGGTGGCTTTGCAGGGGTCCTGAGGAGATTTAGGGGGTTTGGGGCTTTTATTTGGGAATTTTGGGTCTTTAAGGGGATGTTTGTGGGTCTCTGGGGGGTTTTTTTTTGGAATTTTGGGGTTTTTTGGGGGTTTTTGGGAGGGAATTTGGGTCGGCAGGGCCCGGAGGGGGCGGAGCTAAAGGGGAAATGGCCGGGGCTAAAGGGGGAGTGGGCGGGGCTATGGGGTGGCTTTGCAGGGGTCCTGAGGAGATTTAGGGGGTTTGGGGCTTTTATTTGGGAATTTTGGGTCCTTAAGGGGATTTTTGGGGGTCTCTGGGGGGGTTTTTTTTTGGAATTTTAGGGGGTTTAAGGGGGTTTTTGGGGGAGAATTAGGGTCGGCAGGGCCGGGAGGGGGCGGGGCTAAAGGGGAAATGGGCGGGGCTAAAGGGGGAGTGGGCGGGGCTAAGGGGTGGCTTTGCAGGGGTCCTGAGGAGATTTAGGGGGTTTGGTGTATTATTTGGGAATTTTGGGTCTTTAAGGGGATTTTTGGGCGTCTCTGGGGGGGGTTTTTTTGGACTTCTGGGGGTTTTTGGTGTTTTTTGGGGGGAATTTCTGTTGGCAGGGCCGGGAGGGGGCGGGGCTAAAGGGGGAGTGGGCGGGGCTAAGGGGTGGCTTTGCAGGAGTCCTGAGGAGATTTAGGGGGTTTGGGGCTTTTATTTGGGAATTTTGGGTCTTTAAGGGGATTTTTGGGCGTCTCTGGGGGGGGTTTTTTTGGACTTCTGGGGGTTTTTGGGGGTTTTTTGGGGGGAATTTGGGTCGGCAGGACCGGGAGGGGGCGGAGCTAAAGGGGAAATGGGAGGGGCTAAAGGGGAAATGGGCGGGGCTGAGGGGTGGCTTTGCAGGGGTCCTGAGGAGATTTAGGGGGTTTGGGGCTTTTATTTGGGAATTTTGGGTCTTTAGGGGGATTCTTGGGGGGTCTCTGGGGGGGGTTTTGTGGACTTCTGGGGGTTTTTGGGTTTTTTTTGGGGGGAATTTTAGTCGGCAGGGCCGGGAGGGGGCGGGGATAAAGGGGAAATGGGCGGGGCTAAGGGGTGGCTTTGCAGGGGTCCTGAGGAGATTTAGGGAGTTTGGGGCTTTTATTTGGGAATTTTGGGTCTTTAAGGGGATTTTTGGGGGTCTCTGGGGGGGGGGGGGTTTTTTGGAATTTTAGGGGGTTTAAGGGGGTTTTTGGGGGAGAATTAGGGTCGGCAGGGCCGGGAGGGGGCGGGGCTAAAGGGGAAATGGGCGGGGCTAAAGGGGAGTGGGCGGGGCTAAAGGGGAAATGGGCGTGTCTAAAGGGGGAGTGGGCAGAACTAAGGGGTGGCTTTGCAGGGGTCCTGAGGAGATTTAGGGGGTTTGGGGCTTTTATTTGGGAATTTTGGGTCTTTAAGGGGATTTTTGGGGGTCTCTGGGGGATTTTTTTTTGGAATTTTGTATGTTTTGGGGGGTTTTTTGGGGGGAATTTGGGTCGGCAGGGCCGGAAGGGGGTGGGGCTAAAGGGGAAATGGGCGGGGCTAAAGGGGGAGTGGGCGGGGCTAAGGGGTGGCTTTGCAGGGGTCCTGAGGAGATTTAGGGGGTTTGGGGCTTTTATTTGGGAATTTTGGGTCTTTAAGGGGATTTTTGGGGGTCTCTGAGGGGGTTTTTTTTGGAATTTTGGGGGTTTTTGGAGGTTTTTTTGGGGGAAATTGGGTCGGCAGGGCCGGGAGGGGGCGGGGCTAAAGGGGAAATGGGCAGGGCTAAGGGGTGGCTTTACAGGGGTCCTGAGGAGATTTAGGGGGTTTGGGGCTTTTATTTGGGAATTTTGGGTCTTTAAGAAGATTTTTGAGGGTCTCTGGGGTTTTTTTTTTCGGAATTTTGGGGTTTTTTGGGGGTTTTTGGGAGGGAATTTGGGTCGGCAGGGCCGGGAGGGGGCGGAGCTAAAGGGGAAATGGGCGGGGCTAGAGGGGGAGTGGGCGGGGCTAAGGGGTGGCTTTGCAGGGGTCCTGAGGAGATTTAGGGGGTTTGGGGCTTTTATTTGGGAATTTTGGGTCTTTAAGGAGAGTTTTGGGGGTCTCTGGGGGGTTTTTTTTTTGAATTTTGGGGGTTTTGGGGGGTTTTTTGGGGGGAATTTGGGTGGGCAGGGCCATGAGGGGGCGGGGCTAAAGGGGAAATGGGCGGGGCTAAAGGGGGAGTGGGCGGGGCTATGGAGTGGCTTTGCAGGGGTCCTGAGGAGATTTAGGGGGTTTGGGGCTTTTATTTGGGAATTTTGGGTCTTTAGGGGGATTCTTGGGGGGTCTCTGGGGGGGGTTTTGTGGACTTCTGGGGGTTTTTGGGGTTTTTTTGGGGGGAATTTTAGTCGGCAGGGCCGGGAGGGGGCGGGGATAAAGGGGAAATGGGCGGGGCTAAGGGGTGGCTTTGCAGGGGTCCTGAGGAGATTTAGGGAGTTTGGGGCTTTTATTTGGGAATTTTGGGTCTTTAAGAAGATTTTTGAGGGTCTCTGGGGTTTTTTTTTTCGGAATTTTGGGGTTTTTTGGGGGTTTTTGGGAGGGAATTTGGGTCGGCAGGGCCGGGAGGGGGCGGAGCTAAAGGGGAAATGGGCGGGGCTAAAGGGGAGTGGGCGGGGCTAAGGGGTGGCTTTGCACGGGTCCTGAGGAGATTTAGGGGGTTTGGGGCTTTTATTTGGGAATTTTGGGTCTTTAAGGAGAGTTTTGGGGGTCTCTGGGGGGTTTTTTTTTTGAATTTTGGGGGTTTTGGGGGGTTTTTTGGGGGGAATTTGGGTGGGCAGGGCCGGGAGGGGGCGGGGCTAAAGGGGAAATGGGCGGGGCTAAAGGAGGAGTGGGCGGGGCTATGGGGTGGCTTTGCAGGGGTCCTGAGGAGATTTAGGGGGTTTGGGGCTTTTATTTGGGAATTTTGGGTCCTTAAGGGGATTTTTGGGGGTCTCTGGGGGGTTTTTTTTTTTGAATTTTGGGGGGTTTAAGGGGGTTTTTGGGGGAGAATTAGGGTCGGCAGGGCCGGGAGGGGGCGGGGCTAAAGGGGAAATGGGCGGGGCTAAAGGGGGAGTGGGCGGGGCTAAAGGGGAAATGGGCGTGTCTAAAGGGGGAGTGGGCGGAACTAAGGGGTGACTTTGCAGGGGTCCTGAGGAGATTTAGGGGGTTTGGTGTATTATTTGGGAATTTTGGGTCTTTAAGGGGATTTTTGGGCGTCTCTGGGGGGGGTTTTTTTGGACTTCTGGGGGTTTTTGGGGTTTTTGGGGGGAATTTCTGTTGGCAGGGCCGGGAGGGGGCGGGGATAAAGGGGAAATGGGCGGGGCTAAGGGGTGGCTTTGCAAGAGTCCTGAGGAGATTTAGGGGGTTTGGGGCTTTTATTTGGGAATTTGGGGTCTTTAAGGGGATTTTTGGGGGTCTCTGGGGGGGGTTCTTTTGGACTTCTGGGAGTTTTTGAGGGTTTTTTGGGGGGAATTTTAGTCGGCAGGACCGGGAGGGGGCGGAGCTAAAGGGGAAATGGGAGGGGCTGAAGGGGAAATGGGCGGGGCTAAGGCATGGCTTTGCAGGGGTCCTGAGGAGATTTAGGGGGTTTGGGGCTTTTATTTGGGAATTTTGGGTCTTTAAGGGGATTTTTGGGCGTCTCTGGGGGGGGTTTTTTTGGACTTCTGGGGGTTTTTGGGGGTTTTTTGGGGGGAATTTGGGTCGGCAGGACCGGGAGGGGGCGGAGCTAAAGGGGAAATGGGAGGGGCTAAAGGGGAAATGGGCGGGGCTAAGGGGTGGCTTTGCAGGGGTCCTGAGGAGATTTAGGGGGTTTGGGGCTTTTATTTGGGAATTTTGGGTCTTTAAGGGGATTCTTGGGGGGTCTCTGGGGGGGGTTTTGTGGACTTCTGGGGGTTTTTGGGGTTTTTTTGGGGGGAATTTGAGTCGGCAGGGCCGGGAGTGGGCGGGGATAAAGGGGAAATGGGCGGGGCTAAGGGGTGGCTTTGCAGGGGTCCTGAGGAGATTTAGGGAGTTTGGGGCTTTTATTTGGGAATTTTGGGTCTTTAAGGGGATTTTTGGGGGTCTCTGGGGGGGGGGGTGTTTGGAATTTTAGGGGGTTTTTTGGGGGTTTTTGGGGGAGAATTAGGGTCGGCAGGGCCGGGAGGGGGCGGGGCTAAAGGGGAAATGGGCGGGGCTAAAGGGGGAGTGGGCGGGGCTAAAGGGGAAATGGGCGTGTCTAAAGGGGGAGTGGGCAGAACTAAGGGGAGACTTTGCAGGGGTCCTGAGGAGATTTAGGGGGTTTGGGGCTTTTATTTGGGAATTTTGGGACTTTAAGGGGAGTTTTGGGCGTCTCTGGGGGGGGTTTTTTTGGACTTCCTGGGGTTTTTGGGGGTTTTTTGGGGGGAATTTGGGTTGGCAGGGCCGGGAGGGGGCGGAGCTAAAGGGGAAATGGGCGGGGTTAAAGGGGGAGTGGGCGGGGCTAAGGGGTGGCTTTGCAGGGGTCCTGAGGAGATTTAGGGGGTTTGGGGCTTTTATTTGGGAATTTTGGGTCTTTAAGGGGATGTTTGTGGGTCTCTGGGGGGTTTTTTTTTGGAATTTTGGGGTTTTTTGGGGGTTTTTGGGAGGGAATTTGGGTCGGCAGGGCCCGGAGGGGGCGGAGCTAAAGGGGAAATGGCCGGGGCTAAAGGGGGAGTGGGCGGGGCTATGGGGTGGCTTTGCAGGGGTCCTGAGGAGATTTAGGGGGTTTGGGGCTTTTATTTGGGAATTTTGGGTCCTTAAGGGGATTTTTGGGGGTCTCTGGGGGGGTTTTTTTTTGGAATTTTAGGGGGTTTAAGGGGGTTTTTGGGGGAGAATTAGGGTCGGCAGGGCCGGGAGGGGGCGGGGCTAAAGGGGAAATGGGCGGGGCTAAGGGGTGGCTTTGCAGGAGTCCTGAGGAGATTTAGGGGGTTTGGGGCTTTTATTTGGGAATTTTGGGTCTTTAAGGGGATTTTTGGGCGTCTCTGGGGGGGGTTTTTTTGGACTTCTGGGGGTTTTTGGGGGTTTTTTGGGGGGAATTTGGGTCGGCAGGACCGGGAGGGGGCGGAGCTAAAGGGGAAATGGGAGGGGCTAAAGGGGAAATGGGCGGGGCTGAGGGGTGGCTTTGCAGGGGTCCTGAGGAGATTTAGGGGGTTTGGGGCTTTTATTTGGGAATTTTGGGTCTTTAGGGGGATTCTTGGGGGGTCTCTGGGGGGGGTTTTGTGGACTTCTGGGGGTTTTTGGGTTTTTTTTGGGGGGAATTTTAGTCGGCAGGGCCGGGAGGGGGCGGGGATAAAGGGGAAATGGGCGGGGCTAAGGGGTGGCTTTGCAGGGGTCCTGAGGAGATTTAGGGAGTTTGGGGCTTTTATTTGGGAATTTTGGGTCTTTAAGGGGATTTTTGGGGGTCTCTGGGGGGGGGGGGTTTTTTGGAATTTTAGGGGGTTTAAGGGGGTTTTTGGGGGAGAATTAGGGTCGGCAGGGCCGGGAGGGGGCGGGGCTAAAGGGGAAATGGGCGGGGCTAAAGGGGAGTGGGCGGGGCTAAAGGGGAAATGGGCGTGTCTAAAGGGGGAGTGGGCAGAACTAAGGGGTGGCTTTGCAGGGGTCCTGAGGAGATTTAGGGGGTTTGGGGCTTTTATTTGGGAATTTTGGGTCTTTAAGGGGATTTTTGTGGGTCTCTGGGGGATTTTTTTTTGGAATTTTGTATGTTTTGGGGGGTTTTTTGGGGGGAATTTGGGTCGGCAGGGCCGGAAGGGGGTGGGGCTAAAGGGGAAATGGGCGGGGCTAAAGGGGGAGTGGGCGGGGCTAAGGGGTGGCTTTGCAGGGGTCCTGAGGAGATTTAGGGGGTTTGGGGCTTTTATTTGGGAATTTTGGGTCTTTAAGGGGATTTTTGGGGGTCTCTGAGGGGGTTTTTTTTGGAATTTTGGGGGTTTTTGGAGGTTTTTTTGGGGGAAATTGGGTCGGCAGGGCCGGGAGGGGGCGGGGCTAAAGGGGAAATGGGCAGGGCTAAGGGGTGGCTTTACAGGGGTCCTGAGGAGATTTAGGGGGTTTGGGGCTTTTATTTGGGAATTTTGGGTCTTTAAGAAGATTTTTGAGGGTCTCTGGGGTTTTTTTTTTCGGAATTTTGGGGTTTTTTGGGGGTTTTTGGGAGGGAATTTGGGTCGGCAGGGCCGGGAGGGGGCGGAGCTAAAGGGGAAATGGGCGGGGCTAGAGGGGGAGTGGGCGGGGCTAAGGGGTGGCTTTGCAGGGGTCCTGAGGAGATTTAGGGGGTTTGGGGCTTTTATTTGGGAATTTTGGGTCTTTAAGGAGAGTTTTGGGGGTCTCTGGGGGGTTTTTTTTTTGAATTTTGGGGGTTTTGGGGGGTTTTTTGGGGGGAATTTGGGTGGGCAGGGCCATGAGGGGGCGGGGCTAAAGGGGAAATGGGCGGGGCTAAAGGGGGAGTGGGCGGGGCTATGGAGTGGCTTTGCAGGGGTCCTGAGGAGATTTAGGGGGTTTGGGGCTTTTATTTGGGAATTTTGGGTCTTTAGGGGGATTCTTGGGGGGTCTCTGGGGGGGGTTTTGTGGACTTCTGGGGGTTTTTGGGGTTTTTTTGGGGGGAATTTTAGTCGGCAGGGCCGGGAGGGGGCGGGGATAAAGGGGAAATGGGCGGGGCTAAGGGGTGGCTTTGCAGGGGTCCTGAGGAGATTTAGGGAGTTTGGGGCTTTTATTTGGGAATTTTGGGTCTTTAAGGGGATTTTTGGGGGTCTCTGGGGGGGGGGTTTTTTTGGAATTTTAGGGGGTTTAAGGGGGTTTTTGGGGGAGAATTAGGGTCGGCAGGGCCGGGAGGGGGCGGGGCTAAAGGGGAAATGGGCGGGGCTAAAGGGGGAGTGGGCGGGGCTAAAGGGGAAATGGGCGTGTCTAAAGGGGGAGTGGGCAGAAATAAGGGGGGGCTTTGCAGGGGTCCTGAGGAGATTTAGGGGGTTTGGGGCTTTTATTTGGGAATTTTGGGTCTTTAAGGGGATTTTTGGGGGTCTCTGGGGGATTTTTTTTTGGAATTTTGGGGGTTTTGGGGGGTTTTTTGGGGGGAATTTGGGTCGGCAGGGCCGGGAGGGGGCGGGGCTAAAGGGGAAATGGGCGGGGCTAAGGGGTGGCTTTGCAGGGGTCCTGAGGAGATTTAGGGGGTTTGGGGCTTTTATTTGGGAATTTTGGGTCTTTAAGGGGATTTTTGGGGGTCTCTGAGGGGGTTTTTTTTGGAATTTTGGGGGTTTTTGGGGGTTTTTTTGGGGGAAATTGGGTCGGCAGGGCCGGGAGGGGGCAGGGCGAAAGGGGAAATGGGCAGGGCTAAGGGGTGGCTTTACAGGGGTCCTGAGGAGATTTAGGGGGTTTGGGGCTTTTATTTGGGAATTTTGGGTCTTTAAGAAGATTTTTGAGGGTCTCTGGGGTTTTTTTTTTCGGAATTTTGGGGTTTTTTGGGGGTTTTTGGGAGGGAATTTGGGTCGGCAGGGCCGGGAGGGGGCGGAGCTAAAGGGGAAATGGGCGGGGCTAGAGGGGGAGTGGGCGGGGCTAAGGGGTGGCTTTGCAGGGGTCCTGAGGAGATTTAGGGGGTTTGGGGCTTTTATTTGGGAATTTTGGGTCTTTAAGGAGAGTTTTGGGGGTCTCTGGGGGGTTTTTTTTTTGAATTTTGGGGGTTTTGGGGGGTTTTTTGGGGGGAATTTGGGTGGGCAGGGCCGGGAGGGGGCGGGGCTAAAGGGGAAATGGGCAGGGCTAAAGGAGGAGTGGGCGGGGCTATGGGGTGGCTTTGCAGGGGTCCTGAGGAGATTTAGGGGGTTTGGGGCTTTTATTTGGGAATTTTGGGTCCTTAAGGGGATTTTTGGGGGTCTCTGGGGGGTTTTTTTTTTTGAATTTTGGGGGGTTTAAGGGGGTTTTTGGGGGAGAATTAGGGTCGGCAGGGCCGGGAGGGGGCGGGGCTAAAGGGGAAATGGGCGGGGCTAAAGGGGGAGTGGGCGGGGCTAAAGGGGAAATGGGCGTGTCTAAAGGGGGAGTGGGCGGAACTAAGGGGTGACTTTGCAGGGGTCCTGAGGAGATTTAGGGGGTTTGGTGTATTATTTGGGAATTTTGGGTCTTTAAGGGGATTTTTGGGCGTCTCTGGGGGGGGTTTTTTTGGACTTCTGGGGGTTTTTGGGGTTTTTGGGGGGAATTTCTGTTGGCAGGGCCGGGAGGGGGCGGGGATAAAGGGGAAATGGGCGGGGCTAAGGGGGAAATGGGCGGGGCTAAGGGGTGGCTTTGCAGGGGTCCTGAGGAGATTTAGGGGGTTTGGGGCTTTTATTTGGGAATTTTGGGTCTTTAAGGGGATTCTTGGGGGGTCTCTGGGGGGGGTTTTGTGGACTTCTGGGGGTTTTGGGGGTTTTTTTGGGGGAGAATTTTAGTCGGCAGGGCCGGGAGGGGGCGGGGATAAAGGGGAAATGGGCGGGGCTAAGGGGTGGCTTTGCAGGGGTCCTGAGGAGATTTAGGGGGTTTGGGGCTTTTATTTGGGAATTTTGGGTCTTTAAGGGGATTTTTGGGCGTCTCTGGGGGGGGTTTTTTTGGACTTCTGGGGGTTTTTGGGGGTTTTTTGGGGGGAATTTGGGTCGGCAGGACCGGGAGGGGGCGGAGCTAAAGGGGAAATGGGAGGGGCTAAAGGGGAAATGGGCGGGGCTAAGGGGTGGCTTTGCAGGGGTCCTGAGGAGATTTAGGGGGTTTGGGGCTTTTATTTGGGAATTTTGGGTCCTTAAGGGGATTTTTGGGGGTCTCTGGGGGGGTTTTTTTTTGGAATTTTAGGGGGTTTAAGGGGGTTTTTGGGGGAGAATTAGGGTCGGCAGGGCCGGGAGGGGGCGGGGCTAAAGGGGAAATGGGCGGGGCTAAAGGGGGAGTGGGCGGGGCTAAAGGGGAAATGGGCGTGTCTAAAGGGGGAGTGGGCGGAACTAAGGGGTGACTTTGCAGGGGTCCTGAGGAGATTTAGGGGGTTTGGTGTATTATTTGGGAATTTTGGGTCTTTAAGGGGATTTTTGGGCGTCTCTGGGGGGGGTTTTTTTGGACTTCTGGGGGTTTTTGGTGTTTTTTGGGGGGAATTTCTGTTGGCAGGGCCGGGAGGGGGCGGGGCTAAAGGGGGAGTGGGCGGGGCTAAGGGGTGGCTTTGCAGGAGTCCTGAGGAGATTTAGGGGGTTTGGGGCTTTTATTTGGGAATTTTGGGTCTTTAAGGGGATTTTTGGGCGTCTCTGGGGGGGGTTTTTTTGGACTTCTGGGGGTTTTTGGGGGTTTTTTGGGGGGAATTTGGGTCGGCAGGACCGGGAGGGGGCGGAGCTAAAGGGGAAATGGGAGGGGCTAAAGGGGAAATGGGCGGGGCTGAGGGGTGGCTTTGCAGGGGTCCTGAGGAGATTTAGGGGGTTTGGGGCTTTTATTTGGGAATTTTGGGTCTTTAAGGGGATTTTTGGGGGTCTCTGAGGGGGTTTTTTTTGGAATTTTGGGGGTTTTTGGAGGTTTTTTTGGGGGAAATTGGGTCGGCAGGGCCGGGAGGGGGCGGGGCTAAAGGGGAAATGGGCAGGGCTAAGGGGTGGCTTTACAGGGGTCCTGAGGAGATTTAGGGGGTTTGGGGCTTTTATTTGGGAATTTTGGGTCTTTAAGAAGATTTTTGAGGGTCTCTGGGGTTTTTTTTTTCGGAATTTTGGGGTTTTTTGGGGGTTTTTGGGAGGGAATTTGGGTCGGCAGGGCCGGGAGGGGGCGGGGCTAAAGGGGAAATGGGCGGGGCTAAAGGGGGAGTGGGCGGGGCTAAAGGGGAAATGGGCGTGTCTAAAGGGGGAGTGGGCGGAACTAAGGGGTGACTTTGCAGGGGTCCTGAGGAGATTTAGGGGGTTTGGTGTATTATTTGGGAATTTTGGGTCCTTAAGGGGATTTTTGGGGGTCTCTGGGGGGTTTTTTTTTTTTAATTTTGGGGGGTTTAAGGGGGTTTTTGGGGGAGAATTAGGGTCGGCAGGGCCGGGAGGGGGCGGGGCTAAAGGGGAAATGGGCGGGGCTAAAGGGGGAGTGGGCGGGGCTAAAGGGGAAATGGGCGTGTCTAAAGGGGGAGTGGGCGGAACTAAGGGGTGACTTTGCAGGGGTCCTGAGGAGATTTAGGGGGTTTGGTGTATTATTTGGGAATTTTGGGTCTTTAAGGGGATTTTTGGGCGTCTCTGGGGGGGGTTTTTTTGGACTTCTGGGGGTTTTTGGGGTTTTTGGGGGGAATTTCTGTTGGCAGGGCCGGGAGGGGGCGGGGATAAAGGGGAAATGGGCGGGGCTAAGGGGTGGCTTTGCAAGAGTCCTGAGGAGATTTAGGGGGTTTGGGGCTTTTATTTGGGAATTTGGGGTCTTTAAGGGGATTTTTGGGGGTCTCTGGGGGGGGTTCTTTTGGACTTCTGGGAGTTTTTGGGGGTTTTTTGGGGGGAATTTTAGTCGGCAGGACCGGGAGGGGGCGGAGCTAAAGGGGAAATGGGAGGGGCTGAAGGGGAAATGGGCGGGGCTAAGGCGTGGCTTTGCAGGGGTCCTGAGGAGATTTAGGGGGTTTGGGGCTTTTATTTGGGAATTTTGGGTCTTTAAGGGGATTCTTGGGGGGTCTCTGGGGGGGGTTTTGTGGACTTCTGGGGGTTTTGGGGGTTTTTTTGGGGGAGAATTTTAGTCGGCAGGGCCGGGAGGGGGCGGGGATAAAGGGGAAATGGGCGGGGCTAAGGGGTGGCTTTGCAAGAGTCCTGAGGAGATTTAGGGGGTTTGGGGCTTTTATTTGGGAATTTTGGGTCTTTAAGGGGATTTTTGGGCGTCTCTGGGGGGGGTTTTTTTGGACTTCTGGGGGTTTTTGGGGGTTTTTTGGGGGGAATTTGGGTCGGCAGGACCGGGAGGGGGCGGAGCTAAAGGGGAAATGGGAGGGGCTAAAGGGGAAATGGGCGGGGCTAAGGGGTGGCTTTGCAGGGGTCCTGAGGAGATTTAGGGGGTTTGGGGCTTTTATTTGGGAATTTTGGGTCTTTAAGGGGATTCTTGGGGGGTCTCTGGGGGGGGTTTTGTGGACTTCTGGGGGTTTTTGGGGTTTTTTTGGGGGGAATTTGAGTCGGCAGGGCCGGGAGTGGGCGGGGATAAAGGGGAAATGGGCGGGGCTAAGGGGTGGCTTTGCAGGGGTCCTGAGGAGATTTAGGGAGTTTGGGGCTTTTATTTGGGAATTTTGGGTCTTTAAGGGGATTTTTGGGGGTCTCTGGGGGGGGGGGTGTTTGGAATTTTAGGGGGTTTTTTGGGGGTTTTTGGGGGAGAATTAGGGTCGGCAGGGCCGGGAGGGGGCGGGGCTAAAGGGGAAATGGGCGGGGCTAAAGGGGGAGTGGGCGGGGCTAAAGGGGAAATGGGCGTGTCTAAAGGGGGAGTGGGCAGAACTAAGGGGAGACTTTGCAGGGGTCCTGAGGAGATTTAGGGGGTTTGGGGCTTTTATTTGGGAATTTTGGGACTTTAAGGGGATTTTTGGGCGTCTCTGGGGGGGGTTTTTTTGGACTTCCTGGGGTTTTTGGGGCTTTTTGGGGGGAATTTGGGTTGGCAGGGCCGGGAGGGGGCGGAGCTAAAGGGGAAATGGGCGGGGTTAAAGGGGGAGTGGGCGGGGCTAAGGGGTGGCTTTGCAGGGGTCCTGAGGAGATTTAGGGGGTTTGGGGCTTTTATTTGGGAATTTTGGGTCTTTAAGGGGGTGTTTGTGGGTCTCTGGGGGGTTTTTTTTTGGAATTTTGGGGTTTTTTGGGGGTTTTTGGGAGGGAATTTGGGTCGACAGGGCCCGGAGGGGGCGGAGCTAAAGGGGAAATGGCCGGGGCTAAAGGGGGAGTGGGCGGGGCTATGGGGTGGCTTTGCAGGGGTCCTGAGGAGATTTAGGGGGTTTGGGGCTTTTATTTGGGAATTTTGGGTCCTTAAGGGGATTTTTGGGGGTCTCTGGGGGGGTTTTTTTTTGGAATTTTAGGGGGTTTAAGGGGGTTTTTGGGGGAGAATTAGGGTCGGCAGGGCCGGGAGGGGGCGGGGCTAAAGGGGAAATGGGCGTGTCTAAAGGGGGAGTGGGCGGAACTAAGGGGTGACTTTGCAGGGGTCCTGAGGAGATTTAGGGGGTTTGGTGTATTATTTGGGAATTTTGGGTCTTTAAGGGGATTTTTGGGCGTCTCTGGGGGGGGTTTTTTTGGACTTCTGGGGGTTTTTGGTGTTTTTTGGGGGGAATTTCTGTTGGCAGGGCCGGGAGGGGGCGGGGCTAAAGGGGGAGTGGGCGGGGCTAAGGGGTGGCTTTGCAGGAGTCCTGAGGAGATTTAGGGGATTTGGGGCTTTTATTTGGGAATTTTGGGTCTTTAAGGGGATTTTTGGGCGTCTCTGGGGGGGGTTTTTTTGGACTTCTGGGGGTTTTTGGGGGTTTTTTGGGGGGAATTTGGGTCGGCAGGACCGGGAGGGGGCGGAGCTAAAGGGGAAATGGGAGGGGCTAAAGGGGAAATGGGCGGGGCTGAGGGGTGGCTTTGCAGGGGTCCTGAGGAGATTTAGGGGGTTTGGGGCTTTTATTTGGGAATTTTGGGTCTTTAAGGGGGATTCTTGGGGGGTCTCTGGGGGGGGTTTTGTGGACTTCTGGGGGTTTTTGGGTTTTTTTTGGGGGGAATTTTAGTCGGCAGGGCCGGGAGGGGGCGGGGATAAAGGGGAAATGGGCGGGGCTAAGGGGTGGCTTTGCAGGGGTCCTGAGGAGATTTAGGGAGTTTGGGGCTTTTATTTGGGAATTTTGGGTCTTTAAGGGGATTTTTGGGGGTCTCTGGGGGGGGGGGGTTTTTTGGAATTTTAGGGGGTTTAAGGGGGTTTTTGGGGGAGAATTAGGGTCGGCAGGGCCGGGAGGGGGCGGGGCTAAAGGGGAAATGGGCGGGGCTAAAGGGGAGTGGGCGGGGCTAAAGGGGAAATGGGCGTGTCTAAATGGGGAGTGGGCAGAACTAAGGGGTGGCTTTGCAGGGGTCCTGAGGAGATTTAGGGGGTTTGGGGCTTTTATTTGGGAATTTTGGGTCTTTAAGGGGATTTTTGTGGGTCTCTGGGGGATTTTTTTTTGGAATTTTGTATGTTTTGGGGGGTTTTTTGGGGGGAATTTGGGTCGGCAGGGCCGGAAGGGGGCGGGGCTAAAGGGGAAATGGGCGGGGCTAAAGGGGGAGTGGGCGGGGCTAAGGGGTGGCTTTGCAGGGGTCCTGAGGAGATTTAGGGGGTTTGGGGCTTTTATTTGGGAATTTTGGGTCTTTAAGGGGATTTTTGGGGGTCTCTGAGGGGGTTTTTTTTGGAATTTTGGGGGTTTTTGGAGGTTTTTTTGGGGGAAATTGGGTCGGCAGGGCCGGGAGGGGGCGGGGCTAAAGGGGAAATGGGCAGGGCTAAGGGGGAGTGGGCAGGGCTAAAGGGGAAATGGGCGTGTCTAAAGGGGGAGTGGGCAGAAATAAGGGGTGGCTTTGCAGGGGTCCTGAGGAGATTTAGGGGGTTTGGGGCTTTTATTTGGGAATTTTGGGTCTTTAAGGGGATTTTTGGGCGTCTCTGGGGGTGGTTTTTTTGGACTTCTGGGGGTTTTTGGGGGGGAATTTGGGTGGGCAGGGCCGGGAGGGGGCGGAGCTAAAGGGGAAATGGGCGGGGCTAAAGGGGAAATGGGCGGGGCTAAGGGGTGGCTTTGCAGGGGTCCTGAGGAGATTTAGGGGGTTTGGGGCTTTTATTTGGGAATTTTGGGTCTTTAAGGGGAGTTTTGGGGGTCTCTGGGGGATTTTTTTTTGGAATTTTGGGGGTTTTGGGGGGTTTTTTGGGGGGAATTTGGGTCGGCAGGGCCGGGAGGGGGCGGGGCTAAAGGGGAAATGGGCGGGGCTAAAGGGGGAGTGGGCGGGGCTAAGGGGTGGCTTTGCAGGGGTCCTGAGGAGATTTAGGGGGTTTGGGGCTTTTATTTGGGAATTTTGGGTCTTTAAGGGGATTTTTGGGGGTCTCTGAGGGGTTTTTTTTTGGAATTTTGGGGGTTTTTGGAGGTTTTTTTGGGGGAAATTGGGTCGGCAGGGCCGGGAGGGGGCGGGGCTAAAGGGGAAATGGGCAGGGCTAAGGGGTGGCTTTACAGGGGTCCTGAGGAGATTTAGGGGGTTTGGGGCTTTTATTTGGGAATTTTGGGTCTTTAAGAAGATTTTTGAGGGTCTCTGGGGTTTTTTTTTTCGGAATTTTGGGGTTTTTTGGGGGTTTTTGGGAGGGAATTTGGGTCGGCAGGGCCCGGAGGGGGCGGAGCTAAAGGGGAAATGGGCGGGGCTAAAGGGGACTGGGCGGGGCTAAGGGGTGGCTTTGCACGGGTCCTGAGGAGATTTAGGGGGTTTGGGGCTTTTATTTGGGAATTTTGGGTCTTTAAGGAGAGTTTTGGGGGTCTCTGGGGGGTTTTTTTTTTGAATTTTGGGGGTTTTGGGGGGTTTTTTGGGGGGAATTTGGGTGGGCAGGGCCGGGAGGGGGCGGGGCTAAAGGGGAAATGGGCGGGGCTAAAGGAGGAGTGGGCGGGGCTATGGGGTGGCTTTGCAGGGGTCCTGAGGAGATTTAGGGGGTTTGGGGCTTTTATTTGGGAATTTTGGGTCCTTAAGGGGATTTTTGGGGGTCTCTGGGGGGTTTTTTTTTTTGAATTTTGGGGGGTTTAAGGGGGTTTTTGGGGGAGAATTAGGGTCGGCAGGGCCGGGAGGGGGCGGGGCTAAAGGGGAAATGGGCGGGGCTAAAGGGGGAGTGGGCGGGGCTAAAGGGGAAATGGGCGTGTCTAAAGGGGGAGTGGGCGGAACTAAGGGGTGACTTTGCAGGGGTCCTGAGGAGATTTAGGGGGTTTGGTGTATTATTTGGGAATTTTGGGTCTTTAAGGGGATTTTTGGGCGTCTCTGGGGGGGGTTTTTTTGGACTTCTGGGGGTTTTTGGGGTTTTTGGGGGGAATTTCTGTTGGCAGGGCCGGGAGGGGGCGGGGATAAAGGGGAAATGGGCGGGGCTAAGGGGTGGCTTTGCAAGAGTCCTGAGGAGATTTAGGGGGTTTGGGGCTTTTATTTGGGAATTTGGGGTCTTTAAGGGGATTTTTGGGGGTCTCTGGGGGGGGTTCTTTTGGACTTCTGGGAGTTTTTGAGGGTTTTTTGGGGGGAATTTTAGTCGGCAGGACCGGGAGGGGGCGGAGCTAAAGGGGAAATGGGAGGGGCTGAAGGGGAAATGGGCGGGGCTAAGGCATGGCTTTGCAGGGGTCCTGAGGAGATTTAGGGGGTTTGGGGCTTTTATTTGGGAATTTTGGGTCTTTAAGGGGATTTTTGGGCGTCTCTGGGGG
Source organism: Aphelocoma coerulescens (assembly GCF_041296385.1). Classification (NCBI taxonomy): domain Eukaryota; kingdom Metazoa; phylum Chordata; class Aves; order Passeriformes; family Corvidae; genus Aphelocoma; species Aphelocoma coerulescens. The sequence goes on along the minus strand of NW_027183804.1, from coordinate 1,026,698 downwards.
GGGTTTTTTTGGACTTCTGGGGGTTTTTGGGGGTTTTTTGGGGGGAATTTGGGTCGGCAGGACCGGGAGGGGGCGGAGCTAAAGGGGAAATGGGAGGGGCTAAAGGGGAAATGGGCGGGGCTAAGGGGTGGCTTTGCAGGGGTCCTGAGGAGATTTAGGGGGTTTGGGGCTTTTATTTGGGAATTTTGGGTCTTTAAGGGGATTCTTGGGGGGTCTCTGGGGGGGGTTTTGTGGACTTCTGGGGGTTTTTGGGGTTTTTTTGGGGGGAATTTGAGTCGGCAGGGCCGGGAGTGGGCGGGGATAAAGGGGAAATGGGCGGGGCTAAGGGGTGGCTTTGCAGGGGTCCTGAGGAGATTTAGGGAGTTTGGGGCTTTTATTTGGGAATTTTGGGTCTTTAAGGGGATTTTTGGGGGTCTCTGGGGGGGGGGGTGTTTGGAATTTTAGGGGGTTTTTTGGGGGTTTTTGGGGGAGAATTAGGGTCGGCAGGGCCGGGAGGGGGCGGGGCTAAAGGGGAAATGGGCGGGGCTAAAGGGGGAGTGGGCGGGGCTAAAGGGGAAATGGGCGTGTCTAAAGGGGGAGTGGGCAGAACTAAGGGGAGACTTTGCAGGGGTCCTGAGGAGATTTAGGGGGTTTGGGGCTTTTATTTGGGAATTTTGGGACTTTAAGGGGAGTTTTGGGCGTCTCTGGGGGGGGTTTTTTTGGACTTCCTGGGGTTTTTGGGGGTTTTTTGGGGGGAATTTGGGTTGGCAGGGCCGGGAGGGGGCGGAGCTAAAGGGGAAATGGGCGGGGTTAAAGGGGGAGTGGGCGGGGCTAAGGGGTGGCTTTGCAGGGGTCCTGAGGAGATTTAGGGGGTTTGGGGCTTTTATTTGGGAATTTTGGGTCTTTAAGGGGATGTTTGTGGGTCTCTGGGGGGTTTTTTTTTGGAATTTTGGGGTTTTTTGGGGGTTTTTGGGAGGGAATTTGGGTCGGCAGGGCCCGGAGGGGGCGGAGCTAAAGGGGAAATGGCCGGGGCTAAAGGGGGAGTGGGCGGGGCTATGGGGTGGCTTTGCAGGGGTCCTGAGGAGATTTAGGGGGTTTGGGGCTTTTATTTGGGAATTTTGGGTCCTTAAGGGGATTTTTGGGGGTCTCTGGGGGGGTTTTTTTTTGGAATTTTAGGGGGTTTAAGGGGGTTTTTGGGGGAGAATTAGGGTCGGCAGGGCCGGGAGGGGGCGGGGCTAAAGGGGAAATGGGCGGGGCTAAAGGGGGAGTGGGCGGAACTAAGGGGTGACTTTGCAGGGGTCCTGAGGAGATTTAGGGGGTTTGGTGTATTATTTGGGAATTTTGGGTCTTTAAGGGGATTTTTGGGCGTCTCTGGGGGGGGTTTTTTTGGACTTCTGGGGGTTTTTGGTGTTTTTTGGGGGGAATTTCTGTTGGCAGGGCCGGGAGGGGGCGGGGCTAAAGGGGGAGTGGGCGGGGCTAAGGGGTGGCTTTGCAGGAGTCCTGAGGAGATTTAGGGGGTTTGGGGCTTTTATTTGGGAATTTTGGGTCTTTAAGGGGATTTTTGGGCGTCTCTGGGGGGGGTTTTTTTGGACTTCTGGGGGTTTTTGGGGGTTTTTTGGGGGGAATTTGGGTCGGCAGGACCGGGAGGGGGCGGAGCTAAAGGGGAAATGGGAGGGGCTAAAGGGGAAATGGGCGGGGCTGAGGGGTGGCTTTGCAGGGGTCCTGAGGAGATTTAGGGGGTTTGGGGCTTTTATTTGGGAATTTTGGGTCTTTAGGGGGATTCTTGGGGGGTCTCTGGGGGGGGTTTTGTGGACTTCTGGGGGTTTTTGGGTTTTTTTTTGGGGGGAATTTTAGTCGGCAGGGCCGGGAGGGGGCGGGGATAAAGGGGAAATGGGCGGGGCTAAGGGGTGGCTTTGCAGGGGTCCTGAGGAGATTTAGGGAGTTTGGGGCTTTTATTTGGGAATTTTGGGTCTTTAAGGGGATTTTTGGGGGTCTCTGGGGGGGGGGGGTTTTTTGGAATTTTAGGGGGTTTAAGGGGGTTTTTGGGGGAGAATTAGGGTCGGCAGGGCCGGGAGGGGGCGGGGCTAAAGGGGAAATGGGCGGGGCTAAAGGGGAGTGCGCGGGGCTAAAGGGGAAATGGGCGTGTCTAAAGGGGGAGTGGGCAGAACTAAGGGGTGGCTTTGCAGGGGTCCTGAGGAGATTTAGGGGGTTTGGGGCTTTTATTTGGGAATTTTGGGTCTTTAAGGGGATTTTTGTGGGTCTCTGGGGGATTTTTTTTTGGAATTTTGTATGTTTTGGGGGGTTTTTTGGGGGGAATTTGGGTCGGCAGGGCCGGAAGGGGGTGGGGCTAAAGGGGAAATGGGCGGGGCTAAAGGGGGAGTGGGCGGGGCTAAGGGGTGGCTTTGCAGGGGTCCTGAGGAGATTTAGGGGGTTTGGGGCTTTTATTTGGGAATTTTGGGTCTTTAAGGGGATTTTTGGGGGTCTCTGAGGGGGTTTTTTTTGGAATTTTGGGGGTTTTTGGAGGTTTTTTTGGGGGAAATTGGGTCGGCAGGGCCGGGAGGGGGCGGGGCTAAAGGGGAAATGGGCAGGGCTAAGGGGTGGCTTTACAGGGGTCCTGAGGAGATTTAGGGGGTTTGGGGCTTTTATTTGGGAATTTTGGGTCTTTAAGAAGATTTTTGAGGGTCTCTGGGGTTTTTTTTTTCGGAATTTTGGGGTTTTTTGGGGGTTTTTGGGAGGGAATTTGGGTTGGCAGGGCCGGGAGGGGGCGGAGCTAAAGGGGAAATAGGCGGGGCTAGAGGGGGAGTGGGCGGGGCTAAGGGGTGGCTTTGCAGGGGTCCTGAGGAGATTTAGGGGGTTTGGGGCTTTTATTTGGGAATTTTGGGTCTTTAAGGAGAGTTTTGGGGGTCTCTGGGGGGTTTTTTTTTTGAATTTTAGGGGTTTTGGGGGGTTTTTTGGGGGGAATTTGGGTGGGCAGGGCCATGAGGGGGCGGGGCTAAAGGGGAAATGGGCGGGGCTAAAGGGGGAGTGGGCGGGGCTATGGAGTGGCTTTGCAGGGGTCCTGAGGAGATTTAGGGGGTTTGGGGCTTTTATTTGGGAATTTTGGGTCTTTAGGGGGATTCTTGGGGGGTCTCTGGGGGGGGTTTTGTGGACTTCTGGGGGTTTTTGGGGTTTTTTTGGGGGGAATTTTAGTCGGCAGGGCCGGGAGGGGGCGGGGATAAAGGGGAAATGGGCGGGGCTAAGGGGTGGCTTTGCAGGGGTCCTGAGGAGATTTAGGGAGTTTGGGGCTTTTATTTGGGAATTTTGGGTCTTTAAGGGGATTTTTGGGGGTCTCTGGGGGGGGGGTTTTTTTGGAATTTTAGGGGGTTTAAGGGGGTTTTTGGGGGAGAATTAGGGTCGGCAGGGCCGGGAGGGGGCGGGGCTAAAGGGGAAATGGGTGGGGCTAAAGGGGGAGTGGGCGGGGCTAAAGGGGAAATGGGCGTGTCTAAAGGGGGAGTGGGCAGAAATAAGGGGGGGCTTTGCAGGGGTCCTGAGGAGATTTAGGGGGTTTGGGGCTTTTATTTGGGAATTTTGGGTCTTTAAGGGGATTTTTGGGCGTCTCTGGGGGTGGTTTTTTTGGACTTCTGGGGGTTTTTGGGGGGGAATTTGGGTGGGCAGGGCCGGGAGGGGGCGGAGCTAAAGGGGAAATGGGCGGGGCTAAAGGGGAAATGGGCGGGGCTAAGGGGTGGCTTTGCAGGGGTCCTGAGGAGATTTAGGGAGTTTGGGGCTTTTATTTGGGAATTTTGGGTCTTTAAGGGGATTTTTGGGGGTCTCTGGGGGATTTTTTTTTGGAATTTTGGGGGTTTTGGGGGGTTTTTTGGGGGGAATTTGGGTCGGCAGGGCCGGGAGGGGGCGGGGCTAAAGGGGAAATGGGCGGGGCTAAGGGGTGGCTTTGCAGGGGTCCTGAGGAGATTTAGGGGGTTTGGGGCTTTTATTTGGGAATTTTGGGTCTTTAAGGGGATTTTTGGGGGTCTCTGAGGGGGTTTTTTTTGGAATTTTGGGGGTTTTTGGAGGTTTTTTTGGGGGAAATTGGGTCGGCAGGGCCGGGAGGGGGCGGGGCTAAAGGGGAAATGGGCAGGGCTAAGGGGTGGCTTTACAGGGGTCCTGAGGAGATTTAGGGGGTTTGGGGCTTTTATTTGGGAATTTTGGGTCTTTAAGAAGATTTTTGAGGGTCTCTGGGGTTTTTTTTTTCGGAATTTTGGGGTTTTTTGGGGGTTTTTGGGAGGGAATTTGGGTCGGCAGGGCCGGGAGGGGGCGGAGCTAAAGGGGAAATGGGCGGGGCTAGAGGGGGAGTGGGCGGGGCTAAGGGGTGGCTTTGCAGGGGTCCTGAGGAGATTTAGGGGGTTTGGGGCTTTTATTTGGGAATTTTGGGTCTTTAAGGAGAGTTTTGGGGGTCTCTGGGGGGTTTTTTTTTTGAATTTTGGGGGTTTTGGGGGGTTTTTTGGGGGGAATTTGGGTGGGCAGGGCCGGGAGGGGGCGGGGCTAAAGGGGAAATGGGCAGGGCTAAAGGAGGAGTGGGCGGGGCTATGGGGTGGCTTTGCAGGGGTCCTGAGGAGATTTAGGGGGTTTGGGGCTTTTATTTGGGAATTTTGGGTCCTTAAGGGGATTTTTGGGGGTCTCTGGGGGGTTTTTTTTTTTGAATTTTGGGGGGTTTAAGGGGGTTTTTGGGGGAGAATTAGGGTCGGCAGGGCCGGGAGGGGGCGGGGCTAAAGGGGAAATGGGCGGGGCTAAAGGGGGAGTGGGCGGGGCTAAAGGGGAAATGGGCGTGTCTAAAGGGGGAGTGGGCGGAACTAAGGGGTGACTTTGCAGGGGTCCTGAGGAGATTTAGGGGGTTTGGTGTATTATTTGGGAATTTTGGGTCTTTAAGGGGATTTTTGGGCGTCTCTGGGGGGGGTTTTTTTGGACTTCTGGGGGTTTTTGGGGTTTTTGGGGGGAATTTCTGTTGGCAGGGCCGGGAGGGGGCGGGGATAAAGGGGAAATGGGCGGGGCTAAGGGGGAAATGGGCGGGGCTAAGGGGTGGCTTTGCAGGGGTCCTGAGGAGATTTAGGGGGTTTGGGGCTTTTATTTGGGAATTTTGGGTCTTTAAGGGGATTCTTGGGGGGTCTCTGGGGGGGGTTTTGTGGACTTCTGGGGGTTTTTGGGGTTTTTTTGGGGGAGAATTTTAGTCGGCAGGGCCGGGAGGGGGCGGGGATAAAGGGGAAATGGGCGGGGCTAAGGGGTGGCTTTGCAAGAGTCCTGAGGAGATTTAGGGGGTTTGGGGCTTTTATTTGGGAATTTTGGGTCTTTAAGGGGATTTTTGGGCGTCTCTGGGGGGGGTTTTTTTGGACTTCTGGGGGTTTTTGGGGGTTTTTTGGGGGGAATTTGGGTCGGCAGGACCGGGAGGGGGCGGAGCTAAAGGGGAAATGGGAGGGGCTAAAGGGGAAATGGGCGGGGCTAAGGGGTGGCTTTGCAGGGGTCCTGAGGAGATTTAGGGAGTTTGGGGCTTTTATTTGGGAATTTTGGGTCTTTAAGGGGATTTTTGGGGGTCTCTGGGGGGGGGGGGTTTTTTGGAATTTTAGGGGGTTTAAGGGGGTTTTTGGGGGAGAATTAGGGTCGGCAGGGCCGGGAGGGGGCGGGGCTAAAGGGGAAATGGGCGGGGCTAAAGGGGAGTGGGCGGGGCTAAAGGGGAAATGGGCGTGTCTAAATGGGGAGTGGGCAGAACTAAGGGGTGGCTTTGCAGGGGTCCTGAGGAGATTTAGGGGGTTTGGGGCTTTTATTTGGGAATTTTGGGTCTTTAAGGGGATTTTTGTGGGTCTCTGGGGGATTTTTTTTTGGAATTTTGTATGTTTTGGGGGGTTTTTTGGGGGGAATTTGGGTCGGCAGGGCCGGAAGGGGGCGGGGCTAAAGGGGAAATGGGCGGGGCTAAAGGGGGAGTGGGCGGGGCTAAGGGGTGGCTTTGCAGGGGTCCTGAGGAGATTTAGGGGGTTTGGGGCTTTTATTTGGGAATTTTGGGTCTTTAAGGGGATTTTTGGGGGTCTCTGAGGGGGTTTTTTTTGGAATTTTGGGGGTTTTTGGAGGTTTTTTTGGGGGAAATTGGGTCGGCAGGGCCGGGAGGGGGCGGGGCTAAAGGGGAAATGGGCAGGGCTAAGGGGGAGTGGGCAGGGCTAAAGGGGAAATGGGCGTGTCTAAAGGGGGAGTGGGCAGAAATAAGGGGTGGCTTTGCAGGGGTCCTGAGGAGATTTAGGGGGTTTGGGGCTTTTATTTGGGAATTTTGGGTCTTTAAGGGGATTTTTGGGCGTCTCTGGGGGTGGTTTTTTTGGACTTCTGGGGGTTTTTGGGGGGGAATTTGGGTGGGCAGGGCCGGGAGGGGGCGGAGCTAAAGGGGAAATGGGCGGGGCTAAAGGGGAAATGGGCGGGGCTAAGGGGTGGCTTTGCAGGGGTCCTGAGGAGATTTAGGGGGTTTGGGGCTTTTATTTGGGAATTTTGGGTCTTTAAGGGGAGTTTTGGGGGTCTCTGGGGGATTTTTTTTTGGAATTTTGGGGGTTTTGGGGGGTTTTTTGGGGGGAATTTGGGTCGGCAGGGCCGGGAGGGGGCGGGGCTAAAGGGGAAATGGGCGGGGCTAAAGGGGGAGTGGGCGGGGCTAAGGGGTGGCTTTGCAGGGGTCCTGAGGAGATTTAGGGGGTTTGGGGCTTTTATTTGGGAATTTTGGGTCTTTAAGGGGATTTTTGGGGGTCTCTGAGGGGTTTTTTTTTGGAATTTTGGGGGTTTTTGGAGGTTTTTTTGGGGGAAATTGGGTCGGCAGGGCCGGGAGGGGGCGGGGCTAAAGGGGAAATGGGCAGGGCTAAGGGGTGGCTTTACAGGGGTCCTGAGGAGATTTAGGGGGTTTGGGGCTTTTATTTGGGAATTTTGGGTCTTTAAGAAGATTTTTGAGGGTCTCTGGGGTTTTTTTTTTCGGAATTTTGGGGTTTTTTGGGGGTTTTTGGGAGGGAATTTGGGTCGGCAGGGCCCGGAGGGGGCGGAGCTAAAGGGGAAATGGGCGGGGCTAAAGGGGACTGGGCGGGGCTAAGGGGTGGCTTTGCACGGGTCCTGAGGAGATTTAGGGGGTTTGGGGCTTTTATTTGGGAATTTTGGGTCTTTAAGGAGAGTTTTGGGGGTCTCTGGGGGGTTTTTTTTTTGAATTTTGGGGGTTTTGGGGGGTTTTTTGGGGGGAATTTGGGTGGGCAGGGCCGGGAGGGGGCGGGGCTAAAGGGGAAATGGGCGGGGCTAAAGGAGGAGTGGGCGGGGCTATGGGGTGGCTTTGCAGGGGTCCTGAGGAGATTTAGGGGGTTTGGGGCTTTTATTTGGGAATTTTGGGTCCTTAAGGGGATTTTTGGGGGTCTCTGGGGGTTTTTTTTTTTTGAATTTTGGGGGGTTTAAGGGGGTTTTTGGGGGAGAATTAGGGTCGGCAGGGCCGGGAGGGGGCGGGGCTAAAGGGGAAATGGGCGGGGCTAAAGGGGGAGTGGGCGGGGCTAAAGGGGAAATGGGCGTGTCTAAAGGGGGAGTGGGCGGAACTAAGGGGTGACTTTGCAGGGGTCCTGAGGAGATTTAGGGGGTTTGGTGTATTATTTGGGAATTTTGGGTCTTTAAGGGGATTTTTGGGCGTCTCTGGGGGGGGTTTTTTTGGACTTCTGGGGGTTTTTGGGGTTTTTGGGGGGAATTTCTGTTGGCAGGGCCGGGAGGGGGCGGGGATAAAGGGGAAATGGGCGGGGCTAAGGGGTGGCTTTGCAAGAGTCCTGAGGAGATTTAGGGGGTTTGGGGCTTTTATTTGGGAATTTGGGGTCTTTAAGGGGATTTTTGGGGGTCTCTGGGGGGGGTTCTTTTGGACTTCTGGGAGTTTTTGAGGGTTTTTTGGGGGGAATTTTAGTCGGCAGGACCGGGAGGGGGCGGAGCTAAAGGGGAAATGGGAGGGGCTGAAGGGGAAATGGGCGGGGCTAAGGCATGGCTTTGCAGGGGTCCTGAGGAGATTTAGGGGGTTTGGGGCTTTTATTTGGGAATTTTGGGTCTTTAAGGGGATTTTTGGGCGTCTCTGGGGGGGGTTTTTTTGGACTTCTGGGGGTTTTTGGGGGTTTTTTGGGGGGAATTTGGGTCGGCAGGACCGGGAGGGGGCGGAGCTAAAGGGGAAATGGGAGGGGCTAAAGGGGAAATGGGCGGGGCTAAGGGGTGGCTTTGCAGGGGTCCTGAGGAGATTTAGGGGGTTTGGGGCTTTTATTTGGGAATTTTGGGTCTTTAAGGGGATTCTTGGGGGGTCTCTGGGGGGGGTTTTGTGGACTTCTGGGGGTTTTTGGGGTTTTTTTGGGGGGAATTTGAGTCGGCAGGGCCGGGAGTGGGCGGGGATAAAGGGGAAATGGGCGGGGCTAAGGGGTGGCTTTGCAGGGGTCCTGAGGAGATTTAGGGAGTTTGGGGCTTTTATTTGGGAATTTTGGGTCTTTAAGGGGATTTTTGGGGGTCTCTGGGGGGGGGGGTGTTTGGAATTTTAGGGGGTTTTTTGGGGGTTTTTGGGGGAGAATTAGGGTCGGCAGGGCCGGGAGGGGGCGGGGCTAAAGGGGAAATGGGCGGGGCTAAAGGGGGAGTGGGCGGGGCTAAAGGGGAAATGGGCGTGTCTAAAGGGGGAGTGGGCAGAACTAAGGGGAGACTTTGCAGGGGTCCTGAGGAGATTTAGGGGGTTTGGGGCTTTTATTTGGGAATTTTGGGACTTTAAGGGGAGTTTTGGGCGTCTCTGGGGGGGGTTTTTTTGGACTTCCTGGGGTTTTTGGGGGTTTTTTGGGGGGAATTTGGGTTGGCAGGGCCGGGAGGGGGCGGAGCTAAAGGGGAAATGGGCGGGGTTAAAGGGGGAGTGGGCGGGGCTAAGGGGTGGCTTTGCAGGGGTCCTGAGGAGATTTAGGGGGTTTGGGGCTTTTATTTGGGAATTTTGGGTCTTTAAGGGGATGTTTGTGGGTCTCTGGGGGGTTTTTTTTTGGAATTTTGGGGTTTTTTGGGGGTTTTTGGGAGGGAATTTGGGTCGGCAGGGCCCGGAGGGGGCGGAGCTAAAGGGGAAATGGCCGGGGCTAAAGGGGGAGTGGGCGGGGCTATGGGGTGGCTTTGCAGGGGTCCTGAGGAGATTTAGGGGGTTTGGGGCTTTTATTTGGGAATTTTGGGTCCTTAAGGGGATTTTTGGGGGTCTCTGGGGGGGTTTTTTTTTGGAATTTTAGGGGGTTTAAGGGGGTTTTTGGGGGAGAATTAGGGTCGGCAGGGCCGGGAGGGGGCGGGGCTAAAGGGGAAATGGGCGGGGCTAAAGGGGGAGTGGGCGGAACTAAGGGGTGACTTTGCAGGGGTCCTGAGGAGATTTAGGGGGTTTGGTGTATTATTTGGGAATTTTGGGTCTTTAAGGGGATTTTTGGGCGTCTCTGGGGGGGGTTTTTTTGGACTTCTGGGGGTTTTTGGTGTTTTTTGGGGGGAATTTCTGTTGGCAGGGCCGGGAGGGGGCGGGGCTAAAGGGGGAGTGGGCGGGGCTAAGGGGTGGCTTTGCAGGAGTCCTGAGGAGATTTAGGGGGTTTGGGGCTTTTATTTGGGAATTTTGGGTCTTTAAGGGGATTTTTGGGCGTCTCTGGGGGGGGTTTTTTTGGACTTCTGGGGGTTTTTGGGGGTTTTTTGGGGGGAATTTGGGTCGGCAGGACCGGGAGGGGGCGGAGCTAAAGGGGAAATGGGAGGGGCTAAAGGGGAAATGGGCGGGGCTGAGGGGTGGCTTTGCAGGGGTCCTGAGGAGATTTAGGGGGTTTGGGGCTTTTATTTGGGAATTTTGGGTCTTTAGGGGGATTCTTGGGGGGTCTCTGGGGGGGGTTTTGTGGACTTCTGGGGGTTTTTGGGTTTTTTTTGGGGGGAATTTTAGTCGGCAGGGCCGGGAGGGGGCGGGGATAAAGGGGAAATGGGCGGGGCTAAGGGGTGGCTTTGCAGGGGTCCTGAGGAGATTTAGGGAGTTTGGGGCTTTTATTTGGGAATTTTGGGTCTTTAAGGGGATTTTTGGGGGTCTCTGGGGGGGGGGGGTTTTTTGGAATTTTAGGGGGTTTAAGGGGGTTTTTGGGGGAGAATTAGGGTCGGCAGGGCCGGGAGGGGGCGGGGCTAAAGGGGAAATGGGCGGGGCTAAAGGGGAGTGCGCGGGGCTAAAGGGGAAATGGGCGTGTCTAAAGGGGGAGTGGGCAGAACTAAGGGGTGGCTTTGCAGGGGTCCTGAGGAGATTTAGGGGGTTTGGGGCTTTTATTTGGGAATTTTGGGTCTTTAAGGGGATTTTTGTGGGTCTCTGGGGGATTTTTTTTTGGAATTTTGTATGTTTTGGGGGGTTTTTTGGGGGGAATTTGGGTCGGCAGGGCCGGAAGGGGGTGGGGCTAAAGGGGAAATGGGCGGGGCTAAAGGGGGAGTGGGCGGGGCTAAGGGGTGGCTTTGCAGGGGTCCTGAGGAGATTTAGGGGGTTTGGGGCTTTTATTTGGGAATTTTGGGTCTTTAAGGGGATTTTTGGGGGTCTCTGAGGGGGTTTTTTTTGGAATTTTGGGGGTTTTTGGAGGTTTTTTTGGGGGAAATTGGGTCGGCAGGGCCGGGAGGGGGCGGGGCTAAAGGGGAAATGGGCAGGGCTAAGGGGTGGCTTTACAGGGGTCCTGAGGAGATTTAGGGGGTTTGGGGCTTTTATTTGGGAATTTTGGGTCTTTAAGAAGATTTTTGAGGGTCTCTGGGGTTTTTTTTTTCGGAATTTTGGGGTTTTTTGGGGGTTTTTGGGAGGGAATTTGGGTTGGCAGGGCCGGGAGGGGGCGGAGCTAAAGGGGAAATAGGCGGGGCTAGAGGGGGAGTGGGCGGGGCTAAGGGGTGGCTTTGCAGGGGTCCTGAGGAGATTTAGGGGGTTTGGGGCTTTTATTTGGGAATTTTGGGTCTTTAAGGAGAGTTTTGGGGGTCTCTGGGGGGTTTTTTTTTTGAATTTTAGGGGTTTTGGGGGGTTTTTTGGGGGGAATTTGGGTGGGCAGGGCCATGAGGGGGCGGGGCTAAAGGGGAAATGGGCGGGGCTAAAGGGGGAGTGGGCGGGGCTATGGAGTGGCTTTGCAGGGGTCCTGAGGAGATTTAGGGGGTTTGGGGCTTTTATTTGGGAATTTTGGGTCTTTAGGGGGATTCTTGGGGGGTCTCTGGGGGGGGTTTTGTGGACTTCTGGGGGTTTTTGGGGTTTTTTTGGGGGGAATTTTAGTCGGCAGGGCCGGGAGGGGGCGGGGATAAAGGGGAAATGGGCGGGGCTAAGGGGTGGCTTTGCAGGGGTCCTGAGGAGATTTAGGGAGTTTGGGGCTTTTATTTGGGAATTTTGGGTCTTTAAGGGGATTTTTGGGGGTCTCTGGGGGGGGGGTTTTTTTGGAATTTTAGGGGGTTTAAGGGGGTTTTTGGGGGAGAATTAGGGTCGGCAGGGCCGGGAGGGGGCGGGGCTAAAGGGGAAATGGGTGGGGCTAAAGGGGGAGTGGGCGGGGCTAAAGGGGAAATGGGCGTGTCTAAAGGGGGAGTGGGCAGAAATAAGGGGGGGCTTTGCAGGGGTCCTGAGGAGATTTAGGGGGTTTGGGGCTTTTATTTGGGAATTTTGGGTCTTTAAGGGGATTTTTGGGCGTCTCTGGGGGTGGTTTTTTTGGACTTCTGGGGGTTTTTGGGGGGGAATTTGGGTGGGCAGGGCCGGGAGGGGGCGGAGCTAAAGGGGAAATGGGCGGGGCTAAAGGGGAAATGGGCGGGGCTAAGGGGTGGCTTTGCAGGGGTCCTGAGGAGATTTAGGGAGTTTGGGGCTTTTATTTGGGAATTTTGGGTCTTTAAGGGGATTTTTGGGGGTCTCTGGGGGATTTTTTTTTGGAATTTTGGGGGTTTTGGGGGGTTTTTTGGGGGGAATTTGGGTCGGCAGGGCCGGGAGGGGGCGGGGCTAAAGGGGAAATGGGCGGGGCTAAGGGGTGGCTTTGCAGGGGTCCTGAGGAGATTTAGGGGGTTTGGGGCTTTTATTTGGGAATTTTGGGTCTTTAAGGGGATTTTTGGGGGTCTCTGAGGGGGTTTTTTTTGGAATTTTGGGGGTTTTTGGAGGTTTTTTTGGGGGAAATTGGGTCGGCAGGGCCGGGAGGGGGCGGGGCTAAAGGGGAAATGGGCAGGGCTAAGGGGTGGCTTTACAGGGGTCCTGAGGAGATTTAGGGGGTTTGGGGCTTTTATTTGGGAATTTTGGGTCTTTAAGAAGATTTTTGAGGGTCTCTGGGGTTTTTTTTTTCGGAATTTTGGGGTTTTTTGGGGGTTTTTGGGAGGGAATTTGGGTCGGCAGGGCCGGGAGGGGGCGGAGCTAAAGGGGAAATGGGCGGGGCTAGAGGGGGAGTGGGCGGGGCTAAGGGGTGGCTTTGCAGGGGTCCTGAGGAGATTTAGGGGGTTTGGGGCTTTTATTTGGGAATTTTGGGTCTTTAAGGAGAGTTTTGGGGGTCTCTGGGGGGTTTTTTTTTTGAATTTTGGGGGTTTTGGGGGGTTTTTTGGGGGGAATTTGGGTGGGCAGGGCCGGGAGGGGGCGGGGCTAAAGGGGAAATGGGCAGGGCTAAAGGAGGAGTGGGCGGGGCTATGGGGTGGCTTTGCAGGGGTCCTGAGGAGATTTAGGGGGTTTGGGGCTTTTATTTGGGAATTTTGGGTCCTTAAGGGGATTTTTGGGGGTCTCTGGGGGGTTTTTTTTTTTGAATTTTGGGGGGTTTAAGGGGGTTTTTGGGGGAGAATTAGGGTCGGCAGGGCCGGGAGGGGGCGGGGCTAAAGGGGAAATGGGCGGGGCTAAAGGGGGAGTGGGCGGGGCTAAAGGGGAAATGGGCGTGTCTAAAGGGGGAGTGGGCGGAACTAAGGGGTGACTTTGCAGGGGTCCTGAGGAGATTTAGGGGGTTTGGTGTATTATTTGGGAATTTTGGGTCTTTAAGGGGATTTTTGGGCGTCTCTGGGGGGGGTTTTTTTGGACTTCTGGGGGTTTTTGGGGTTTTTGGGGGGAATTTCTGTTGGCAGGGCCGGGAGGGGGCGGGGATAAAGGGGAAATGGGCGGGGCTAAGGGGGAAATGGGCGGGGCTAAGGGGTGGCTTTGCAGGGGTCCTGAGGAGATTTAGGGGGTTTGGGGCTTTTATTTGGGAATTTTGGGTCTTTAAGGGGATTCTTGGGGGGTCTCTGGGGGGGGTTTTGTGGACTTCTGGGGGTTTTTGGGGTTTTTTTGGGGGAGAATTTTAGTCGGCAGGGCCGGGAGGGGGCGGGGATAAAGGGGAAATGGGCGGGGCTAAGGGGTGGCTTTGCAAGAGTCCTGAGGAGATTTAGGGGGTTTGGGGCTTTTATTTGGGAATTTTGGGTCTTTAAGGGGATTTTTGGGCGTCTCTGGGGGGGGTTTTTTTGGACTTCTGGGGGTTTTTGGGGGTTTTTTGGGGGGAATTTGGGTCGGCAGGACCGGGAGGGGGCGGAGCTAAAGGGGAAATGGGAGGGGCTAAAGGGGAAATGGGCGGGGCTAAGGGGTGGCTTTGCAGGGGTCCTGAGGAGATTTAGGGGGTTTGGGGCTTTTATTTGGGAATTTTGGGTCCTTAAGGGGATTTTTGGGGGTCTCTGGGGGGGTTTTTTTTTGGAATTTTAGGGGGTTTAAGGGGGTTTTTGGGGGAGAATTAGGGTCGGCAGGGCCGGGAGGGGGCGGGGCTAAAGGGGAAATGGGCGGGGCTAAAGGGGGAGTGGGCGGGGCTAAAGGGGAAATGGGCGTGTCTAAAGGGGGAGTGGGCGGAACTAAGGGGTGACTTTGCAGGGGTCCTGAGGAGATTTAGGGGGTTTGGTGTATTATTTGGGAATTTTGGGTCTTTAAGGGGATTTTTGGGCGTCTCTGGGGGGGGTTTTTTTGGACTTCTGGGGGTTTTTGGTGTTTTTTGGGGGGAATTTCTGTTGGCAGGGCCGGGAGGGGGCGGGGCTAAAGGGGGAGTGGGCGGGGCTAAGGGGTGGCTTTGCAGGAGTCCTGAGGAGATTTAGGGGGTTTGGGGCTTTTATTTGGGAATTTTGGGTCTTTAAGGGGATTTTTGGGCGTCTCTGGGGGGGGTTTTTTTGGACTTCTGGGGGTTTTTGGGGGTTTTTTGGGGGGAATTTGGGTCGGCAGGACCGGGAGGGGGCGGAGCTAAAGGGGAAATGGGAGGGGCTAAAGGGGAAATGGGCGGGGCTGAGGGGTGGCTTTGCAGGGGTCCTGAGGAGATTTAGGGGGTTTGGGGCTTTTATTTGGGAATTTTGGGTCTTTAGGGGGATTCTTGGGGGGTCTCTGGGGGGGGTTTTGTGGACTTCTGGGGGTTTTTGGGTTTTTTTGGGGGGGAATTTTAGTCGGCAGGGCCGGGAGGGGGCGGGGATAAAGGGGAAATGGGCGGGGCTAAGGGGTGGCTTTGCAGGGGTCCTGAGGAGATTTAGGGAGTTTGGGGCTTTTATTTGGGAATTTTGGGTCTTTAAGGGGATTTTTGGGGGTCTCTGGGGGGGGGGTTTTTTTGGAATTTTAGGGGGTTTAAGGGGGTTTTTGGGGGAGAATTAGGGTCGGCAGGGCCGGGAGGGGGCGGGGCTAAAGGGGAAATGGGCGGGGCTAAAGGGGAGTGGGCGGGGCTAAAGGGGAAATGGGCGTGTCTAAAGGGGGAGTGGGCAGAACTAAGGGGTGGCTTTGCAGGGGTCCTGAGGAGATTTAGGGGGTTTGGGGCTTTTATTTGGGAATTTTGGGTCTTTAAGGGGATTTTTGGGGGTCTCTGGGGGATTTTTTTTTGGAATTTTGGGTGTTTTGGGGGGTTTTTTGGGGGGAATTTGGGTCGGCAGGGCCGGAAGGGGGCGGGGCTAAAGGGGAAATGGGCGGGGCTAAAGGGGGAGTGGGCGGGGCTAAGGGGTGGCTTTGCAGGGGTCCTGAGGAGATTTAGGGGGTTTGGGGCTTTTATTTGGGAATTTTGGGTCTTTAAGGGGATTTTTGGGGGTCTCTGAGGGGGTTTTTTTTGGAATTTTGGGGGTTTTTGGAGGTTTTTTTGGGGGAAATTGGGTCGGCAGGGCCGGGAGGGGGCGGGGCTAAAGGGGAAATGGCCAGGGCTAAGGGGTGGCTTTACAGGGGTCCTGAGGAGATTTAGGGGGTTTGGGGCTTTTATTTGGGAATTTTGGGTCTTTAAGAAGATTTTTGAGGGTCTCTGGGGTTTTTTTTTTCGGAATTTTGGGGTTTTTTGGGGGTTTTTGGGAGGGAATTTGGGTTGGCAGGGCCGGGAGGGGGCGGAGCTAAAGGGGAAATAGGCGGGGCTAGAGGGGGAGTGGGCGGGGCTAAGGGGTGGCTTTGCAGGGGTCCTGAGGAGATTTAGGGGGTTTGGGGCTTTTATTTGGGAATTTTGGGTCTTTAGGGGGATTCTTGGGGGGTCTCTGGGGGGGGTTTTGTGGACTTCTGGGGGTTTTTGGGGTTTTTTTGGGGGGAATTTTAGTCGGCAGGGCCGGGAGGGGGCGGGGATAAAGGGGAAATGGGCGGGGCTAAGGGGTGGCTTTGCAGGGGTCCTGAGGAGATTTAGGGAGTTTGGGGCTTTTATTTGGGAATTTTGGGTCTTTAAGGGGATTTTTGGGGGTCTCTGGGGGGGGGGTTTTTTTGGAATTTTTGGGGGTTTAAGGGGGTTTTTGGGGGAGAATTAGGGTCGGCAGGGCCGGGAGGGGGCGGGGCTAAAGGGGAAATGGGCGGGGCTAAGGGGTGGCTTTGCAGGGGTCCTGAGGAGATTTAGGGGGTTTGGGGCTTTTATTTGGGAATTTTGGGTCTTTAAGGGGATTTTTGGGGGTCTCTGGGGGATTTTTTTTTGGAATTTTGGGGGTTTTGGGGGGTTTTTTGGGGGGAATTTGGGTCGGCAGGGCCGGGAGGGAGCGGGGCTAAAGGGGAAATGGGCGGGGCTAAAGGGGGAGTGGGCGGGGCTAAGGGGTGGCTTTGCAGGGGTCCTGAGGAGATTTAGGGGGTTTGGGGCTTTTATTTGGGAATTTTGGGTCTTTAAGGGGATTTTTGGGGGTCTCTGAGGGGGTTTTTTTTGGAATTTTGGGGGTTTTTGGAGGTTTTTTTGGGGGAAATTGGGTCGGCAGGGCCGGGAGGGGGCGGGGCTAAAGGGGAAATGGGCAGGGCTAAGGGGTGGCTTTACAGGGGTCCTGAGGAGATTTAGGGGGTTTGGGGCTTTTATTTGGGAATTTTGGGTCTTTAAGAAGATTTTTGAGGGTCTCTGGGGTTTTTTTTTTCGGAATTTTGGGGTTTTTTGGGGGTTTTTGGGAGGGAATTTGGGTCGGCAGGGCCGGGAGGGGGCGGAGCTAAAGGGGAAATGGGCGGGGCTAGAGGGGGAGTGGGCGGGGCTAAGGGGTGGCTTTGCAGGGGTCCTGAGGAGATTTAGGGGGTTTGGGGCTTTTATTTGGGAATTTTGGGTCTTTAAGGAGAGTTTTGGGGGTCTCTGGGGTTTTTTTTTTTTGAATTTTGGGGGTTTTGGGGGGTTTTTTGGGGGGAATTTGGGTGGGCAGGGCCAGGAGGGGGCGGGGCTAAAGGGGAAATTGGCGGGGCTAAAGGAGGAGTGGGCGGGGCTATGGGGTGGCTTTGCAGGGGTCCTGAGGAGATTTAGGGGGTTTGGGGCTTTTATTTGGGAATTTTGGGTCCTTAAGGGGATTTTTGGGGGTCTCTGGGGGGTTTTTTTTTTTGAATTTTGGGGGGTTTAAGGGGGTTTTTGGGGGAGAATTAGGGTCGGCAGGGCCGGGAGGGGGCGGGGCTAAAGGGGAAATGGGCGGGGCTAAAGGGGGAGTGGGCAGGGCTAAAGGGGAAATGGGCGTGTCTAAAGGGGGAGTGGGCGGAACTAAGGGGTGACTTTGCAGGGGTCCTGAGGAGATTTAGGGGGTTTGGTGTATTATTTGGGAATTTTGGGTCTTTAAGGGGATTTTTGGGCGTCTCTGGGGGGGGTTTTTTTGGACTTCTGGGGGTTTTTGGGGTTTTTGGGGGGAATTTCTGTTGGCAGGGCCGGGAGGGGGCGGGGATAAAGGGGAAATGGGCGGGGCTAAGGGGTGGCTTTGCAAGAGTCCTGAGGAGATTTAGGGGGTTTGGGGCTTTTATTTGGGAATTTGGGGTCTTTAAGGGGATTTTTGGGGGTCTCTGGGGGGGGTTCTTTTGGACTTCTGGGAGTTTTTGGGGGTTTTTTGGGGGGAATTTTAGTCGGCAGGACCGGGAGGGGGCGGAGCTAAAGGGGAAATGGGAGGGGCTAAAGGGGAAATGGGCGGGGCTAAGGGGTGGCTTTGCAGGGGTCCTGAGGAGATTTAGGGGGTTTGGGGCTTTTATTTGGGAATTTTGGGTCTTTAAGGGGATTCTTGGGGGGTCTCTGGGGGGGGTTTTGTGGACTTCTGGGGGTTTTTGGGGTTTTTTTGGGGGAGAATTTTAGTCGGCAGGGCCGGGAGGGGGCGGGGATAAAGGGGAAATGGGCGGGGCTAAGGGGTGGCTTTGCAAGAGTCCTGAGGAGATTTAGGGGGTTTGGGGCTTTTATTTGGGAATTTTGGGTCTTTAAGGGGATTTTTGGGCGTCTCTGGGGGGGGTTTTTTTGGACTTCTGGGGGTTTTTGGGGGTTTTTTGGGGGGAATTTGGGTCGGCAGGACCGGGAGGGGGCGGAGCTAAAGGGGAAATGGGAGGGGCTAAAGGGGAAATGGGCGGGGCTAAGGGGTGGCTTTGCAGGGGTCCTGAGGAGATTTAGGGGGTTTGGGGCTTTTATTTGGGAATTTTGGGTCTTTAAGGGGATTCTTGGGGGGTCTCTGGGGGGGGTTTTGTGGACTTCTGGGGGTTTTTGGGGTTTTTTTGGGGGGAATTTGAGTCGGCAGGGCCGGGAGGGGGCGGGGATAAAGGGGAAATGGGCGGGGCTAAGGGGTGGCTTTGCAGGGGTCCTGAGGAGATTTAGGGAGTTTGGGGCTTTTATTTGGGAATTTTGGGTCTTTAAGGGGATTTTTGGGGGTCTCTGGGGGGGGGGGTGTTTGGAATTTTAGGGGGTTTTTTGGGGGTTTTTGGGGGAGAATTAGGGTCGGCAGGGCCGGGAGGGGGCGGGGCTAAAGGGGAAATGGGCGGGGCTAAAGGGGGAGTGGGCGGGGCTAAAGGGGAAATGGGCGTGTCTAAAGGGGGAGTGGGCAGAACTAAGGGGAGACTTTGCAGGGGTCCTGAGGAGATTTAGGGGGTTTGGGGCTTTTATTTGTGAATTTTGGGACTTTAAGGGGATTTTTGGGCGTCTCTGGGGGGGGTTTTTTTGGACTTCCTGGGGTTTTTGGGGGTTTTTTGGGGGGAATTTGGGTCGGCAGGGCCGGGAGGGGGCGGAGCTAAAGGGGAAATGGCCGGGGCTAAAGGGGGAGTGGGCGGGGCTAAGGGGTGGCTTTGCAGGGGTCCTGAGGAGATTTAGGGGGTTTGGGGCTTTTATTTGGGAATTTTGGGTCTTTAAGGAGAGTTTTGGGGGTCTCTGGGGGGTTTTTTTTTTGAATTTTGAGGGTTTTGGGGGGTTTTTTGGGGGGAATTTGGGTGGGCAGGGCCGGGAGGGGGCGGGGCTAAAGGGGAAATGGGCGGGGCTAAAGGAGGAGTGGGCGGGGCTATGGGGTGGCTTTGCAGGGGTCCTGAGGAGATTTAGGGGGTTTGGGGCTTTTATTTGGGAATTTTGGGTCTTTAGGGGGATTCTTGGGGGGTCTCTGGGGGGGGTTTTGTGGACTTCTGGGGGTTTTTGGGGTTTTTTTGGGGGGAATTTTAGTCGGCAGGCCTGGGAGGGGGCGGGGATAAAGGGGAAATGGGCGGGGCTAAGGGGTGGCTTTGCAGGGGTCCTGAGGAGATTTAGGGAGTTTGGGGCTTTTATTTGGGAATTTTGGGTCTTTAAGGGGATTTTTGGGGGTCTCTGGGGGGGGGGTTTTTTTGGAATTTTAGGGGGTTTATGGGGGTTTTTGGGGGAGAATTAGGGTCGGCAGGGCCGGGAGGGGGCGGGGCTAAAGGGGAAATGGGCGGGGCTAAAGGGGAGTGGGCGGGGCTAAAGGGGAAATGGGCGTGTCTAAAGGGGGAGTGGGCAGAAATAAGGGGTGGCTTTGCAGGGGTCCTGAGGAGATTTAGGGGGTTTGGGGCTTTTATTTGGGAATTTTGGGTCTTTAAGGGGATTTTTGGGCGTCTCTGGGGGTGGTTTTTTTGGACTTCTGGGGGTTTTTGGGGGGGAATTTGGGTGGGCAGGGCCGGGAGGGGGCGGAGCTAAAGGGGAAATGGGCGGGGCTAAAGGGGAAATGGGCGGGGCTAAGGGGTGGCTTTGCAGGGGTCCTGAGGAGATTTAGGGGGTTTGGGGCTTTTATTTGGGAATTTTGGGTCTTTAAGGGGAGTTTTGGGGGTCTCTGGGGGATTTTTTTTTGGAATTTTGGGGGTTTTGGGGGGTTTTTTGGGGGGAATTTGGGTCGGCAGGGCCGGGAGGGGGCGGGGCTAAAGGGGAAATGGGCGGGGCTAAAGGGGGAGTGGGCGGGGCTAAGGGGTGGCTTTGCAGGGGTCCTGAGGAGATTTAGGGGGTTTGGGGCTTTTATTTGGGAATTTTGGGTCTTTAAGGGGATTTTTGGGGGTCTCTGAGGGGGTTTTTTTTGGAATTTTGGGGGTTTTTGGAGGTTTTTTTGGGGGAAATTGGGTCGGCAGGGCCGGGAGGGGGCGGGGCTAAAGGGGAAATGGGCAGGGCTAAGGGGTGGCTTTACAGGGGTCCTGAGGAGATTTAGGGGGTTTGGGGCTTTTATTTGGGAATTTTGGGTCTTTAAGAAGATTTTTGAGGGTCTCTGGGGTTTTTTTTTTCGGAATTTTGGGGTTTTTTGGGGGTTTTTGGGAGGGAATTTGGGTCGGCAGGGCCGGGAGGGGGCGGAGCTAAAGGGGAAATGGGCGGGGCTAAAGGGGAGTGGGCGGGGCTAAGGGGTGGCTTTGCACGGGTCCTGAGGAGATTTAGGGGGTTTGGGGCTTTTATTTGGGAATTTTGGGTCTTTAAGGAGAGTTTTGGGGGTCTCTGGGGGGTTTTTTTTTTGAATTTTGGGGGTTTTGGGGGGTTTTTTGGGGGGAATTTGGGTGGGCAGGGCCGGGAGGGGGCGGGGCTAAAGGGGAAATTGGCGGGGCTAAAGGAGGAGTGGGCGGGGCTATGGGGTGGCTTTGCAGGGGTCCTGAGGAGATTTAGGGGGTTTGGGGCTTTTATTTGGGAATTTTGGGTCCTTAAGGGGATTTTTGGGGGTCTCTGGGGGGGTTTTTTTTTTGAATTTTGGGGGGTTTAAGGGGGTTTTTGGGGGAGAATTAGGGTCGGCAGGGCCGGGAGGGGGCGGGGCTAAAGGGGAAATGGGCGGGGCTAAAGGGGGAGTGGGCGGGGCTAAAGGGGAAATGGGCGTGTCTAAAGGGGGAGTGGGCGGAACTAAGGGGTGACTTTGCAGGGGTCCTGAGGAGATTTAGGGGGTTTGGTGTATTATTTGGGAATTTTGGGTCTTTAAGGGGATTTTTGGGCGTCTCTGGGGGGGGTTTTTTTGGACTTCTGGGGGTTTTTGGGGTTTTTGGGGGGAATTTCTGTTGGCAGGGCCGGGAGGGGGCGGGGATAAAGGGGAAATGGGCGGGGCTAAGGGGTGGCTTTGCAAGAGTCCTGAGGAGATTTAGGGGGTTTGGGGCTTTTATTTGGGAATTTGGGGTCTTTAAGGGGATTTTTGGGGGTCTCTGGGGGGGGTTCTTTTGGACTTCTGGGAGTTTTTGGGGGTTTTTTGGGGGGAATTTTAGTCGGCAGGACCGGGAGGGGGCGGAGCTAAAGGGGAAATGGGAGGGGCTAAAGGGGAAATGGGCGGGGCTAAGGGGTGGCTTTGCAGGGGTCCTGAGGAGATTTAGGGGGTTTGGGGCTTTTATTTGGGAATTTTGGGTCTTTAAGGGGATTCTTGGGGGGTCTCTGGGGGGGGTTTTGTGGACTTCTGGGGGTTTTTGGGGTTTTTTTGGGGGAGAATTTTAGTCGGCAGGGCCGGGAGGGGGCGGGGATAAAGGGGAAATGGGCGGGGCTAAGGGGTGGCTTTGCAAGAGTCCTGAGGAGATTTAGGGGGTTTGGGGCTTTTATTTGGGAATTTTGGGTCTTTAAGGGGATTTTTGGGCGTCTCTGGGGGGGGTTTTTTTGGACTTCTGGGGGTTTTTGGGGGTTTTTTGGGGGGAATTTGGGTCGGCAGGACCGGGAGGGGGCGGAGCTAAAGGGGAAATGGGAGGGGCTAAAGGGGAAATGGGCGGGGCTAAGGGGTGGCTTTGCAGGGGTCCTGAGGAGATTTAGGGGGTTTGGGGCTTTTATTTGGGAATTTTGGGTCTTTAAGGGGATTCTTGGGGGGTCTCTGGGGGGGGTTTTGTGGACTTCTGGGGGTTTTTGGGGTTTTTTTGGGGGGAATTTGAGTCGGCAGGGCCGGGAGTGGGCGGGGATAAAGGGGAAATGGGCGGGGCTAAGGGGTGGCTTTGCAGGGGTCCTGAGGAGATTTAGGGAGTTTGGGGCTTTTATTTGGGAATTTTGGGTCTTTAAGGGGATTTTTGGGGGTCTCTTGGGGGGGGGTGTTTGGAATTTTAGGGGGTTTTTTGGGGGTTTTTGGGGGAGAATTAGGGTCGGCAGGGCCGGGAGGGGGCGGGGCTAAAGGGGAAATGGGCGGGGCTAAAGGGGGAGTGGGCGGGGCTAAGGGGGAAATGGGCGTGTCTAAAGGGGGAGTGGGCAGAACTAAGGGGAGACTTTGCAGGGGTCCTGAGGAGATTTAGGGGGTTTGGGGCTTTTATTTGGGAATTTTGGGACTTTAAGGGGATTTTTGGGCGTCTCTGGGGGGGGTTTTTTTGGACTTCCTGGGGTTTTTGGGGGTTTTTTGGGGGGAATTTGGGTTGGCAGGGCCGGGAGGGGGCGGAGCTAAAGGGGAAATGGGCGGGGTTAAAGGGGGAGTGGGCGGGGCTAAGGGGTGGCTTTGCAGGGGTCCTGAGGAGATTTAGGGGGTTTGGGGCTTTTATTTGGGAATTTTGGGTCTTTAAGGGGATGTTTGTGGGTCTCTGGGGGGTTTTTTTTTGGAATTTTGGGGTTTTTTGGGGGTTTTTGGGAGGGAATTTGGGTCGGCAGGGCCGGGAGGGGGCGGAGCTAAAGGGGAAATGGCCGGGGCTAAAGGGGGAGTGGGCGGGGCTAAGGGGTGGCTTTGCAGGGGTCCTGAGGAGATTTAGGGGGTTTGGGGCTTTTATTTGGGAATTTTGGGTCTTTAAGGGGAGTTTTGGGGCTCTCTGGGGGTTTTTTTTTTGGAATTTTGAGGGTTTTGGGGGGTTTTTTGGGGGGAATTTGGGTGGGCAGGGCCGGGAGGGGGCGGGGCTAAAGGGGAAATGGGCGGGGCTAAAGGAGGAGTGGGCGGGGCTATGGGGTGGCTTTGCAGGGGTCCTGAGGAGATTTAGGGGGTTTGGGGCTTTTATTTGGGAATTTTGGGTCCTTAAGGGGATTTTTGGGGGTCTCTGGGGGGGTTTTTTTTTGGAATTTTAGGGGGTTTAAGGGGGTTTTTGGTGGAGAATTAGGGTCGGCAGGGCCGGGAGGGGGCGGGGCTAAAGGGGAAATGGGCGGGGCTAAAGGGGGAGTGGGCGGAACTAAGGGGTGACTTTGCAGGGGTCCTGAGGAGATTTAGGGGGTTTGGTGTATTATTTGGGAATTTTGGGTCTTTAAGGGGATTTTTGGGCGTCTCTGGGGGGGGTTGTTTTGGACTTCTGGGGGTTTTTGGTGTTTTTTGGGGGGAATTTCTGTTGGCAGGGCCGGGAGGGGGCGGGGCTAAAGGGGGAGTGGGCGGGGCTAAGGGGTGGCTTTGCAGGAGTCCTGAGGAGATTTAGGGGGTTTGGGGCTTTTATTTGGGAATTTTGGGTCTTTAAGGGGATTTTTGGGCGTCTCTGGGGGGGGTTTTTTTTGGACTTCTGGGGGTTTTTGGGGGTTTTTTGGGGGGAATTTGGGTCGGCAGGACCGGGAGGGGGCGGAGCTAAAGGGGAAATGGGAGGGGCTAAAGGGGAAATGGGCGGGGCTGAGGGGTGGCTTTGCAGGGGTCCTGAGGAGATTTAGGGGGTTTGGGGCTTTTATTTGGGAATTTTGGGTCTTTAGGGGGATTCTTGGGGGGTCTCTGGGGGGGGTTTTGTGGACTTCTGGGGGTTTTTGGGTTTTTTTTGGGGGGAATTTTAGTCGGCAGGGCCGGGAGGGGGCGGGGATAAAGGGGAAATGGGCGGGGCTAAGGGGTGGCTTTGCAGGGGTCCTGAGGAGATTTAGGGAGTTTGGGGCTTTTATTTGGGAATTTTGGGTCTTTAAGGGGATTTTTGTGGGTCTCTGGGGGATTTTTTTTTGGAATTTTGGGTGTTTTGGGGGGTTTTTTGGGGGGAATTTGGGTCGGAAGGGCCGGAAGGGGGCGGGGCTAAAGGGGAAATGGGCGGGGCTAAAGGGGAGTGGGCGGGGCTAAAGGGGAAATGGGCGTGTCTAAAGGGGGAGTGGGCAGAACTAAGGGGTGGCTTTGCAGGGGTCCTGAGGAGATTTAGGGGGTTTGGGGCTTTTATTTGGGAATTTTGGGTCTTTAAGGGGATTTCTGTGGGTCTCTGGGGGATTTTTTTTTGGAATTTTGGGTGTTTTGGGGGGTTTTTTGGGGGGAATTTGGGTCGGCAGGGCCGGAAGGGGGCGGGGCTAAAGGGGAAATGGGCAGGGCTAAAGGGGGAGTGGGCGGGGCTAAGGGGTGGCTTTGCAGGGGTCCTGAGGAGATTTAGGGGGTTTGGGGCTTTTATTTGGGAATTTTGGGTCTTTAAGGGGATTTTTGGGCGTCTCTGAGGGGGGTTTTTTTGGAATTTTGGGGGTTTTTGGAGGTTTTTTTGGGGGAAATTGGGTCGGCAGGGCCGGGAGGGGGCGGGGCTAAAGGGGAAATGGGCAGGGCTAAGGGGTGGCTTTACAGGGGTCCTGAGGAGATTTAGGGGGTTTGGGGCTTTTATTTGGGAATTTTGGGTCTTTAAGAAGATTTTTGAGGGTCTCTGGGGGGTTTTTTTTCGGAATTTTGGGGTTTTTTGGGGGTTTTTGGGAGGGAATTTGGGTCGGCAGGGCTGGGAGGGGGCGGAGCTAAAGGGGAAATGGGCGGGGCTAAAGGGGGAGTGGGCGGGGCTAAGGGGTGGCTTTGCAGGGGTCCTGAGGAGATTTAGGGGGTTTGGGGCTTTTATTTGGGAATTTTGGGTCTTTAAGGAGAGTTTTGGGGGTCTCTGGGGGGTTTTTTTTTTGAATTTTGGGGGTTTTGGGGGGTTTTTTGGGGGGAATTTGGGTCAGCAGGGCCATGAGGGGGCGGGGCTAAAGAGGAAATGGGCGGGGCTAAAGGGGAGTGGGCGGGGCTATGGAGTGGCTTTGCAGGGGTCCTGAGGAGATTTAGGGGGTTTGGGGCTTTTATTTGGGAATTTTGGGTCTTTAGGGGGATTCTTGGGGGGTCTCTGGGGGGGGTTTTGTGGACTTCTGGGGGTTTTTGGGGTTTTTTTGGGGGGAATTTTAGTCGGCAGGGCCGGGAGGGGGCGGGGATAAAGGGGAAATGGGCGGGGCTAAGGGGTGGCTTTGCAGGGGCCTGAGGAGATTTAGGGAGTTTGGGGCTTTTATTTGGGAATTTTGGGTCTTTAAGGGGATTTTTGGGGGTCTCTGGGGGGGGGGTTTTTTTGGAATTTTAGGGGGTTTAAGGGGGTTTTTGGGGGAGAATTAGGGTCGGCAGGGCCGGGAGGGGGCGGGGCTAAAGGGGAAATGGGCGGGGCTAAAGGGGAGTGGGCGGGGCTAAAGGGGAAATGGGCGTGTCTAAAGGGGGAGTGGGCAGAAATAAGGGGTGGCTTTGCAGGGGTCCTGAGGAGATTTAGGGGGTTTGGGGCTTTTATTTGGGAATTTTGGGTCTTTAAGGGGATTTTTGGGCATCTCTGGGGGTGGTTTTTTTGGACTTCTGGGGGTTTTTGGGGGGGAATTTGGGTGGGCAGGGCCGGGAGGGGGCGGAGCTAAAGGGGAAATGGGCGGGGCTAAAGGGGAAATGGGCGGGGCTAAGGGGTGGCTTTGCAGGGGTCCTGAGGAGATTTAGGGGGTTTGGGGCTTTTATTTGGGAATTTTGGGTCTTTAAGGGGATTTTTGGGGGTCTCTGAGGGGGTTTTTTTTGGAATTTTGGGGGTTTTTGGGGGGTTTTTTGGGGGAAATTGGGTCGGCAGGGCCGGGAGGGGGCGGGGCTAAAGGGGAAATGGGCAGGGCTAAGGGGTGGCTTTACAGGGGTCCTGAGGAGATTTAGGGGGTTTGGGGCTTTTATTTGGGAATTTTGGGTCTTTAAGAAGATTTTTGAGGGTCTCTGGGGTTTTTTTTTTCGGAATTTTGGGGTTTTTTGGGGGTTTTTGGGAGGGAATTTGGGTTGGCAGGGCCGGGAGGGGGCGGAGCTAAAGGGGAAATGGGCGGGGCTAGAGGGGGAGTGGGCGGGGCTAAGGGGTGGCTTTGCACGGGTCCTGAGGAGATTTAGGGGGTTTGGGGCTTTTATTTGGGAATTTTGGGTCTTTAAGGAGAGTTTTGGGGGTCTCTGGGGGGTTTTTTTTTTGAATTTTGGGGGTTTTGGGGGGTTTTTTGGGGGGAATTTGGGTGGGCAGGGCCGGGAGGGGGCGGGGCTAAAGGGGAAATGGGCAGGGCTAAAGGAGGAGTGGGCGGGGCTATGGGGTGGCTTTGCAGGGGTCCTGAGGAGATTTAGGGGGTTTGGGGCTTTTATTTGGGAATTTTGGGTCCTTAAGGGGATTTTTGGGGGTCTCTGGGGGGTTTTTTTTTTTGAATTTTGGGGGGTTTAAGGGGGTTTTTGGGGGAGAATTAGGGTCGGCAGGGCCGGGAGGGGGCGGGGCTAAAGGGGAAATGGGCGGGGCTAAAGGGGGAGTGGGCGGGGCTAAAGGGGAAATGGGCGTGTCTAAAGGGGGAGTGGGCGGAACTAAGGGGTGACTTTGCAGGGGTCCTGAGGAGATTTAGGGGGTTTGGTGTATTATTTGGGAATTTTGGGTCTTTAAGGGGATTTTTGGGCGTCTCTGGGGGGGGTTTTTTTGGACTTCTGGGGGTTTTTGGGGTTTTTGGGGGGAATTTCTGTTGGCAGGGCCGGGAGGGGGCGGGGATAAAGGGGAAATGGGCGGGGCTAAGGGGGAAATGGGCGGGGCTAAGGGGTGGCTTTGCAGGGGTCCTGAGGAGATTTAGGGGGTTTGGGGCTTTTATTTGGGAATTTTGGGTCTTTAAGGGGATTCTTGGGGGGTCTCTGGGGGGGGTTTTGTGGACTTCTGGGGGTTTTTGGGGTTTTTTTGGGGGAGAATTAGGGTCGGCAGGGCCGGGAGGGGGCGGGGCTAAAGGGGAAATGGGCGGGGCTAAGGGGTGGCTTTGCAAGAGTCCTGAGGAGATTTAGGGGGTTTGGGGCTTTTATTTGGGAATTTTGGGTCTTTAAGGGGATTTTTGGGCGTCTCTGGGGGGGGGTTTTTTTGGACTTCTGGGGGTTTTTGGGGGTTTTTTGGGGGGAATTTGGGTCGGCAGGACCGGGAGGGGGCGGAGCTAAAGGGGAAATGGGAGGGGCTAAAGGGGAAATGGGCGGGGCTAAGGGGTGGCTTTGCAGGGGTCCTGAGGAGATTTAGGGGGTTTGGGGCTTTTATTTGGGAATTTTGGGTCTTTAAGGGGATTCTTGGGGGGTCTCTGGGGGGGGTTTTGTGGACTTCTGGGGGTTTTTGGGGTTTTTTTGGGGGGAATTTGAGTCGGCAGGGCCGGGAGTGGGCGGGGAGAAAGGGGAAATGGGCGGGGCTAAGGGGTGGCTTTGCAGGGGTCCTGAGGAGATTTAGGGAGTTTGGGGCTTTTATTTGGGAATTTTGGGTCTTTAAGGGGATTTTTGGGGGTCTCTGGGGGGGGGGTTTTTTGGAATTTTAGGGGGTTTTTTGGGGGTTTTTGGGGGAGAATTAGGGTCGGCAGGGCCGGGAGGGGGCGGGGCTAAAGGGGAAATGGGTGGGGCTAAAGGGGGAGTGGGCAGAACTAAGGGGTGACTTTGCAGGGGTCCTGAGGAGATTTAGGGGGTTTGGGGCTTTTATTTGGGAATTTTGGGTCTTTAAGGGGATTTTTGGGCGTCCCTGGGGGGGGTTTTTTTGGACTTCCTGGGGTTCTTGGGGTTTTTTTGGGGGGAATTTGGGTCGGCAGGACCGGGAGGGGGCGGAGCTAAAGGGGAAATGGGCGGGGCTAAAGGGGAAATGGGCGGGGCTATGGGGTGGCTTTGCAGGGGTCCTGAGGAGATTTCGGGGCTTTGGGGCTTTTATTTGGGAATTTTGGGTCTTTAAGGGGATTCTTGGGGGGTCTCTGCGGGGGGTTTTGTGGACTTTTGGGGGTTTTTTTGGGGGGAATTTGAGTCGGCAGGGCCGGGAGGGGGCGGGGCTAAAGGGGAAATGGGCAGGGCTAAAGGGGAGTGGGCGGGGCTAAAGGGGAAATGGGCGTGTCTAAAGGGGGAGTGGGCAGAACTAAGGGGAGACTTTGCAGGGGTCCTGAGGAGATTTAGGGGGTTTGGGGCTTTTATTTGGGAATTTTGGGTCTTTAAGGGGATTTTTGGGGGTCTCTGGGGGGTTTTTTTTTGGAATTTTGGGGGTTTTGGTGGGTTTTTTGGGGGGAATTTCTGTCGGCAGGGCCGGGAGGGGGCGGGGCTAAAGGAGAAATGGGCGGGGCTAAGGGGGAGTGGGCGGGGCTAAGGGGTGGCTTTGCAGGGGTCCTGAGGAGATTTAGGGGGTTTGGGGCTTTTATTTGGGATTTTTGGGTCTTTAAGAAGATTTTTGAGGGTCTCTGGGGTTATTTTTTTCGGAATTTTGGGGTTTTTTGGGGGTTTTTGGGAGGGAATTTGGGTTGGCAGGGCCGGGAGGGGGCGGAGCTAAAAGGGAAATGGGCGGGGTTAAAGGGGGAGTGGGCGGGGCTAGGGGGTGGCTTTGCAGGGGTCCTGAGGAGATTTAGGGGGTTTGGGGCTTTTATTTGGGATTTTTGGGTCTTTAAGAAGATTTTTGAGGGTCTCTGGGGGTTTTTTTTTCGGAATTTTGGGGTTTTTTGGGGGTTTTTGGGAGGGAATTTGGGTCGGCAGGGCCGGGAGGGGGCGGAGCTAAAGGGGAAATGGGCGGGGTTAAAGGGGGAGTGGGCGGGGCTAAGGGGTGGCTTTGCAGGGGTCCTGAGGAGATTTAGGGGGTTTGGGGCTTTTATTTGGGAATTTTGGGTCTTTAAGGGGAGTTTTGGGGGTCTCTGGGGGTTTTTTTTTTGGAATTTTGAGGGTTTTGGGGGGTTTTTTGGGGGGAATTTGGGTTGGCAGGGCCGGGAGGGGGCGGGGCTAAAGGGGAAATGGGCGGGGCTAAAGGAGGAGTGGGCGGGGCTATGGGGTGGCTTTGCAGGGGTCCTGAGGAGATTTAGGGGCTTTGGGGCTTTTATTTGGGAATTTTGGGTCCTTAAGGGGATTTTTGGGGGTCTCTGGGGGGGTTTTTTTTTGGAATTTTAGGGGGTTTAAGGGGGTTTTTGGGGGAGAATTAGGGTCGGCAGGGCCGGGAGGGGGCGGGGCTAAAGGGGAAATGGGCGGGGCTAAAGGGGGAGTGGGCGGAACTAAGGGGTGACTTTGCAGTGGTCCTGAGGAGATTTAGGGGGTTTGGTGTATTATTTGGGAATTTTGGGTCTTTAAGGGGATTTTTGGGCGTCTCTGGGGGGGGTTTTTTTGGACTTCTGGGCGTTTTTGGGGTTTTTTGGGGGGAATTTCGGTTGGCAGGGCCGGGAGGGGGCGGGGCTAAAGGGGAAATAGGCGGGGCTAAGGGGTGGCTTTGCAGGGGTCCTGAGGAGATTTAGGGAGTTTGGGGCTTTTATTTGGGAATTTTGGGTCTTTAAGGGGATTTTTGGGGGTCTCTGGGGGGGGGGTTTTTTGGAATTTTAGGGGGTTTAAGGGGGTTTTTGGGGGAGAATTAGGGTCGGCAGGGCCGGGAGGGGGCGGGGCTAAAGGGGAAATGGGCGGGTCTAAAGGGAGTGGGCGGGGCTAAAGGGGAAATGGGCGTGTCTAAAGGGGGAGTGGGCAGAACTAAGGGGTGACTTTGCAGGGGTCCTGAGGAGATTTAGCGGGTTTGGGGCTTTTATTTGGGAATTTTGGGTCTTTAAGGGGATTTTTGGGCGTCCCTGGGGGGGGTTTTTTTGGACTTCCTGGGGTTTTTGGGGGTTTTTTGGGGGGAATTTGGGTCGGCAGGACCGGGAGGGGGCGGAGCTAAAGGGGAAATGGGTGGGGCTAAAGGGGAAATGGGCGGGGCTATGGGGTGGCTTTGCAGGGGTCCTGAGGAGATTTAGGGGCTTTGGGGCTTTTATTTGGGAATTTTGGGTCTTTAAGGGGACTCTTGGGGGGTCTCTGCGGGGGGTTTTGTGGACTTTTTGGGGTTTTTTTGGGGGGAATTTTAGTCGGCAGGGCCGGGAGGGGGCGGGGCTAAAGGGGAAATGGGCGGGGCTAAAGGGGAGTGGGCGGGGCTAAAGGGGAAATGGGCGTGTCTAAAGGGGGAGTGGGCAGAACTAAGGGGAGACTTTGCAGGGGTCCTGAGGAGATTTAGGGGGTTTGGGGCTTTTATTTGGGAATTTTGGGTCTTTAAGGGGATTTTTGGGGGTCTCTGGGGGGTTTTTTTTTGGAATTTTGGGGGTTTTGGGGGGTTTTTTGGGGGGAATTTGGGTCGGCAGGGCCGGGAGGGGGCGGGGCTAAAGGGGAAATGGGCGGGGCTAAAGGGGGAGTGGGCGGGGCTAAGGGGTGGCTTTGCAAGAGTCCTGAGGAGATTTAGGGGGTTTGGGGCTTTTATTTGGGAATTTTGGGTCTTTAAGGGGATTTTTGGGTGTCTCTGGGGGGGGTTTTTTTGGACTTCTGGGGGTTTTTGGGGGTTTTTTGGGGGGAATTTGGGTGGGCAGGGCCGGGAGGGGGCGGAGCTAAAGGGGAAATGGGCGGGGCTAAAGGGGGAGTGGGCGGGGCTAAGGGGTGGCTTTGCAGGGGTCCTGAGGAGATTTAGGGGGTTTGGGTCTTTTATTTGGGAATTTTGGGTCTTTAAGGGGATTTTTGGGGGTCTCTGGATGGTTTTTTTTTGGAATTTTGGGGGTTTTTTGGGGGGGAGAGGATTTTGCGTCGGCCGGGCCGGGAGGGGGCGGGGCTAAAGGGGAAATGGGTGGGGCTAAAGGGGAGTGGGAGGGGCTAAAGGGGAAATGGGCGTGTCTAAAGGGGGAGTGGTCGGAACTAAGGGGTGACTTTGCAGGGGTCCTGAGGAGATTTAGGGGGTTTGGTGTATTATTTGGGAATTTTGGGTCTTTAAGGGGATTTTTGGGCGTCTCTGGGGGGGGTTTTTTTTGGACTTCTGGGGGTTTTTGTGTTTTTTGGGGGGAATTTCTGTTGGCAGGGCCGGAAGGGGGCGGGGCTAAAGGGGAAATGGGCGGGGCTAAGGGGTGGCTTTGCAGGAGTCCTGAGGAGATTTAGGGGGTTTGGGGCTTTTATTTGGGAATTTTGGGTCTTTAAGGGGATTTTTGGGGGTCTCTGGATGGTTTTTTTTTGGAATTTTGGGGGTTTTTTGGGGGGGAGAGGATTTTGCGTCGGCAGGGCCGGGAGGGGGCGGGGCTAAAGGGGAAATGGGCGGGGCTAAGGGGGAGTGGGCGGGGCTAAGGGGTGGCTTTGCAGGGGTCCTGAGGAGATTTAGGGGGTTTGGGGCTTTTATTTGGGATTTTTGGGTCTTTAAGAAGATTTTTGAGGGTCTCTGGGGGTTTTTTTTTCGGAATTTTGGGGTTTTTTGGGGGTTTTTGCGAGGGAATTTGGGTTGGCAGGGCCGGGAGGGGGGCGAAGCTAAAGGGGAAATGGGCGGGGTTAAAGGGGGAGTGGGCGGGGCTAAGGGGTGGCTTTGCAGGGGTCCTGAGGAGATTTAGGGGGTTTGGGGCTTTTATTTGGGAATTTTGGGTCTTTAAGGGGAGTTTTGGGGGTCTCTGGGGTTTTTTTTTTTGGAATTTTGAGGGTTTTGGGGGGTTTTTTGGGGGGAATTTGGGTCGGCAGGACCGGGACGGGGCGGAGCTAAAGGGGAAATGGGAGGGGCTAAAGGGGAAATGGGCGGGGCTAAGGGGTGGCTTTGCAGGGGTCCTGAGGAGATTTAGGGGGTTTGGGGCTTTTATTTGGGAATTTTGGGTCTTTAAGGGTATTCTTGGGGGGTCTCTGGGGGGGGTTTTATGGACTTCTGGGGGTTTTTGCGGTTTTTTTTGGGGGAATTTTAGTCGGCAGGGCCGGGAGGGGGTGGGGCTAAAGGGGAAATGGGCGGGGCTAAGGGGTGGCTTTGCAGGGGTCCTGAGGAGATTTAGGGGGTTTGGGGCTTTTATTTGGGAATTTTGGGTCTTTAAGGGGATTTTTGGGGGTCTCTGGAGGGTTTTTTTTTGAAATTTTGGGGGTTTTGGGGGGTTTTTTGGGGGGAATTTGGGTCGGCAGGGCCGGGAGGGGGCGGAGCTAAAGGGGAAATGGGAGGGGCTAAAGGGGAAATGGGCGGGGCTAAGGGGTGGCTTTGCAGGGGTCCTAAGGAGATTTAGGGGGTTTGGGGCTTTTATTTGGGAATTTTGGGTCTTTAAGGGGATTCTTGGGGGGTCTCTGGGGGGGGTTTTGTGGACTTCTGGGGGTTTTTGGGGTTTTTTTGGGGGGAATTTGAGTCGGCAGGGCCGGGAGTGGGCGGGGATAAAGGGGAAATGGGCGGGGCTAAGGGGTGGCTTTGCAGGGGTCCTGAGGAGATTTAGGGAGTTTGGGGCTTTTATTTGGGAATTTTGGGTCTTTAAGGGGATTTTTGGGGGTCTCTGGGGGGGGGGTTTTTGGAATTTTAGGGGGTTTTTTGGGGGTTTTTGGGGGAGAATTAGGGTCGGCAGGGCCGGGAGGGGGCGGGGCTAAAGGGGAAATGGGCGGGGCTAAAGGGGGAGTGGGCGGGGCTAAAGGGGAAATGGGCGTGTCTAAAGGGGGAGTGGGCAGAACTAAGGGGAGACTTTGCAGGGGTCCTGAGGAGATTTAGGGGGTTTGGGGCTTTTATTTGGGAATTTTGGGACTTTAAGGGGATTTTTGGGCGTCTCTGGGGGGGGTTTTTTTGGACTTCCTGGGGTTTTTGGGGGTTTTTTGGGGGGAATTTGGGTTGGCAGGGCCGGGAGGGGGCGGAGCTAAAGGGGAAATGGGCGGGGTTAAAGGGGGAGTGGGCGGGGCTAAGGGGTGGCTTTGCAGGGGTCCTGAGGAGATTTAGGGGGTTTGGGGCTTTTATTTGGGAATTTTGGGTCTTTAAGGAGAGTTTTGGGGGTCTCTGGGGGGTTTTTTTTTGGAATTTTGGGGGTTTTTTGGGGGTTTTTGGGGGAATTTGGGTGGGCAGGGCCGGGAGGGGGCGGAGCTAAAGGGGAAATGGGCAGGGCTAAGGGGTGGCTTTGCAGGGGTCCTGAGGAGATTTAGGGGGTTTGGGGCTTTTATTTGGGAATTTTGGGTCTTTAAGAAGATTTTTGAGGGTCTCTGGGGTTTTTTTTTTCGGAATTTTGGGGTTTTTTGGGGGTTTTTGGGAGGGAATTTGGGTCGGCAGGGCCGGGAGGGGGCAGAGCTAAAGGGGAAATGGCCGGGGCTAAAGGGGGAGTGGGCGGGGCTAAGGGGTGGCTTTGCAGGGGTCCTGAGGAGATTTAGGGGGTTTGGGGCTTTTATTTGGGAATTTTGGGTCTTTAAGGGGAGTTTTGGGGGTCTCTGGGGGTTTTTTTTTTGGAATTTTGAGGGTTTTGGGGGGTTTTTTGGGGGGAATTTGGGTGGGCAGGGCCGGGAGGGGGCGGGGCTAAAGGGGAAATGGGCGGGGCTAAAGGAGGAGTGGGCGGGGCTATGGGGTGGCTTTGCAGGGGTCCTGAGGAGATTTAGGGGGTTTGGGGCTTTTATTTGGGAATTTTGGGTCCTTAAGGGGATTTTTGGGGGTCTCTGGGGGGGTTTTTTTTTGGAATTTTAGGGGGTTTTTTGGGGGTTTTTGGGGGAGAATTAGGGTCGGCAGGGCCGGGAGGGGGCGGGGCTAAAGGGGAAATGGGCGGGGCTAAAGGGGGAGTGGGCGGGGCTAAAGGGGAAATGGGCGTGTCTAAAGGGGGAGTGGGCGGAACTAAGGGGTGACTTTGCAGGGGTCCTGAGGAGATTTAGGGGGTTTGGTGTATTATTTGGGAATTTTGGGTCTTTAAGGGGATTTTTGGGCGTCTCTGGGGGGGGTTTTTTTGGACTTCTGGGGGTTTTTGGTGTTTTTTGGGGGGAATTTTAGTCGGCAGGGCCGGGAGGGGGCGGGGATAAAGGGGAAATGGGCGGGGCTAAGGGGTGGCTTTGCAGGGGTCCTGAGGAGATTTAGGGAGTTTGGGGCTTTTATTTGGGAATTTTGGGTCTTTAAGGGGATTTTTGGGGGTCTCTGGGGGGGGGGTTTTTTTTGAATTTTAGGGGGTTTAAGGGGGTTTTTGGGGGAGAATTAGGGTCGGCAGGGCCGGGAGGGGGCGGGGCTAAAGGGGAAATGGGCGGGGCTAAAGGGGAGTGGGCAGAAATAAGGGGTGGCTTTGCAGGGGTCCTGAGGAGATTTAGGGGGTTTGGGGCTTTTATTTGGGAATTTTGGGTCTTTAAGGGGATTTTTGGGCGTCTCTGGGGGTGGTTTTTTTGGACTTCTGGGGGTTTTTGGGGGGGAATTTGGGTGGGCAGGGCCGGGACGGGGCGGAGCTAAAGGGGAAATGGGCGGGGCTAAAGGGGAAATGGGCGGGGCTAAGGGGTGGCTTTGCAGGGGTCCTGAGGAGATTTAGGGGCTTTGGGGCTTTTATTTGGGAATTTTGGGTCTTTAAGGGGATTTTTGGGGGTCTCTGGGGGATTTTTTTTTGGAATTTTGGGGGTTTTGGGGGGTTTTTTGGGGGGAATTTGGGTCGGCAGGGCCGGGAGGGGGCGGGGCTAAAGGGGAAATGGGCGGGGCTAAAGGGGGAGTGGGCAGGGCTAAGGGGTGGCTTTGCAGGGGTCCTGAGGAGATTTAGGGGGTTTGGGGCTTTTATTTGGGAATTTTGGGTCTTTAAGGGGATTTTTGGGGGTCTCTGAGGGGGTTTTTTTTGGAATTTTGGGGGTTTTTGGAGGTTTTTTTGGGGGAAATTGGGTCGGCAGGGCCGGGAGGGGGCGGGGCTAAAGGGGAAATGGGCAGGGCTAAGGGGTGGCTTTACAGGGGTCCTGAGGAGATTTAGGGGGTTTGGGGCTTTTATTTGGGAATTTTGGGTCTTTAAGGAGAGTTTTGGGGGTCTCTGGGGGGTTTTTTTTTTGAATTTTGGGGGTTTTGGGGGGTTTTTTGGGGGGAATTTGGGTGGGCAGGGCCGGGAGGGGGCGGGGCTAAAGGGGAAATGGGCGGGGCTAAAGGAGGAGTGGGCGGGGCTATGGGGTGGCTTTGCAGGGGTCCTGAGGAGATTTAGGGGGTTTGGGGCTTTTATTTGGGAATTTTGGGTCCTTAAGGGGATTTTTGGGGGTCTCTGGGGGGTTTTTTTTTTTTGAATTTTGGGGGGTTTAAGGGGGTTTTTGGGGGAGAATTAGGGTCGGCAGGGCCGGGAGGGGGCGGGGCTAAAGGGGAAATGGGCGGGGCTAAAGGGGGAGTGGGCGGGGCTAAAGGGGAAATGGGCGTGTCTAAAGGGGGAGTGGGCGGAACTAAGGGGTGACTTTGCAGGGGTCCTGAGGAGATTTAGGGGGTTTGGTGTATTATTTGGGAATTTTGGGTCTTTAAGGGGATTTTTGGGCGTCTCTGGGGGGGGTTTTTTTTGGACTTCTGGGGGTTTTTGGGGTTTTTGGGGGGAATTTCTGTTGGCAGGGCCGGGAGGCGGCGGGGATAAAGGGGAAATGGGCGGGGCTAAGGGGTGGCTTTGCAAGAGTCCTGAGGAGATTTAGGGGGTTTGGGGCTTTTATTTGGGAATTTGGGGTCTTTAAGGGGATTTTTGGGGGTCTCTGGGGGGGGTTCTTTTGGACTTCTGGGAGTTTTTGGAGGTTTTTTGGGGGGAATTTGGGTCGGCAGGACCGGGAGGGGGCGGAGCTAAAGGGGAAATGGGAGGGGCTAAAGGGGAAATGGGCGGGGCTAAGGGGTGGCTTTGCAGGGGTCCTGAGGAGATTTAGGGGGTTTGGGGCTTTTATTTGGGAATTTTGGGTCTTTAAGGGGATTCTTGGGGGGTCTCTGGGGGGGGTTTTGTGGACTTCTGGGGGTTTTTGGGGTTTTTTTGGGGGAGAATTTTAGTCGGCAGGGCCGGGAGGGGGCGGGGATAAAGGGGAAATGGGCGGGGCTAAGGGGTGGCTTTGCAAGAGTCCTGAGGAGATTTAGGGGGTTTGGGGCTTTTATTTGGGAATTTTGGGTCTTTAAGGGGATTTTTGGGCGTCTCTGGGGGGGGGTTTTTTTGGACTTCTGGGGGTTTTTGGGGGTTTTTCGGGGGAGATTTGGGTCGGCAGGACCGGGAGGGGGCGGAGCTAAAGGGGAAATGGGAGGGGCTAAAGGGGAAATGGGCGGGGCTAAGGGGTGGCTTTGCAGGGGTCCTGAGGAGATTTAGGGGGTTTGGGGCTTTTATTTGGGAATTTTGGGTCTTTAAGGGGATTCTTGGGGGGTCTCTGGGGGGGGTTTTGTGGACTTCTGGGGGTTTTTGGGGTTTTTTTGGGGGGAATTTGAGTCGGCAGGGCCGGGAGTGGGCGGGGATAAAGGGGAAATGGGCGGGGCTAAGGGGTGGCTTTGCAGGGGTCCTGAGGAGATTTAGGGAGTTTGGGGCTTTTATTTGGGAATTTTGGGTCTTTAAGGGGATTTTTGGGGGTCTCTGGGGGGGGGGTTTTTTGGAATTTTAGGGGGTTTTTTGGGGGTTTTTGGGGGAGAATTAGGGTCGGCAGGGCCGGGAGGGGGCGGGGCTAAAGGGGAAATGGGCGGGGCTAAAGGGGGAGTGGGCGGGGCTAAAGGGGAAATGGGCGTGTCTAAAGGGGGAGTGGGCAGAACTAAGGGGTGACTTTGCAGGGGTCCTGAGGAGATTTAGGGGGTTTGGGGCTTTTATTTGGGAATTTTGGGTCTTTAAGGGGATTTTTGGGCGTCCCTGGGGGGGGTTTTTTTGGACTTCCTGGGGTTTTTGGGGGTTTTTTGGGGGGAATTTGGGTCGGCAGGACCGGGAGGGGGCGGAGCTAAAGGGGAAATGGGTGGGGCTAAAGGGGAAATGGGCGGGGCTATGGGGTGGCTTTGCAGGGGTCCTGAGGAGATTTAGGGGCTTTGGGGCTTTTATTTGGGAATTTTGGGTCTTTAAGGGGATTCTTGGGGGGTCTCTGCGGGGGGTTTTGTGGACTTTTTGGGGTTTTTTTGGGGGAGAATTAGGGTCGGCAGGGCCGGGAGGGGGCGGGGCTAAAGGGGAAATGGGCGGGGCTAAAGGGGAGTGGGCGGGGCTAAAGGGGAAATGGGCGTGTCTAAAGGGGGAGTGGGCAGAACTAAGGGGAGACTTTGCAGGGGTCCTGAGGAGATTTAGGGGGTTTGGGGCTTTTATTTGGGAATTTTGGGTCTTTAAGGGGATTTTTGGGGGTCTCTGGGGGGTTTTTTTTTGGAATTTTGGGGGTTTTGGGGGGTTTTTTGGGGGGAATTTGGGTCGGCAGGGCCGGGAGGAGGCGGGGCTAAAGGGGAAATGGGCGGGGCTAAGGGGGAGTGGGCGGGGCTAAGGGGTGGCTTTGCAGGGGTCCTGAGGAGATTTAGGGGGTTTGGGGCTTTTATTTGGGATTTTTGGGTCTTTAAGAAGATTTTTGAGGGTCTCTGGGGTTATTTTTTTCGGAATTTTGGGGTTTTTTGGGGGTTTTTGGGAGGGAATTTGGGTTGGCAGGGCCGGGAGGGGGCGGAGCTAAAGGGGAAATGGGCGGGGTTAAAGGGGGAGTGGGCGGGGCTATGGGGTGGCTTTGCAGGAGTCCTGAGGAGATTTAGGGGGTTTGGGGCTTTTATTTGGGATTTTTGGGTCTTTAAGAAGATTTTTGAGGGTCTCTGGGGGTTTTTTTTTCGGAATTTTGGGGTTTTTTGGGGGTTTTTGGGAGGGAATTTGGGTTGGCAGGGCCGGGAGGGGAGGGGGCGGAGCTAAAGGGGAAATGGGCGGGGTTAAAGGGGGAGTGGGCGGGGCTAAGGGGTGGCTTTGCAGGGGTCCTGAGGAGATTTAGGGGGTTTGGGGCTTTTATTTGGGAATTTTGGGTCTTTAAGGGGAGTTTTGGGGGTCTCTGGGGGTTTTTTTTTTGGAATTTTGAGGGTTTTGGGGGGTTTTTTGGGGGGAATTTGGGTCGGCAGGGCCGGGAGGGGGCGGGGCTAAAGGGGAAATGGGCGGGGCTAAAGGAGGAGTGGGCGGGGCTATGGGGTGGCTTTGCAGGGGTCCTGAGGAGATTTAGGGGGTTTGGGGCTTTTATTTGGGAATTTTGGGTCCTTAAGGGGATTTTTGGGGGTCTCTGGGGGGGTTTTTTTTTTGAATTTTAGGGGGTTTAAGGGGGTTTTTGGGGGAGAATTAGGGTCGGCAGGGCCGGGAGGGGGCGGGGCTAAAGGGGAAATGGGTGGGGCTAAAGGGGGAGTGGGCGGGGCTAAAGGGGAAATGGGCGTGTCTAAAGGGGGAGTGGGCGGAACTAAGGGGTGACTTTGCAGTGGTCCTGAGGAGATTTAGGGGGTTTGGTGTATTATTTGGGAATTTTGGGTCTTTAAGGGGATTTTTGGGCGTCTCTGGGGGGGGGTTTTTTGGACTTCTGGGGGTTTTTGGGGTTTTTTGGGGGGAATTTCGGTTGGCAGGGCCGGGAGGGGGCGGGGCTAAAGGGGAAATAGGCGGGGCTAAGGGGTGGCTTTGCAGGGGTCCTGAGGAGATTTAGGGAGTTTGGGGCTTTTATTTGGGAATTTTGGGTCTTTAAGGGGATTTTTGGGGGTCTCTGGGGGGGGGGTTTTTTGGAATTTTAGGGGGTTTAAGGGGGTTTTTGGGGGAGAATTAGGGTCGGCAGGGCCGGGAGGGGGCGGGGCTAAAGGGGAAATGGGTGGGGCTAAAGGGGGAGTGGGCGGGGCTAAAGGGGAAATGGGCGTGTCTAAAGGGGGAGTGGGCAGAACTAAGGGGTGACTTTGCAGGGGTCCTGAGGAGATTTAGGGGGTTTGGGGCTTTTATTTGGGAATTTTGGGTCTTTAAGGGGATTTTTGGGCGTCCCTGGGGGGGGTTTTTTTGGACTTCCTGGGGTTTTTGGGGGTTTTTGGGGGGAATTTGGGTCGGCAGGACCGGGAGGGGGCGGAGCTAAAGGGGAAATGGGTGGGGCTAAAGGGGAAATGGGCGGGGCTATGGGGTGGCTTTGCAGGGGTCCTGAGGAGATTTAGGGGCTTTGGGGCTTTTATTTGGGAATTTTGGGTCTTTAAGGGGATTCTTGGGGGGTCTCTGCGGGGGGTTTTGTGGACTTTTTGGGGTTTTTTTGGGGGGAATTTTAGTCGGCAGGGCCGGGAGGGGGCGGGGCTAAAGGGGAAATGGGCGGGGCTAAAGGGGAGTGGGCGGGGCTAAAGGGGAAATGGGCGTGTCTAAAGGGGGAGTGGGCAGAACTAAGGGGAGACTTTGCAGGGGTCCTGAGGAGATTTAGGGGGTTTGGGGCTTTTATTTGGGAATTTTGGGTCTTTAAGGGGATTTTTGGGGGTCTCTGGGGGGTTTTTTTTTGGAATTTTGGGGGTTTTGGGGGGTTTTTTGGGGGGAATTTGGGTCGGCAGGGCCGGGAGGGGGCGGGGCTAAAGGGGAAATGGGTGGGGCTAAGGGGGAGTGGGCGGGGCTAAGGGGTGGCTTTGCAAGAGTCCTGAGGAGATTTAGGGGGTTTGGGGCTTTTATTTGGGAATTTTGGGTCTTTAAGGGGATTTTTGGGCGTCTCTGGGGGGGGGTTTTTTGGACTTCTGGGGGTTTTTGGGGGTTTTTTGGGGGGAATTTTAGTCGGCAGGACCGGGAGGGGGCGGAGCTAAAGGGGAAATGGGAGGGGCTAAAGTGGAAATGGGCGGGGCTAAAGGGGGAGTGGGCGGGGCTAAGGGGTGGCTTTGCAGGAGTCCTGAGGAGATTTAGGGGGTTTGGGGCTTTTATTTGGGAATTTTGGGTCCTTAAGGGGATTTTTGGGGGTCTCTGGGGGGGTTTTTTTTTTGGAATTTTAGGGGGTTTTTTGGGGGTTTTTGGGGGAGAATTAGGGTCGGCAGGGCCGGGAGGGGGCGGGGCTAAAGGGGAAATGGGCGTGTCTAAAGGGGGAGTGGGCGGAACTAAGGGGTGACTTTGCAGGGGTCCTGAGGAGATTTAGGGGGTTTGGTGTATTATTTGGGAATTTTGGGTCTTTAAGGGGATTTTTGGGCGTCTCTGGGGGGGTTTTTTTGGACTTCTGGGGGTTTTTGGGGTTTTTTGGGGGGAATTTCGGTTGGCAGGGCCGGGAGGGGGCGGGGCTAAAGGGGAACTGGGCGGGGCTAAGGGGTGGCTTTGCAAGAGTCCTGAGGAGATTTAGGGGGTTTGGGGCTTTTATTTGGGAATTTTGGGTCTTTAAGGGGATTTTTGGGCGTCTCTGGGGGGGGGTTTTTTGGACTTCTGGGGGTTTTTGGGGGTTTTTTGGGGGGAATTTTAGTCGGCAGGACCGGGAGGGGGCGGAGCTAAAGGGGAAATGGGAGGGGCTAAAGTGGAAATGGGCGGGGCTAAAGGGGGAGTGGGCGGGGCTAAGGGGTGGCTTTGCAGGAGTCCTGAGGAGATTTAGGGGGTTTGGGGCTTTTATTTGGGAATTTTGGGTCCTTAAGG
Source organism: Aphelocoma coerulescens (assembly GCF_041296385.1). Classification (NCBI taxonomy): domain Eukaryota; kingdom Metazoa; phylum Chordata; class Aves; order Passeriformes; family Corvidae; genus Aphelocoma; species Aphelocoma coerulescens. The sequence continues at coordinate 986,910 of NW_027183804.1, read as the reverse complement.
GGATTTTTGGGGGTCTCTGGGGGGGTTTTTTTTTGGAATTTTAGGGGGTTTTTTGGGGGTTTTTGGGGGAGAATTAGGGTCGGCAGGGCCGGGAGGGGGCGGGGCTAAAGGGGAAATGGGCGGGGCTAAAGGGGGAGTGGGCAGGGCTAAAGGGGAAATGGGCGTGTCTAAAGGGGGAGTGGGCGGAACTAAGGGGTGACTTTGCAGGGGTCCTGAGGAGATTTAGGGGGTTTGGTGTATTATTTGGGAATTTTGGGTCTTTAAGGGGATTTTTGGGCGTCTCTGGGGGGGTTTTTTTGGACTTCTGGGGGTTTTTGGGGTTTTTTGGGGGGAATTTCGGTTGGCAGGGCCGGGAGGGGGCGGGGCTAAAGGGGAACTGGGCGGGGCTAAGGGGTGGCTTTGCAAGAGTCCTGAGGAGATTTAGGGGGTTTGGGGCTTTTATTTGGGAATTTTGGGTCTTTAAGGGGATTTTTGGGCGTCTCTGGGGGGGGGTTTTTTGGACTTCTGGGGGTTTTTGGGGGTTTTTTGGGGGGAATTTTAGTCGGCAGGACCGGGAGGGGGCGGAGCTAAAGGGGAAATGGGAGGGGCTAAAGTGGAAATGGGCGGGGCTAAAGGGGGAGTGGGCGGGGCTAAGGGGTGGCTTTGCAGGAGTCCTGAGGAGATTTAGGGGGTTTGGGGCTTTTATTTGGGAATTTTGGGTCCTTAAGGGGATTTTTGGGGGTCTCTGGGGGGGTTTTTTTTTGGAATTTTAGGGGGTTTTTTGGGGGTTTTTGGGGGAGAATTAGGGTCGGCAGGGCCGGGAGGGGGCGGGGCTAAAGGGGAAATGGGCGGGGCTAAAGGGGGAGTGGGCAGGGCTAAAGGGGAAATGGGCGTGTCTAAAGGGGGAGTGGGCGGAACTAAGGGGTGACTTTGCAGGGGTCCTGAGGAGATTTAGGGGGTTTGGTGTATTATTTGGGAATTTTGGGTCTTTAAGGGGATTTTTGGGCGTCTCTGGGGGGGTTTTTTTGGACTTCTGGGGGTTTTTGGGGTTTTTTGGGGGGAATTTCGGTTGGCAGGGCCGGGAGGGGGCGGGGCTAAAGGGGAACTGGGCGGGGCTAAGGGGTGGCTTTGCAAGAGTCCTGAGGAGATTTAGGGGGTTTGGGGCTTTTATTTGGGAATTTTGGGTCTTTAAGGGGATTTTTGGGCGTCTCTGGGGGGGGGTTTTTTGGACTTCTGGGGGTTTTTGGGGGTTTTTTGGGGGGAATTTTAGTCGGCAGGACCGGGAGGGGGCGGAGCTAAAGGGGAAATGGGAGGGGCTAAAGTGGAAATGGGCGGGGCTAAAGGGGGAGTGGGCGGGGCTAAGGGGTGGCTTTGCAGGAGTCCTGAGGAGATTTAGGGGGTTTGGGGCTTTTATTTGGGAATTTTGGGTCCTTAAGGGGATTTTTGGGGGTCTCTGGGGGGGTTTTTTTTTGGAATTTTAGGGGGTTTTTTGGGGGTTTTTGGGGGAGAATTAGGGTCGGCAGGGCCGGGAGGGGGCGGGGCTAAAGGGGAAATGGGCGGGGCTAAAGGGGGAGTGGGCAGGGCTAAAGGGGAAATGGGCGTGTCTAAAGGGGGAGTGGGCGGAACTAAGGGGTGACTTTGCAGGGGTCCTGAGGAGATTTAGGGGGTTTGGTGTATTATTTGGGAATTTTGGGTCTTTAAGGGGATTTTTGGGCGTCTCTGGGGGGGTTTTTTTGGACTTCTGGGGGTTTTTGGGGTTTTTTGGGGGGAATTTCGGTTGGCAGGGCCGGGAGGGGGCGGGGCTAAAGGGGAACTGGGCGGGGCTAAGGGGTGGCTTTGCAAGAGTCCTGAGGAGATTTAGGGGGTTTGGGGCTTTTATTTGGGAATTTTGGGTCTTTAAGGGGATTTTTGGGCGTCTCTGGGGGGGGGTTTTTTTGGACTTCTGGGGGTTTTTGGGGGTTTTTTGGGGGGAATTTTAGTCGGCAGGACCGGGAGGGGGCGGAGCTAAAGGGGAAATGGGAGGGGCTAAAGTGGAAATGGGCGGGGCTAAAGGGGGAGTGGGCGGGGCTAAGGGGTGGCTTTGCAGGAGTCCTGAGGAGATTTAGGGGGTTTGGGGCTTTTATTTGGGAATTTTGGGTCCTTAAGGGGATTTTTGGGGGTCTCTGGGGGGGTTTTTTTTTGGAATTTTAGGGGTTTTTTTGGGGGTTTTTGGGGGAGAATTAGGGTCGGCAGGGCCGGGAGGGGGCGGGGCTAAAGGGGAAATGGGCGGGGCTAAGGGGTGGCTTTGCAAGAGTCCTGAGGAGATTTAGGGGGTTTGGGGCTTTTATTTGGGAATTTTGGGTCTTTAAGGGGATTTTTGGGCGTCTCTGGGGGGGGGTTTTTTGGACTTCTGGGGGTTTTTGGGGGTTTTTTGGGGGGAATTTTAGTCGGCAGGACCGGGAGGGGGCGGAGCTAAAGGGGAAATGGGAGGGGCTAAAGTGGAAATGGGCGGGGCTAAAGGGGGAGTGGGCGGGGCTAAGGGGTGGCTTTGCAGGAGTCCTGAGGAGATTTAGGGGGTTTGGGGCTTTTATTTGGGAATTTTGGGTCTTTAAGGGGATTTTTGGGGGTCTCTGGATGTTTTTTTTTGGAATTTTGGGGGTTTTTTGGGGGGGAGAGGATTTTGCGTCGGCCAGGCCGGGAGGGGGCGGGGCTAAAGGGGAAATGGGCGGGGCTAAAGGGGGAGTGGGCGGGGCTAAAGGGGAAATGGGCGTGTCTAAAGGGGGAGTGGGCGGAACTAAGGGGTGACTTTGCAGTGGTCCTGAGGAGATTTAGGGGGTTTGGTGTATTATTTGGGAATTTTGGGTCTTTAAGGGGATTTTTGGGCGTCTCTGGGGGGGTTTTTTTGGACTTCTGGGGGTTTTTGGGGTTTTTTGGGGGGAATTTCGGTTGGCAGGGCCGGGAGGGGGCGGGGCTAAAGGGGAACTGGGCGGGGCTAAGGGGTGGCTTTGCAAGAGTCCTGAGGAGATTTAGGGGGTTTGGGGCTTTTATTTGGGAATTTTGGGTCTTTAAGGGGATTTTTGGGCGTCTCTGGGGGGGGGTTTTTTGGACTTCTGGGGGTTTTTGGGGGTTTTTTGGGGGGAATTTTAGTCGGCAGGACCGGGAGGGGGCGGAGCTAAAGGGGAAATGGGAGGGGCTAAAGTGGAAATGGGCGGGGCTAAAGGGGGAGTGGGCGGGGCTAAGGGGTGGCTTTGCAGGAGTCCTGAGGAGATTTAGGGGGTTTGGGGCTTTTATTTGGGAATTTTGGGTCCTTAAGGGGATTTTTGGGGGTCTCTGGGGGGGTCTTTTTTTGGAATTTTAGGGGGTTTTTTGGGGGTTTTTGGGGGAGAATTAGGGTCGGCAGGGCCGGGAGGGGGCGGGGCTAAAGGGGAAATGGGCGGGGCTAAAGGGGGAGTGGGCAGGGCTAAAGGGGAAATGGGCGTGTCTAAAGGGGGAGTGGGCGGAACTAAGGGGTGACTTTGCAGGGGTCCTGAGGAGATTTAGGGGGTTTGGTGTATTATTTGGGAATTTTGGGTCTTTAAGGGGATTTTTGGGCGTCTCTGGGGGGGTTTTTTTGGACTTCTGGGGGTTTTTGGGGTTTTTTGGGGGGAATTTCGGTTGGCAGGGCCGGGAGGGGGCGGGGCTAAAGGGGAACTGGGCGGGGCTAAGGGGTGGCTTTGCAAGAGTCCTGAGGAGATTTAGGGGGTTTGGGGCTTTTATTTGGGAATTTTGGGTCTTTAAGGGGATTTTTGGGCGTCTCTGGGGGGGGGTTTTTTGGACTTCTGGGGGTTTTTGGGGGTTTTTTGGGGGGAATTTTAGTCGGCAGGACCGGGAGGGGGCGGAGCTAAAGGGGAAATGGGAGGGGCTAAAGTGGAAATGGGCGGGGCTAAAGGGGGAGTGGGCGGGGCTAAGGGGTGGCTTTGCAGGAGTCCTGAGGAGATTTAGGGGGTTTGGGGCTTTTATTTGGGAATTTTGGGTCCTTAAGGGGATTTTTGGGGGTCTCTGGGGGGGTTTTTTTTTGGAATTTTAGGGGGTTTTTTGGGGGTTTTTGGGGGAGAATTAGGGTCGGCAGGGCCGGGAGGGGGCGGGGCTAAAGGGGAAATGGGCGGGGCTAAAGGGGGAGTGGGCGGGGCTAAAGGGGAAATGGGCGTGTCTAAAGGGGGAGTGGGCGGAACTAAGGGGTGACTTTGCAGGGGTCCTGAGGAGATTTAGGGGGTTTGGTGTATTATTTGGGAATTTTGGGTCTTTAAGGGGATTTTTGGGCATCTCTGGGGGGGGTTTTTTTGGACTTCTGGGGGTTTTTGGGGTTTTTTGGGGGGAATTTCGGTTGGCAGGGCCGGGAGGGGGCGGGGCTAAAGGGGAAATGGGCGGGGCTAAAGGGGAGTGGGCGGGGCTAAAGGGGAAATGGGCGTGTCTAAAGGGGGAGTGGGCAGAAATAAGGGGTGGCTTTGCAGGGGTCCTGAGGAGATTTAGGGGGTTTGGGGCTTTTATTTGGGAATTTTGGGTCTTTAAGGGGATTTTTGGGCGTCTCTGGGGGTGGTTTTTTTGGACTTCTGGGGGTTTTTGGGGGGGAATTTGGGTTGGCAGGGCGGGGAGGGGGCGGAGCTAAAGGGGAAATGGGCGGGGCTAAAGGGGAAATGGGCGGGGCTAAGGGGTGGCTTTGCAGGGGTCCTGAGGAGATTTAGGGGGTTTGGGGCTTTTATTTGGGAATTTTGGGTCTTTAAGGGGATTTTTGGGGGTCTCTGGGGGATTTTTTTTTGGAATTTTGGGGGTTTTGGGGGGTTTTTTGGGGGGAATTTGGGTCGGCAGGGCCGGGAGGGGGCGGGGCTAAAGGGGAAATGGGCGGGGCTAAAGGGGGAGTGGGCAGGGCTAAGGGGTGGCTTTGCAGGAGTCCTGAGGAGATTTAGGGGGTTTGGGGCTTTTATTTGGGAATTTTGGGTCTTTAAGGGGATTTTTGGGGGTCTCTGAGGGGGTTTTTTTTGGAATTTTGGGGGTTTTTGGAGGTTTTTTTGGGGGAAATTGGGTCGGCAGGGCCGGGAGGGGGGCGGGGCTAAAGGGGAAATGGGCAGGGCTAAGGGGTGGCTTTACAGGGGTCCTGAGGAGATTTAGGGGGTTTGGGGCTTTTATTTGGCAATTTTGGGTCTTTAAGAAGATTTTTGAGGGTCTCTGGGGTTTTTTTTTTCGGAATTTTGGGGTTTTTTGGGGGTTTTTGGGAGGGAATTTGGGTCGGCAGGGCCGGGAGGGGGCGGAGCTAAAGGGGAAATGGGCGGGGCTAGAGGGGGAGTGGGCGGGGCTAAGGGGTGGCTTTGCAGGGGTCCTGAGGAGATTTAGGGGGTTTGGGGCTTTTATTTGGGAATTTTGGGTCTTTAAGGAGAGTTTTGGGGGTTTCTGGGGGGTTTTTTTTTTGAATTTTGGGGGTTTTGGGGGGTTTTTTGGGGGGAATTTGGGTGGGCAGGGCCGGGAGGGGGCGGGGCTAAAGGGGAAATGGGCGGGGCTAAAGGAGGAGTGGGCGGGGCTATGGGGTGGCTTTGCAGGGGTCCTGAGGAGATTTAGGGGGTTTGGGGCTTTTATTTGGGAATTTTGGGTCCTTAAGGGGATTTTTGGGGGTCTCTGGGGGGTTTTTTTTTTTGAATTTTGGGGGGTTTAAGGGGGTTTTTGGGGGAGAATTAGGGTCGGCAGGGCCGGGAGGGGGCGGGGCTAAAGGGGAAATGGGCGGGGCTAAAGGGGGAGTGGGCGGGGCTAAAGGGGAAATGGGCGTGTCTAAAGGGGGAGTGGGCGGAACTAAGGGGTGACTTTGCAGGGGTCCGGAGGAGATTTAGGGGGTTTGGTGTATTATTTGGGAATTTTGGGTCTTTAAGGGGATTTTTGGGCGTCTCTGGGGGGGGTTTTTTTGGACTTCTGGGGGTTTTTGGGGTTTTTGGGGGGAATTTCTGTTGGCAGGGCCGGGAGGGGGCGGGGATAAAGGGGAAATGGGCGGGGCTAAGGGGTGGCTTTGCAAGAGTCCTGAGGAGATTTAGGGGGTTTGGGGCTTTTATTTGGGAATTTTGGGTCTTTAAGGGGATTTTTGGGCGTCTCTGGGGGGGGTTTTTTTGGACTTCTGGGGGTTTTGGGGGTTTTTTGGGGGGAATTTGGGTCGGCAGGACCGGGAGGGGGCGGAGCTAAAGGGGAAATGGGAGGGGCTAAAGGGGAAATGGGCGGGGCTAAGGGGTGGCTTTGCAGGGGTCCTGAGGAGATTTAGGGGGTTTGGGGCTTTTATTTGGGAATTTTGGGTCTTTAAGGGGATTCTTGGGGGGTCTCTGGGGGGGGTTTTGTGGACTTCTGGGGGTTTTTGGGGTTTTTTTGGGGGGAATTTGAGTCGGCAGGGCCGGGAGTGGGCGGGGATAAAGGGGAAATGGGCGGGGCTAAGGGGTGGCTTTGCAGGGGTCCTGAGGAGATTTAGGGAGTTTGGGGCTTTTATTTGGGAATTTTGGGTCTTTAAGGGGATTTTTGGGGGTCTCTGGGGGGGGGGTTTTTTGGAATTTTAGGGGGTTTTTTGGGGGTTTTTGGGGGAGAATTAGGGTCGGCAGGGCCGGGAGGGGGCGGGGCTAAAGGGGAAATGGGCGGGGTTAAAGGGGGAGTGGGCGGGGCTAAAGGGGAAATGGGCGTGTCTAAAGGGGGAGTGGGCAGAACTAAGGGGAGACTTTGCAGGGGTCCTGAGGAGATTTAGGGGGTTTGGGGCTTTTATTTGGGAATTTTGGGACTTTAAGGGGATTTTTGGGCGTCTCTGGGGGGGGTTTTTTTGGACTTCCTGGGGTTTTTGGGGGTTTTTTGGGGGGAATTTGGGTTGGCAGGGCCGGGAGGGGGCGGAGCTAAAGGGGAAATGGGCGGGGCTAAAGGGGGAGTGGGCGGGGCTAAGGGGTGGCTTTGCAGGGGTCCTGAGGAGATTTAGGGGGTTTGGGGCTTTTATTTGGGAATTTTGGGTCTTTAAGGGGAGTTTTGGGGGTCTCTGGGGGTTTTTTTTTCGGAATTTTGAGGGTTTTGGGGGGTTTTTTGGGGGGAATTTGGGTGGGCAGGGCCGGGAGGGGGCGGGGCTAAAGGGGAAATGGGCGGGGCTAAAGGAGGAGTGGGCGGGGCTATGGGGTGGCTTTGCAGGGGTCCTGAGGAGATTTAGGGGGTTTGGGGCTTTTATTTGGGAATTTTGGGTCCTTAAGGGGATTTTTGGGGGTCTCTGGGGGGGTTTTTTTTTTGGAATTTTAGGGGGTTTAAGGGGGTTTTTGGGGGAGAATTAGGGTCGGCAGGGCCGGGAGGGGGCGGGGCTAAAGGGGAAATGGGCGGGGCTAAAGGGGAGTGGGCGGGGCTAAAGGGGAAATGGGCGTGTCTAAAGGGGGAGTGGGCGGAACTAAGGGGTGACTTTGCAGTGGTCCTTAGGAGATTTAGGGGGTTTGGTGTATTATTTGGGAATTTTGGGTCTTTAAGGGGATTTTTGGGCGTCTCTGGGGGGGGGTTTTTTGGACTTCTGGGGGTTTTTGGGGTTTTTTGGGGGGAATTTCGGTTGGCAGGGCCGGGAGGGGGCGGGGCTAAAGGGGAAATAGGCGGGGCTAAGGGGTGGCTTTGCAGGGGTCCTGAGGAGATTTAGGGAGTTTGGGGCTTTTATTTGGGAATTTTGGGTCTTTAAGGGGATTTTTGGGGGTCTCTGGGGGGGGTTTTTTTGGAATTTTAGGGGGTTTAAGGGGGTTTTTGGGGGAGAATTAGGGTCGGCAGGGCCGGGAGGGGGCGGGGCTAAAGGGGAAATGGGTGGGGCTAAAGGGGGAGTGGGCGGGGCTAAAGGGGAAATGGGCGTGTCTAAAGGGGGAGTGGGCAGAACTAAGGGGAGACTTTGCAGGGGTCCTGAGGAGATTTAGGGGGTTTGGGGCTTTTATTTGGGAATTTTGGGTCTTTAAGGGGATTTTTGGGCGTCCCTGGGGGGGGTTTTTTTTGGACTTCCTGGGGTTTTTGGGGGTTTTTTGGGGGGAATTTGGGTCGGCAGGACCGGGAGGGGGCGGAGCTAAAGGGGAAATGGGTGGGGCTAAAGGGGAAATGGGCGGGGCTATGGGGTGGCTTTGCAGGGGTCCTGAGGAGATTTAGGGGCTTTGGGGCTTTTATTTGGGAATTTTGGGTCTTTAAGGGGATTCTTGGGGGGTCTCTGCGGGGGGTTTTGTGGACTTTTTGGGGTTTTTTTGGGGGGAATTTTAGTCGGCAGGGCCGGGAGGGGGCGGGGCTAAAGGGGAAATGGGCGGGGCTAAAGGGGAGTGGGCGGGGCTAAAGGGGAAATGGGCGTGTCTAAAGGGGGAGTGGGCAGAACTAAGGGGTGACTTTGCAGGGGTCCTGAGGAGATTTAGGGGGTTTGGGGCTTTTATTTGGGAATTTTGGGTCTTTAAGGGGATTTTTGGGGGTCTCTGGGGGGTTTTTTTTTGGAATTTTGGGGGTTTTGGGGGGTTTTTTGGGGGGAATTTGGGTCGGCAGGGCCGGGAGGGGGCGGGGCTAAAGGGGAAATGGGCGGGGCTAAGGGGGAGTGGGCGGGGCTAAGGGGTGGCTTTGCAGGGGTCCTGAGGAGATTTAGGGGGTTTGGGGCTTTTATTTGGGATTTTTGGGTCTTTAAGAAGATTTTTGAGGGTCTCTGGGGTTATTTTTTTCGGAATTTTGGGGTTTTTTGGGGGTTTTTGGGAGGGAATTTGGGTTGGCAGGGCCGGGAGGGGGCGGAGCTAAAGGGGAAATGGGCGGGGTTAAAGGGGGAGTGGGCGGGGCTAGGGGGTGGCTTTGCAGGGGTCCTGAGGAGATTTAGGGGGTTTGGGGCTTTTATTTGGGATTTTTGGGTCTTTAAGAAGATTTTTGAGGGTCTCTGGGAGTTTTTTTTTCGGAATTTTGGGGTTTTTTGGGGGTTTTTGGGAGGGAATTTGGGTCGGCAGGGCCGGGAGGGGGCGGAGCTAAAGGGGAAATGGGCGGGGTTAAAGGGGGAGTGGGCGGGGCTAAGGGGTGGCTTTGCAGGGGTCCTGAGGAGATTTAGGGGGTTTGGGGCTTTTATTTGGGAATTTTGGGTCTTTAAGGGGAGTTTTGGGGGTCTCTGGGGGTTTTTTTTTTGGAATTTTGGGGTTTTTGGGGGGTTTTTTGGGGGGAATTTGGGTTGGCAGGGCCGGGAGGGGGCGGGGCTAAAGGGGAAATGGGCGGGGCTAAAGGAGGAGTGGGCGGGGCTATGGGGTGGCTTTGCAGGGGTCCTGAGGAGATTTAGGGGGTTTGGGGCTTTTATTTGGGAATTTTGGGTCCTTAAGGGGATTTTTGGGGGTCTCTGGGGGGGTTTTTTTTTGGAATTTTAGGGGGTTTAAGGGGGTTTTTGGGGGAGAATTAGGGTCGGCAGGGCCGGGAGGGGGCGGGGCTAAAGGGGAAATGGGCGGGGCTAAAGGGGGAGTGGGCGGGGCTAAAGGGGAAATGGGCGTGTCTAAAGGGGGAGTGGGCGGAACTAAGGGGTGACTTTGCAGTGGTCCTGAGGAGATTTAGGGGGTTTGGTGTATTATTTGGGAATTTTGGGTCTTTAAGGGGATTTTTGGGCGTCTCTGGGGGGGGTTTTTTTGGACTTCTGGGCGTTTTTGGGGTTTTTTGGGGGGAATTTCGGTTGGCAGGGCCGGGAGGGGGCGGGGCTAAAGGGGAAATAGGCGGGGCTAAGGGGTGGCTTTGCAGGGGTCCTGAGGAGATTTAGGGAGTTTGGGGCTTTTATTTGGGAATTTTGGGTCTTTAAGGGGATTTTTGGGGGTCTCTGGGGGGGGGGTTTTTTGGAATTTTAGGGGGTTTAAGGGGGTTTTTGGTGGAGAATTAGGGTCGGCAGGGCCGGGAGGGGGCGGGGCTAAAGGGGAAATGGGCGGGGCTAAAGGGGAGTGGGCGGGGCTAAAGGGGAAATGGGCGTGTCTAAAGGGGGAGTGGGCAGAACTAAGGGGTGACTTTGCAGGGGTCCTGAGGAGATTTAGGGGGTTTGGGGCTTTTATTTGGGAATTTTGGGTCTTTAAGGGGATTTTTGGGCGTCCCTGGGGGGGGTTTTTTTGGACTTCCTGGGGTTTTTGGGGGTTTTTTGGGGGGAATTTGGGTCGGCAGGGCCGGGAGGGGGCGGGGCTAAAGGGGAAATGGGCGGGGCTAAAGGAGGAGTGGGCGGGGCTATGGGGTGGCTTTGCAGGGGTCCTGAGGAGATTTAGGGGGTTTGGGGCTTTTATTTGGGAATTTTGGGTCTTTAAGGGGATTCTTGGGGGGTCTCTGGGGCGGGTTTTGTGGACTTCTGGGGGTTTTTGCTGTTTTTTTGGGGGAATTTTAGTCGGCAGGGCCGGGAGGGGGCGGGGCTAAAGGGGAAATGGGCGGGGCTAAGGGGTGGCTTTGCAGGGGTCCTGAGGAGATTTAGGGGGTTTGGGGCTTTTATTTGGGAATTTTGGGTCTTTAAGGGGATTTTTGGGGGTCTCTGGAGGGTTTTTTTTTGGAATTTTGGGGGTTTTGGGGGGTTTTTTGGGGGGAATTTGGGTCGGCAGGGCCGGGAGGGGGCGGAGCTAAAGGGGAAATGGGCGTGTCTAAAGGGGGAGTGGGCGGGGCTAAGGGGTGGCTTTGCAGGGGTCCTGAGGAGATTTAGGGGGTTTGGGGCTTTTATTTGGGAATTTTGGGTCTTTAAGGGGATTTTTGGGCGTCTCTGAGGGGGTTTTTTTTGGAATTTTGGGGGTTTTTGGAGGTTTTTTTGGGGGAAATTGGGTCGGCAGGGCCGGGAGGGGGCGGGGCTAAAGGGGAAATGGGCAGGGCTAAGGGGTGGCTTTACAGGGGTCCTGAGGAGATTTAGGGGGTTTGGGGCTTTTATTTGGGAATTTTGGGTCTTTAAGAAGATTTTTGAGGGTCTCTGGGGGTTTTTTTTTCGGAATTTTGGGGTTTTTTGGGGGTTTTTGGGAGGGAATTTGGGTCGGCAGGGCCGGGAGGGGGCGGAGCTAAAGGGGAAATGGCCGGGGCTAAAGGGGGAGTGGGCGGGGCTAAGGGGTGGCTTTGCAGGGGTCCTGAGGAGATTTAGGGGGTTTGGGGCTTTTATTTGGGAATTTTGGGTCTTTAAGGGGATTCTTGGGGGGTCTCTGCGGGGGGTTTTGTGGACTTTTTGGGGTTTTTTTGGGGGGAATTTTAGTCGGCAGGGCCGGGAGGGGGCGGGGCTAAAGGGGAAATGGGCGGGGCTAAAGGGGAGTGGGCGGGGCTAAAGGGGAAATGGGCGTGTCTAAAGGGGGAGTGGGCAGAACTAAGGGGAGACTTTGCAGGGGTCCTGAGGAGATTTAGGGGGTTTGGGGCTTTTATTTGGGAATTTTGGGTCTTTAAGGGGATTTTTGGGGGTCTCTGGGGGGTTTTTTTTTGGAATTTTGGGGGTTTTGGGGGGTTTTTTGGGGGGAATTTGGGTCGGCAGGGCCGGGAGGGGGCGGGGCTAAAGGGGAAATGGCCGGGGCTAAGGGGGAGTGGGCGGGGCTAAGGGGTGGCTTTGCAGGGGTCCTGAGGAGATTTAGGGGGTTTGGGGCTTTTATTTGGGATTTTTGGGTCTTTAAGAAGATTTTTGAGGGTCTCTGGGGGTTTTTTTTTCGGAATTTTGGGGTTTTTTGGGGGTTTTTGGGAGGGAATTTGGGTCGGCAGGGCCGGGAGGGGGCGGAGCTAAAGGGGAAATGGGCGGGGTTAAAGGGGGAGTGGGCGGGGCTAAGGGGTGGCTTTGCAGGGGGCCTGAGGAGATTTAGGGGGTTTGGGGCTTTTATTTGGGAATTTTGGGTCTTTAAGGGGAGTTTTGGGGGTCTCTGGGGGTTTTTTTTTTGGAATTTTGAGGGTTTTGGGGGGTTTTTTGGGGGGAATTTGGGTTGGCAGGGCCGGGAGGGGGCGGGGCTAAAGGGGAAATGGGCGGGGCTAAAGGAGGAGTGGGCGGGGCTATGGGGTGGCTTTGCAGGGGTCCTGAGGAGATTTAGGGGCTTTGGGGCTTTTATTTGGGAATTTTGGGTCCTTAAGGGGATTTTTGGGGGTCTCTGGGGGGGTTTTTTTTTGGAATTTTAGGGGGTTTAAGGGGGTTTTTGGGGGAGAATTAGGGTCGGCAGGGCCGGGAGGGGGCGGGGCTAAAGGGGAAATGGGCGGGGCTAAAGGGGGAGTGGGCGGGGCTAAAGGGGAAATGGGCGTGTCTAAAGGGGGAGTGGGCGGAACTAAGGGGTGACTTTGCAGTGGTCCTGAGGAGATTTAGGGGGTTTGGTGTATTATTTGGGAATTTTGGGTCTTTAAGGGGATTTTTGGGCGTCTCTGGGGGGGGTTTTTTTGGACTTCTGGGCGTTTTTGGGGTTTTTTGGGGGGAATTTCGGTTGGCAGGGCCGGGAGGGGGCGGGGCTAAAGGGGAAATAGGCGGGGCTAAGGGGTGGCTTTGCAGGGGTCCTGAGGAGATTTAGGGAGTTTGGGGCTTTTATTTGGGAATTTTGGGTCTTTAAGGGGATTTTTGGGGGTCTCTGGGGGGGGGTTTTTTTGGAATTTTAGGGGGTTTAAGGGGGTTTTTGGGGGAGAATTAGGGTCGGCAGGGCCGGGAGGGGGCGGGGCTAAAGGGGAAATGGGCGGGGCTAAAGGGGAGTGGGCGGGGCTAAATGGGAAATGGGCGTGTCTAAAGGGGGAGTGGGCAGAACTAAGGGGTGACTTTGCAGGGGTCCTGAGGAGATTTAGGGGGTTTGGGGCTTTTATTTGGGAATTTTGGGTCTTTAAGGGGATTTTTGGGTGTCCCTGGGGGGGGTTTTTTTGGACTTCCTGGGGTTTTTGGGGGTTTTTTGGGGGGAATTTGGGTCGGCAGGACCGGGAGGGGGCGGAGCTAAAGGGGAAATGGGTGGGGCTAAAGGGGAAATGGGCGGGGCTATGGGGTGGCTTTGCAGGGGTCCTGAGGAGATTTAGGGGCTTTGGGGCTTTTATTTGGGAATTTTGGGTCTTTAAGGGGATTCTTGGGGGGTCTCTGCGGGGGGTTTTGTGGACTTTTTGGAGTTTTTTTGGGGGGAATTTTAGTCGGCAGGGCCGGGAGGGGGCGGGGCTAAAGGGGAAATGGGCGGGGCTAAAGGGGAGTGGGCGGGGCTAAAGGGGAAATGGGCGTGTCTAAAGGGGGAGTGGGCAGAACTAAGGGGAGACTTTGCAGGGGTCCTGAGGAGATTTAGGGGGTTTGGGGCTTTTATTTGGGAATTTTGGGTCTTTAAGGGGATTTTTGGGGGTCTCTGGGGGGTTTTTTTTTGGAATTTTGGGGGTTTTGGGGGGTTTTTTGGGGGGAATTTGGGTCGGCAGGGCCGGGAGGGGGCGGAGCTAAAGGGGAAATGGGCGGGGCTAAAGGGGGAGTGGGCGGGGCTAAGGGGTGGCTTTGCAAGAGTCCTGAGGAGATTTAGGGGGTTTGGGGCTTTTATTTGGGAATTTTGGGTCTTTAAGGGGATTTTTGGGTGTCTCTGGGGGGGGTTTTTTTGGACTTCTGGGGGTTTTTGGGGGTTTTTTGGGGGGAATTTGGGTGGGCAGGGCCGGGAGGGGGCGGAGCTAAAGGGGAAATGGGCGGGGCTAGAGGGGGAGTGGGCGGGGCTAAGGGGTGGCTTTGCAGGGGTCCTGAGCAGATTTAGGGGGTTTGGGTCTTTTATTTGGGAATTTTGGGTCTTTAAGGGGATTTTTGGGGGTCTCTGGATGGTTTTTTTTTGGAATTTTGGGGGTTTTTTGTGGGGGAGAGGATTTTGCGTCGGCCGGGCCGGGAGGGGGCGGGGCTAAAGGGGAAATGGGTGGGGCTAAAGGGGAGTGGGCAGGGCTAAAGGGGAAATGGGCGTGTCTAAAGGGGGAGTGGGCGGAACTAAGGGGTGACTTTGCAGGGGTCCTGAGGAGATTTAGGGGGTTTGGTGTATTATTTGGGAATTTTGGGTCTTTAAGGGGATTTTTGGGCGTCTCTGGGGGGGGTTTTTTTGGACTTCCTGGGGTTTTTGGGGGTTTTTTGGGGGGAATTTGGGTCGGCAGGACCGGGAGGGGGCGGAGCTAAAGGGGAAATGGGTGGGGCTAAAGGGGAAATGGGCGGGGCTATGGGGTGGCTTTGCAGGGGTCCTGAGGAGATTTAGGGGCTTTGGGGCTTTTATTTGGGAATTTTGGGTCTTTAAGGGGATTCTTGGGGGGTCTCTGCGGGGGGTTTTGTGGACTTTTTGGGGTTTTTTTGGGGGGAATTTTAGTCGGCAGGGCCGGGAGGGGGCGGGGCTAAAGGGGAAATGGGCGGGGCTAAAGGGGAGTGGGCGGGGCTAAAGGGGAAATGGGCGTGTCTAAAGGGGGAGTGGGCAGAACTAAGGGGAGACTATGCAGGGGTCCTGAGGAGATTTAGGGGGTTTGGGGCTTTTATTTGGGAATTTTGGGTCTTTAAGGAGAGTTTTGGGGGTCTCTGGGGGGTTTTTTTTTTTAATTTTGGGGGTTTTGGGGGGTTTTTTGGGGGGAATTTGGGTGGGCAGGGCCGGGAGGGGGCGGGGCTAAAGGGGAAATGGGCGGGGCTAAAGGAGGAGTGGGCGGGGCTATGGGGTGGCTTTGCAGGGGTCCTGAGGAGATTTAGGGGGTTTGGGGCTTTTATTTGGGAATTTTGGGTCCTTAAGGGGATTTTTGGGGGTCTCTGGGGGGTTTTTTTTTTTGAATTTTGGGGGGTTTAAGGGGGTTTTTGGGGGAGAATTAGGGTCGGCAGGGCCGGGAGGGGGCGGGGCTAAAGGGGAAATGGGCGGGGCTAAAGGGGGAGTGGGCGGGGCTAAAGGGGAAATGGGCGTGTCTAAAGGGGGAGTGGGCGGAACTAAGGGGTGACTTTGCAGGGGTCCGGAGGAGATTTAGGGGGTTTGGTGTATTATTTGGGAATTTTGGGTCTTTAAGGGGATTTTTGGGCGTCTCTGGGGGGGGTTTTTTTGGACTTCTGGGGGTTTTTGGGGTTTTTGGGGGGAATTTCTGTTGGCAGGGCCGGGAGGGGGCGGGGCTAAAGGGGAAATGGGCGGGGCTAAGGGGTGGCTTTGCAAGAGTCCTGAGGAGATTTAGGGGGTTTGGGGCTTTTATTTGGGAATTTTGGGTTTTTAAGGGGATTTTTGGGCGTCTCTGGGGGGGGTTTTTTTGGACTTCTGGGGGTTTTTGGGGGTTTTTTGGGGGGAATTTGGGTCGGCAGGACCGGGAGGGGGCGGAGCTAAAGGGGAAATGGGAGGGGCTAAAGGGGAAATGGGCGGGGCTAAGGGGTGGCTTTGCAGGGGTCCTGAGGAGATTTAGGGGGTTTGGGGCTTTTATTTGGGAATTTTGGGTCTTTAAGGGGATTCTTGGGGGGTCTCTGGGGGGGGTTTTGTGGACTTCTGGGGGTTTTTGGGGTTTTTTTGGGGGGAATTTGAGTCGGCAGGGCCGGGAGTGGGCGGGGATAAAGGGGAAATGGGCGGGGCTAAGGGGTGGCTTTGCAGGGGTCCTGAGGAGATTTAGGGAGTTTGGGGCTTTTATTTGGGAATTTTGGGTCTTTAAGGGGATTTTTGGGGGTCTCTGGGGGGGGGGTTTTTTGGAATTTTAGGGGGTTTTTTGGGGGTTTTTGGGGGAGAATTAGGGTCGGCAGGGCCGGGAGGGGGCGGGGCTAAAGGGGAAATGGGCGGGGCTAAAGGGGGAGTGGGCGGGGCTAAAGGGGAAATGGGCGTGTCTAAAGGGGGAGTGGGCAGAACTAAGGGGTGACTTTGCAGGGGTCCTGAGGAGATTTAGGGGGTTTGGGGCTTTTATTTGGGAATTTTGGGTCTTTAAGGGGATTTTTGGGGGTCTCTGGGGGGGTTTTTTTTGGAATTTTGGGGGTTTTGGGGGGTTTTTTGGGGGGAATTTGGGTCGGCAGGGCCGGGAGGGGGCGGGGCTAAAGGGGAAATGGGCGGGGCTAAGGGGGAGTGGGCGGGGCTAAGGGGTGGCTTTGCAGGGGTCCTGAGGAGATTTAGGGGGTTTGGGGCTTTTATTTGGGATTTTTGGGCCTTTAAGAAGATTTTTGAGGGTCTCTGGGGTTATTTTTTTCGGAATTTTGGGGTTTTTTGGGGGTTTTTGGGAGGGAATTTGGGTTGGCAGGGCCGGGAGGGGGCGGAGCTAAAGGGGAAATGGGCGGGGTTAAAGGGGGAGTGGGCGGGGCTAGGGGGTGGCTTTGCAGGGGTCCTGAGGAGATTTAGGGGGTTTGGGGCTTTTATTTGGGATTTTTGGGTCTTTAAGAAGATTTTTGAGGGTCTCTGGGGGTTTTTTTTTCGGAATTTTGGGGTTTTTTGGGGGTTTTTGGGAGGGAATTTGGGTCGGCAGGGCCGGGAGGGGGCGGAGCTAAAGGGGAAATGGGCGGGGTTAAAGGGGGAGTGGGCGGGGCTAAGGGGTGGCTTATGCAGGGGTCCTGAGGAGATTTAGGGGGTTTGGGGCTTTTATTTGGGAATTTTGGGTCTTTAAGGGGAGTTTTGGGGGTCTCTGGGGGTTTTTTTTTTGGAATTTTGAGGGTTTTGGGGGGTTTTTTGGGGGGAATTTGGGTTGGCAGGGCCGGGAGGGGGCGGGGCTAAAGGGGAAATGGGCGGGGCTAAAGGAGGAGTGGGCGGGGCTATGGGGTGGGTTTGCAGGGGTCCTGAGGAGATTTAGGGGCTTTGGGGCTTTTATTTGGGAATTTTGGGTCTTTAAGGGGATTTTTGGGGGTCTCTGGGGGGGTTTTTTTTTGGAATTTTAGGGGGTTTAAGGGGGTTTTTGGGGGAGAATTAGGGTCGGCAGGGCCGGGAGGGGGCGGGGCTAAAGGGGAAATGGGCGGGGCTAAAGGGGGAGTGGGCGGGGCTAAAGGGGAAATGGGCGTGTCTAAAGGGGGAGTGGGCGGAACTAAGGGGTGACTTTGCAGTGGTCCTGAGGAGATTTAGGGGGTTTGGTGTATTATTTGGGAATTTTGGGTCTTTAAGGGGATTTTTGGGCGTCTCTGGGGGGGGTTTTTTTGGACTTCTGGGCGTTTTTGGGGTTTTTTGGGGGGAATTTCGGTTGGCAGGGCCGGGAGGGGGCGGGGCTAAAGGGGAAATAGGCGGGGCTAAGGGGTGGCTTTGCAGGGGTCCTGAGGAGATTTAGGGAGTTTGGGGCTTTTATTTGGGAATTTTGGGTCTTTAAGGGGATTTTTGGGGGTCTCTGGGGGGGGGGTTTTTTGGAATTTTAGGGGGTTTAAGGGGGTTTTTGGGGGAGAATTAGGGTCGGCAGGGCCGGGAGGGGGCGGGGCTAAAGGGGAAATGGGCGGGGCTAAAGGGGAGTGGGCGGGGCTAAAGGGGAAATGGGCGTGTCTAAAGGGGGAGTGGGCAGAACTAAGGGGTGACTTTGCAGGGGTCCTGAGGAGATTTAGGGGGTTTGGGGCTTTTATTTGGGAATTTTGGGTCTTTAAGGGGATTTTTGGGCGTCCCTGGGGGGGGTTTTTTTGGACTTCCTGGGGTTTTTGGGGGTTTTTTGGGGGGAATTTGGGTCGGCAGGACCGGGAGGGGGCGGAGCTAAAGGGGAAATGGGTGGGGCTAAAGGGGAAATGGGCGGGGCTATGGGGTGGCTTTGCAGGGGTCCTGAGGAGATTTAGGGGCTTTGGGGCTTTTATTTGGGAATTTTGGGTCTTTAAGGGGATTCTTGGGGGGTCTCTGCGGGGGGTTTTGTGGACTTTTTGGGGTTTTTTTTGGGGGGAATTTTAGTCGGCAGGGCCGGGAGGGGGCGGGGCTAAAGGGGAAATGGGCGGGGCTAAAGGGGAGTGGGCGGGGCTAAAGGGGAAATGGGCGTGTCTAAAGGGGGAGTGGGCAGAACTAAGGGGAGACTTTGCAGGGGTCCTGAGGAGATTTAGGGGGTTTGGGGCTTTTATTTGGGAATTTTGGGTCTTTAAGGGGATTTTTGGGGGTCTCTGGGGGGTTTTTTTTTGGAATTTTGGGGGTTTTGGGGGGTTTTTTGGGGGGAATTTGGGTCGGCAGGGCCGGGAGGGGGCGGGGCTAAAGGGGAAATGGGCGGGGCTAAAGGGGGAGTGGGCGGGGCTAAGGGGTGGCTTTGCAAGAGTCCTGAGGAGATTTAGGGGGTTTGGGGCTTTTATTTGGGAATTTTGGGTCTTTAAGGGGATTTTTGGGTGTCTCTGGGGGGGGTTTTTTTGGACTTCTGGGGGTTTTTGGGGGTTTTTTGGGGGGAATTTGGGTGGGCAGGGCCGGGAGGGGGCGGAGCTAAAGGGGAAATGGGCGGGGCTAAGGGGGAGTGGGCGGGGCTAAGGGGTGGCTTTGCAGGGGTCCTGAGCAGATTTAGGGGGTTTGGGTCTTTTATTTGGGAATTTTGGGTCTTTAAGGGGATTTTTGGGGGTCTCTGGATGGTTTTTTTTTGGAATTTTGGGGGTTTTTTGGGGGGGAGAGGATTTTGCGTCGGCCGGGCCGGGAGGGGGCGGGGCTAAAGGGGAAATGGGTGGGGCTAAAGGGGAGTGGGCGGGGCTAAAGGGGAAATGGGCGTGTCTAAAGGGGGAGTGGGCGGAACTAAGGGGTGACTTTGCAGGGGTCCTGAGGAGATTTAGGGGGTTTGGTGTATTATTTGGGAATTTTGGGTCTTTAAGGGGATTTTTGGGCGTCTCTGGGGGGGGTTTTTTTTGACTTCCTGGGGTTTTTGGGGGTTTTTTGGGGGGAATTTGGGTCGGCAGGACCGGGAGGGGGCGGAGCTAAAGGGGAAATGGGTGGGGCTAAAGGGGAAATGGGCGGGGCTATGGGGTGGCTTTGCAGGGGTCCTGAGGAGATTTAGGGGCTTTGGGGCTTTTATTTGGGAATTTTGGGTCTTTAAGGGGATTCTTGGGGGGTCTCTGCGGGGGGTTTTGTGGACTTTTTGGGGTTTTTTTGGGGGGGAATTTTAGTCGGCAGGGCCGGGAGGGGGCGGGGCTAAAGGGGAAATGGGCGGGGCTAAAGGGGAGTGGGCAGGGCTAAAGGGGAAATGGGCGTGTCTAAAGGGGGAGTGGGCAGAACTAAGGGGAGACTTTGCAGGGGTCCTGAGGAGATTTAGGGGGTTTGGGGCTTTTATTTGGGAATTTTGGGTCTTTAAGGGGATTTTTGGGGGTCTCTGGGGGGTTTTTTTTTGGAATTTTGGGGGTTTTGGGGGGTTTTTTGGGGGGAATTTGGGTCGGCAGGGCCGGGAGGGGGCGGGGCTAAAGGGGAAATGGGCGGGGCTAAGGGGGAGTGGGCGGGGCTAAGGGGTGGCTTTGCAGGGGTCCTGAGGAGATTTAGGGGGTTTGGGGCTTTTATTTGGGATTTTTGGGTCTTTAAGAAGATTTTTGAGGGTCTCTGGGGTTATTTTTTTCGGAATTTTGGGGTTTTTTGGGGGTTTTTGGGAGGGAATTTGGGTTGGCAGGGCCGGGAGGGGGCGGAGCTAAAGGGGAAATGGGCGGGGTTAAAGGGGGAGTGGGCGGGGCTAGGGGGTGGCTTTGCAGGGGTCCTGAGGAGATTTAGGGGGTTTGGGGCTTTTATTTGGGATTTTTGGGTCTTTAAGAAGATTTTTGAGGGTCTCTGGGGGTTTTTTTTTCGGAATTTTGGGGTTTTTTGGGGGTTTTTGGGAGGGAATTAGGGTCGGCAGGGCCGGGAGGGGGCGGAGCTAAAGGGGAAATGGGCGGGGTTAAAGGGGGAGTGGGCGGGGCTAAGGGGTGGCTTTGCAGGGGTCCTGAGGAGATTTAGGGGGTTTGGGGCTTTTATTTGGGAATTTTGGGTCTTTAAGGGGAGTTTTGGGGGTCTCTGGGGGTTTTTTTTTTGGAATTTTGGGGTTTTTGGGGGGTTTTTTGGGGGGAATTTGGGTTGGCAGGGCCGGGAGGGGGCGGGGCTAAAGGGGAAATGGGCGGGGCTAAAGGAGGAGTGGGCGGGGCTATGGGGTGGCTTTGCAGGGGTCCTGAGGAGATTTAGGGGGTTTGGGGCTTTTATTTGGGAATTTTGGGTCCTTAAGGGGATTTTTGGGGGTCTCTGGGGGGGTTTTTTTTTGGAATTTTAGGGGGTTTAAGGGGGTTTTTGGGGGAGAATTAGGGTCGGCAGGGCCGGGAGGGGGCGGGGCTAAAGGGGAAATGGGCGGGGCTAAAGGGGGAGTGGGCGGGGCTAAAGGGGAAATGGGCGTGTCTAAAGGGGGAGTGGGCGGAACTAAGGGGTGACTTTGCAGTGGTCCTGAGGAGATTTAGGGGGTTTGGTGTATTATTTGGGAATTTTGGGTCTTTAAGGGGATTTTTGGGCGTCTCTGGGGGGGGTTTTTTTGGACTTCTGGGCGTTTTTGGGGTTTTTTGGGGGGAATTTCGGTTGGCAGGGCCGGGAGGGGGCGGGGCTAAAGGGGAAATAGGCGGGGCTAAGGGGTGGCTTTGCAGGGGTCCTGAGGAGATTTAGGGAGTTTGGGGCTTTTATTTGGGAATTTTGGGTCTTTAAGGGGATTTTTGGGGGTCTCTGGGGGGGGGGTTTTTTGGAATTTTAGGGGGTTTAAGGGGGTTTTTGGTGGAGAATTAGGGTCGGCAGGGCCGGGAGGGGGCGGGGCTAAAGGGGAAATGGGCGGGGCTAAAGGGGAGTGGGCGGGGCTAAAGGGGAAATGGGCGTGTCTAAAGGGGGAGTGGGCAGAACTAAGGGGTGACTTTGCAGGGGTCCTGAGGAGATTTAGGGGGTTTGGGGCTTTTATTTGGGAATTTTGGGTCTTTAAGGGGATTTTTGGGCGTCCCTGGGGGGGGTTTTTTTGGACTTCCTGGGGTTTTTGGGGGTTTTTTGGGGGGAATTTGGGTCGGCAGGGCCGGGAGGGGGCGGAGCTAAAGGGGAAATGGGTGGGGCTAAAGGGGAAATGGGCGGGGCTATGGGGTGGCTTTGCAGGGGTCCTGAGGAGATTTAGGGGCTTTGGGGCTTTTATTTGGGAATTTTGGGTCTTTAAGGGGATTCTTGGGGGGTCTCTGCGGGGGGTTTTGTGGACTTTTTGGGGTTTTTTTGGGGGGAATTTTAGTCGGCAGGGCCGGGAGGGGGCGGGGCTAAAGGGGAAATGGGCGGGGCTAAAGGGGAGTGGGCGGGGCTAAAGGGGAAATGGGCGTGTCTAAAGGGGGAGTGGGCAGAACTAAGGGGAGACTTTGCAGGGGTCCTGAGGAGATTTAGGGGGTTTGGGGCTTTTATTTGGGAATTTTGGGTCTTTAAGGGGATTTTTGGGGGTCTCTGGGGGGTTTTTTTTTGGAATTTTGGGGGTTTTGGGGGGTTTTTTGGGGGGAATTTGGGTCGGCAGGGCTGGGAGGGGGCGGGGCTAAAGGGGAAATGGGCGGGGCTAAGGGGGAGTGGGCGGGGATAAGGGGTGGCTTTGCAGGGGTCCTGAGGAGATTTAGGGGGTTTGGGGCTTTTATTTGGGATTTTTGGGTCTTTAAGAAGATTTTTGAGGGTCTCTGGGGTTATTTTTTTCGGAATTTTGGGGTTTTTTGGGGGTTTTTGGGAGGGAATTTGGGTTGGCAGGGCCGGGAGGGGGCGGAGCTAAAGGGGAAATGGGCGGGGTTAAAGGGGGAGTGGGCGGGGCTAGGGGGTGGCTTTGCAGGGGTCCTGAGGAGATTTAGGGGGTTTGGGGCTTTTATTTGGGATTTTTGGGTCTTTAAGAAGATTTTTGAGGGTCTCTGGGAGTTTTTTTTTCGGAATTTTGGGGTTTTTTGGGGGTTTTTGGGAGGGAATTTGGGTCGGCAGGGCCGGGAGGGGGCGGAGCTAAAGGGGAAATGGGCGGGGTTAAAGGGGGAGTGGGCGGGGCTAAGGGGTGGCTTTGCAGGGGTCCTGAGGAGATTTAGGGGGTTTGGGGCTTTTATTTGGGAATTTTGGGTCTTTAAGGGGAGTTTTGGGGGTCTCTGGGGGTTTTTTTTTTTGGAATTTTGGGGTTTTTGGGGGTTTTTTTGGGGGGAATTTGGGTTGGCAGGGCCGGGAGGGGGCGGGGCTAAAGGGGAAATGGGCGGGGCTAAAGGAGGAGTGGGCGGGGCTATGGGGTGGCTTTGCAGGGGTCCTGAGGAGATTTAGGGGGTTTGGGGCTTTTATTTGGGAATTTTGGGTCCTTAAGGGGATTTTTGGGGGTCTCTGGGGGGGTTTTTTTTTGGAATTTTAGGGGGTTTAAGGGGGTTTTTGGGGGAGAATTAGGGTCGGCAGGGCCGGGAGGGGGCGGGGCTAAAGGGGAAATGGGCGGGGCTAAAGGGGGAGTGGGCGGGGCTAAAGGGGAAATGGGCGTGTCTAAAGGGGGAGTGGGCGGAACTAAGGGGTGACTTTGCAGTGGTCCTGAGGAGATTTAGGGGGTTTGGTGTATTATTTGGGAATTTTGGGTCTTTAAGGGGATTTTTGGGCGTCTCTGGGGGGGGTTTTTTTGGACTTCTGGGCGTTTTTGGGGTTTTTTGGGGGGAATTTCGGTTGGCAGGGCCGGGAGGGGGCGGGGCTAAAGGGGAAATAGGCGGGGCTAAGGGGTGGCTTTGCAGGGGTCCTGAGGAGATTTAGGGAGTTTGGGGCTTTTATTTGGGAATTTTGGGTCTTTAAGGGGATTTTTGGGGGTCTCTGGGGGGGGGGTTTTTTGGAATTTTAGGGGGTTTAAGGGGGTTTTTGGGGGAGAATTAGGGTCGGCAGGGCCGGGAGGGGGCGGGGCTAAAGGGGAAATGGGTGGGGCTAAAGGGGAGTGGGCGGGGCTAAAGGGGAAATGGGCGTGTCTAAAGGGGGAGTGGGCAGAACTAAGGGGTGACTTTGCAGGGGTCCTGAGGAGATTTAGGGGGTTTGGGGCTTTTATTTGGGAATTTTGGGTCTTTAAGGGGATTTTTGGGCGTCCCTGGGGGGGGTTTTTTTGGACTTCTGGGGGTTTTTGGGGGTTTTTTGGGGGGAATTTGGGTCGGCAGGACCGGGAGGGGGCGGAGCTAAAGGGGAAATGGGTGGGGCTAAAGGGGAAATGGGCGGGGCTATGGGGTGGCTTTGCAGGGGTCCTGAGGAGATTTAGGGGGTTTGGGGCTTTTATTTGGGAATTTTGGGTCTTTAAGGGGATTCTTGGGGGGTCTCTGCGGGGGGTTTTGTGGACTTTTTGGGGTTTTTTTGGGGGGAATTTTAGTCGGCAGGGCCGGGAGGGGGCGGGGCTAAAGGGGAAATGGGCGGGGCTAAAGGGGAGTGGGCGGGGCTAAAGGGGAAATGGGCGTGTCTAAAGGGGGAGTGGGCAGAACTAAGGGGAGACTTTGCAGGGGTCCTGAGGAGATTTAGGGGGTTTGGGGCTTTTATTTGGGAATTTTGGGTCTTTAAGGGGATTTTTGGGGGTCTCTGGGGGGTTTTTTTTTTGGAAATTTGGGGGTTTTGGGGGGTTTTTTGGGGGGAATTTGGGTCGGCAGGGCCGGGAGGGGGCGGAGCTAAAGGGGAAATGGGCGGGGCTAAGGGGGAGTGGGCGGGGCTAAGGGGTGGCTTTGCAGGGGTCCTGAGGAGATTTAGGGGGTTTGGGGCTTTTATTTGGGATTTTTGGGTCTTTAAGAAGATTTTTGAGGGTCTCTGGGGTTATTTTTTTCGGAATTTTGGGGTTTTTTGGGGGTTTTTGGGAGGGAATTTGGGTTGGCAGGGCCGGGAGGGGGCGGAGCTAAAGGGGAAATGGGCGGGGTTAAAGGGGGAGTGGGCGGGGCTAGGGGGTGGCTTTGCAGGGGTCCTGAGGAGATTTAGGGGGTTTGGGGCTTTTATTTGGGATTTTTGGGTCTTTAAGAAGATTTTTGAGGGTCTCTGGGGGTTTTTTTTTCGGAATTTTGGGGTTTTTTGGGGGTTTTTGGGAGGGAATTTGGGTCGGCAGGGCCGGGAGGGGGCGGAGCTAAAGGGGAAATGGGCGGGGTTAAAGGGGGAGTGGGCGGGGCTAAGGGGTGGCTTTGCAGGGGTCCTGAGGAGATTTAGGGGGTTTGGGGCTTTTATTTGGGAATTTTGGGTCTTTAAGGGGATTTTTGGGGGTCTCTGGGGGTTTTTTTTTGGAATTTTGAGGGTTTTGGGGGGTTTTTTGGGGGGAATTTTGGTTGGCAGGGCCGGGAGGGGGCGGGGCTAAAGGGGAAATGGGCGGGGCTAAAGGAGGAGTGGGCGGGGCTATGGGGTGGCTTTGCAGGGGTCCTGAGGAGATTTAGGGGGTTTGGGGCTTTTATTTGGGAATTTTGGGTCCTTAAGGGGATTCTTGGGGGGTCTCTGCGGGGGGTTTTGTGGACTTTTTGGGGTTTTTTTGGGGGGAATTTTAGTCGGCAGGGCCGGGAGGGGGCGGGGCTAAAGGGGAAATGGGCGGGGCTAAAGGGGAGTGGGCGGGGCTAAAGGGGAAATGGGCGTGTCTAAAGGGGGAGTGGGCAGAACTAAGGGGTGACTTTGCAGGGGTCCTGAGGAGATTTAGGGGGTTTGGGGCTTTTATTTGGGAATTTTGGGTCTTTAAGGGGATTTTTGGGTGTCCCTGGGGGGGGTTTTTTTGGACTTCCTGGGGTTTTTGGGGGTTTTTTGGGGGGAATTTGGGTCGGCAGGACCGGGAGGGGGCGGAGCTAAAGGGGAAATGGGTGGGGCTAAAGGGGAAATGGGCGGGGCTATGGGGTGGCTTTGCAGGGGTCCTGAGGAGATTTAGGGGGTTTGGGGCTTTTATTTGGGAATTTTGGGTCTTTAAGGGGATTCTTGGGGGGTCTCTGCGGGGGGTTTTGTGGACTTTTTGGGGTTTTTTTGGGGGGAATTTTAGTCGGCAGGGCCGGGAGGGGGCGGGGCTAAAGGGGAAATGGGCGGGGCTAAAGGGGAGTGGGCGGGGCTAAAGGGGAAATGGGCGTGTCTAAAGGGGGAGTGGGCAGAACTAAGGGGAGACTTTGCAGGGGTCCTGAGGAGATTTAGGGGGTTTGGGGCTTTTATTTGGGAATTTTGGGTCTTTAAGGGGATTTTTGGGGGTCTCTGGGGGGTTTTTTTTTGGAATTTTGGGGGTTTTGGGGGGTTTTTTGGGGGGAATTTGGGTCGGCAGGGCCGGGAGGGGGCGGGGCTAAAGGGGAAATGGCCGGGGCTAAGGGGGAGTGGGCGGGGCTAAGGGGTGGCTTTGCAGGGGTCCTGAGGAGATTTAGGGGGTTTGGGGCTTTTATTTGGGATTTTTGGGTCTTTAAGAAGATTTTTGAGGGTCTCTGGGGGTTTTTTTTTCGGAATTTTGGGGTTTTTTGGGGGTTTTTGGGAGGGAATTTGGGTCGGCAGGGCCGGGAGGGGGCGGAGCTAAAGGGGAAATGGGCGGGGTTAAAGGGGGAGTGGGCGGGGCTAAGGGGTGGCTTTGCAGGGGGCCTGAGGAGATTTAGGGGGTTTGGGGCTTTTATTTGGGAATTTTGGGTCTTTAAGGGGAGTTTTGGGGGTCTCTGGGGGTTTTTTTTTTGGAATTTTGAGGGTTTTGGGGGGTTTTTTGGGGGGAATTTGGGTTGGCAGGGCCGGGAGGGGGCGGGGCTAAAGGGGAAATGGGCGGGGCTAAAGGAGGAGTGGGCGGGGCTATGGGGTGGCTTTGCAGGGGTCCTGAGGAGATTTAGGGGCTTTGGGGCTTTTATTTGGGAATTTTGGGTCCTTAAGGGGATTTTTGGGGGTCTCTGGGGGGGTTTTTTTTTGGAATTTTAGGGGGTTTAAGGGGGTTTTTGGGGGAGAATTTGGGTCGGCAGGGCCGGGAGGGGGCGGGGCTAAAGGGGAAATGGGCGGGGCTAAAGGGGGAGTGGGCGGGGCTAAAGGGGAAATGGGCGTGTCTAAAGGGGGAGTGGGCGGAACTAAGGGGTGACTTTGCAGTGGTCCTGAGGAGATTTAGGGGGTTTGGTGTATTATTTGGGAATTTTGGGTCTTTAAGGGGATTTTTGGGCGTCTCTGGGGGGGGTTTTTTTGGACTTCTGGGCGTTTTTGGGGTTTTTTGGGGGGAATTTCGGTTGGCAGGGCCGGGAGGGGGCGGGGCTAAAGGGGAAATAGGCGGGGCTAAGGGGTGGCTTTGCAGGGGTCCTGAGGAGATTTAGGGAGTTTGGGGCTTTTATTTGGGAATTTTGGGTCTTTAAGGGGATTTTTGGGGGTCTCTGGGGGGGGGTTTTTTTGGAATTTTAGGGGGTTTAAGGGGGTTTTTGGGGGAGAATTAGGGTCGGCAGGGCCGGGAGGGGGCGGGGCTAAAGGGGAAATGGGCGGGGCTAAAGGGGAGTGGGCGGGGCTAAATGGGAAATGGGCGTGTCTAAAGGGGGAGTGGGCAGAACTAAGGGGTGACTTTGCAGGGGTCCTGAGGAGATTTAGGGGGTTTGGGGCTTTTATTTGGGAATTTTGGGTCTTTAAGGGGATTTTTGGGTGTCCCTGGGGGGGGTTTTTTTGGACTTCCTGGGGTTTTTGGGGGTTTTTTGGGGGGAATTTGGGTCGGCAGGACCGGGAGGGGGCGGAGCTAAAGGGGAAATGGGTGGGGCTAAAGGGGAAATGGGCGGGGCTATGGGGTGGCTTTGCAGGGGTCCTGAGGAGATTTAGGGGCTTTGGGGCTTTTATTGGGGAATTTTGGGTCTTTAAGGGGATTCTTGGGGGGTCTCTGCGGGGGGTTTTGTGGACTTTTTGGAGTTTTTTTGGGGGGAATTTTAGTCGGCAGGGCCGGGAGGGGGCGGGGCTAAAGGGGAAATGGGCGGGGCTAAAGGGGAGTGGGCGGGGCTAAAGGGGAAATGGGCGTGTCTAAAGGGGGAGTGGGCAGAACTAAGGGGAGACTTTGCAGGGGTCCTGAGGAGATTTAGGGGGTTTGGGGCTTTTATTTGGGAATTTTGGGTCTTTAAGGGGATTTTTGGGGGTCTCTGGGGGGTTTTTTTTTGGAATTTTGGGGGTTTTGGGGGGTTTTTTGGGGGGAATTTGGGTCGGCAGGGCCGGGAGGGGGCGGAGCTAAAGGGGAAATGGGCGGGGCTAAAGGGGGAGTGGGCGGGGCTAAGGGGTGGCTTTGCAAGAGTCCTGAGGAGATTTAGGGGGTTTGGGGCTTTTATTTGGGAATTTTGGGTCTTTAAGGGGATTTTTGGGTGTCTCTGGGGGGGGTTTTTTTGGACTTCTGGGGGTTTTTGGGGGTTTTTTGGGGGGAATTTGGGTGGGCAGGGCCGGGAGGGGGCGGAGCTAAAGGGGAAATGGCCGGGGCTAGAGGGGGAGTGGGCGGGGCTAAGGGGTGGCTTTGCAGGGGTCCTGAGCAGATTTAGGGGGTTTGGGTCTTTTATTTGGGAATTTTGGGTCTTTAAGGGGATTTTTGGGGGTCTCTGGATGGTTTTTTTTTGGAATTTTGGGGGTTTTTTGGGGGGGAGAGGATTTTGCGTCGGCCGGGCCGGGAGGGGGCGGGGCTAAAGGGGAAATGGGTGGGGCTAAAGGGGAGTGGGCAGGGCTAAAGGGGAAATGGGCGTGTCTAAAGGGGGAGTGGGCGGAACTAAGGGGTGACTTTGCAGGGGTCCTGAGGAGATTTAGGGGGTTTGGTGTATTATTTGGGAATTTTGGGTCTTTAAGGGGATTTTTGGGCGTCTCTGGGGGGGGTTTTTTTGGACTTCCTGGGGTTTTTGGGGGTTTTTTGGGGGGAATTTGGGTCGGCAGGACCGGGAGGGGGCGGGGCTAAAGGGGAAATGGGTGGGGCTAAAGGGGAAATGGGCGGGGCTATGGGGTGGCTTTGCAGGGGTCCTGAGGAGATTTAGGGGCTTTGGGGCTTTTATTTGGGAATTTTGGGTCTTTAAGGGGATTCTTGGGGGGTCTCTGCGGGGGGTTTTGTGGACTTTTTGGGGTTTTTTTGGGGGGAATTTTAGTCGGCAGGGCCGGGAGGGGGCGGGGCTAAAGGGGAAATGGGCGGGGCTAAAGGGGAGTGGGCGGGGCTAAAGGGGAAATGGGCGTGTCTAAAGGGGGAGTGGGCAGAACTAAGGGGAGACTATGCAGGGGTCCTGAGGAGATTTAGGGGGTTTGGGGCTTTTATTTGGGAATTTTGGGTCTTTAAGGAGAGTTTTGGGGGTCTCTGGGGGGTTTTTTTTTTTAATTTTGGGGGTTTTGGGGGGTTTTTTGGGGGGAATTTGGGTGGGCAGGGCCGGGAGGGGGCGGGGCTAAAGGGGAAATGGGCGGGGCTAAAGGAGGAGTGGGCGGGGCTATGGGGTGGCTTTGCAGGGGTCCTGAGGAGATTTAGGGGGTTTGGGGCTTTTATTTGGGAATTTTGGGTCCTTAAGGGGATTTTTGGGGGTCTCTGGGGGGTTTTTTTTTTTGAATTTTGGGGGGTTTAAGGGGGTTTTTGGGGGAGAATTAGGGTCGGCAGGGCCGGGAGGGGGCGGGGCTAAAGGGGAAATGGGCGGGGCTAAAGGGGGAGTGGGCGGGGCTAAAGGGGAAATGGGCGTGTCTAAAGGGGGAGTGGGCGGAACTAAGGGGTGACTTTGCAGGGGTCCGGAGGAGATTTAGGGGGTTTGGTGTATTATTTGGGAATTTTGGGTCTTTAAGGGGATTTTTGGGCGTCTCTGGGGGGGGTTTTTTTGGACTTCTGGGGGTTTTTGGGGTTTTTGGGGGGAATTTCTGTTGGCAGGGCCGGGAGGGGGCGGGGCTAAAGGGGAAATGGGCGGGGCTAAGGGGTGGCTTTGCAAGAGTCCTGAGGAGATTTAGGGGGTTTGGGGCTTTTATTTGGGAATTTTGGGTTTTTAAGGGGATTTTTGGGCGTCTCTGGGGGGGGTTTTTTTGGACTTCTGGGGGTTTTTGGGGGTTTTTTGGGGGGAATTTGGGTCGGCAGGACCGGGAGGGGGCGGAGCTAAAGGGGAAATGGGAGGGGCTAAAGGGGAAATGGGCGGGGCTAAGGGGTGGCTTTGCAGGGGTCCTGAGGAGATTTAGGGGGTTTGGGGCTTTTATTTGGGAATTTTGGGTCTTTAAGGGGATTCTTGGGGGGTCTCTGGGGGGGGTTTTGTGGACTTCTGGGGGTTTTTGGGGTTTTTTTGGGGGGAATTTGAGTCGGCAGGGCCGGGAGTGGGCGGGGATAAAGGGGAAATGGGCGGGGCTAAGGGGTGGCTTTGCAGGGGTCCTGAGGAGATTTAGGGAGTTTGGGGCTTTTATTTGGGAATTTTGGGTCTTTAAGGGGATTTTTGGGGGTCTCTGGGGGGGGGGTTTTTTGGAATTTTAGGGGGTTTTTTGGGGGTTTTTGGGGGAGAATTAGGGTCGGCAGGGCCGGGAGGGGGCGGGGCTAAAGGGGAAATGGGCGGGGCTAAAGGGGGAGTGGGCGGGGCTAAAGGGGAAATGGGCGTGTCTAAAGGGGGAGTGGGCAGAACTAAGGGGTGACTTTGCAGGGGTCCTGAGGAGATTTAGGGGGTTTGGGGCTTTTATTTGGGAATTTTGGGTCTTTAAGGGGATTTTTGGGGGTCTCTGGGGGGGTTTTTTTTGGAATTTTGGGGGTTTTGGGGGGTTTTTTGGGGGGAATTTGGGTCGGCAGGGCCGGGAGGGGGCGGGGCTAAAGGGGAAATGGGCGGGGCTAAGGGGGAGTGGGCGGGGCTAAGGGGTGGCTTTGCAGGGGTCCTGAGGAGATTTAGGGGGTTTGGGGCTTTTATTTGGGATTTTTGGGCCTTTAAGAAGATTTTTGAGGGTCTCTGGGGTTATTTTTTTCGGAATTTTGGGGTTTTTTGGGGGTTTTTGGGAGGGAATTTGGGTTGGCAGGGCCGGGAGGGGGCGGAGCTAAAGGGGAAATGGGCGGGGTTAAAGGGGGAGTGGGCGGGGCTAGGGGGTGGCTTTGCAGGGGTCCTGAGGAGATTTAGGGGGTTTGGGGCTTTTATTTGGGATTTTTGGGTCTTTAAGAAGATTTTTGAGGGTCTCTGGGGGTTTTTTTTTCGGAATTTTGGGGTTTTTTGGGGGTTTTTGGGAGGGAATTTGGGTCGGCAGGGCCGGGAGGGGGCGGAGCTAAAGGGGAAATGGGCGGGGTTAAAGGGGGAGTGGGCGGGGCTAAGGGGTGGCTTATGCAGGGGTCCTGAGGAGATTTAGGGGGTTTGGGGCTTTTATTTGGGAATTTTGGGTCTTTAAGGGGAGTTTTGGGGGTCTCTGGGGGTTTTTTTTTTGGAATTTTGAGGGTTTTGGGGGGTTTTTTGGGGGGAATTTGGGTTGGCAGGGCCGGGAGGGGGCGGGGCTAAAGGGGAAATGGGCGGGGCTAAAGGAGGAGTGGGCGGGGCTATGGGGTGGGTTTGCAGGGGTCCTGAGGAGATTTAGGGGCTTTGGGGCTTTTATTTGGGAATTTTGGGTCTTTAAGGGGATTTTTGGGGGTCTCTGGGGGGGTTTTTTTTTGGAATTTTAGGGGGTTTAAGGGGGTTTTTGGGGGAGAATTAGGGTCGGCAGGGCCGGGAGGGGGCGGGGCTAAAGGGGAAATGGGCGGGGCTAAAGGGGGAGTGGGCGGGGCTAAAGGGGAAATGGGCGTGTCTAAAGGGGGAGTGGGCGGAACTAAGGGGTGACTTTGCAGTGGTCCTGAGGAGATTTAGGGGGTTTGGTGTATTATTTGGGAATTTTGGGTCTTTAAGGGGATTTTTGGGCGTCTCTGGGGGGGGTTTTTTTTGGACTTCTGGGCGTTTTTGGGGTTTTTTGGGGGGAATTTCGGTTGGCAGGGCCGGGAGGGGGCGGGGCTAAAGGGGAAATAGGCGGGGCTAAGGGGTGGCTTTGCAGGGGTCCTGAGGAGATTTAGGGAGTTTGGGGCTTTTATTTGGGAATTTTGGGTCTTTAAGGGGATTTTTGGGGGTCTCTGGGGGGGGGGTTTTTTGGAATTTTAGGGGGTTTAAGGGGGTTTTTGGGGGAGAATTAGGGTCGGCAGGGCCGGGAGGGGGCGGGGCTAAAGGGGAAATGGGCGGGGCTAAAGGGGAGTGGGCGGGGCTAAAGGGGAAATGGGCGTGTCTAAAGGGGGAGTGGGCAGAACTAAGGGGTGACTTTGCAGGGGTCCTGAGGAGATTTAGGGGGTTTGGGGCTTTTATTTGGGAATTTTGGGTCTTTAAGGGGATTTTTGGGCGTCCCTGGGGGGGGTTTTTTTTGGACTTCCTGGGGTTTTTGGGGGTTTTTTGGGGGGAATTTGGGTCGGCAGGACCGGGAGGGGGCGGAGCTAAAGGGGAAATGGGTGGGGCTAAAGGGGAAATGGGCGGGGCTATGGGGTGGCTTTGCAGGGGTCCTGAGGAGATTTAGGGGCTTTGGGGCTTTTATTTGGGAATTTTGGGTCTTTAAGGGGATTCTTGGGGGGTCTCTGCGGGGGGTTTTGTGGACTTTTTGGGGTTTTTTTGGGGGGAATTTTAGTCGGCAGGGCCGGGAGGGGGCGGGGCTAAAGGGGAAATGGGCGGGGCTAAAGGGGAGTGGGCGGGGCTAAAGGGAAAATGGGCGTGTCTAAAGGGGGAGTGGGCAGAACTAAGGGGAGACTTTGCAGGGGTCCTGAGGAGATTTAGGGGGTTTGGGGCTTTTATTTGGGAATTTTGGGTCTTTAAGGGGATTTTTGGGGGTCTCTGGGGGGTTTTTTTTTGGAATTTTGGGGGTTTTGGGGGGTTTTTTGGGGGGAATTTGGGTCGGCAGGGCCGGGAGGGGGCGGGGCTAAAGGGGAAATGGGCGGGGCTAAAGGGGGAGTGGGCGGGGCTAAGGGGTGGCTTTGCAAGAGTCCTGAGGAGATTTAGGGGGTTTGGGGCTTTTATTTGGGAATTTTGGGTCTTTAAGGGGATTTTTGGGTGTCTCTGGGGGGGGTTTTTTTGGACTTCTGGGGGTTTTTGGGGGTTTTTTGGGGGGAATTTGGGTGGGCAGGGCCGGGAGGGGGCGGAGCTAAAGGGGAAATGGGCGGGGCTAAGGGGGAGTGGGCGGGGCTAAGGGGTGGCTTTGCAGGGGTCCTGAGCAGATTTAGGGGGTTTGGGTCTTTTATTTGGGAATTTTGGGTCTTTAAGGGGATTTTTGGGGGTCTCTGGATGGTTTTTTTTTTGGAATTTTGGGGGTTTTTTGGGGGGGAGAGGATTTTGCGTCGGCCGGGCCGGGAGGGGGCGGGGCTAAAGGGGAAATGGGTGGGGCTAAAGGGGAGTGGGCGGGGCTAAAGGGGAAATGGGCGTGTCTAAAGGGGGAGTGGGCGGAACTAAGGGGTGACTTTGCAGGGGTCCTGAGGAGATTTAGGGGGTTTGGTGTATTATTTGGGAATTTTGGGTCTTTAAGGGGATTTTTGGGCGTCTCTGGGGGGGGTTTTTTTTTGACTTCCTGGGGTTTTTGGGGGTTTTTTGGGGGGAATTTGGGTCGGCAGGACCGGGAGGGGGCGGAGCTAAAGGGGAAATGGGTGGGGCTAAAGGGGAAATGGGCGGGGCTATGGGGTGGCTTTGCAGGGGTCCTGAGGAGATTTAGGGGCTTTGGGGCTTTTATTTGGGAATTTTGGGTCTTTAAGGGGATTCTTGGGGGGTCTCTGCGGGGGGTTTTGTGGACTTTTTGGGGTTTTTTTGGGGGGGAATTTTAGTCGGCAGGGCCGGGAGGGGGCGGGGCTAAAGGGGAAATGGGCGGGGCTAAAGGGGAGTGGGCAGGGCTAAAGGGGAAATGGGCGTGTCTAAAGGGGGAGTGGGCAGAACTAAGGGGAGACTTTGCAGGGGTCCTGAGGAGATTTAGGGGGTTTGGGGCTTTTATTTGGGAATTTTGGGTCTTTAAGGGGATTTTTGGGGGTCTCTGGGGGGTTTTTTTTTGGAATTTTGGGGGTTTTGGGGGGTTTTTTGGGGGGAATTTGGGTCGGCAGGGCCGGGAGGGGGCGGGGCTAAAGGGGAAATGGGCGGGGCTAAGGGGGAGTGGGCGGGGCTAAGGGGTGGCTTTGCAGGGGTCCTGAGGAGATTTAGGGGGTTTGGGGCTTTTATTTGGGATTTTTGGGTCTTTAAGAAGATTTTTGAGGGTCTCTGGGGTTATTTTTTTCGGAATTTTGGGGTTTTTTGGGGGTTTTTGGGAGGGAATTTGGGTTGGCAGGGCCGGGAGGGGGCGGAGCTAAAGGGGAAATGGGCGGGGTTAAAGGGGGAGTGGGCGGGGCTAGGGGGTGGCTTTGCAGGGGTCCTGAGGAGATTTAGGGGGTTTGGGGCTTTTATTTGGGATTTTTGGGTCTTTAAGAAGATTTTTGAGGGTCTCTGGGGGTTTTTTTTTCGGAATTTTGGGGTTTTTTGGGGGTTTTTGGGAGGGAATTAGGGTCGGCAGGGCCGGGAGGGGGCGGAGCTAAAGGGGAAATGGGCGGGGTTAAAGGGGGAGTGGGCGGGGCTAAGGGGTGGCTTTGCAGGGGTCCTGAGGAGATTTAGGGGGTTTGGGGCTTTTATTTGGGAATTTTGGGTCTTTAAGGGGAGTTTTGGGGGTCTCTGGGGGTTTTTTTTTTGGAATTTTGGGGTTTTTGGGGGGTTTTTTGGGGGGAATTTGGGTTGGCAGGGCCGGGAGGGGGCGGGGCTAAAGGGGAAATGGGCGGGGCTAAAGGAGGAGTGGGCGGGGCTATGGGGTGGCTTTGCAGGGGTCCTGAGGAGATTTAGGGGGTTTGGGGCTTTTATTTGGGAATTTTGGGTCCTTAAGGGGATTTTTGGGGGTCTCTGGGGGGGTTTTTTTTTGGAATTTTAGGGGGTTTAAGGGGGTTTTTGGGGGAGAATTAGGGTCGGCAGGGCCGGGAGGGGGCGGGGCTAAAGGGGAAATGGGCGGGGCTAAAGGGGGAGTGGGCGGGGCTAAAGGGGAAATGGGCGTGTCTAAAGGGGGAGTGGGCGGAACTAAGGGGTGACTTTGCAGTGGTCCTGAGGAGATTTAGGGGGTTTGGTGTATTATTTGGGAATTTTGGGTCTTTAAGGGGATTTTTGGGCGTCTCTGGGGGGGGTTTTTTTGGACTTCTGGGCGTTTTTGGGGTTTTTTGGGGGGAATTTCGGTTGGCAGGGCCGGGAGGGGGCGGGGCTAAAGGGGAAATAGGCGGGGCTAAGGGGTGGCTTTGCAGGGGTCCTGAGGAGATTTAGGGGAGTTTGGGGCTTTTATTTGGGAATTTTGGGTCTTTAAGGGGATTTTTGGGGGTCTCTGGGGGGGGGGTTTTTTGGAATTTTAGGGGGTTTAAGGGGGTTTTTGGTGGAGAATTAGGGTCGGCAGGGCCGGGAGGGGGCGGGGCTAAAGGGGAAATGGGCGGGGCTAAAGGGGAGTGGGCGGGGCTAAAGGGGAAATGGGCGTGTCTAAAGGGGGAGTGGGCAGAACTAAGGGGTGACTTTGCAGGGGTCCTGAGGAGATTTAGGGGGTTTGGGGCTTTTATTTGGGAATTTTGGGTCTTTAAGGGGATTTTTGGGCGTCCCTGGGGGGGGTTTTTTTGGACTTCCTGGGGTTTTTGGGGGTTTTTTGGGGGGAATTTGGGTCGGCAGGGCCGGGAGGGGGCGGAGCTAAAGGGGAAATGGGTGGGGCTAAAGGGGAAATGGGCGGGGCTATGGGGTGGCTTTGCAGGGGTCCTGAGGAGATTTAGGGGCTTTGGGGCTTTTATTTGGGAATTTTGGGTCTTTAAGGGGATTCTTGGGGGGTCTCTGCGGGGGGTTTTGTGGACTTTTTGGGGTTTTTTTGGGGGGAATTTTAGTCGGCAGGGCCGGGAGGGGGCGGGGCTAAAGGGGAAATGGGCGGGGCTAAAGGGGAGTGGGCGGGGCTAAAGGGGAAATGGGCGTGTCTAAAGGGGGAGTGGGCAGAACTAAGGGGAGACTTTGCAGGGGTCCTGAGGAGATTTAGGGGGTTTGGGGCTTTTATTTGGGAATTTTGGGTCTTTAAGGGGATTTTTGGGGGTCTCTGGGGGGTTTTTTTTTGGAATTTTGGGGGTTTTGGGGGGTTTTTTGGGGGGAATTTGGGTCGGCAGGGCTGGGAGGGGGCGGGGCTAAAGGGGAAATGGGCGGGGCTAAGGGGGAGTGGGCGGGGATAAGGGGTGGCTTTGCAGGGGTCCTGAGGAGATTTAGGGGGTTTGGGGCTTTTATTTGGGATTTTTGGGTCTTTAAGAAGATTTTTGAGGGTCTCTGGGGTTATTTTTTTCGGAATTTTGGGGTTTTTTGGGGGTTTTTGGGAGGGAATTTGGGTTGGCAGGGCCGGGAGGGGGCGGAGCTAAAGGGGAAATGGGCGGGGTTAAAGGGGGAGTGGGCGGGGCTAGGGGGTGGCTTTGCAGGGGTCCTGAGGAGATTTAGGGGGTTTGGGGCTTTTATTTGGGATTTTTGGGTCTTTAAGAAGATTTTTGAGGGTCTCTGGGAGTTTTTTTTTCGGAATTTTGGGGTTTTTTGGGGGTTTTTGGGAGGGAATTTGGGTCGGCAGGGCCGGGAGGGGGCGGAGCTAAAGGGGAAATGGGCGGGGTTAAAGGGGGAGTGGGCGGGGCTAAGGGGTGGCTTTGCAGGGGTCCTGAGGAGATTTAGGGGGTTTGGGGCTTTTATTTGGGAATTTTGGGTCTTTAAGGGGAGTTTTGGGGGTCTCTGGGGGTTTTTTTTTTTGGAATTTTGGGGTTTTTGGGGGGTTTTTTGGGGGGAATTTGGGTTGGCAGGGCCGGGAGGGGGCGGGGCTAAAGGGGAAATGGGCGGGGCTAAAGGAGGAGTGGGCGGGGCTATGGGGTGGCTTTGCAGGGGTCCTGAGGAGATTTAGGGGGTTTGGGGCTTTTATTTGGGAATTTTGGGTCCTTAAGGGGATTTTTGGGGGTCTCTGGGGGGGTTTTTTTTTGGAATTTTAGGGGGTTTAAGGGGGTTTTTGGGGGAGAATTAGGGTCGGCAGGGCCGGGAGGGGGCGGGGCTAAAGGGGAAATGGGCGGGGCTAAAGGGGGAGTGGGCGGGGCTAAAGGGGAAATGGGCGTGTCTAAAGGGGGAGTGGGCGGAACTAAGGGGTGACTTTGCAGTGGTCCTGAGGAGATTTAGGGGGTTTGGTGTATTATTTGGGAATTTTGGGTCTTTAAGGGGATTTTTGGGCGTCTCTGGGGGGGGTTTTTTTGGACTTCTGGGCGTTTTTGGGGTTTTTTGGGGGGAATTTCGGTTGGCAGGGCCGGGAGGGGGCGGGGCTAAAGGGGAAATAGGCGGGGCTAAGGGGTGGCTTTGCAGGGGTCCTGAGGAGATTTAGGGAGTTTGGGGCTTTTATTTGGGAATTTTGGGTCTTTAAGGGGATTTTTGGGGGTCTCTGGGGGGGGGGGTTTTTTGGAATTTTAGGGGGTTTAAGGGGGTTTTTGGGGGAGAATTAGGGTCGGCAGGGCCGGGAGGGGGCGGGGCTAAAGGGGAAATGGGTGGGGCTAAAGGGGAGTGGGCGGGGCTAAAGGGGAAATGGGCGTGTCTAAACGGGGAGTGGGCAGAACTAAGGGGTGACTTTGCAGGGGTCCTGAGGAGATTTAGGGGGTTTGGGGCTTTTATTTGGGAATTTTGGGTCTTTAAGGGGATTTTTGGGCGTCCCTGGGGGGGGTTTTTTTGGACTTCTGGGGGTTTTTGGGGGTTTTTTGGGGGGAATTTGGGTCGGCAGGACCGGGAGGGGGCGGAGCTAAAGGGGAAATGGGTGGGGCTAAAGGGGAAATGGGCGGGGCTATGGGGTGGCTTTGCAGGGGTCCTGAGGAGATTTAGGGGGTTTGGGGCTTTTATTTGGGAATTTTGGGTCTTTAAGGGGATTCTTGGGGGGTCTCTGCGGGGGGTTTTGTGGACTTTTTGGGGTTTTTTTGGGGGGAATTTTAGTCGGCAGGGCCGGGAGGGGGCGGGGCTAAAGGGGAAATGGGCGGGGCTAAAGGGGGAGTGGGCGGGGCTAAAGGGGAAATGGGCGTGTCTAAAGGGGGAGTGGGCAGAACTAAGGGGAGACTTTGCAGGGGTCCTGAGGAGATTTAGGGGGTTTGGGGCTTTTATTTGGGAATTTTGGGTCTTTAAGGGGATTTTTGGGGGTCTCTGGGGGGTTTTTTTTTGGAATTTTGGGGGTTTTGGGGGGTTTTTTGGGGGGAATTTGGGTCGGCAGGGCTGGGAGGGGGCGGGGCTAAAGGGGAAATGGGCGGGGCTAAGGGGGAGTGGGCGGGGCTAAGGGGTGGCTTTGCAGGGGTCCTGAGGAGATTTAGGGGGTTTGGGGCTTTTATTTGGGATTTTTGGGTCTTTAAGAAGATTTTTGAGGGTCTCTGGGGTTATTTTTTTCGGAATTTTGGGGTTTTTTGGGGGTTTTTGGGAGGGAATTTGGGTTGGCAGGGCCGGGAGGGGGCGGAGCTAAAGGGGAAATGGGCGGGGTTAAAGGGGGAGTGGGCGGGGCTAGGGGGTGGCTTTGCAGGGGTCCTGAGGAGATTTAGGGGGTTTGGGGCTTTTATTTGGGATTTTTGGGTCTTTAAGAAGATTTTTGAGGGTCTCTGGGAGTTTTTTTTTCGGAATTTTGGGGTTTTTTGGGGGTTTTTGGGAGGGAATTTGGGTCGGCAGGGCCGGGAGGGGGCGGAGCTAAAGGGGAAATGGGCGGGGTTAAAGGGGGAGTGGGCGGGGCTAAGGGGTGGCTTTGCAGGGGTCCTGAGGAGATTTAGGGGGTTTGGGGCTTTTATTTGGGAATTTTGGGTCTTTAAGGGGAGTTTTGGGGGTCTCTGGGGGTTTTTTTTTTGGAATTTTGGGGTTTTTGGGGGGTTTTTTGGGGGGAATTTGGGTTGGCAGGGCCGGGAGGGGGCGGGGCTAAAGGGGAAATGGGCGGGGCTAAAGGAGGAGTGGGCGGGGCTATGGGGTGGCTTTGCAGGGGTCCTGAGGAGATTTAGGGGGTTTGGGGCTTTTATTTGGGAATTTTGGGTCCTTAAGGGGATTTTTGGGGGTCTCTGGGGGGGTTTTTTTTTGGAATTTTAGGGGGTTTAAGGGGGTTTTTGGGGGAGAATTTGGGTCGGCAGGGCCGGGAGGGGGCGGGGCTAAAGGGGAAATGGGCGGGGCTAAAGGGGGAGTGGGCGGGGCTAAAGGGGAAATGGGCGTGTCTAAAGGGGGAGTGGGCGGAACTAAGGGGTGACTTTGCAGTGGTCCTGAGGAGATTTAGGGGGTTTGGTGTATTATTTGGGAATTTTGGGTCTTTAAGGGGATTTTTGGGCGTCTCTGGGGGGGGTTTTTTTTGGACTTCTGGGCGTTTTTGGGGTTTTTTGGGGGGAATTTCGGTTGGCAGGGCCGGGAGGGGGCGGGGCTAAAGGGGAAATAGGCGGGGCTAAGGGGTGGCTTTGCAGGGGTCCTGAGGAGATTTAGGGAGTTTGGGGCTTTTATTTGGGAATTTTGGGTCTTTAAGGGGATTTTTGGGGGTCTCTGGGGGGGGGGTTTTTTGGAATTTTAGGGGGTTTAAGGGGGTTTTTGGTGGAGAATTAGGGTCGGCAGGGCCGGGAGGGGGCGGGGCTAAAGGGGAAATGGGTGGGGCTAAAGGGGAGTGGGCGGGGCTAAAGGGGAAATGGGCGTGTCTAAAGGGGGAGTGGGCAGAACTAAGGGGTGACTTTGCAGGGGTCCTGAGGAGATTTAGGGGGTTTGGGGCTTTTATTTGGGAATTTTGGGTCTTTAAGGGGATTTTTGGGCGTCCCTGGGGGGGGTTTTTTTGGACTTCTGGGGGTTTTTGGGGGTTTTTTGGGGGGAATTTGGGTCGGCAGGACCGGGAGGGGGCGGAGCTAAAGGGGAAATGGGTGGGGCTAAAGGGGAAATGGGCGGGGCTATGGGGTGGCTTTGCAGGGGTCCTGAGGAGATTTAGGGGGTTTGGGGCTTTTATTGGGGAATTTTGGGTCTTTAAGGGGATTCTTGGGGGGTCTCTGCGGGGGGTTTTGTGGACTTTTTGGGGTTTTTTTGGGGGGAATTTTAGTCGGCAGGGCCGGGAGGGGGCGGGGCTAAAGGGGAAATGGGCGGGG
Organism: Aphelocoma coerulescens; assembly: GCF_041296385.1. Taxonomy (NCBI): domain Eukaryota; kingdom Metazoa; phylum Chordata; class Aves; order Passeriformes; family Corvidae; genus Aphelocoma; species Aphelocoma coerulescens. Next base: position 948,234 of record NW_027183804.1, on the reverse strand, counting down.
CTAAAGGGGAGTGGGCGGGGCTAAAGGGGAAATGGGCGTGTCTAAAGGGGGAGTGGGCAGAACTAAGGGGAGACTTTGCAGGGGTCCTGAGGAGATTTAGGGGGTTTGGGGCTTTTATTTGGGAATTTTGGGTCTTTAAGGGGATTTTTGGGGGTCTCTGGGGGGTTTTTTTTTTGGAATTTTGGGGGTTTTGGGGGGTTTTTTGGGGGAATTTGGGTCGGCAGGGCCGGGAGGGGGCGGAGCTAAAGGGGAAATGGGCGGGGCTAAAGGGGGAGTGGGCGGGGCTAAGGGGTGGCTTTGCAAGAGTCCTGAGGAGATTTAGGGGGTTTGGGGCTTTTATTTGGGAATTTTGGGTCTTTAAGGGGATTTTTGGGTGTCTCTGGGGGGGGTTTTTTTGGACTTCTGGGGGTTTTTGGGGGTTTTTTGGGGGGAATTTGGGTGGGCAGGGCCGGGAGGGGGCGGAGCTAAAGGGGAAATGGCCGGGGCTAGAGGGGGAGTGGGCGGGGCTAAGGGGTGGCTTTGCAGGGGTCCTGAGCAGATTTAGGGGGTTTGGGTCTTTTATTTGGGAATTTTGGGTCTTTAAGGGGATTTTTGGGGGTCTCTGGATGGTTTTTTTTTTGGAATTTTGGGGGTTTTTTGGGGGGGAGAGGATTTTGCGTCGGCCGGGCCGGGAGGGGGCGGGGCTAAAGGGGAAATGGGTGGGGCTAAAGGGGAGTGGGCAGGGCTAAAGGGGAAATGGGCGTGTCTAAAGGGGGAGTGGGCGGAACTAAGGGGTGACTTTGCAGGGGTCCTGAGGAGATTTAGGGGGTTTGGTGTATTATTTGGGAATTTTGGGTCTTTAAGGGGATTTTTGGGCGTCTCTGGGGGGGGTTTTTTTGGACTTCCTGGGGTTTTTGGGGGTTTTTTGGGGGGAATTTGGGTCGGCAGGACCGGGAGGGGGCGGGGCTAAAGGGGAAATGGGTGGGGCTAAAGGGGAAATGGGCGGGGCTATGGGGTGGCTTTGCAGGGGTCCTGAGGAGATTTAGGGGCTTTGGGGCTTTTATTTGGGAATTTTGGGTCTTTAAGGGGATTCTTGGGGGGTCTCTGCGGGGGGTTTTGTGGACTTTTTGGTTTTTTTTTGGGGGGAATTTTAGTCGGCAGGGCCGGGAGGGGGCGGGGCTAAAGGGGAAATGGGCGGGGCTAAAGGGGAGTGGGCGGGGCTAAAGGGGAAATGGGCGTGTCTAAAGGGGGAGTGGGCAGAACTAAGGGGAGACTTTGCAGGGGTCCTGAGGAGATTTAGGGGGTTTGGGGCTTTTATTTGGGAATTTTGGGTCTTTAAGGGGATTTTTGGGGGTCTCTGGGGGGTTTTTTTTTGGAAATTTGGGGGTTTTGGGGGGTTTTTTGGGGGGAATTTGGGTCGGCAGGGCCGGGAGGGGGCGGAGCTAAAGGGGAAATGGGCGGGGCTAAGGGGGAGTGGGCGGGGCTAAGGGGTGGCTTTGCAGGGGTCCTGAGGAGATTTAGGGGGTTTGGGGCTTTTATTTGGGATTTTTGGGTCTTTAAGAAGATTTTTGAGGGTCTCTGGGGTTATTTTTTTCGGAATTTTGGGGTTTTTTGGGGGTTTTTGGGAGGGAATTTGGGTTGGCAGGGCCGGGAGGGGGCGGAGCTAAAGGGGAAATGGGCGGGGTTAAAGGGGGAGTGGGCGGGGCTAGGGGGTGGCTTTGCAGGGGTCCTGAGGAGATTTAGGGGGTTTGGGGCTTTTATTTGGGATTTTTGGGTCTTTAAGAAGATTTTTGAGGGTCTCTGGGGGTTTTTTTTTCGGAATTTTGGGGTTTTTTGGGGGTTTTTGGGAGGGAATTTGGGTCGGCAGGGCCGGGAGGGGGCGGAGCTAAAGGGGAAATGGGCGGGGTTAAAGGGGGAGTGGGCGGGGCTAAGGGGTGGCTTTGCAGGGGTCCTGAGGAGATTTAGGGGGTTTGGGGCTTTTATTTGGGAATTTTGGGTCTTTAAGGGGATTTTTGGGGGTCTCTGGGGGTTTTTTTTTGGAATTTTGAGGGTTTTGGGGGGTTTTTTGGGGGGAATTTTGGTTGGCAGGGCCGGGAGGGGGCGGGGCTAAAGGGGAAATGGGCGGGGCTAAAGGAGGAGTGGGCGGGGCTATGGGGTGGCTTTGCAGGGGTCCTGAGGAGATTTAGGGGGTTTGGGGCTTTTATTTGGGAATTTTGGGTCCTTAAGGGGATTCTTGGGGGGTCTCTGCGGGGGGTTTTGTGGACTTTTTGGGGTTTTTTTGGGGGGAATTTTAGTCGGCAGGGCCGGGAGGGGGCGGGGCTAAAGGGGAAATGGGCGGGGCTAAAGGGGAGTGGGCGGGGCTAAAGGGGAAATGGGCGTGTCTAAAGGGGGAGTGGGCAGAACTAAGGGGTGACTTTGCAGGGGTCCTGAGGAGATTTAGGGGGTTTGGGGCTTTTATTTGGGAATTTTGGGTCTTTAAGGGGATTTTTGGGTGTCCCTGGGGGGGGTTTTTTTTGGACTTCCTGGGGTTTTTGGGGGTTTTTTGGGGGGAATTTGGGTCGGCAGGACCGGGAGGGGGCGGAGCTAAAGGGGAAATGGGTGGGGCTAAAGGGGAAATGGGCGGGGCTATGGGGTGGCTTTGCAGGGGTCCTGAGGAGATTTAGGGGCTTTGGGGCTTTTATTTGGGAATTTTGGGTCTTTAAGGGGATTCTTGGGGGGTCTCTGCGGGGGGTTTTGTGGACTTTTTGGAGTTTTTTTGGGGGGAATTTTAGTCGGCAGGGCCGGGAGGGGGCGGGGCTAAAGGGGAAATGGGCGGGGCTAAAGGGGAGTGGGCGGGGCTAAAGGGGAAATGGGCGTGTCTAAAGGGGGAGTGGGCAGAACTAAGGGGAGACTTTGCAGGGGTCCTGAGGAGATTTAGGGGGTTTGGGGCTTTTATTTGGGAATTTTGGGTCTTTAAGGGGATTTTTGGGGGTCTCTGGGGGGTTTTTTTTTGGAATTTTGGGGGTTTTGGGGGGTTTTTTGGGGGGAATTTGGGTCGGCAGGGCCGGGAGGGGGCGGAGCTAAAGGGGAAATGGGCGGGGCTAAAGGGGGAGTGGGCGGGGCTAAGGGGTGGCTTTGCAAGAGTCCTGAGGAGATTTAGGGGGTTTGGGGCTTTTATTTGGGAATTTTGGGTCTTTAAGGGGATTTTTGGGTGTCTCTGGGGGGGGTTTTTTTGGACTTCTGGGGGTTTTTGGGGGTTTTTTGGGGGGAATTTGGGTGGGCAGGGCCGGGAGGGGGCGGAGCTAAAGGGGAAATGGGCGGGGCTAGAGGGGGAGTGGGCGGGGCTAAGGGGTGGCTTTGCAGGGGTCCTGAGCAGATTTAGGGGGTTTGGGTCTTTTATTTGGGAATTTTGGGTCTTTAAGGGGATTTTTGGGGGTCTCTGGATGGCTTTTTTTTGGAATTTTGGGGGTTTTTTGGGGGGGAGAGGATTTTGCGTCGGCCGGGCCGGGAGGGGGCGGGGCTAAAGGGGAAATGGGTGGGGCTAAAGGGGAGTGGGCAGGGCTAAAGGGGAAATGGGCGTGTCTAAAGGGGGAGTGGGCGGAACTAAGGGGTGACTTTGCAGGGGTCCTGAGGAGATTTAGGGGGTTTGGTGTATTATTTGGGAATTTTGGGTCTTTAAGGGGATTTTTGGGCGTCTCTGGGGGGGGTTTTTTTGGACTTCCTGGGGTTTTTGGGGGTTTTTTGGGGGGAATTTGGGTCGGCAGGACCGGGAGGGGGCGGAGCTAAAGGGGAAATGGGTGGGGCTAAAGGGGAAATGGGCGGGGCTATGGGGTGGCTTTGCAGGGGTCCTGAGGAGATTTAGGGGCTTTGGGGCTTTTATTTGGGAATTTTGGGTCTTTAAGGGGATTCTTGGGGGGTCTCTGCGGGGGGTTTTGTGGACTTTTTGGGGTTTTTTTGGGGGGAATTTTAGTCGGCAGGGCCGGGAGGGGGCGGGGCTAAAGGGGAAATGGGCGGGGCTAAAGGGGAGTGGGCGGGGCTAAAGGGGAAATGGGCGTGTCTAAAGGGGGAGTGGGCAGAACTAAGGGGAGACTATGCAGGGGTCCTGAGGAGATTTAGGGGGTTTGGGGCTTTTATTTGGGAATTTTGGGTCTTTAAGGAGAGTTTTGGGGGTCTCTGGGGGGTTTTTTTTTTTAATTTTGGGGGTTTTGGGGGGTTTTTTGGGGGGAATTTGGGTGGGCAGGGCCGGGAGGGGGCGGGGCTAAAGGGGAAATGGGCGGGGCTAAAGGAGGAGTGGGCGGGGCTATGGGGTGGCTTTGCAGGGGTCCTGAGGAGATTTAGGGGGTTTGGGGCTTTTATTTGGGAATTTTGGGTCCTTAAGGGGATTTTTGGGGGTCTCTGGGGGGTTTTTTTTTTTGAATTTTGGGGGGTTTAAGGGGGTTTTTGGGGGAGAATTAGGGTCGGCAGGGCCGGGAGGGGGCGGGGCTAAAGGGGAAATGGGCGGGGCTAAAGGGGGAGTGGGCGGGGCTAAAGGGGAAATGGGCGTGTCTAAAGGGGGAGTGGGCGGAACTAAGGGGTGACTTTGCAGGGGTCCGGAGGAGATTTAGGGGGTTTGGTGTATTATTTGGGAATTTTGGGTCTTTAAGGGGATTTTTGGGCGTCTCTGGGGGGGGTTTTTTTGGACTTCTGGGGGTTTTTGGGGTTTTTGGGGGGAATTTCTGTTGGCAGGGCCGGGAGGGGGCGGGGATAAAGGGGAAATGGGCGGGGCTAAGGGGTGGCTTTGCAAGAGTCCTGAGGAGATTTAGGGGGTTTGGGGCTTTTATTTGGGAATTTTGGGTTTTTAAGGGGATTTTTGGGCGTCTCTGGGGGGGGTTTTTTTTGGACTTCTGGGGGTTTTTGGGGGTTTTTTGGGGGGAATTTGGGTCGGCAGGACCGGGAGGGGGCGGAGCTAAAGGGGAAATGGGAGGGGCTAAAGGGGAAATGGGCGGGGCTAAGGGGTGGCTTTGCAGGGGTCCTGAGGAGATTTAGGGGGTTTGGGGCTTTTATTTGGGAATTTTGGGTCTTTAAGGGGATTCTTGGGGGGTCTCTGGGGGGGGTTTTGTGGACTTCTGGGGGTTTTTGGGGTTTTTTTGGGGGGAATTTGAGTCGGCAGGGCCGGGAGTGGGCGGGGATAAAGGGGAAATGGGCGGGGCTAAGGGGTGGCTTTGCAGGGGTCCTGAGGAGATTTAGGGAGTTTGGGGCTTTTATTTGGGAATTTTGGGTCTTTAAGGGGATTTTTGGGGGTCTCTGGGGGGGGGGTTTTTTGGAATTTTAGGGGGTTTTTTGGGGGTTTTTGGGGGAGAATTAGGGTCGGCAGGGCCGGGAGGGGGCGGGGCTAAAGGGGAAATGGGCGGGGCTAAAGGGGGAGTGGGCGGGGCTAAAGGGGAAATGGGCGTGTCTAAAGGGGGAGTGGGCAGAACTAAGGGGAGACTTTGCAGGGGTCCTGAGGAGATTTAGGGGGTTTGGGGCTTTTATTTGGGAATTTTGGGTCTTTAAGGGGATTTTTGGGGGTCTCTGGGGGGGTTTTTTTTGGAATTTTGGGGGTTTTGGGGGGTTTTTTGGGGGGAATTTGGGTCGGCAGGGCCGGGAGGGGGCGGGGCTAAAGGGGAAATGGGCGGGGCTAAGGGGGAGTGGGCGGGGCTAAGGGGTGGCTTTGCAGGGGTCCTGAGGAGATTTAGGGGGTTTGGGGCTTTTATTTGGGATTTTTGGGCCTTTAAGAAGATTTTTGAGGGTCTCTGGGGTTATTTTTTTCGGAATTTTGGGGTTTTTTGGGGGTTTTTGGGAGGGAATTTGGGTTGGCAGGGCCGGGAGGGGGCGGAGCTAAAGGGGAAATGGGCGGGGTTAAAGGGGGAGTGGGCGGGGCTAGGGGGTGGCTTTGCAGGGGTCCTGAGGAGATTTAGGGGGTTTGGGGCTTTTATTTGGGATTTTTGGGTCTTTAAGAAGATTTTTGAGGGTCTCTGGGGGTTTTTTTTTCGGAATTTTGGGGTTTTTTGGGGGTTTTTGGGAGGGAATTTGGGTCGGCAGGGCCGGGAGGGGGCGGAGCTAAAGGGGAAATGGGCGGGGTTAAAGGGGGAGTGGGCGGGGCTAAGGGGTGGCTTATGCAGGGGTCCTGAGGAGATTTAGGGGGTTTGGGGCTTTTATTTGGGAATTTTGGGTCTTTAAGGGGAGTTTTGGGGGTCTCTGGGGGTTTTTTTTTTGGAATTTTGAGGGTTTTGGGGGGTTTTTTGGGGGGAATTTGGGTTGGCAGGGCCGGGAGGGGGCGGGGCTAAAGGGGAAATGGGCGGGGCTAAAGGAGGAGTGGGCGGGGCTATGGGGTGGCTTTGCAGGGGTCCTGAGGAGATTTAGGGGCTTTGGGGCTTTTATTTGGGAATTTTGGGTCTTTAAGGGGATTTTTGGGGGTCTCTGGGGGGGTTTTTTTTTGGAATTTTAGGGGGTTTAAGGGGGTTTTTGGGGGAGAATTAGGGTCGGCAGGGCCGGGAGGGGGCGGGGCTAAAGGGGAAATGGGCGGGGCTAAAGGGGGAGTGGGCGGGGCTAAAGGGGAAATGGGCGTGTCTAAAGGGGGAGTGGGCGGAACTAAGGGGTGACTTTGCAGTGGTCCTGAGGAGATTTAGGGGGTTTGGTGTATTATTTGGGAATTTTGGGTCTTTAAGGGGATTTTTGGGCGTCTCTGGGGGGGGTTTTTTTGGACTTCTGGGCGTTTTTGGGGTTTTTTGGGGGGAATTTCGGTTGGCAGGGCCGGGAGGGGGCGGGGCTAAAGGGGAAATAGGCGGGGCTAAGGGGTGGCTTTGCAGGGGTCCTGAGGAGATTTAGGGAGTTTGGGGCTTTTATTTGGGAATTTTGGGTCTTTAAGGGGATTTTTGGGGGTCTCTGGGGGGGGGGTTTTTTGGAATTTTAGGGGGTTTAAGGGGGTTTTTGGGGGAGAATTAGGGTCGGCAGGGCCGGGAGGGGGCGGGGCTAAAGGGGAAATGGGCGGGGCTAAAGGGGAGTGGGCGGGGCTAAATGGGAAATGGGCGTGTCTAAAGGGGGAGTGGGCAGAACTAAGGGGTGACTTTGCAGGGGTCCTGAGGAGATTTAGGGGGTTTGGGGCTTTTATTTGGGAATTTTGGGTCTTTAAGGGGATTTTTGGGCGTCCCTGGGGGGGGTTTTTTTGGACTTCCTGGGGTTTTTGGGGGTTTTTTGGGGGGAATTTGGGTCGGCAGGACCGGGAGGGGGCGGAGCTAAAGGGGAAATGGGTGGGGCTAAAGGGGAAATGGGCGGGGCTATGGGGTGGCTTTGCAGGGGTCCTGAGGAGATTTAGGGGCTTTGGGGCTTTTATTTGGGAATTTTGGGTCTTTAAGGGGATTCTTGGGGGGTCTCTGCGGGGGGTTTTGTGGACTTTTTGGGGTTTTTTTGGGGGGAATTTTAGTCGGCAGGGCCGGGAGGGGGCGGGGCTAAAGGGGAAATGGGCGGGGCTAAAGGGGAGTGGGCGGGGCTAAAGGGAAAATGGGCGTGTCTAAAGGGGGAGTGGGCAGAACTAAGGGGAGACTTTGCAGGGGTCCTGAGGAGATTTAGGGGGTTTGGGGCTTTTATTTGGGAATTTTGGGTCTTTAAGGGGATTTTTGGGGGTCTCTGGGGGGTTTTTTTTTGGAATTTTGGGGGTTTTGGGGGGTTTTTTGGGGGGAATTTGGGTCGGCAGGGCCGGGAGGGGGCGGGGCTAAAGGGGAAATGGGCGGGGCTAAAGGGGGAGTGGGCGGGGCTAAGGGGTGGCTTTGCAAGAGTCCTGAGGAGATTTAGGGGGTTTGGGGCTTTTATTTGGGAATTTTGGGTCTTTAAGGGGATTTTTGGGTGTCTCTGGGGGGGGTTTTTTTGGACTTCTGGGGGTTTTTGGGGGTTTTTTGGGGGGAATTTGGGTGGGCAGGGCCGGGAGGGGGCGGAGCTAAAGGGGAAATGGGCGGGGCTAAGGGGGAGTGGGCGGGGCTAAGGGGTGGCTTTGCAGGGGTCCTGAGCAGATTTAGGGGGTTTGGGTCTTTTATTTGGGAATTTTGGGTCTTTAAGGGGATTTTTGGGGGTCTCTGGATGGTTTTTTTTTGGAATTTTGGGGGTTTTTTGGGGGGGAGAGGATTTTGCGTCGGCCGGGCCGGGAGGGGGCGGGGCTAAAGGGGAAATGGGTGGGGCTAAAGGGGAGTGGGCAGGGCTAAAGGGGAAATGGGCGTGTCTAAAGGGGGAGTGGGCGGAACTAAGGGGTGACTTTGCAGGGGTCCTGAGGAGATTTAGGGGGTTTGGTGTATTATTTGGGAATTTTGGGTCTTTAAGGGGATTTTTGGGCGTCTCTGGGGGGGGTTTTTTTTTGACTTCCTGGGGTTTTTGGGGGTTTTTTGGGGGGAATTTGGGTCGGCAGGACCGGGAGGGGGCGGAGCTAAAGGGGAAATGGGTGGGGCTAAAGGGGAAATGGGCGGGGCTATGGGGTGGCTTTGCAGGGGTCCTGAGGAGATTTAGGGGCTTTGGGGCTTTTATTTGGGAATTTTGGGTCTTTAAGGGGATTCTTGGGGGGTCTCTGCGGGGGGTTTTGTGGACTTTTTGGGGTTTTTTTGGGGGGGAATTTTAGTCGGCAGGGCCGGGAGGGGGCGGGGCTAAAGGGGAAATGGGCGGGGCTAAAGGGGAGTGGGCAGGGCTAAAGGGGAAATGGGCGTGTCTAAAGGGGGAGTGGGCAGAACTAAGGGGAGACTTTGCAGGGGTCCTGAGGAGATTTAGGGGGTTTGGGGCTTTTATTTGGGAATTTTGGGTCTTTAAGGGGATTTTTGGGGGTCTCTGGGGGGTTTTTTTTTGGAATTTTGGGGGTTTTGGGGGGTTTTTTGGGGGGAATTTGGGTCGGCAGGGCCGGGAGGGGGCGGGGCTAAAGGGGAAATGGGCGGGGCTAAGGGGGATATGGGCGGGGCTAAGGGGTGGCTTTGCAGGGGTCCTGAGGAGATTTAGGGGGTTTGGGGCTTTTATTTGGGATTTTTGGGTCTTTAAGAAGATTTTTGAGGGTCTCTGGGGTTATTTTTTTCGGAATTTTGGGGTTTTTTGGGGGTTTTTGGGAGGGAATTTGGGTTGGCAGGGCCGGGAGGGGGCGGAGCTAAAGGGGAAATGGGCGGGGTTAAAGGGGGAGTGGGCGGGGCTAGGGGGTGGCTTTGCAGGGGTCCTGAGGAGATTTAGGGGGTTTGGGGCTTTTATTTGGGATTTTTGGGTCTTTAAGAAGATTTTTGAGGGTCTCTGGGGGTTTTTTTTTCGGAATTTTGGGGTTTTTTGGGGGTTTTTGGGAGGGAATTAGGGTCGGCAGGGCCGGGAGGGGGCGGAGCTAAAGGGGAAATGGGCGGGGTTAAAGGGGGAGTGGGCGGGGCTAAGGGGTGGCTTTGCAGGGGTCCTGAGGAGATTTAGGGGGTTTGGGGCTTTTATTTGGGAATTTTGGGTCTTTAAGGGGAGTTTTGGGGGTCTCTGGGGGTTTTTTTTTTGGAATTTTGAGGGTTTTGGGGGGTTTTTTGGGGGGAATTTGGGTTGGCAGGGCCGGGAGGGGGCGGGGCTAAAGGGGAAATGGGCGGGGCTAAAGGAGGAGTGGGCGGGGCTATGGGGTGGCTTTGCAGGGGTCCTGAGGAGATTTAGGGGGTTTGGGGCTTTTATTTGGGAATTTTGGGTCCTTAAGGGGATTTTTGGGGGTCTCTGGGGGGGTTTTTTTTTGGAATTTTAGGGGGTTTAAGGGGGTTTTTGGGGGAGAATTAGGGTCGGCAGGGCCGGGAGGGGGCGGGGCTAAAGGGGAAATGGGCGGGGCTAAAGGGGGAGTGGGCGGGGCTAAAGGGGAAATGGGCGTGTCTAAAGGGGGAGTAGGCGGAACTAAGGGGTGACTTTGCAGGGGTCCTGAGGAGATTTAGGGGGTTTGGTGTATTATTTGGGAATTTTGGGTCTTTAAGGGGATTTTTGGGCGTCTCTGGGGGGGGTTTTTTTGGACTTCTGGGCGTTTTTGGGGTTTTTTGGGGGGAATTTCGGTTGGCAGGGCCGGGAGGGGGCGGGGCTAAAGGGGAAATAGGCGGGGCTAAGGGGTGGCTTTGCAGGGGTCCTGAGGAGATTTAGGGAGTTTGGGGCTTTTATTTGGGAATTTTGGGTCTTTAAGGGGATTTTTGGGGGTCTCTGGGGGGGGGGTTTTTTGGAATTTTAGGGGGTTTAAGGGGGTTTTTGGGGGAGAATTAGGGTCGGCAGGGCCTGGAGGGGGCGGGGCTAAAGGGGAAATGGGCGGGGCTAAAGGGGAGTGGGCGGGGCTAAATGGGAAATGGTCGTGTCTAAAGGGGGAGTGGGCAGAACTAAGGGGTGACTTTGCAGGGGTCCTGAGGAGATTTAGGGGGTTTGGGGCTTTTATTTGGGAATTTTGGGTCTTTAAGGGGATTTTTGGGCGTCCCTGGGGGGGGTTTTTTTGGACTTCCTGGGGTTTTTGGGGGTTTTTTGGGGGGAATTTGGGTCGGCAGGACCGGGAGGGGGGGGAGCTAAAGGGGAAATGGGTGGGGCTAAAGGGGAAATGGGCGGGGCTATGGGGTGGCTTTGCAGGGGTCCTGAGGAGATTTAGGGGCTTTGGGGCTTTTATTTGGGAATTTTGGGTCTTTAAGGGGATTCTTGGGGGGTCTCTGCGGGGGGTTTTGTGGACTTTTTGGGGTTTTTTTGGGGGGAATTTTAGTCGGCAGGGCCGGGAGGGGGCGGGGCTAAAGGGGAAATGGGCGGGGCTAAAGGGGGAGTGGGCAGGGCTAAAGGGGAAATGGGCGTGTCTAAAGGGGGAGTGGGCGGAACTAAGGGGTGACTTTGCAGGGGTCCTGAGGAGATTTAGGGGGTTTGGTGTATTATTTGGGAATTTTGGGTCTTTAAGGGGATTTTTGGGCGTCTCTGGGGGGGTTTTTTTTGGACTTCTGGGGGTTTTTGGGGTTTTTTGGGGGGAATTTCGGTTGGCAGGGCCGGGAGGGGGCGGGGCTAAAGGGGAACTGGGCGGGGCTAAGGGGTGGCTTTGCAAGAGTCCTGAGGAGATTTAGGGGGTTTGGGGCTTTTATTTGGGAATTTTGGGTCTTTAAGGGGATTTTTGGGCGTCTCTGGGGGGGGGTTTTTTGGACTTCTGGGGGTTTTTGGGGGTTTTTTGGGGGGAATTTTAGTCGGCAGGACCGGGAGGGGGCGGAGCTAAAGGGGAAATGGGAGGGGCTAAAGTGGAAATGGGCGGGGCTAAAGGGGGAGTGGGCGGGGCTAAGGGGTGGCTTTGCAGGAGTCCTGAGGAGATTTAGGGGGTTTGGGGCTTTTATTTGGGAATTTTGGGTCCTTAAGGGGATTTTTGGGGGTCTCTGGGGGGGTTTTTTTTTGGAATTTTAGGGGGTTTTTTGGGGGTTTTTGGGGGAGAATTAGGGTCGGCAGGGCCGGGAGGGGGCGGGGCTAAAGGGGAAATGGGCGGGGCTAAAGGGGGAGTGGGCAGGGCTAAAGGGGAAATGGGCGTGTCTAAAGGGGGAGTGGGCGGAACTAAGGGGTGACTTTGCAGGGGTCCTGAGGAGATTTAGGGGGTTTGGTGTATTATTTGGGAATTTTGGGTCTTTAAGGGGATTTTTGGGCGTCTCTGGGGGGGTTTTTTTTGGACTTCTGGGGGTTTTTGGGGTTTTTTGGGGGGAATTTCGGTTGGCAGGGCCGGGAGGGGGCGGGGCTAAAGGGGAACTGGGCGGGGCTAAGGGGTGGCTTTGCAAGAGTCCTGAGGAGATTTAGGGGGTTTGGGGCTTTTATTTGGGAATTTTGGGTCTTTAAGGGGATTTTTGGGCGTCTCTGGGGGGGGGTTTTTTGGACTTCTGGGGGTTTTTGGGGGTTTTTTGGGGGGAATTTTAGTCGGCAGGACCGGGAGGGGGCGGAGCTAAAGGGGAAATGGGAGGGGCTAAAGTGGAAATGGGCGGGGCTAAAGGGGGAGTGGGCGGGGCTAAGGGGTGGCTTTGCAGGGGTCCTGAGGAGATTTAGGGGGTTTGGGGCTTTTATTTGGGAATTTTGGGTCCTTAAGGGGATTTTTGGGGGTCTCTGGGGGGGTTTTTTTTTGGAATTTTAGGGGGTTTTTTGGGGGTTTTTGGGGGAGAATTAGGGTCGGCAGGGCCGGGAGGGGGCGGGGCTAAAGGGGAAATGGGCGGGGCTAAAGGGGGAGTGGGCAGGGCTAAAGGGGAAATGGGCGTGTCTAAAGGGGGAGTGGGCGGAACTAAGGGGTGACTTTGCAGGGGTCCTGAGGAGATTTAGGGGGTTTGGTGTATTATTTGGGAATTTTGGGTCTTTAAGGGGATTTTTGGGCGTCTCTGGGGGGGTTTTTTTGGACTTCTGGGGGTTTTTGGGGTTTTTTGGGGGGAATTTCGGTTGGCAGGGCCGGGAGGGGGCGGGGCTAAAGGGGAACTGGGCGGGGCTAAGGGGTGGCTTTGCAAGAGTCCTGAGGAGATTTAGGGGGTTTGGGGCTTTTATTTGGGAATTTTGGGTCTTTAAGGGGATTTTTGGGCGTCTCTGGGGGGGGGTTTTTTGGACTTCTGGGGGTTTTTGGGGGTTTTTTGGGGGGAATTTTAGTCGGCAGGACCGGGAGGGGGCGGAGCTAAAGGGGAAATGGGAGGGGCTAAAGTGGAAATGGGCGGGGCTAAAGGGGGAGTGGGCGGGGCTAAGGGGTGGCTTTGCAGGAGTCCTGAGGAGATTTAGGGGGTTTGGGGCTTTTATTTGGGAATTTTGGGTCTTTAAGGGGATTTTTGGGGGTCTCTGGATGTTTTTTTTTGGAATTTTGGGGGTTTTTTGGGGGGGAGAGGATTTTGCGTCGGCCAGGCCGGGAGGGGGCGGGGCTAAAGGGGAAATGGGCGGGGCTAAAGGGGGAGTGGGCGGGGCTAAAGGGGAAATGGGCGTGTCTAAAGGGGGAGTGGGCGGAACTAAGGGGTGACTTTGCAGTGGTCCTGAGGAGATTTAGGGGGTTTGGTGTATTATTTGGGAATTTTGGGTCTTTAAGGGGATTTTTGGGCGTCTCTGGGGGGGTTTTTTTGGACTTCTGGGGGTTTTTGGGGTTTTTTGGGGGGAATTTCGGTTGGCAGGGCCGGGAGGGGGCGGGGCTAAAGGGGAACTGGGCGGGGCTAAGGGGTGGCTTTGCAAGAGTCCTGAGGAGATTTAGGGGGTTTGGGGCTTTTATTTGGGAATTTTGGGTCTTTAAGGGGATTTTTGGGCGTCTCTGGGGGGGGGTTTTTTGGACTTCTGGGGGTTTTTGGGGGTTTTTTGGGGGGAATTTTAGTCGGCAGGACCGGGAGGGGGCGGAGCTAAAGGGGAAATGGGAGGGGCTAAAGTGGAAATGGGCGGGGCTAAAGGGGGAGTGGGCGGGGCTAAGGGGTGGCTTTGCAGGAGTCCTGAGGAGATTTAGGGGGTTTGGGGCTTTTATTTGGGAATTTTGGGTCCTTAAGGGGATTTTTGGGGGTCTCTGGGGGGGTCTTTTTTTGGAATTTTAGGGGGTTTTTTGGGGGTTTTTGGGGGAGAATTAGGGTCGGCAGGGCCGGGAGGGGGCGGGGCTAAAGGGGAAATGGGCGGGGCTAAAGGGGGAGTGGGCAGGGCTAAAGGGGAAATGGGCGTGTCTAAAGGGGGAGTGGGCGGAACTAAGGGGTGACTTTGCAGGGGTCCTGAGGAGATTTAGGGGGTTTGGTGTATTATTTGGGAATTTTGGGTCTTTAAGGGGATTTTTGGGCGTCTCTGGGGGGGTTTTTTTGGACTTCTGGGGGTTTTTGGGGTTTTTTGGGGGGAATTTCGGTTGGCAGGGCCGGGAGGGGGCGGGGCTAAAGGGGAACTGGGCGGGGCTAAGGGGTGGCTTTGCAAGAGTCCTGAGGAGATTTAGGGGGTTTGGGGCTTTTATTTGGGAATTTTGGGTCTTTAAGGGGATTTTTGGGCGTCTCTGGGGGGGGGTTTTTTGGACTTCTGGGGGTTTTTGGGGGTTTTTTGGGGGGAATTTTAGTCGGCAGGACCGGGAGGGGGCGGAGCTAAAGGGGAAATGGGAGGGGCTAAAGTGGAAATGGGCGGGGCTAAAGGGGGAGTGGGCGGGGCTAAGGGGTGGCTTTGCAGGAGTCCTGAGGAGATTTAGGGGGTTTGGGGCTTTTATTTGGGAATTTTGGGTCTTTAAGGGGATTTTTGGGGGTCTCTGGATGTTTTTTTTTGGAATTTTGGGGGTTTTTTGGGGGGGAGAGGATTTTGCGTCGGCCAGGCCGGGAGGGGGCGGGGCTAAAGGGGAAATGGGCGGGGCTAAAGGGGGAGTGGGCGGGGCTAAAGGGGAAATGGGCGTGTCTAAAGGGGGAGTGGGCGGAACTAAGGGGTGACTTTGCAGTGGTCCTGAGGAGATTTAGGGGGTTTGGTGTATTATTTGGGAATTTTGGGTCTTTAAGGGGATTTTTGGGCGTCTCTGGGGGGGTTTTTTTGGACTTCTGGGGGTTTTTGGGGTTTTTTGGGGGGAATTTCGGTTGGCAGGGCCGGGAGGGGGCGGGGCTAAAGGGGAACTGGGCGGGGCTAAGGGGTGGCTTTGCAAGAGTCCTGAGGAGATTTAGGGGGTTTGGGGCTTTTATTTGGGAATTTTGGGTCTTTAAGGGGATTTTTGGGCGTCTCTGGGGGGGGGTTTTTTGGACTTCTGGGGGTTTTTGGGGGTTTTTTGGGGGGAATTTTAGTCGGCAGGACCGGGAGGGGGCGGAGCTAAAGGGGAAATGGGAGGGGCTAAAGTGGAAATGGGCGGGGCTAAAGGGGGAGTGGGCGGGGCTAAGGGGTGGCTTTGCAGGAGTCCTGAGGAGATTTAGGGGGTTTGGGGCTTTTATTTGGGAATTTTGGGTCCTTAAGGGGATTTTTGGGGGTCTCTGGGGGGGTCTTTTTTTGGAATTTTAGGGGGTTTTTTGGGGGTTTTTGGGGGAGAATTAGGGTCGGCAGGGCCGGGAGGGGGCGGGGCTAAAGGGGAAATGGGCGGGGCTAAAGGGGGAGTGGGCAGGGCTAAAGGGGAAATGGGCGTGTCTAAAGGGGGAGTGGGCGGAACTAAGGGGTGACTTTGCAGGGGTCCTGAGGAGATTTAGGGGGTTTGGTGTATTATTTGGGAATTTTGGGTCTTTAAGGGGATTTTTGGGCGTCTCTGGGGGGGTTTTTTTGGACTTCTGGGGGTTTTTGGGGTTTTTTGGGGGGAATTTCGGTTGGCAGGGCCGGGAGGGGGCGGGGCTAAAGGGGAACTGGGCGGGGCTAAGGGGTGGCTTTGCAAGAGTCCTGAGGAGATTTAGGGGGTTTGGGGCTTTTATTTGGGAATTTTGGGTCTTTAAGGGGATTTTTGGGCGTCTCTGGGGGGGGGTTTTTTGGACTTCTGGGGGTTTTTGGGGGTTTTTTGGGGGGAATTTTAGTCGGCAGGACCGGGAGGGGGCGGAGCTAAAGGGGAAATGGGAGGGGCTAAAGTGGAAATGGGCGGGGCTAAAGGGGGAGTGGGCGGGGCTAAGGGGTGGCTTTGCAGGAGTCCTGAGGAGATTTAGGGGGTTTGGGGCTTTTATTTGGGAATTTTGGGTCCTTAAGGGGATTTTTGGGGGTCTCTGGGGGGGTTTTTTTTTGGAATTTTAGGGGGTTTTTTGGGGGTTTTTGGGGGAGAATTAGGGTCGGCAGGGCCGGGAGGGGGCGGGGCTAAAGGGGAAATGGGCGGGGCTAAAGGGGGAGTGGGCGGGGCTAAAGGGGAAATGGGCGTGTCTAAAGGGGGAGTGGGCGGAACTAAGGGGTGACTTTGCAGGGGTCCTGAGGAGATTTAGGGGGTTTGGTGTATTATTTGGGAATTTTGGGTCTTTAAGGGGATTTTTGGGCATCTCTGGGGGGGGTTTTTTTGGACTTCTGGGGGTTTTTGGGGTTTTTTGGGGGGAATTTCGGTTGGCAGGGCCGGGAGGGGGCGGGGCTAAAGGGGAAATGGGCGGGGCTAAAGGGGAGTGGGCGGGGCTAAAGGGGAAATGGGCGTGTCTAAAGGGGGAGTGGGCAGAAATAAGGGGTGGCTTTGCAGGGGTCCTGAGGAGATTTAGGGGGTTTGGGGCTTTTATTTGGGAATTTTGGGTCTTTAAGGGGATTTTTGGGCGTCTCTGGGGGTGGTTTTTTTGGACTTCTGGGGGTTTTTGGGGGGGAATTTGGGTTGGCAGGGCGGGGAGGGGGCGGAGCTAAAGGGGAAATGGGCGGGGCTAAAGGGGAAATGGGCGGGGCTAAGGGGTGGCTTTGCAGGGGTCCTGAGGAGATTTAGGGGGTTTGGGGCTTTTATTTGGGAATTTTGGGTCTTTAAGGGGATTTTTGGGGGTCTCTGGGGGATTTTTTTTTGGAATTTTGGGGGTTTTGGGGGGTTTTTTGGGGGGAATTTGGGTCGGCAGGGCCGGGAGGGGGCGGGGCTAAAGGGGAAATGGGCGGGGCTAAAGGGGGAGTGGGCAGGGCTAAGGGGTGGCTTTGCAGGAGTCCTGAGGAGATTTAGGGGGTTTGGGGCTTTTATTTGGGAATTTTGGGTCTTTAAGGGGATTTTTGGGGGTCTCTGAGGGGGTTTTTTTTGGAATTTTGGGGGTTTTTGGAGGTTTTTTTGGGGGAAATTGGGTCGGCAGGGCCGGGAGGGGGCGGGGCTAAAGGGGAAATGGGCAGGGCTAAGGGGTGGCTTTACAGGGGTCCTGAGGAGATTTAGGGGGTTTGGGGCTTTTATTTGGCAATTTTGGGTCTTTAAGAAGATTTTTGAGGGTCTCTGGGGTTTTTTTTTTCGGAATTTTGGGGTTTTTTGGGGGTTTTTGGGAGGGAATTTGGGTCGGCAGGGCCGGGAGGGGGCGGAGCTAAAGGGGAAATGGGCGGGGCTAGAGGGGGAGTGGGCGGGGCTAAGGGGTGGCTTTGCAGGGGTCCTGAGGAGATTTAGGGGGTTTGGGGCTTTTATTTGGGAATTTTGGGTCTTTAAGGAGAGTTTTGGGGGTTTCTGGGGGGTTTTTTTTTTGAATTTTGGGGGTTTTGGGGGGTTTTTTGGGGGGAATTTGGGTGGGCAGGGCCGGGAGGGGGCGGGGCTAAAGGGGAAATGGGCGGGGCTAAAGGAGGAGTGGGCGGGGCTATGGGGTGGCTTTGCAGGGGTCCTGAGGAGATTTAGGGGGTTTGGGGCTTTTATTTGGGAATTTTGGGTCCTTAAGGGGATTTTTGGGGGTCTCTGGGGGGTTTTTTTTTTTGAATTTTGGGGGGTTTAAGGGGGTTTTTGGGGGAGAATTAGGGTCGGCAGGGCCGGGAGGGGGCGGGGCTAAAGGGGAAATGGGCGGGGCTAAAGGGGGAGTGGGCGGGGCTAAAGGGGAAATGGGCGTGTCTAAAGGGGGAGTGGGCGGAACTAAGGGGTGACTTTGCAGGGGTCCGGAGGAGATTTAGGGGGTTTGGTGTATTATTTGGGAATTTTGGGTCTTTAAGGGGATTTTTGGGCGTCTCTGGGGGGGGTTTTTTTGGACTTCTGGGGGTTTTTGGGGTTTTTGGGGGGAATTTCTGTTGGCAGGGCCGGGAGGGGGCGGGGATAAAGGGGAAATGGGCGGGGCTAAGGGGTGGCTTTGCAAGAGTCCTGAGGAGATTTAGGGGGTTTGGGGCTTTTATTTGGGAATTTTGGGTCTTTAAGGGGATTTTTGGGCGTCTCTGGGGGGGGTTTTTTTGGACTTCTGGGGGTTTTTGGGGGTTTTTTGGGGGGAATTTGGGTCGGCAGGACCGGGAGGGGGCGGAGCTAAAGGGGAAATGGGAGGGGCTAAAGGGGAAATGGGCGGGGCTAAGGGGTGGCTTTGCAGGGGTCCTGAGGAGATTTAGGGGGTTTGGGGCTTTTATTTGGGAATTTTGGGTCTTTAAGGGGATTCTTGGGGGGTCTCTGGGGGGGGTTTTGTGGACTTCTGGGGGTTTTTGGGGTTTTTTTGGGGGGAATTTGAGTCGGCAGGGCCGGGAGTGGGCGGGGATAAAGGGGAAATGGGCGGGGCTAAGGGGTGGCTTTGCAGGGGTCCTGAGGAGATTTAGGGAGTTTGGGGCTTTTATTTGGGAATTTTGGGTCTTTAAGGGGATTTTTGGGGGTCTCTGGGGGGGGGGTTTTTTGGAATTTTAGGGGGTTTTTTGGGGGTTTTTGGGGGAGAATTAGGGTCGGCAGGGCCGGGAGGGGGCGGGGCTAAAGGGGAAATGGGCGGGGCTAAAGGGGGAGTGGGCGGGGCTAAAGGGGAAATGGGCGTGTCTAAAGGGGGAGTGGGCAGAACTAAGGGGAGACTTTGCAGGGGTCCTGAGGAGATTTAGGGGGTTTGGGGCTTTTATTTGGGAATTTTGGGACTTTAAGGGGATTTTTGGGCGTCTCTGGGGGGGGTTTTTTTGGACTTCCTGGGGTTTTTGGGGGTTTTTTGGGGGGAATTTGGGTTGGCAGGGCCGGGAGGGGGCGGAGCTAAAGGGGAAATGGGCGGGGCTAAAGGGGGAGTGGGCGGGGCTAAGGGGTGGCTTTGCAGGGGTCCTGAGGAGATTTAGGGGGTTTGGGGCTTTTATTTGGGAATTTTGGGTCTTTAAGGGGAGTTTTGGGGGTCTCTGGGGGTTTTTTTTTTGGAATTTTGAGGGTTTTGGGGGGTTTTTTGGGGGGAATTTGGGTGGGCAGGGCCGGGAGGGGGCGGGGCTAAAGGGGAAATGGGCGGGGCTAAAGGAGGAGTGGGCGGGGCTATGGGGTGGCTTTGCAGGGGTCCTGAGGAGATTTAGGGGGTTTGGGGCTTTTATTTGGGAATTTTGGGTCCTTAAGGGGATTTTTGGGGGTCTCTGGGGGGGTTTTTTTTTGGAATTTTAGGGGGTTTAAGGGGGTTTTTGGGGGAGAATTAGGGTCGGCAGGGCCGGGAGGGGGCGGGGCTAAAGGGGAAATGGGCGGGGCTAAAGGGGAGTGGGCGGGGCTAAAGGGGAAATGGGCGTGTCTAAAGGGGGAGTGGGCGGAACTAAGGGGTGACTTTGCAGTGGTCCTTAGGAGATTTAGGGGGTTTGGTGTATTATTTGGGAATTTTGGGTCTTTAAGGGGATTTTTGGGCGTCTCTGGGGGGGGGTTTTTTGGACTTCTGGGGGTTTTTGGGGTTTTTTGGGGGGAATTTCGGTTGGCAGGGCCGGGAGGGGGCGGGGCTAAAGGGGAAATAGGCGGGGCTAAGGGGTGGCTTTGCAGGGGTCCTGAGGAGATTTAGGGAGTTTGGGGCTTTTATTTGGGAATTTTGGGTCTTTAAGGGGATTTTTGGGGGTCTCTGGGGGGGGTTTTTTTGGAATTTTAGGGGGTTTAAGGGGGTTTTTGGGGGAGAATTAGGGTCGGCAGGGCCGGGAGGGGGCGGGGCTAAAGGGGAAATGGGTGGGGCTAAAGGGGGAGTGGGCGGGGCTAAAGGGGAAATGGGCGTGTCTAAAGGGGGAGTGGGCAGAACTAAGGGGAGACTTTGCAGGGGTCCTGAGGAGATTTAGGGGGTTTGGGGCTTTTATTTGGGAATTTTGGGTCTTTAAGGGGATTTTTGGGCGTCCCTGGGGGGGGTTTTTTTGGACTTCCTGGGGTTTTTGGGGGTTTTTTGGGGGGAATTTGGGTCGGCAGGACCGGGAGGGGGCGGAGCTAAAGGGGAAATGGGTGGGGCTAAAGGGGAAATGGGCGGGGCTATGGGGTGGCTTTGCAGGGGTCCTGAGGAGATTTAGGGGCTTTGGGGCTTTTATTTGGGAATTTTGGGTCTTTAAGGGGATTCTTGGGGGGTCTCTGCGGGGGGTTTTGTGGACTTTTTGGGGTTTTTTTGGGGGGAATTTTAGTCGGCAGGGCCGGGAGGGGGCGGGGCTAAAGGGGAAATGGGCGGGGCTAAAGGGGAGTGGGCGGGGCTAAAGGGGAAATGGGCGTGTCTAAAGGGGGAGTGGGCAGAACTAAGGGGTGACTTTGCAGGGGTCCTGAGGAGATTTAGGGGGTTTGGGGCTTTTATTTGGGAATTTTGGGTCTTTAAGGGGATTTTTGGGGGTCTCTGGGGGGTTTTTTTTTGGAATTTTGGGGGTTTTGGGGGGTTTTTTGGGGGGAATTTGGGTCGGCAGGGCCGGGAGGGGGCGGGGCTAAAGGGGAAATGGGCGGGGCTAAGGGGGAGTGGGCGGGGCTAAGGGGTGGCTTTGCAGGGGTCCTGAGGAGATTTAGGGGGTTTGGGGCTTTTATTTGGGATTTTTGGGTCTTTAAGAAGATTTTTGAGGGTCTCTGGGGTTATTTTTTTCGGAATTTTGGGGTTTTTTGGGGGTTTTTGGGAGGGAATTTGGGTTGGCAGGGCCGGGAGGGGGCGGAGCTAAAGGGGAAATGGGCGGGGTTAAAGGGGGAGTGGGCGGGGCTAGGGGGTGGCTTTGCAGGGGTCCTGAGGAGATTTAGGGGGTTTGGGGCTTTTATTTGGGATTTTTGGGTCTTTAAGAAGATTTTTGAGGGTCTCTGGGAGTTTTTTTTTCGGAATTTTGGGGTTTTTTGGGGGTTTTTGGGAGGGAATTTGGGTCGGCAGGGCCGGGAGGGGGCGGAGCTAAAGGGGAAATGGGCGGGGTTAAAGGGGGAGTGGGCGGGGCTAAGGGGTGGCTTTGCAGGGGTCCTGAGGAGATTTAGGGGGTTTGGGGCTTTTATTTGGGAATTTTGGGTCTTTAAGGGGAGTTTTGGGGGTCTCTGGGGGTTTTTTTTTTTGGAATTTTGGGGTTTTTGGGGGGTTTTTTGGGGGGAATTTGGGTTGGCAGGGCCGGGAGGGGGCGGGGCTAAAGGGGAAATGGGCGGGGCTAAAGGAGGAGTGGGCGGGGCTATGGGGTGGCTTTGCAGGGGTCCTGAGGAGATTTAGGGGGTTTGGGGCTTTTATTTGGGAATTTTGGGTCCTTAAGGGGATTTTTGGGGGTCTCTGGGGGGGTTTTTTTTTGGAATTTTAGGGGGTTTAAGGGGGTTTTTGGGGGAGAATTAGGGTCGGCAGGGCCGGGAGGGGGCGGGGCTAAAGGGGAAATGGGCGGGGCTAAAGGGGGAGTGGGCGGGGCTAAAGGGGAAATGGGCGTGTCTAAAGGGGGAGTGGGCGGAACTAAGGGGTGACTTTGCAGTGGTCCTGAGGAGATTTAGGGGGTTTGGTGTATTATTTGGGAATTTTGGGTCTTTAAGGGGATTTTTGGGCGTCTCTGGGGGGGGTTTTTTTTGGACTTCTGGGCGTTTTTGGGGTTTTTTGGGGGGAATTTCGGTTGGCAGGGCCGGGAGGGGGCGGGGCTAAAGGGGAAATAGGCGGGGCTAAGGGGTGGCTTTGCAGGGGTCCTGAGGAGATTTAGGGAGTTTGGGGCTTTTATTTGGGAATTTTGGGTCTTTAAGGGGATTTTTGGGGGTCTCTGGGGGGGGGGTTTTTTGGAATTTTAGGGGGTTTAAGGGGGTTTTTGGTGGAGAATTAGGGTCGGCAGGGCCGGGAGGGGGCGGGGCTAAAGGGGAAATGGGCGGGGCTAAAGGGGAGTGGGCGGGGCTAAAGGGGAAATGGGCGTGTCTAAAGGGGGAGTGGGCAGAACTAAGGGGTGACTTTGCAGGGGTCCTGAGGAGATTTAGGGGGTTTGGGGCTTTTATTTGGGAATTTTGGGTCTTTAAGGGGATTTTTGGGCGTCCCTGGGGGGGGTTTTTTTTGGACTTCCTGGGGTTTTTGGGGGTTTTTTGGGGGGAATTTGGGTCGGCAGGGCCGGGAGGGGGCGGGGCTAAAGGGGAAATGGGCGGGGCTAAAGGAGGAGTGGGCGGGGCTATGGGGTGGCTTTGCAGGGGTCCTGAGGAGATTTAGGGGGTTTGGGGCTTTTATTTGGGAATTTTGGGTCTTTAAGGGGATTCTTGGGGGGTCTCTGGGGCGGGTTTTGTGGACTTCTGGGGGTTTTTGCTGTTTTTTTGGGGGAATTTTAGTCGGCAGGGCCGGGAGGGGGCGGGGCTAAAGGGGAAATGGGCGGGGCTAAGGGGTGGCTTTGCAGGGGTCCTGAGGAGATTTAGGGGGTTTGGGGCTTTTATTTGGGAATTTTGGGTCTTTAAGGGGATTTTTGGGGGTCTCTGGAGGGTTTTTTTTTGGAATTTTGGGGGTTTTGGGGGGTTTTTTGGGGGGAATTTGGGTCGGCAGGGCCGGGAGGGGGCGGAGCTAAAGGGGAAATGGGCGTGTCTAAAGGGGGAGTGGGCGGGGCTAAGGGGTGGCTTTGCAGGGGTCCTGAGGAGATTTAGGGGGTTTGGGGCTTTTATTTGGGAATTTTGGGTCTTTAAGGGGATTTTTGGGCGTCTCTGAGGGGGTTTTTTTTGGAATTTTGGGGGTTTTTGGAGGTTTTTTTGGGGGAAATTGGGTCGGCAGGGCCGGGAGGGGGCGGGGCTAAAGGGGAAATGGGCAGGGCTAAGGGGTGGCTTTACAGGGGTCCTGAGGAGATTTAGGGGGTTTGGGGCTTTTATTTGGGAATTTTGGGTCTTTAAGAAGATTTTTGAGGGTCTCTGGGGGTTTTTTTTTCGGAATTTTGGGGTTTTTTGGGGGTTTTTGGGAGGGAATTTGGGTCGGCAGGGCCGGGAGGGGGCGGAGCTAAAGGGGAAATGGGCGGGGCTAAAGGGGGAGTGGGCGGGGCTAAGGGGTGGCTTTGCAGGGGTCCTGAGGAGATTTAGGGGGTTTGGGGCTTTTATTTGGGAATTTTGGGTCTTTAAGGGGATTCTTGGGGGGTCTCTGCGGGGGGTTTTGTGGACTTTTTGGGGTTTTTTTGGGGGGAATTTTAGTCGGCAGGGCCGGGAGGGGGCGGGGCTAAAGGGGAAATGGGCGGGGCTAAAGGGGAGTGGGCGGGGCTAAAGGGGAAATGGGCGTGTCTAAAGGGGGAGTGGGCAGAACTAAGGGGAGACTTTGCAGGGGTCCTGAGGAGATTTAGGGGGTTTGGGGCTTTTATTTGGGAATTTTGGGTCTTTAAGGGGATTTTTGGGGGTCTCTGGGGGGTTTTTTTTTGGAATTTTGGGGGTTTTGGGGGGTTTTTTGGGGGGAATTTGGGTCGGCAGGGCCGGGAGGGGGCGGGGCTAAAGGGGAAATGGCCGGGGCTAAGGGGGAGTGGGCGGGGCTAAGGGGTGGCTTTGCAGGGGTCCTGAGGAGATTTAGGGGGTTTGGGGCTTTTATTTGGGATTTTTGGGTCTTTAAGAAGATTTTTGAGGGTCTCTGGGGTTATTTTTTTCGGAATTTTGGGGTTTTTTGGGGGTTTTTGGGAGGGAATTTGGGTTGGCAGGGCCGGGAGGGGGCGGAGCTAAAGGGGAAATGGGCGGGGTTAAAGGGGGAGTGGGCGGGGCTAGGGGGTGGCTTTGCAGGGGTCCTGAGGAGATTTAGGGGGTTTGGGGCTTTTATTTGGGATTTTTGGGTCTTTAAGAAGATTTTTGAGGGTCTCTGGGGGTTTTTTTTTCGGAATTTTGGGGTTTTTTGGGGGTTTTTGGGAGGGAATTTGGGTCGGCAGGGCCGGGAGGGGGCGGAGCTAAAGGGGAAATGGGCGGGGTTAAAGGGGGAGTGGGCGGGGCTAAGGGGTGGCTTTGCAGGGGGCCTGAGGAGATTTAGGGGGTTTGGGGCTTTTATTTGGGAATTTTGGGTCTTTAAGGGGAGTTTTGGGGGTCTCTGGGGGTTTTTTTTTTGGAATTTTGAGGGTTTTGGGGGGTTTTTTGGGGGGAATTAGGGTGGGCAGGGCCGGGAGGGGGCGGGGCTAAAGGGGAAATGGGCGGGGCTAAAGGAGGAGTGGGCGGGGCTATGGGGTGGCTTTGCAGGGGTCCTGAGGAGATTTAGGGGCTTTGGGGCTTTTATTTGGGAATTTTGGGTCCTTAAGGGGATTTTTGGGGGTCTCTGGGGGGGTTTTTTTTTGGAATTTTAGGGGGTTTAAGGGGGTTTTTGGGGGAGAATTAGGGTCGGCAGGGCCGGGAGGGGGCGGGGCTAAAGGGGAAATGGGCGGGGCTAAAGGGGGAGTGGGCGGGGCTAAAGGGGAAATGGGCGTGTCTAAAGGGGGAGTGGGCGGAACTAAGGGGTGACTTTGCAGTGGTCCTGAGGAGATTTAGGGGGTTTGGTGTATTATTTGGGAATTTTGGGTCTTTAAGGGGATTTTTGGGCGTCTCTGGGGGGGGTTTTTTTTGGACTTCTGGGCGTTTTTGGGGTTTTTTGGGGGGAATTTCGGTTGGCAGGGCCGGGAGGGGGCGGGGCTAAAGGGGAAATAGGCGGGGCTAAGGGGTGGCTTTGCAGGGGTCCTGAGGAGATTTAGGGAGTTTGGGGCTTTTATTTGGGAATTTTGGGTCTTTAAGGGGATTTTTGGGGGTCTCTGGGGGGGGGTTTTTTTGGAATTTTAGGGGGTTTAAGGGGGTTTTTGGGGGAGAATTAGGGTCGGCAGGGCCGGGAGGGGGCGGGGCTAAAGGGGAAATGGGCGGGGCTAAAGGGGAGTGGGCGGGGCTAAATGGGAAATGGGCGTGTCTAAAGGGGGAGTGGGCAGAACTAAGGGGTGACTTTGCAGGGGTCCTGAGGAGATTTAGGGGGTTTGGGGCTTTTATTTGGGAATTTTGGGTCTTTAAGGGGATTTTTGGGTGTCCCTGGGGGGGGTTTTTTTGGACTTCCTGGGGTTTTTGGGGGTTTTTTGGGGGGAATTTGGGTCGGCAGGACCGGGAGGGGGCGGAGCTAAAGGGGAAATGGGTGGGGCTAAAGGGGAAATGGGCGGGGCTATGGGGTGGCTTTGCAGGGGTCCTGAGGAGATTTAGGGGCTTTGGGGCTTTTATTTGGGAATTTTGGGTCTTTAAGGGGATTCTTGGGGGGTCTCTGCGGGGGGTTTTGTGGACTTTTTGGAGTTTTTTTGGGGGGAATTTTAGTCGGCAGGGCCGGGAGGGGGCGGGGCTAAAGGGGAAATGGGCGGGGCTAAAGGGGAGTGGGCGGGGCTAAAGGGGAAATGGGCGTGTCTAAAGGGGGAGTGGGCAGAACTAAGGGGAGACTTTGCAGGGGTCCTGAGGAGATTTAGGGGGTTTGGGGCTTTTATTTGGGAATTTTGGGTCTTTAAGGGGATTTTTGGGGGTCTCTGGGGGGTTTTTTTTTGGAATTTTGGGGGTTTTGGGGGGTTTTTTGGGGGGAATTTGGGTCGGCAGGGCCGGGAGGGGGCGGAGCTAAAGGGGAAATGGGCGGGGCTAAAGGGGGAGTGGGCGGGGCTAAGGGGTGGCTTTGCAAGAGTCCTGAGGAGATTTAGGGGGTTTGGGGCTTTTATTTGGGAATTTTGGGTCTTTAAGGGGATTTTTGGGTGTCTCTGGGGGGGGTTTTTTTGGACTTCTGGGGGTTTTTGGGGGTTTTTTGGGGGGAATTTGGGTGGGCAGGGCCGGGAGGGGGCGGAGCTAAAGGGGAAATGGGCGGGGCTAGAGGGGGAGTGGGCGGGGCTAAGGGGTGGCTTTGCAGGGGTCCTGAGCAGATTTAGGGGGTTTGGGTCTTTTATTTGGGAATTTTGGGTCTTTAAGGGGATTTTTGGGGGTCTCTGGATGGTTTTTTTTTGGAATTTTGGGGGTTTTTTGTGGGGGAGAGGATTTTGCGTCGGCCGGGCCGGGAGGGGGCGGGGCTAAAGGGGAAATGGGTGGGGCTAAAGGGGAGTGGGCAGGGCTAAAGGGGAAATGGGCGTGTCTAAAGGGGGAGTGGGCGGAACTAAGGGGTGACTTTGCAGGGGTCCTGAGGAGATTTAGGGGGTTTGGTGTATTATTTGGGAATTTTGGGTCTTTAAGGGGATTTTTGGGCGTCTCTGGGGGGGGTTTTTTTGGACTTCCTGGGGTTTTTGGGGGTTTTTTGGGGGGAATTTGGGTCGGCAGGACCGGGAGGGGGCGGAGCTAAAGGGGAAATGGGTGGGGCTAAAGGGGAAATGGGCGGGGCTATGGGGTGGCTTTGCAGGGGTCCTGAGGAGATTTAGGGGCTTTGGGGCTTTTATTTGGGAATTTTGGGTCTTTAAGGGGATTCTTGGGGGGTCTCTGCGGGGGGTTTTGTGGACTTTTTGGGGTTTTTTTGGGGGGAATTTTAGTCGGCAGGGCCGGGAGGGGGCGGGGCTAAAGGGGAAATGGGCGGGGCTAAAGGGGAGTGGGCGGGGCTAAAGGGGAAATGGGCGTGTCTAAAGGGGGAGTGGGCAGAACTAAGGGGAGACTATGCAGGGGTCCTGAGGAGATTTAGGGGGTTTGGGGCTTTTATTTGGGAATTTTGGGTCTTTAAGGAGAGTTTTGGGGGTCTCTGGGGGGTTTTTTTTTTTAATTTTGGGGGTTTTGGGGGGTTTTTTGGGGGGAATTTGGGTGGGCAGGGCCGGGAGGGGGCGGGGCTAAAGGGGAAATGGGCGGGGCTAAAGGAGGAGTGGGCGGGGCTATGGGGTGGCTTTGCAGGGGTCCTGAGGAGATTTAGGGGGTTTGGGGCTTTTATTTGGGAATTTTGGGTCCTTAAGGGGATTTTTGGGGGTCTCTGGGGGGTTTTTTTTTTTGAATTTTGGGGGGTTTAAGGGGGTTTTTGGGGGAGAATTAGGGTCGGCAGGGCCGGGAGGGGGCGGGGCTAAAGGGGAAATGGGCGGGGCTAAAGGGGGAGTGGGCGGGGCTAAAGGGGAAATGGGCGTGTCTAAAGGGGGAGTGGGCGGAACTAAGGGGTGACTTTGCAGGGGTCCGGAGGAGATTTAGGGGGTTTGGTGTATTATTTGGGAATTTTGGGTCTTTAAGGGGATTTTTGGGCGTCTCTGGGGGGGGTTTTTTTGGACTTCTGGGGGTTTTTGGGGTTTTTGGGGGGAATTTCTGTTGGCAGGGCCGGGAGGGGGCGGGGCTAAAGGGGAAATGGGCGGGGCTAAGGGGTGGCTTTGCAAGAGTCCTGAGGAGATTTAGGGGGTTTGGGGCTTTTATTTGGGAATTTTGGGTTTTTAAGGGGATTTTTGGGCGTCTCTGGGGGGGGTTTTTTTGGACTTCTGGGGGTTTTTGGGGGTTTTTTGGGGGGAATTTGGGTCGGCAGGACCGGGAGGGGGCGGAGCTAAAGGGGAAATGGGAGGGGCTAAAGGGGAAATGGGCGGGGCTAAGGGGTGGCTTTGCAGGGGTCCTGAGGAGATTTAGGGGGTTTGGGGCTTTTATTTGGGAATTTTGGGTCTTTAAGGGGATTCTTGGGGGGTCTCTGGGGGGGGTTTTGTGGACTTCTGGGGGTTTTTGGGGTTTTTTTGGGGGGAATTTGAGTCGGCAGGGCCGGGAGTGGGCGGGGATAAAGGGGAAATGGGCGGGGCTAAGGGGTGGCTTTGCAGGGGTCCTGAGGAGATTTAGGGAGTTTGGGGCTTTTATTTGGGAATTTTGGGTCTTTAAGGGGATTTTTGGGGGTCTCTGGGGGGGGGGTTTTTTGGAATTTTAGGGGGTTTTTTGGGGGTTTTTGGGGGAGAATTAGGGTCGGCAGGGCCGGGAGGGGGCGGGGCTAAAGGGGAAATGGGCGGGGCTAAAGGGGGAGTGGGCGGGGCTAAAGGGGAAATGGGCGTGTCTAAAGGGGGAGTGGGCAGAACTAAGGGGTGACTTTGCAGGGGTCCTGAGGAGATTTAGGGGGTTTGGGGCTTTTATTTGGGAATTTTGGGTCTTTAAGGGGATTTTTGGGGGTCTCTGGGGGGGTTTTTTTTGGAATTTTGGGGGTTTTGGGGGGTTTTTTGGGGGGAATTTGGGTCGGCAGGGCCGGGAGGGGGCGGGGCTAAAGGGGAAATGGGCGGGGCTAAGGGGGAGTGGGCGGGGCTAAGGGGTGGCTTTGCAGGGGTCCTGAGGAGATTTAGGGGGTTTGGGGCTTTTATTTGGGATTTTTGGGCCTTTAAGAAGATTTTTGAGGGTCTCTGGGGTTATTTTTTTCGGAATTTTGGGGTTTTTTGGGGGTTTTTGGGAGGGAATTTGGGTTGGCAGGGCCGGGAGGGGGCGGAGCTAAAGGGGAAATGGGCGGGGTTAAAGGGGGAGTGGGCGGGGCTAGGGGGTGGCTTTGCAGGGGTCCTGAGGAGATTTAGGGGGTTTGGGGCTTTTATTTGGGATTTTTGGGTCTTTAAGAAGATTTTTGAGGGTCTCTGGGGGTTTTTTTTTCGGAATTTTGGGGTTTTTTGGGGGTTTTTGGGAGGGAATTTGGGTCGGCAGGGCCGGGAGGGGGCGGAGCTAAAGGGGAAATGGGCGGGGTTAAAGGGGGAGTGGGCGGGGCTAAGGGGTGGCTTATGCAGGGGTCCTGAGGAGATTTAGGGGGTTTGGGGCTTTTATTTGGGAATTTTGGGTCTTTAAGGGGATTTTTGGGCGTCTCTGGGGGGGGTTTTTTTGGACTTCTGGGCGTTTTTGGGGTTTTTTGGGGGGAATTTCGGTTGGCAGGGCCGGGAGGGGGCGGGGCTAAAGGGGAAATAGGCGGGGCTAAGGGGTGGCTTTGCAGGGGTCCTGAGGAGATTTAGGGAGTTTGGGGCTTTTATTTGGGAATTTTGGGTCTTTAAGGGGATTTTTGGGGGTCTCTGGGGGGGGGGTTTTTTGGAATTTTAGGGGGTTTAAGGGGGTTTTTGGGGGAGAATTAGGGTCGGCAGGGCCGGGAGGGGGCGGGGCTAAAGGGGAAATGGGCGGGGCTAAAGGGGAGTGGGCGGGGCTAAATGGGAAAT
Organism: Aphelocoma coerulescens; assembly: GCF_041296385.1. NCBI lineage: Eukaryota > Metazoa > Chordata > Aves > Passeriformes > Corvidae > Aphelocoma > Aphelocoma coerulescens. The sequence goes on along the minus strand of NW_027183804.1, from coordinate 919,677 downwards.
GGGCGTGTCTAAAGGGGGAGTGGGCAGAACTAAGGGGTGACTTTGCAGGGGTCCTGAGGAGATTTAGGGGGTTTGGGGCTTTTATTTGGGAATTTTGGGTCTTTAAGGGGATTTTTGGGCGTCCCTGGGGGGGGTTTTTTTGGACTTCCTGGGGTTTTTGGGGGTTTTTTGGGGGGAATTTGGGTCGGCAGGACCGGGAGGGGGCGGAGCTAAAGGGGAAATGGGTGGGGCTAAAGGGGAAATGGGCGGGGCTATGGGGTGGCTTTGCAGGGGTCCTGAGGAGATTTAGGGGCTTTGGGGCTTTTATTTGGGAATTTTGGGTCTTTAAGGGGATTCTTGGGGGGTCTCTGCGGGGGGTTTTGTGGACTTTTTGGGGTTTTTTTGGGGGGAATTTTAGTCGGCAGGGCCGGGAGGGGGCGGGGCTAAAGGGGAAATGGGCGGGGCTAAAGGGGAGTGGGCGGGGCTAAAGGGAAAATGGGCGTGTCTAAAGGGGGAGTGGGCAGAACTAAGGGGAGACTTTGCAGGGGTCCTGAGGAGATTTAGGGGGTTTGGGGCTTTTATTTGGGAATTTTGGGTCTTTAAGGGGATTTTTGGGGGTCTCTGGATGGTTTTTTTTTGGAATTTTGGGGGTTTTGGGGGGTTTTTTTGGGGGGAATTTGGGTCGGCAGGGCCGGGAGGGGGCGGGGCTAAAGGGGAAATGGGCGGGGCTAAAGGGGGAGTGGGCGGGGCTAAGGGGTGGCTTTGCAAGAGTCCTGAGGAGATTTAGGGGGTTTGGGGCTTTTATTTGGGAATTTTGGGTCTTTAAGGGGATTTTTGGGTGTCTCTGGGGGGGGTTTTTTTTGGACTTCTGGGGGTTTTTGGGGGTTTTTTGGGGGGAATTTGGGTGGGCAGGGCCGGGAGGGGGCGGAGCTAAAGGGGAAATGGGCGGGGCTAAGGGGGAGTGGGCGGGGCTAAGGGGTGGCTTTGCAGGGGTCCTGAGCAGATTTAGGGGGTTTGGGTCTTTTATTTGGGAATTTTGGGTCTTTAAGGGGATTTTTGGGGGTCTCTGGATGGTTTTTTTTTGGAATTTTGGGGGTTTTTTGGGGGGGAGAGGATTTTGCGTCGGCCGGGCCGGGAGGGGGCGGGGCTAAAGGGGAAATGGGTGGGGCTAAAGGGGAGTGGGCGGGGCTAAAGGGGAAATGGGCGTGTCTAAAGGGGGAGTGGGCGGAACTAAGGGGTGACTTTGCAGGGGTCCTGAGGAGATTTAGGGGGTTTGGTGTATTATTTGGGAATTTTGGGTCTTTAAGGGGATTTTTGGGCGTCTCTGGGGGGGGTTTTTTTTGACTTCCTGGGGTTTTTGGGGGTTTTTTGGGGGGAATTTGGGTCGGCAGGACCGGGAGGGGGCGGAGCTAAAGGGGAAATGGGTGGGGCTAAAGGGGAAATGGGCGGGGCTATGGGGTGGCTTTGCAGGGGTCCTGAGGAGATTTAGGGGCTTTGGGGCTTTTATTTGGGAATTTTGGGTCTTTAAGGGGATTCTTGGGGGGTCTCTGCGGGGGGTTTTGTGGACTTTTTGGGGTTTTTTTGGGGGGGAATTTTAGTCGGCAGGGCCGGGAGGGGGCGGGGCTAAAGGGGAAATGGGCGGGGCTAAAGGGGAGTGGGCAGGGCTAAAGGGGAAATGGGCGTGTCTAAAGGGGGAGTGGGCAGAACTAAGGGGAGACTTTGCAGGGGTCCTGAGGAGATTTAGGGGGTTTGGGGCTTTTATTTGGGAATTTTGGGTCTTTAAGGGGATTTTTGGGGGTCTCTGGGGGGTTTTTTTTTTGGAATTTTGGGGGTTTTGGGGGGTTTTTTGGGGGGAATTTGGGTCGGCAGGGCCGGGAGGGGGCGGGGCTAAAGGGGAAATGGGCGGGGCTAAGGGGGAGTGGGCGGGGCTAAGGGGTGGCTTTGCAGGGGTCCTGAGGAGATTTAGGGGGTTTGGGGCTTTTATTTGGGATTTTTGGGTCTTTAAGAAGATTTTTGAGGGTCTCTGGGGTTATTTTTTTCGGAATTTTGGGGTTTTTTGGGGGTTTTTGGGAGGGAATTTGGGTTGGCAGGGCCGGGAGGGGGCGGAGCTAAAGGGGAAATGGGCGGGGTTAAAGGGGGAGTGGGCGGGGCTAGGGGGTGGCTTTGCAGGGGTCCTGAGGAGATTTAGGGGGTTTGGGGCTTTTATTTGGGATTTTTGGGTCTTTAAGAAGATTTTTGAGGGTCTCTGGGGGTTTTTTTTTCGGAATTTTGGGGTTTTTTGGGGGTTTTTGGGAGGGAATTAGGGTCGGCAGGGCCGGGAGGGGGCGGAGCTAAAGGGGAAATGGGCGGGGTTAAAGGGGGAGTGGGCGGGGCTAAGGGGTGGCTTTGCAGGGGTCCTGAGGAGATTTAGGGGGTTTGGGGCTTTTATTTGGGAATTTTGGGTCTTTAAGGGGAGTTTTGGGGGTCTCTGGGGGTTTTTTTTTTGGAATTTTGGGGTTTTTGGGGGGTTTTTTGGGGGGAATTTGGGTTGGCAGGGCCGGGAGGGGGCGGGGCTAAAGGGGAAATGGGCGGGGCTAAAGGAGGAGTGGGCGGGGCTATGGGGTGGCTTTGCAGGGGTCCTGAGGAGATTTAGGGGGTTTGGGGCTTTTATTTGGGAATTTTGGGTCCTTAAGGGGATTTTTGGGGGTCTCTGGGGGGGTTTTTTTTTTGGAATTTTAGGGGGTTTAAGGGGGTTTTTGGGGGAGAATTAGGGTCGGCAGGGCCGGGAGGGGGCGGGGCTAAAGGGGAAATGGGCGGGGCTAAAGGGGGAGTGGGCGGGGCTAAAGGGGAAATGGGCGTGTCTAAAGGGGGAGTGGGCGGAACTAAGGGGTGACTTTGCAGTGGTCCTGAGGAGATTTAGGGGGTTTGGTGTATTATTTGGGAATTTTGGGTCTTTAAGGGGATTTTTGGGCGTCTCTGGGGGGGGTTTTTTTGGACTTCTGGGCGTTTTTGGGGTTTTTTGGGGGGAATTTCGGTTGGCAGGGCCGGGAGGGGGCGGGGCTAAAGGGGAAATAGGCGGGGCTAAGGGGTGGCTTTGCAGGGGTCCTGAGGAGATTTAGGGAGTTTGGGGCTTTTATTTGGGAATTTTGGGTCTTTAAGGGGATTTTTGGGGGTCTCTGGGGGGGGGGTTTTTTGGAATTTTAGGGGGTTTAAGGGGGTTTTTGGTGGAGAATTAGGGTCGGCAGGGCCGGGAGGGGGCGGGGCTAAAGGGGAAATGGGCGGGGCTAAAGGGGAGTGGGCGGGGCTAAAGGGGAAATGGGCGTGTCTAAAGGGGGAGTGGGCAGAACTAAGGGGTGACTTTGCAGGGGTCCTGAGGAGATTTAGGGGGTTTGGGGCTTTTATTTGGGAATTTTGGGTCTTTAAGGGGATTTTTGGGCGTCCCTGGGGGGGGTTTTTTTTGGACTTCCTGGGGTTTTTGGGGGTTTTTTGGGGGGAATTTGGGTCGGCAGGGCCGGGAGGGGGCGGAGCTAAAGGGGAAATGGGTGGGGCTAAAGGGGAAATGGGCGGGGCTATGGGGTGGCTTTGCAGGGGTCCTGAGGAGATTTAGGGGCTTTGGGGCTTTTATTTGGGAATTTTGGGTCTTTAAGGGGATTCTTGGGGGGTCTCTGCGGGGGGTTTTGTGGACTTTTTGGGGTTTTTTTGGGGGGAATTTTAGTCGGCAGGGCCGGGAGGGGGCGGGGCTAAAGGGGAAATGGGCGGGGCTAAAGGGGAGTGGGCGGGGCTAAAGGGGAAATGGGCGTGTCTAAAGGGGGAGTGGGCAGAACTAAGGGGAGACTTTGCAGGGGTCCTGAGGAGATTTAGGGGGTTTGGGGCTTTTATTTGGGAATTTTGGGTCTTTAAGGGGATTTTTGGGGGTCTCTGGGGGGTTTTTTTTTGGAATTTTGGGGGTTTTGGGGGGTTTTTTGGGGGGAATTTGGGTCGGCAGGGCTGGGAGGGGGCGGGGCTAAAGGGGAAATGGGCGGGGCTAAGGGGGAGTGGGCGGGGATAAGGGGTGGCTTTGCAGGGGTCCTGAGGAGATTTAGGGGGTTTGGGGCTTTTATTTGGGATTTTTGGGTCTTTAAGAAGATTTTTGAGGGTCTCTGGGGTTATTTTTTTCGGAATTTTGGGGTTTTTTGGGGGTTTTTGGGAGGGAATTTGGGTTGGCAGGGCCGGGAGGGGGCGGAGCTAAAGGGGAAATGGGCGGGGTTAAAGGGGGAGTGGGCGGGGCTAGGGGGTGGCTTTGCAGGGGTCCTGAGGAGATTTAGGGGGTTTGGGGCTTTTATTTGGGATTTTTGGGTCTTTAAGAAGATTTTTGAGGGTCTCTGGGAGTTTTTTTTTCGGAATTTTGGGGTTTTTTGGGGGTTTTTGGGAGGGAATTTGGGTCGGCAGGGCCGGGAGGGGGCGGAGCTAAAGGGGAAATGGGCGGGGTTAAAGGGGGAGTGGGCGGGGCTAAGGGGTGGCTTTGCAGGGGTCCTGAGGAGATTTAGGGGGTTTGGGGCTTTTATTTGGGAATTTTGGGTCTTTAAGGGGAGTTTTGGGGGTCTCTGGGGGTTTTTTTTTTGGAATTTTGGGGTTTTTGGGGGGTTTTTTGGGGGGAATTTGGGTTGGCAGGGCCGGGAGGGGGCGGGGCTAAAGGGGAAATGGGCGGGGCTAAAGGAGGAGTGGGCGGGGCTATGGGGTGGCTTTGCAGGGGTCCTGAGGAGATTTAGGGGGTTTGGGGCTTTTATTTGGGAATTTTGGGTCCTTAAGGGGATTTTTGGGGGTCTCTGGGGGGGTTTTTTTTTGGAATTTTAGGGGGTTTAAGGGGGTTTTTGGGGGAGAATTAGGGTCGGCAGGGCCGGGAGGGGGCGGGGCTAAAGGGGAAATGGGCGGGGCTAAAGGGGGAGTGGGCGGGGCTAAAGGGGAAATGGGCGTGTCTAAAGGGGGAGTGGGCGGAACTAAGGGGTGACTTTGCAGTGGTCCTGAGGAGATTTAGGGGGTTTGGTGTATTATTTGGGAATTTTGGGTCTTTAAGGGGATTTTTGGGCGTCTCTGGGGGGGGTTTTTTTTGGACTTCTGGGCGTTTTTGGGGTTTTTTGGGGGGAATTTCGGTTGGCAGGGCCGGGAGGGGGCGGGGCTAAAGGGGAAATAGGCGGGGCTAAGGGGTGGCTTTGCAGGGGTCCTGAGGAGATTTAGGGAGTTTGGGGCTTTTATTTGGGAATTTTGGGTCTTTAAGGGGATTTTTGGGGGTCTCTGGGGGGGGGGTTTTTTGGAATTTTAGGGGGTTTAAGGGGGTTTTTGGTGGAGAATTAGGGTCGGCAGGGCCGGGAGGGGGCGGGGCTAAAGGGGAAATGGGTGGGGCTAAAGGGGAGTGGGCGGGGCTAAAGGGGAAATGGGCGTGTCTAAAGGGGGAGTGGGCAGAACTAAGGGGTGACTTTGCAGGGGTCCTGAGGAGATTTAGGGGGTTTGGGGCTTTTATTTGGGAATTTTGGGTCTTTAAGGGGATTTTTGGGCGTCCCTGGGGGGGGTTTTTTTTGGACTTCTGGGGGTTTTTGGGGGTTTTTTGGGGGGAATTTGGGTCGGCAGGACCGGGAGGGGGCGGAGCTAAAGGGGAAATGGGTGGGGCTAAAGGGGAAATGGGCGGGGCTATGGGGTGGCTTTGCAGGGGTCCTGAGGAGATTTAGGGGGTTTGGGGCTTTTATTTGGGAATTTTGGGTCTTTAAGGGGATTCTTGGGGGGTCTCTGCGGGGGGTTTTGTGGACTTTTTGGGGTTTTTTTGGGGGGAATTTTAGTCGGCAGGGCCGGGAGGGGGCGGGGCTAAAGGGGAAATGGGCGGGGCTAAAGGGGAGTGGGCGGGGCTAAAGGGGAAATGGGCGTGTCTAAAGGGGGAGTGGGCAGAACTAAGGGGAGACTTTGCAGGGGTCCTGAGGAGATTTAGGGGGTTTGGGGCTTTTATTTGGGAATTTTGGGTCTTTAAGGGGATTTTTGGGGGTCTCTGGGGGGTTTTTTTTTGGAATTTTGGGGGTTTTGGGGGGTTTTTTGGGGGAATTTGGGTCGGCAGGGCCGGGAGGGGGCGGAGCTAAAGGGGAAATGGGCGGGGCTAAAGGGGGAGTGGGCGGGGCTAAGGGGTGGCTTTGCAAGAGTCCTGAGGAGATTTAGGGGGTTTGGGGCTTTTATTTGGGAATTTTGGGTCTTTAAGGGGATTTTTGGGTGTCTCTGGGGGGGGTTTTTTTGGACTTCTGGGGGTTTTTGGGGGTTTTTTGGGGGGAATTTGGGTGGGCAGGGCCGGGAGGGGGCGGAGCTAAAGGGGAAATGGCCGGGGCTAGAGGGGGAGTGGGCGGGGCTAAGGGGTGGCTTTGCAGGGGTCCTGAGCAGATTTAGGGGGTTTGGGTCTTTTATTTGGGAATTTTGGGTCTTTAAGGGGATTTTTGGGGGTCTCTGGATGGTTTTTTTTTGGAATTTTGGGGGTTTTTTGGGGGGGAGAGGATTTTGCGTCGGCCGGGCCGGGAGGGGGCGGGGCTAAAGGGGAAATGGGTGGGGCTAAAGGGGAGTGGGCAGGGCTAAAGGGGAAATGGGCGTGTCTAAAGGGGGAGTGGGCGGAACTAAGGGGTGACTTTGCAGGGGTCCTGAGGAGATTTAGGGGGTTTGGTGTATTATTTGGGAATTTTGGGTCTTTAAGGGGATTTTTGGGCGTCTCTGGGGGGGGTTTTTTTGGACTTCCTGGGGTTTTTGGGGGTTTTTTGGGGGGAATTTGGGTCGGCAGGACCGGGAGGGGGCGGGGCTAAAGGGGAAATGGGTGGGGCTAAAGGGGAAATGGGCGGGGCTATGGGGTGGCTTTGCAGGGGTCCTGAGGAGATTTAGGGGCTTTGGGGCTTTTATTTGGGAATTTTGGGTCTTTAAGGGGATTCTTGGGGGGTCTCTGCGGGGGGTTTTGTGGACTTTTTGGTTTTTTTTTGGGGGGAATTTTAGTCGGCAGGGCCGGGAGGGGGCGGGGCTAAAGGGGAAATGGGCGGGGCTAAAGGGGAGTGGGCGGGGCTAAAGGGGAAATGGGCGTGTCTAAAGGGGGAGTGGGCAGAACTAAGGGGAGACTTTGCAGGGGTCCTGAGGAGATTTAGGGGGTTTGGGGCTTTTATTTGGGAATTTTGGGTCTTTAAGGGGATTTTTGGGGGTCTCTGGGGGGTTTTTTTTTTGGAAATTTGGGGGTTTTGGGGGGTTTTTTGGGGGGAATTTGGGTCGGCAGGGCCGGGAGGGGGCGGAGCTAAAGGGGAAATGGGCGGGGCTAAGGGGGAGTGGGCGGGGCTAAGGGGTGGCTTTGCAGGGGTCCTGAGGAGATTTAGGGGGTTTGGGGCTTTTATTTGGGATTTTTGGGTCTTTAAGAAGATTTTTGAGGGTCTCTGGGGTTATTTTTTTCGGAATTTTGGGGTTTTTTGGGGGTTTTTGGGAGGGAATTTGGGTTGGCAGGGCCGGGAGGGGGCGGAGCTAAAGGGGAAATGGGCGGGGTTAAAGGGGGAGTGGGCGGGGCTAGGGGGTGGCTTTGCAGGGGTCCTGAGGAGATTTAGGGGGTTTGGGGCTTTTATTTGGGATTTTTGGGTCTTTAAGAAGATTTTTGAGGGTCTCTGGGGGTTTTTTTTTCGGAATTTTGGGGTTTTTTGGGGGTTTTTGGGAGGGAATTTGGGTCGGCAGGGCCGGGAGGGGGCGGAGCTAAAGGGGAAATGGGCGGGGTTAAAGGGGGAGTGGGCGGGGCTAAGGGGTGGCTTTGCAGGGGTCCTGAGGAGATTTAGGGGGTTTGGGGCTTTTATTTGGGAATTTTGGGTCTTTAAGGGGAGTTTTGGGGGTCTCTGGGGGTTTTTTTTTGGAATTTTGAGGGTTTTGGGGGGTTTTTTGGGGGGAATTTTGGTTGGCAGGGCCGGGAGGGGGCGGGGCTAAAGGGGAAATGGGCGGGGCTAAAGGAGGAGTGGGCGGGGCTATGGGGTGGCTTTGCAGGGGTCCTGAGGAGATTTAGGGGGTTTGGGGCTTTTATTTGGGAATTTTGGGTCCTTAAGGGGATTTTTGGGGGTCTCTGGGGGGGTTTTTTTTTGGAATTTTAGGGGGTTTAAGGGGGTTTTTGGGGGAGAATTAGGGTCGGCAGGGCCGGGAGGGGGCGGGGCTAAAGGGGAAATGGGCGGGGCTAAAGGGGGAGTGGGCGGGGCTAAAGGGGAAATGGGCGTGTCTAAAGGGGGAGTGGGCGGAACTAAGGGGTGACTTTGCAGTGGTCCTGAGGAGATTTAGGGGGTTTGGTGTATTATTTGGGAATTTTGGGTCTTTAAGGGGATTTTTGGGCGTCTCTGGGGGTGGTTTTTTTGGACTTCTGGGGGTTTTTGGGGTTTTTTGGGGGGAATTTCGGTTGGCAGGGCCGGGAGGGGGCGGGGCTAAAGGGGAAATAGGCGGGGCTAAGGGGTGGCTTTGCAGGGGTCCTGAGGAGATTTAGGGAGTTTGGGGCTTTTATTTGGGAATTTTGGGTCTTTAAGGGGATTTTTGGGGGTCTCTGGGGGGGGGGTTTTTTGGAATTTTAGGGGGTTTAAGGGGGTTTTTGGGGGAGAATTAGGGTCGGCAGGGCCTGGAGGGGGCGGGGCTAAAGGGGAAATGGGCGGGGCTAAAGGGGAGTGGGCGGGGCTAAATGGGAAATGGGCGTGTCTAAAGGGGGAGTGGGCAGAACTAAGGGGTGACTTTGCAGGGGTCCTGAGGAGATTTAGGGGGTTTGGGGCTTTTATTTGGGAATTTTGGGTCTTTAAGGGGATTTTTGGGCGTCCCTGGGGGGGGTTTTTTTGGACTTCCTGGGGTTTTTGGGGGTTTTTTGGGGGGAATTTGGGTCGGCAGGACCGGGAGGGGGCGGAGCTAAAGGGGAAATGGGTGGGGCTAAAGGGGAAATGGGCGGGGCTATGGGGTGGCTTTGCAGGGGTCCTGAGGAGATTTAGGGGCTTTGGGGCTTTTATTTGGGAATTTTGGGTCTTTAAGGGGATTCTTGGGGGGTCTCTGCGGGGGGTTTTGTGGACTTTTTGGGGTTTTTTTGGGGGGAATTTTAGTCGGCAGGGCCGGGAGGGGGCGGGGCTAAAGGGGAAATGGGCGGGGCTAAAGGGGAGTGGGCGGGGCTAAAGGGGAAATGGGCGTGTCTAAAGGGGGAGTGGGCAGAACTAAGGGGTGACTTTGCAGGGGTCCTGAGGAGATTTAGGGGGTTTGGGGCTTTTATTTGGGAATTTTGGGTCTTTAAGGGGATTTTTGGGTGTCCCTGGGGGGGGTTTTTTTGGACTTCCTGGGGTTTTTGGGGGTTTTTTGGGGGGAATTTGGGTCGGCAGGACCGGGAGGGGGCGGAGCTAAAGGGGAAATGGGTGGGGCTAAAGGGGAAATGGGCGGGGCTATGGGGTGGCTTTGCAGGGGTCCTGAGGAGATTTAGGGGCTTTGGGGCTTTTATTTGGGAATTTTGGGTCTTTAAGGGGATTCTTGGGGGGTCTCTGCGGGGGGTTTTGTGGACTTTTTGGAGTTTTTTTGGGGGGAATTTTAGTCGGCAGGGCCGGGAGGGGGCGGGGCTAAAGGGGAAATGGGCGGGGCTAAAGGGGAGTGGGCGGGGCTAAAGGGGAAATGGGCGTGTCTAAAGGGGGAGTGGGCAGAACTAAGGGGAGACTTTGCAGGGGTCCTGAGGAGATTTAGGGGGTTTGGGGCTTTTATTTGGGAATTTTGGGTCTTTAAGGGGATTTTTGGGGGTCTCTGGGGGGTTTTTTTTTGGAATTTTGGGGGTTTTGGGGGGTTTTTTGGGGGGAATTTGGGTCGGCAGGGCCGGGAGGGGGCGGAGCTAAAGGGGAAATGGGCGGGGTTAAAGGGGGAGTGGGCGGGGCTAAGGGGTGGCTTTGCAAGAGTCCTGAGGAGATTTAGGGGGTTTGGGGCTTTTATTTGGGAATTTTGGGTCTTTAAGGGGATTTTTGGGTGTCTCTGGGGGGGGTTTTTTTGGACTTCTGGGGGTTTTTGGGGGTTTTTTGGGGGGAATTTGGGTGGGCAGGGCCGGGAGGGGGCGGAGCTAAAGGGGAAATGGGCGGGGCTAGAGGGGGAGTGGGCGGGGCTAAGGGGTGGCTTTGCAGGGGTCCTGAGCAGATTTAGGGGGTTTGGGTCTTTTATTTGGGAATTTTGGGTCTTTAAGGGGATTTTTGGGGGTCTCTGGATGGCTTTTTTTTGGAATTTTGGGGGTTTTTTGGGGGGGAGAGGATTTTGCGTCGGCCGGGCCGGGAGGGGGCGGGGCTAAAGGGGAAATGGGTGGGGCTAAAGGGGAGTGGGCAGGGCTAAAGGGGAAATGGGCGTGTCTAAAGGGGGAGTGGGCGGAACTAAGGGGTGACTTTGCAGGGGTCCTGAGGAGATTTAGGGGGTTTGGTGTATTATTTGGGAATTTTGGGTCTTTAAGGGGATTTTTGGGCGTCTCTGGGGGGGGTTTTTTTGGACTTCCTGGGGTTTTTGGGGGTTTTTTGGGGGGAATTTGGGTCGGCAGGACCGGGAGGGGGCGGAGCTAAAGGGGAAATGGGTGGGGCTAAAGGGGAAATGGGCGGGGCTATGGGGTGGCTTTGCAGGGGTCCTGAGGAGATTTAGGGGCTTTGGGGCTTTTATTTGGGAATTTTGGGTCTTTAAGGGGATTCTTGGGGGGTCTCTGCGGGGGGTTTTGTGGACTTTTTGGGGTTTTTTTGGGGGGAATTTTAGTCGGCAGGGCCGGGAGGGGGCGGGGCTAAAGGGGAAATGGGCGGGGCTAAAGGGGAGTGGGCGGGGCTAAAGGGGAAATGGGCGTGTCTAAAGGGGGAGTGGGCAGAACTAAGGGGAGACTATGCAGGGGTCCTGAGGAGATTTAGGGGGTTTGGGGCTTTTATTTGGGAATTTTGGGTCTTTAAGGAGAGTTTTGGGGGTCTCTGGGGGGTTTTTTTTTTTAATTTTGGGGGTTTTGGGGGGTTTTTTGGGGGGAATTTGGGTGGGCAGGGCCGGGAGGGGGCGGGGCTAAAGGGGAAATGGGCGGGGCTAAAGGAGGAGTGGGCGGGGCTATGGGGTGGCTTTGCAGGGGTCCTGAGGAGATTTAGGGGGTTTGGGGCTTTTATTTGGGAATTTTGGGTCCTTAAGGGGATTTTTGGGGGTCTCTGGGGGGTTTTTTTTTTTGAATTTTGGGGGGTTTAAGGGGGTTTTTGGGGGAGAATTAGGGTCGGCAGGGCCGGGAGGGGGCGGGGCTAAAGGGGAAATGGGCGGGGCTAAAGGGGGAGTGGGCGGGGCTAAAGGGGAAATGGGCGTGTCTAAAGGGGGAGTGGGCGGAACTAAGGGGTGACTTTGCAGGGGTCCGGAGGAGATTTAGGGGGTTTGGTGTATTATTTGGGAATTTTGGGTCTTTAAGGGGATTTTTGGGCGTCTCTGGGGGGGGTTTTTTTGGACTTCTGGGGGTTTTTGGGGTTTTTGGGGGGAATTTCTGTTGGCAGGGCCGGGAGGGGGCGGGGATAAAGGGGAAATGGGCGGGGCTAAGGGGTGGCTTTGCAAGAGTCCTGAGGAGATTTAGGGGGTTTGGGGCTTTTATTTGGGAATTTTGGGTTTTTAAGGGGATTTTTGGGCGTCTCTGGGGGGGGTTTTTTTGGACTTCTGGGGGTTTTTGGGGGTTTTTTGGGGGGAATTTGGGTCGGCAGGACCGGGAGGGGGCGGAGCTAAAGGGGAAATGGGAGGGGCTAAAGGGGAAATGGGCGGGGCTAAGGGGTGGCTTTGCAGGGGTCCTGAGGAGATTTAGGGGGTTTGGGGCTTTTATTTGGGAATTTTGGGTCTTTAAGGGGATTCTTGGGGGGTCTCTGGGGGGGGTTTTGTGGACTTCTGGGGGTTTTTGGGGTTTTTTTGGGGGGAATTTGAGTCGGCAGGGCCGGGAGTGGGCGGGGATAAAGGGGAAATGGGCGGGGCTAAGGGGTGGCTTTGCAGGGGTCCTGAGGAGATTTAGGGAGTTTGGGGCTTTTATTTGGGAATTTTGGGTCTTTAAGGGGATTTTTGGGGGTCTCTGGGGGGGGGGTTTTTTGGAATTTTAGGGGGTTTTTTGGGGGTTTTTGGGGGAGAATTAGGGTCGGCAGGGCCGGGAGGGGGCGGGGCTAAAGGGGAAATGGGCGGGGCTAAAGGGGGAGTGGGCGGGGCTAAAGGGGAAATGGGCGTGTCTAAAGGGGGAGTGGGCAGAACTAAGGGGAGACTTTGCAGGGGTCCTGAGGAGATTTAGGGGGTTTGGGGCTTTTATTTGGGAATTTTGGGTCTTTAAGGGGATTTTTGGGGGTCTCTGGGGGGGTTTTTTTTGGAATTTTGGGGGTTTTGGGGGGTTTTTTGGGGGGAATTTGGGTCGGCAGGGCCGGGAGGGGGCGGGGCTAAAGGGGAAATGGGCGGGGCTAAGGGGGAGTGGGCGGGGCTAAGGGGTGGCTTTGCAGGGGTCCTGAGGAGATTTAGGGGGTTTGGGGCTTTTATTTGGGATTTTTGGGCCTTTAAGAAGATTTTTGAGGGTCTCTGGGGTTATTTTTTTCGGAATTTTGGGGTTTTTTGGGGGTTTTTGGGAGGGAATTTGGGTTGGCAGGGCCGGGAGGGGGCGGAGCTAAAGGGGAAATGGGCGGGGTTAAAGGGGGAGTGGGCGGGGCTAGGGGGTGGCTTTGCAGGGGTCCTGAGGAGATTTAGGGGGTTTGGGGCTTTTATTTGGGATTTTTGGGTCTTTAAGAAGATTTTTGAGGGTCTCTGGGGGTTTTTTTTTCGGAATTTTGGGGTTTTTTGGGGGTTTTTGGGAGGGAATTTGGGTCGGCAGGGCCGGGAGGGGGCGGAGCTAAAGGGGAAATGGGCGGGGTTAAAGGGGGAGTGGGCGGGGCTAAGGGGTGGCTTATGCAGGGGTCCTGAGGAGATTTAGGGGGTTTGGGGCTTTTATTTGGGAATTTTGGGTCTTTAAGGGGAGTTTTGGGGGTCTCTGGGGGTTTTTTTTTTGGAATTTTGAGGGTTTTGGGGGGTTTTTTGGGGGGAATTTGGGTTGGCAGGGCCGGGAGGGGGCGGGGCTAAAGGGGAAATGGGCGGGGCTAAAGGAGGAGTGGGCGGGGCTATGGGGTGGCTTTGCAGGGGTCCTGAGGAGATTTAGGGGCTTTGGGGCTTTTATTTGGGAATTTTGGGTCTTTAAGGGGATTTTTGGGGGTCTCTGGGGGGGTTTTTTTTTGGAATTTTAGGGGGTTTAAGGGGGTTTTTGGGGGAGAATTAGGGTCGGCAGGGCCGGGAGGGGGCGGGGCTAAAGGGGAAATGGGCGGGGCTAAAGGGGGAGTGGGCGGGGCTAAAGGGGAAATGGGCGTGTCTAAAGGGGGAGTGGGCGGAACTAAGGGGTGACTTTGCAGTGGTCCTGAGGAGATTTAGGGGGTTTGGTGTATTATTTGGGAATTTTGGGTCTTTAAGGGGATTTTTGGGCGTCTCTGGGGGGGGTTTTTTTGGACTTCTGGGCGTTTTTGGGGTTTTTTGGGGGGAATTTCGGTTGGCAGGGCCGGGAGGGGGCGGGGCTAAAGGGGAAATAGGCGGGGCTAAGGGGTGGCTTTGCAGGGGTCCTGAGGAGATTTAGGGAGTTTGGGGCTTTTATTTGGGAATTTTGGGTCTTTAAGGGGATTTTTGGGGGTCTCTGGGGGGGGGGTTTTTTGGAATTTTAGGGGGTTTAAGGGGGTTTTTGGGGGAGAATTAGGGTCGGCAGGGCCGGGAGGGGGCGGGGCTAAAGGGGAAATGGGCGGGGCTAAAGGGGAGTGGGCGGGGCTAAATGGGAAATGGGCGTGTCTAAAGGGGGAGTGGGCAGAACTAAGGGGTGACTTTGCAGGGGTCCTGAGGAGATTTAGGGGGTTTGGGGCTTTTATTTGGGAATTTTGGGTCTTTAAGGGGATTTTTGGGCGTCCCTGGGGGGGGTTTTTTTGGACTTCCTGGGGTTTTTGGGGGTTTTTTGGGGGGAATTTGGGTCGGCAGGACCGGGAGGGGGCGGAGCTAAAGGGGAAATGGGTGGGGCTAAAGGGGAAATGGGCGGGGCTATGGGGTGGCTTTGCAGGGGTCCTGAGGAGATTTAGGGGCTTTGGGGCTTTTATTTGGGAATTTTGGGTCTTTAAGGGGATTCTTGGGGGGTCTCTGCGGGGGGTTTTGTGGACTTTTTGGGGTTTTTTTGGGGGGAATTTTAGTCGGCAGGGCCGGGAGGGGGCGGGGCTAAAGGGGAAATGGGCGGGGCTAAAGGGGAGTGGGCGGGGCTAAAGGGAAAATGGGCGTGTCTAAAGGGGGAGTGGGCAGAACTAAGGGGAGACTTTGCAGGGGTCCTGAGGAGATTTAGGGGGTTTGGGGCTTTTATTTGGGAATTTTGGGTCTTTAAGGGGATTTTTGGGGGTCTCTGGGGGGTTTTTTTTTGGAATTTTGGGGGTTTTGGGGGGTTTTTTGGGGGGAATTTGGGTCGGCAGGGCCGGGAGGGGGCGGGGCTAAAGGGGAAATGGGCGGGGCTAAAGGGGGAGTGGGCGGGGCTAAGGGGTGGCTTTGCAAGAGTCCTGAGGAGATTTAGGGGGTTTGGGGCTTTTATTTGGGAATTTTGGGTCTTTAAGGGGATTTTTGGGTGTCTCTGGGGGGGGTTTTTTTGGACTTCTGGGGGTTTTTGGGGGTTTTTTGGGGGGAATTTGGGTGGGCAGGGCCGGGAGGGGGCGGAGCTAAAGGGGAAATGGGCGGGGCTAAGGGGGAGTGGGCGGGGCTAAGGGGTGGCTTTGCAGGGGTCCTGAGCAGATTTAGGGGGTTTGGGTCTTTTATTTGGGAATTTTGGGTCTTTAAGGGGATTTTTGGGGGTCTCTGGATGGTTTTTTTTTGGAATTTTGGGGGTTTTTTGGGGGGGAGAGGATTTTGCGTCGGCCGGGCCGGGAGGGGGCGGGGCTAAAGGGGAAATGGGTGGGGCTAAAGGGGAGTGGGCAGGGCTAAAGGGGAAATGGGCGTGTCTAAAGGGGGAGTGGGCGGAACTAAGGGGTGACTTTGCAGGGGTCCTGAGGAGATTTAGGGGGTTTGGTGTATTATTTGGGAATTTTGGGTCTTTAAGGGGATTTTTGGGCGTCTCTGGGGGGGGTTTTTTTTGACTTCCTGGGGTTTTTGGGGGTTTTTTGGGGGGAATTTGGGTCGGCAGGACCGGGAGGGGGCGGAGCTAAAGGGGAAATGGGTGGGGCTAAAGGGGAAATGGGCGGGGCTATGGGGTGGCTTTGCAGGGGTCCTGAGGAGATTTAGGGGCTTTGGGGCTTTTATTTGGGAATTTTGGGTCTTTAAGGGGATTCTTGGGGGGTCTCTGCGGGGGGTTTTGTGGACTTTTTGGGGTTTTTTTGGGGGGGAATTTTAGTCGGCAGGGCCGGGAGGGGGCGGGGCTAAAGGGGAAATGGGCGGGGCTAAAGGGGAGTGGGCAGGGCTAAAGGGGAAATGGGCGTGTCTAAAGGGGGAGTGGGCAGAACTAAGGGGAGACTTTGCAGGGGTCCTGAGGAGATTTAGGGGGTTTGGGGCTTTTATTTGGGAATTTTGGGTCTTTAAGGGGATTTTTGGGGGTCTCTGGGGGGTTTTTTTTTGGAATTTTGGGGGTTTTGGGGGGTTTTTTGGGGGGAATTTGGGTCGGCAGGGCCGGGAGGGGGCGGGGCTAAAGGGGAAATGGGCGGGGCTAAGGGGGAGTGGGCGGGGCTAAGGGGTGGCTTTGCAGGGGTCCTGAGGAGATTTAGGGGGTTTGGGGCTTTTATTTGGGATTTTTGGGTCTTTAAGAAGATTTTTGAGGGTCTCTGGGGTTATTTTTTTCGGAATTTTGGGGTTTTTTGGGGGTTTTTGGGAGGGAATTTGGGTTGGCAGGGCCGGGAGGGGGCGGAGCTAAAGGGGAAATGGGCGGGGTTAAAGGGGGAGTGGGCGGGGCTAGGGGGTGGCTTTGCAGGGGTCCTGAGGAGATTTAGGGGGTTTGGGGCTTTTATTTGGGATTTTTGGGTCTTTAAGAAGATTTTTGAGGCTCTCTGGGGGTTTTTTTTTCGGAATTTTGGGGTTTTTTGGGGGTTTTTGGGAGGGAATTAGGGTCGGCAGGGCCGGGAGGGGGCGGAGCTAAAGGGGAAATGGGCGGGGTTAAAGGGGGAGTGGGCGGGGCTAAGGGGTGGCTTTGCAGGGGTCCTGAGGAGATTTAGGGGGTTTGGGGCTTTTATTTGGGAATTTTGGGTCTTTAAGGGGAGTTTTGGGGGTCTCTGGGGGTTTTTTTTTTGGAATTTTGAGGGTTTTGGGGGGTTTTTTGGGGGGAATTTGGGTTGGCAGGGCCGGGAGGGGGCGGGGCTAAAGGGGAAATGGGCGGGGCTAAAGGAGGAGTGGGCGGGGCTATGGGGTGGCTTTGCAGGGGTCCTGAGGAGATTTAGGGGGTTTGGGGCTTTTATTTGGGAATTTTGGGTCCTTAAGGGGATTTTTGGGGGTCTCTGGGGGGGTTTTTTTTTGGAATTTTAGGGGGTTTAAGGGGGTTTTTGGGGGAGAATTAGGGTCGGCAGGGCCGGGAGGGGGCGGGGCTAAAGGGGAAATGGGCGGGGCTAAAGGGGGAGTGGGCGGGGCTAAAGGGGAAATGGGCGTGTCTAAAGGGGGAGTAGGCGGAACTAAGGGGTGACTTTGCAGGGGTCCTGAGGAGATTTAGGGGGTTTGGTGTATTATTTGGGAATTTTGGGTCTTTAAGGGGATTTTTGGGCGTCTCTGGGGGGGGTTTTTTTGGACTTCTGGGCGTTTTTGGGGTTTTTTGGGGGGAATTTCGGTTGGCAGGGCCGGGAGGGGGCGGGGCTAAAGGGGAAATAGGCGGGGCTAAGGGGTGGCTTTGCAGGGGTCCTGAGGAGATTTAGGGAGTTTGGGGCTTTTATTTGGGAATTTTGGGTCTTTAAGGGGATTTTTGGGGGTCTCTGGGGGGGGGGTTTTTTGGAATTTTAGGGGGTTTAAGGGGGTTTTTGGGGGAGAATTAGGGTCGGCAGGGCCTGGAGGGGGCGGGGCTAAAGGGGAAATGGGCGGGGCTAAAGGGGAGTGGGCGGGGCTAAATGGGAAATGGTCGTGTCTAAAGGGGGAGTGGGCAGAACTAAGGGGTGACTTTGCAGGGGTCCTGAGGAGATTTAGGGGGTTTGGGGCTTTTATTTGGGAATTTTGGGTCTTTAAGGGGATTTTTGGGCGTCCCTGGGGGGGGTTTTTTTGGACTTCCTGGGGTTTTTGGGGGTTTTTTGGGGGGAATTTGGGTCGGCAGGACCGGGAGGGGGGGGAGCTAAAGGGGAAATGGGTGGGGCTAAAGGGGAAATGGGCGGGGCTATGGGGTGGCTTTGCAGGGGTCCTGAGGAGATTTAGGGGCTTTGGGGCTTTTATTTGGGAATTTTGGGTCTTTAAGGGGATTCTTGGGGGGTCTCTGCGGGGGGTTTTGTGGACTTTTTGGGGTTTTTTTGGGGGGAATTTTAGTCGGCAGGGCCGGGAGGGGGCGGGGCTAAAGGGGAAATGGGCGGGGCTAAAGGGGAGTGGGCGGGGCTAAAGGGGAAATGGGCGTGTCTAAAGGGGGAGTGGGCAGAACTAAGGGGAGACTTTGCAGGGGTCCTGAGGAGATTTAGGGGGTTTGGGGCTTTTATTTGGGAATTTTGGGTCTTTAAGGGGATTTTTGGGGGTCTCTGGGGGGTTTTTTTTTGGAATTTTGGGGGTTTTGGGGGGTTTTTTGGGGGGAATTTGGGTCGGCAGGGCCGGGAGGGGGCGGGGCTAAAGGGGAAATGGGCGGGGCTAAAGGGGGAGTGGGCGGGGCTAAGGGGTGGCTTTGCAAGAGTCCTGAGGAGATTTAGGGGGTTTGGGGCTTTTATTTGGGAATTTTGGGTCTTTAAGGGGATTTTTGGGTGTCTCTGGGGGGGGTTTTTTTGGACTTCTGGGGGTTTTTGGGGGTTTTTTGGGGGGAATTTGGGTGGGCAGGGCCGGGAGGGGGCGGAGCTAAAGGGGAAATGGGCGGGGCTAAGGGGGAGTGGGCGGGGCTAAGGGGTGGCTTTGCAGGGGTCCTGAGCAGATTTAGGGGGTTTGGGTCTTTTATTTGGGAATTTTGGGTCTTTAAGGGGATTTTTGGGGGTCTCTGGATGGTTTTTTTTTGGAATTTTGGGGGTTTTTTGGGGGGGAGAGGATTTTGCGTCGGCCGGGCCGGGAGGGGGCGGGGCTAAAGGGGAAATGGGCGTGTCTAAAGGGGGAGTGGGCGGAACTAAGGGGTGACTTTGCAGGGGTCCTGAGGAGATTTAGGGGGTTTGGTGTATTATCTGGGAATTTTGGGTCTTTAAGGGGATTTTTGGGCGTCTCTGGGGGGGGTTTTTTTGGACTTCTGGGGGTTTTTGGGGTTTTTTGGGGGGAATTTCTGTTGGCAGGGCCGGAAGGGGGCGGGGCTAAAGGGGAAATGGGCGGGGCTAAGGGGTGGCTTTGCAGGAGTCCTGAGGAGATTTAGGGGGTTTGGGGCTTTTATTTGGGAATTTTGGGTCTTTAAGGGGATTTTTGGGGGTCTCTGGATGGTTTTTTTTTGGAATTTTGGGGGTTTTTTGGGGGGGAGAGGATTTTGCGTCGGCAGGGCCGGGAGGGGGCGGGGCTAAAGGGGAAATGGGCGGGGCTAAGGGGGAGTGGGCGGGGCTAAGGGGTGGCTTTGCAGGGGTCCTGAGGAGATTTAGGGGGTTTGGGGCTTTTATTTGGGATTTTTGGGTCTTTAAGAAGATTTTTGAGGGTCTCTGGGGGTTTTTTTTTCGGAATTTTGGGGTTTTTTGGGGGTTTTTGGGAGGGAATTTGGGTTGGCAGGGCCGGGAGGGGGCGGAGCTAAATGGGAAATGGGCGGGGTTAAAGGGGGAGTGGGCGGGGCTAAGGGGTGGCTTTGCAGGGGTCCTGAGGAGATTTAGGGGGTTTGGGGCTTTTATTTGGGAATTTTGGGTCTTTAAGGGGAGTTTTGGGGGTCTCTGGGGGGTTTTTTTTTGGAATTTTGAGGGTTTTGGGGGGTTTTTTGGGGGGAATTTGGGTTGGCAGGGCCGGGAGGGGGCGGGGCTAAAGGGGAAATAGGCGGGGCTAAAGGAGGAGTGGGCGGGGCTATGGGGTGGCTTTGCAGGGGTCCTGAGGAGATTTAGGGGGTTTGGGGCTTTTATTTGGGAATTTTGGGTCTTTAAGGGGATTCTTGGGGGGTCTCTGGGGCGGGTTTTGTGGACTTCTGGGGGTTTTTGCGGTTTTTTTGGGGGAATTTGGGTGGGCAGGGCCGGGAGGGGGCGGGGCTAAAGGGGAAATGGGCGGGGCTAAGGGGTGGCTTTGCAGGGGTCCTGAGGAGATTTAGGGGGTTTGGGGCTTTTATTTGGGAATTTTGGGTCTTTAAGGGGATTTTTGGGGGTCTCTGGAGGGTTTTTTTTTGGAATTTTGGGGGTTTTGGGGGGTTTTTTGGGGGGAATTTGGGTCGGCAGGGCCGGGAGGGGGCGGAGCTAAAGGGGAAATGGGCGGGGCTAAAGGGGGAGTGGGCGGGGCTAAGGGGTGGCTTTGCAGGGGTCCTGAGGAGATTTAGGGGGTTTGGGGCTTTTATTTGGGAATTTTGGGTCTTTAAGGGGATTTTTGGGCATCTCTGAGGGGGTTTTTTTTGGAATTTTGGGGGTTTTTGGAGGTTTTTTTGGGGGAAATTGGGTCGGCAGGGCCGGGAGGGGGCGGGGCTAAAGGGGAAATGGGCAGGGCTAAGGGGTGGCTTTACAGGGGTCCTGAGGAGATTTAGGGGGTTTGGGGCTTTTATTTGGGAATTTTGGGTCTTTAAGAAGATTTTTGAGGGTCTCTGGGGGTTTTTTTTTCGGAATTTTGGGGTTTTTTGGGGGTTTTTGGGAGGGAATTTGGGTCGGCAGGGCCGGGAGGGGGCGGGGCTAAAGGGGAAATGGGCGGGGCTAAAGGGGAGTGGGCGGGGCTAAAGGGGAAATTAGCGTGTCTAAAGGGGGAGTGGGCAGAACTAAGGGGAGACTTTGCAGGGGTCCTGAGGAGATTTAGGGGGTTTGGGGCTTTTATTTGGGAATTTTGGGTCTTTAAGGGGATTTTTGGGGGTCTCTGGGGGGTTTTTTTTTGGAATTTTGGGGGTTTTGGGGGGTTTTTTGGGGGGAATTTGGGTCGGCAGGGCCGGGAGGGGGCGGGGCTAAAGGGGAAATGGGCGGGGCTAAGGGGGAGTGGGCGGGGCTAAGGGGTGGCTTTGCAGGGGTCCTGAGGAGATTTAGGGGGTTTGGGGCTTTTATTTGGGATTTTTGGGTCTTTAAGAAGAGTTTTGAGGGTCTCTGGGGTTATTTTTTTCGGAATTTTGGGGTTTTTTGGGGGTTTTTGGGAGGGAATTTGGGTTGGCAGGGCCGGGAGGGGGCGGAGCTAAAGGGGAAATGGGCGGGGTTAAAGGGGGAGTGGGCGGGGCTAAGGGGTGGCTTTGCAGGGGTCCTGAGGAGATTTAGGGGGTTTGGGGCTTTTATTTGGGATTTTTGGGTCTTTAAGAAGATTTTTGAGGGTCTCTGGGGGTTTCTTTTTCGGAATTTTGGGGTTTTTTGGGGGTTTTTGGGAGGGAATTTGGGTCGGCAGGGCCGGGAGGGGGCGGAGCTAAAGGGGAAATGGGCGGGGTTAAAGGGGGAGTGGGCGGGGCTAAGGGGTGGCTTTGCAGGGGTCCTGAGGAGATTTAGGGGGTTTGGGGCTTTTATTTGGGAATTTTGGGTCTTTAAGGGGAGTTTTGGGGGTCTCTGGGGGTTTTTTTTTTGGAATTTTGAGGGTTTTGGGGGGTTTTTTGGGGGGAATTTGGGTTGGCAGGGCCGGGAGGGGGCGGGGCTAAAGGGGAAATGGGCGGGGCTAAAGGAGGAGTGGGCGGGGCTATGGGGTGGCTTTGCAGGGGTCCTGAGGAGATTTAGGGGGTTTGGGGCTTTTATTTGGGAATTTTGGGTCCTTAAGGGGATTTTTGGGGGTCTCTGGGGGGGTTTTTTTTTGGAATTTTAGGGGGTTTAAGGGGGTTTTTGGGGGAGAATTAGGGTCGGCAGGGCCGGGAGGGGGCGGGGCTAAAGGGGAAATGGGCGGGGCTAAAGGGGGAGTGGGCGGGGCTAAAGGGGAAATGGGCGTGTCTAAAGGGGGAGTGGGCGGAACTAAGGGGTGACTTTGCAGTGGTCCTGAGGAGATTTAGGGGGTTTGGTGTATTATTTGGGAATTTTGGGTCTTTAAGGGGATTTTTGGGCGTCTCTGGGGGGGGTTTTTTTGGACTTCTGGGCGTTTTTGGGGTTTTTTGGGGGGAATTTCTGTTGGCAGGGCCGGGAGGGGGGCGGGGCTAAAGGGGAAATAGGCGGGGCTAAGGGGTGGCTTTGCAGGGGTCCTGAGGAGATTTAGGGAGTTTGGGGCTTTTATTTGGGAATTTTGGGTCTTTAAGGGGATTTTTGGGGGTCTCTGGGGGGGGGGTTTTTTGGAATTTTAGGGGGTTTAAGGGGGTTTTTGGGGGAGAATTAGGGTCGGCAGGGCCGGGAGGGGGCGGGGCTAAAGGGGAAATGGGCGTGTCTAAAGGGGGAGTGGGCAGAACTAAGGGGTGACTTTGCAGGGGTCCTGAGGAGATTTAGGGGGTTTGGGGCTTTTATTTGGGAATTTTGGGTCTTTAAGGGGATTTTTGGGCGTCCCTGGGGGGGGTTTTTTTGGACTTCCTGGGGTTTTTGGGGGTTTTTTGGGGGGAATTTGGGTCGGCAGGACCGGGAGGGGGCGGAGCTAAAGGGGAAATGGGTGGGGCTAAAGGGGAAATGGGCGGGGCTATGGGGTGGCTTTACAGGGGTCCTGAGGAGATTTAGGGGCTTTGGGGCTTTTATTTGGGAATTTTGGGTCTTTAAGGGGATTCTTGGGGGGTCTCTGCGGGGGGTTTTGTGGACTTTTTGGGGTTTTTTTGGGGGGAATTTTAGTCGGCAGGGCCGGGAGGGGGCGGGGCTAAAGGGGAAATGGGCGGGGCTAAAGGGGAGTGGGCGGGGCTAAAGGGAAAATGGGCGTGTCTAAAGGGGGAGTGGGCAGAACTAAGGGGAGACTTTGCAGGGGTCCTGAGGAGATTTAGGGGGTTTGGGGCTTTTATTTGGGAATTTTGGGTCTTTAAGGGGATTTTTGGGGGTCTCTGGGGGGTTTTTTTTTGGAATTTTGGGGGTTTTGGGGGGTTTTTTGGGGGGAATTTGGGTCGGCAGGGCCGGGAGGGGGCGGGGCTAAAGGGGAAATGGGCGGGGCTAAAGGGGGAGTGGGCGGGGCTAAGGGGTGGCTTTGCAAGAGTCCTGAGGAGATTTAGGGGGTTTGGGGCTTTTATTTGGGAATTTTGGGTCTTTAAGGGGATTTTTGGGTGTCTCTGGGGGGGGTTTTTTTGGACTTCTGGGGGTTTTTGGGGGTTTTTTGGGGGGAATTTGGGTGGGCAGGGCCGGGAGGGGGCGGAGCTAAAGGGGAAATGGGCGGGGCTAAGGGGGAGTGGGCGGGGCTAAGGGGTGGCTTTGCAGGGGTCCTGAGCAGATTTAGGGGGTTTGGGTCTTTTATTTGGGAATTTTGGGTCTTTAAGGGGATTTTTGGGGGTCTCTGGATGGTTTTTTTTTGGAATTTTGGGGGTTTTTTGGGGGGGAGAGGATTTTGCGTCGGCCGGGCCGGGAGGGGGCGGGGCTAAAGGGGAAATGGGTGGGGCTAAAGGGGAGTGGGCAGGGCTAAAGGGGAAATGGGCGTGTCTAAAGGGGGAGTGGGCGGAACTAAGGGGTGACTTTGCAGGGGTCCTGAGGAGATTTAGGGGGTTTGGTGTATTATTTGGGAATTTTGGGTCTTTGAGGGGATTTTTGGGCGTCTCTGGGGGGGGTTTTTTTTGACTTCCTGGGGTTTTTGGGGGTTTTTTGGGGGGAATTTGGGTCGGCAGGACCGGGAGGGGGCGGAGCTAAAGGGGAAATGGGTGGGGCTAAAGGGGAAATGGGCGGGGCTATGGGGTGGCTTTGCAGGGGTCCTGAGGAGATTTAGGGGCTTTGGGGCTTTTATTTGGGAATTTTGGGTCTTTAAGGGGATTCTTGGGGGGTCTCTGCGGGGGGTTTTGTGGACTTTTTGGGGTTTTTTTGGGGGGGAATTTTAGTCGGCAGGGCCGGGAGGGGGCGGGGCTAAAGGGGAAATGGGCGGGGCTAAAGGGGAGTGGGCAGGGCTAAAGGGGAAATGGGCGTGTCTAAAGGGGGAGTGGGCAGAACTAAGGGGAGACTTTGCAGGGGTCCTGAGGAGATTTAGGGGGTTTGGGGCTTTTATTTGGGAATTTTGGGTCTTTAAGGGGATTTTTGGGGGTCTCTGGGGGGTTTTTTTTTTGGAATTTTGGGGGTTTTGGGGGGTTTTTTGGGGGGAATTTGGGTCGGCAGGGCCGGGAGGGGGCGGGGCTAAAGGGGAAATGGGCGGGGCTAAGGGGGAGTGGGCGGGGCTAAGGGGTGGCTTTGCAGGGGTCCTGAGGAGATTTAGGGGGTTTGGGGCTTTTATTTGGGATTTTTGGGTCTTTAAGAAGATTTTTGAGGGTCTCTGGGGTTATTTTTTTCGGAATTTTGGGGTTTTTTGGGGGTTTTTGGGAGGGAATTTGGGTTGGCAGGGCCGGGAGGGGGCGGAGCTAAAGGGGAAATGGGCGGGGTTAAAGGGGGAGTGGGCGGGGCTAGGGGGTGGCTTTGCAGGGGTCCTGAGGAGATTTAGGGGGTTTGGGGCTTTTATTTGGGATTTTTGGGTCTTTAAGAAGATTTTTGAGGGTCTCTGGGGGTTTTTTTTTCGGAATTTTGGGGTTTTTTGGGGGTTTTTGGGAGGGAATTAGGGTCGGCAGGGCCGGGAGGGGGCGGAGCTAAAGGGGAAATGGGCGGGGTTAAAGGGGGAGTGGGCGGGGCTAAGGGGTGGCTTTGCAGGGGTCCTGAGGAGATTTAGGGGGTTTGGGGCTTTTATTTGGGAATTTTGGGTCTTTAAGGGGAGTTTTGGGGGTCTCTGGGGGTTTTTTTTTTGGAATTTTGAGGGTTTTGGGGGGTTTTTTGGGGGGAATTTGGGTTGGCAGGGCCGGGAGGGGGCGGGGCTAAAGGGGAAATGGGCGGGGCTAAAGGAGGAGTGGGCGGGGCTATGGGGTGGCTTTGCAGGGGTCCTGAGGAGATTTAGGGGGTTTGGGGCTTTTATTTGGGAATTTTGGGTCCTTAAGGGGATTTTTGGGGGTCTCTGGGGGGGTTTTTTTTTGGAATTTTAGGGGGTTTAAGGGGGTTTTTGGGGGAGAATTAGGGTCGGCAGGGCCGGGAGGGGGCGGGGCTAAAGGGGAAATGGGCGGGGCTAAAGGGGGAGTGGGCGGGGCTAAAGGGGAAATGGGCGTGTCTAAAGGGGGAGTAGGCGGAACTAAGGGGTGACTTTGCAGGGGTCCTGAGGAGATTTAGGGGGTTTGGTGTATTATTTGGGAATTTTGGGTCTTTAAGGGGATTTTTGGGCGTCTCTGGGGGGGGTTTTTTTGGACTTCTGGGCGTTTTTGGGGTTTTTTGGGGGGAATTTTGGTTGGCAGGGCCGGGAGGGGGCGGGGCTAAAGGGGAAATAGGCGGGGCTAAGGGGTGGCTTTGCAGGGGTCCTGAGGAGATTTAGGGAGTTTGGGGCTTTTATTTGGGAATTTTGGGTCTTTAAGGGGATTTTTGGGGGTCTCTGGGGGGGGGGTTTTTTGGAATTTTAGGGGGTTTAAGGGGGTTTTTGGGGGAGAATTAGGGTCGGCAGGGCCTGGAGGGGGCGGGGCTAAAGGGGAAATGGGCGGGGCTAAAGGGGAGTGGGCGGGGCTAAATGGGAAATGGTCGTGTCTAAAGGGGGAGTGGGCAGAACTAAGGGGTGACTTTGCAGGGGTCCTGAGGAGATTTAGGGGGTTTGGGGCTTTTATTTGGGAATTTTGGGTCTTTAAGGGGATTTTTGGGCGTCCCTGGGGGGGGTTTTTTTGGACTTCCTGGGGTTTTTGGGGGTTTTTTGGGGGGAATTTGGGTCGGCAGGACCGGGAGGGGGGGGAGCTAAAGGGGAAATGGGTGGGGCTAAAGGGGAAATGGGCGGGGCTATGGGGTGGCTTTGCAGGGGTCCTGAGGAGATTTAGGGGCTTTGGGGCTTTTATTTGGGAATTTTGGGTCTTTAAGGGGATTCTTGGGGGGTCTCTGCGGGGGGTTTTGTGGACTTTTTGGGGTTTTTTTGGGGGGAATTTTAGTCGGCAGGGCCGGGAGGGGGCGGGGCTAAAGGGGAAATGGGCGGGGCTAAAGGGGAGTGGGCGGGGCTAAAGGGGAAATGGGCGTGTCTAAAGGGGGAGTGGGCAGAACTAAGGGGAGACTTTGCAGGGGTCCTGAGGAGATTTAGGGGGTTTGGGGCTTTTATTTGGGAATTTTGGGTCTTTAAGGGGATTTTTGGGGGTCTCTGGGGGGTTTTTTTTTGGAATTTTGGGGGTTTTGGGGGGTTTTTTGGGGGGAATTTGGGTCGGCAGGGCCGGGAGGGGGCGGGGCTAAAGGGGAAATGGGCGGGGCTAAAGGGGGAGTGGGCGGGGCTAAGGGGTGGCTTTGCAAGAGTCCTGAGGAGATTTAGGGGGTTTGGGGCTTTTATTTGGGAATTTTGGGTCTTTAAGGGGATTTTTGGGTGTCTCTGGGGGGGGTTTTTTTGGACTTCTGGGGGTTTTTGGGGGTTTTTTGGGGGGAATTTGGGTGGGCAGGGCCGGGAGGGGGCGGAGCTAAAGGGGAAATGGGCGGGGCTAAGGGGGAGTGGGCGGGGCTAAGGGGTGGCTTTGCAGGGGTCCTGAGCAGATTTAGGGGGTTTGGGTCTTTTATTTGGGAATTTTGGGTCTTTAAGGGGATTTTTGGGGGTCTCTGGATGGTTTTTTTTTGGAATTTTGGGGGTTTTTTGGGGGGGAGAGGATTTTGCGTCGGCCGGGCCGGGAGGGGGCGGGGCTAAAGGGGAAATGGGCGTGTCTAAAGGGGGAGTGGGCGGAACTAAGGGGTGACTTTGCAGGGGTCCTGAGGAGATTTAGGGGGTTTGGTGTATTATCTGGGAATTTTGGGTCTTTAAGGGGATTTTTGGGCGTCTCTGGGGGGGGTTTTTTTGGACTTCTGGGGGTTTTTGGGGTTTTTTGGGGGGAATTTCTGTTGGCAGGGCCGGAAGGGGGCGGGGCTAAAGGGGAAATGGGCGGGGCTAAGGGGTGGCTTTGCAGGAGTCCTGAGGAGATTTAGGGGGTTTGGGGCTTTTATTTCGGAATTTTGGGTCTTTAAGGGGATTTTTGGGGGTCTCTGGAGGGTTTTTTTTTGGAATTTTGGGGGTTTTTTGGGGGGGAGAGGATTTTGCGTCGGCAGGGCCGGGAGGGGGCGGGGCTAAAGGGGAAATGGGCGGGGCTAAGGGGGAGTGGGCGGGGCTAAGGGGTGGCTTTGCAGGGGTCCTGAGGAGATTTAGGGGGTTTGGGGCTTTTATTTGGGATTTTTGGGTCTTTAAGAAGATTTTTGAGGGTCTCTGGGGGTTTTTTTTTCGGAATTTTGGGGTTTTTTGGGGGTTTTTGGGAGGGAATTTGGGTTGGCAGGGCCGGGAGGGGGCGGAGCTAAATGGGAAATGGGCGGGGTTAAAGGGGGAGTGGGCGGGGCTAAGGGGTGGCTTTGCAGGGGTCCTGAGGAGATTTAGGGGGTTTGGGGCTTTTATTTGGGAATTTTGGGTCTTTAAGGGGAGTTTTGGGGGTCTCTGGGGGGTTTTTTTTTGGAATTTTGAGGGTTTTGGGGGGTTTTTTGGGGGGAATTTGGGTTGGCAGGGCCGGGAGGGGGCGGGGCTAAAGGGGAAATAGGCGGGGCTAAAGGAGGAGTGGGCGGGGCTATGGGGTGGCTTTGCAGGGGTCCTGAGGAGATTTAGGGGGTTTGGGGCTTTTATTTGGGAATTTTGGGTCTTTAAGGGGATTCTTGGGGGGTCTCTGGGGCGGGTTTTGTGTACTTCTGGGGGTTTTTGCGGTTTTTTTGGGGGAATTTGGGTGGGCAGGGCCGGGAGGGGGCGGGGCTAAAGGGGAAATGGGCGGGGCTAAGGGGTGGCTTTGCAGGGGTCCTGAGGAGATTTAGGGGGTTTGGGGCTTTTATTTGGGAATTTTGGGTCTTTAAGGGGATTTTTGGGGGTCTCTGGAGGGTTTTTTTTTGGAATTTTGGGGGTTTTGGGGGGTTTTTTGGGGGGAATTTGGGTCGGCAGGGCCGGGAGGGGGCGGAGCTAAAGGGGAAATGGGCGGGGCTAAAGGGGGAGTGGGCGGGGCTAAGGGGTGGCTTTGCAGGGGTCCTGAGGAGATTTAGGGGGTTTGGGGCTTTTATTTGGGAATTTTGGGTCTTTAAGGGGATTTTTGGGCATCTCTGAGGGGGTTTTTTTTGGAATTTTGGGGGTTTTTGGAGGTTTTTTTGGGGGAAATTGGGTCGGCAGGGCCGGGAGGGGGCGGGGCTAAAGGGGAAATGGGCAGGGCTAAGGGGTGGCTTTACAGGGGTCCTGAGGAGATTTAGGGGGTTTGGGGCTTTTATTTGGGAATTTTGGGTCTTTAAGAAGATTTTTGAGGGTCTCTGGGGGTTTTTTTTTCGGAATTTTGGGGTTTTTTGGGGGTTTTTGGGAGGGAATTTGGGTCGGCAGGGCCGGGAGGGGGCGGGGCTAAAGGGGAAATGGGCGGGGCTAAAGGGGAGTGGGCGGGGCTAAAGGGGAAATTAGCGTGTCTAAAGGGGGAGTGGGCAGAACTAAGGGGAGACTTTGCAGGGGTCCTGAGGAGATTTAGGGGGTTTGGGGCTTTTATTTGGGAATTTTGGGTCTTTAAGGGGATTTTTGGGGGTCTCTGGGGGGTTTTTTTTTGGAATTTTGGGGGTTTTGGGGGGTTTTTTGGGGGGAATTTGGGTCGGCAGGGCCGGGAGGGGGCGGGGCTAAAGGGGAAATGGGCGGGGCTAAGGGGGAGTGGGCGGGGCTAAGGGGTGGCTTTGCAGGGGTCCTGAGGAGATTTAGGGGGTTTGGGGCTTTTATTTGGGATTTTTGGGTCTTTAAGAAGAGTTTTGAGGGTCTCTGGGGTTATTTTTTTCGGAATTTTGGGGTTTTTTGGGGGTTTTTGGGAGGGAATTTGGGTTGGCAGGGCCGGGAGGGGGCGGAGCTAAAGGGGAAATGGGCGGGGTTAAAGGGGGAGTGGGCGGGGCTAAGGGGTGGCTTTGCAGGGGTCCTGAGGAGATTTAGGGGGTTTGGGGCTTTTATTTGGGATTTTTGGGTCTTTAAGAAGATTTTTGAGGGTCTCTGGGGGTTTCTTTTTCGGAATTTTGGGGTTTTTTGGGGGTTTTTGGGAGGGAATTTGGGTCGGCAGGGCCGGGAGGGGGCGGAGCTAAAGGGGAAATGGGCGGGGTTAAAGGGGGAGTGGGCGGGGCTAAGGGGTGGCTTTGCAGGGGTCCTGAGGAGATTTAGGGGGTTTGGGGCTTTTATTTGGGAATTTTGGGTCTTTAAGGGGAGTTTTGGGGGTCTCTGGGGGTTTTTTTTTTGGAATTTTGAGGGTTTTGGGGGGTTTTTTGGGGGGAATTTGGGTTGGCAGGGCCGGGAGGGGGCGGGGCTAAAGGGGAAATGGGCGGGGCTAAAGGAGGAGTGGGCGGGGCTATGGGGTGGCTTTGCAGGGGTCCTGAGGAGATTTAGGGGGTTTGGGGCTTTTATTTGGGAATTTTGGGTCCTTAAGGGGATTTTTGGGGGTCTCTGGGGGGGTTTTTTTTTGGAATTTTAGGGGGTTTAAGGGGGTTTTTGGGGGAGAATTAGGGTCGGCAGGGCCGGGAGGGGGCGGGGCTAAAGGGGAAATGGGCGGGGCTAAAGGGGGAGTGGGCGGGGCTAAAGGGGAAATGGGCGTGTCTAAAGGGGGAGTGGGCGGAACTAAGGGGTGACTTTGCAGTGGTCCTGAGGAGATTTAGGGGGTTTGGTGTATTATTTGGGAATTTTGGGTCTTTAAGGGGATTTTTGGGCGTCTCTGGGGGGGGTTTTTTTGGACTTCTGGGCGTTTTTGGGGTTTTTTGGGGGGAATTTCGGTTGGCAGGGCCGGGAGGGGGCGGGGCTAAAGGGGAAATAGGCGGGGCTAAGGGGTGGCTTTGCAGGGGTCCTGAGGAGATTTAGGGAGTTTGGGGCTTTTATTTGGGAATTTT
The DNA here is from genome assembly GCF_041296385.1 of Aphelocoma coerulescens. Lineage (NCBI taxonomy): Eukaryota > Metazoa > Chordata > Aves > Passeriformes > Corvidae > Aphelocoma > Aphelocoma coerulescens. The sequence continues at coordinate 890,578 of NW_027183804.1, read as the reverse complement.
GGGTCTTTAAGGGGATTTTTGGGGGTCTCTGGGGGGGGGGTTTTTTGGAATTTTAGGGGGTTTAAGGGGGTTTTTGGGGGAGAATTAGGGTCGGCAGGGCCGGGAGGGGGCGGGGCTAAAGGGGAAATGGGCGTGTCTAAAGGGGGAGTGGGCAGAACTAAGGGGTGACTTTGCAGGGGTCCTGAGGAGATTTAGGGGGTTTGGGGCTTTTATTTGGGAATTTTGGGTCTTTAATGGGATTTTTGGGCGTCCCTGGGGGGGGTTTTTTTGGACTTCCTGGGGTTTTTGGGGGTTTTTTGGGGGGAATTTGGGTCGGCAGGACCGGGAGGGGGCGGAGCTAAAGGGGAAATGGGTGGGGCTAAAGGGGAAATGGGCGGGGCTATGGGGTGGCTTTACAGGGGTCCTGAGGAGATTTAGGGGCTTTGGGGCTTTTATTTGGGAATTTTGGGTCTTTAAGGGGATTCTTGGGGGGTCTCTGCGGGGGGTTTTGTGGACTTTTTGGGGTTTTTTTGGGGGGAATTTTAGTCGGCAGGGCCGGGAGGGGGCGGGGCTAAAGGGGAAATGGGCGGGGCTAAAGGGGAGTGGGCGGGGCTAAAGGGGAAATGGGCGTGTCTAAAGGGGGAGTGGGCAGAACTAAGGGGAGACTTTGCAGGGGTCCTGAGGAGATTTAGGGGGTTTGGGGCTTTTATTTGGGAATTTTGGGTCTTTAAGGGGATTTTTGGGGGTCTCTGGGGGGTTTTTTTTTGGAATTTTGGGGGTTTTGGGGGGTTTTTTTGGGGGGAATTTGGGTCGGCAGGGCCGGGAGGGGGCGGGGCTAAAGGGGAAATGGGCGGGGCTAAAGGGGGAGTGGGCGGGGCTAAGGGGTGGCTTTGCAAGAGTCCTGAGGAGATTTAGGGGGTTTGGGGCTTTTATTTGGGAATTTTGGGTCTTTAAGGGGATTTTTGGGTGTCTCTGGGGGGGGTTTTTTTGGACTTCTGGGGGTTTTTGGGGGTTTTTTGGGGGGAATTTGGGTGGGCAGGGCTGGGAGGGGGCGGAGCTAAAGGGGAAATGGGCGGGGCTAAGGGGGAGTGGGCGGGGCTAAGGGGTGGCTTTGCAGGGGTCCTGAGCAGATTTAGGGGGTTTGGGTCTTTTATTTGGGAATTTTGGGTCTTTAAGGGGATTTTTGGGGGTCTCTGGATGGTTTTTTTTTGGAATTTTGGGGGTTTTTTGGGGGGGAGAGGATTTTGCGTCGGCCGGGCCGGGAGGGGGCGGGGCTAAAGGGGAAATGGGTGGGGCTAAAGGGGAGTGGGCAGGGCTAAAGGGGAAATGGGCGTGTCTAAAGGGGGAGTGGGCGGAACTAAGGGGTGACTTTGCAGGGGTCCTGAGGAGATTTAGGGGGTTTGGTGTATTATTTGGGAATTTTGGGTCTTTAAGGGGATTTTTGGGCGTCTCTGGGGGGGGTTTTTTTGGACTTCCTGGGGTTTTTGGGGGTTTTTTGGGGGGAATTTGGGTCGGCAGGACCGGGAGGGGGCGGAGCTAAAGGGGAAATGGGTGGGGCTAAAGGGGAAATGGGCGGGGCTATGGGGTGGCTTTGCAGGGGTCCTGAGGAGATTTAGGGGCTTTGGGGCTTTTATTTGGAAATTTTGGGTCTTTAAGGGGATTCTTGGGGGGTCTCTGCGGGGGGTTTTGTGGACTTTTTGGGGTTTTTTTGGGGGGAATTTTAGTCGGCAGGGCCGGGAGGGGGCGGGGCTAAAGGGGAAATGGGCGGGGCTAAAGGGGGAGTGGGCGGGGCTAAAGGGGAAATGGGCGTGTCTAAAGGGGGAGTGGGCAGAACTAAGGGGAGACTTTGCAGGGGTCCTGAGGAGATTTAGGGGGTTTGGGGCTTTTATTTGGAAATTTTGGGTCTTTAAGGGGAGTTTTGGGGGTCTCTGGGGGGTTTTTTTTTGGAATTTTGGGGGTTTTGGGGGGTTTTTTGGGGGGAATTTGGGTCGGCAGGGCCGGGAGGGGGCGGGGCTAAAGGGGAAATGGGCGGGGCTAAGGGGGAGTGGGCGGGGCTAAGGGGTGGCTTTGCAGGGGTCCTGAGGAGATTTAGGGGGTTTGGGGCTTTTATTTGGGATTTTTGGGTCTTTAAGAAGATTTTTGAGGGTCTCTGGGGTTATTTTTTTCGGAATTTTGGGGTTTTTTGGGGGTTTTTGGGAGGGAATTTGGGTTGGCAGGGCCGGGAGGGGGCGGAGCTAAAGGGGAAATGGGCGGGGTTAAAGGGGGAGTGGGCGGGGCTAGGGGGTGGCTTTGCAGGGGTCCTGAGGAGATTTAGGGGGTTTGGGGCTTTTATTTGGGATTTTTGGGTCTTTAAGAAGATTTTTGAGGGTCTCTGGGGGGTTTTTTTTCGGAATTTTGGGGTTTTTTGGGGGTTTTTGGGAGGGAATTTGGGTCGGCAGGGCCGGGAGGGGGCGGAGCTAAAGGGGAAATGGGCGGGGTTAAAGGGGGAGTGGGCGGGGCTAAGGGGTGGCTTTGCAGGGGTCCTGAGGAGATTTAGGGGGTTTGGGGCTTTTATTTGGGAATTTTGGGTCTTTAAGGGGAGTTTTGGGGGTCTCTGGGGGTTTTTTTTTTGGAATTTTGAGGGTTTTGGGGGGTTTTTTGGGGGGAATTTGGGTTGGCAGGGCCGGGAGGGGGCGGGGCTAAAGGGGAAATGGGCGGGGCTAAAGGAGGAGTGGGCGGGGCTATGGGGTGGCTTTGCAGGGGTCCTGAGGAGATTTAGGGGGTTTGGGGCTTTTATTTGGGAATTTTGGGTCCTTAAGGGGATTTTTGGGGGTCTCTGGGGGGGTTTTTTTTTGGAATTTTAGGGGGTTTAAGGGGGTTTTTGGGGGAGAATTAGGGTCGGCAGGGCCGGGAGGGGGCGGGGCTAAAGGGGAAATGGGCGGGGCTAAAGGGGTAGTGGGCGGGGCTAAAGGGGAAATGGACGTGTCTAAAGGGGGAGTGGGCGGAACTAAGGGGTGACTTTGCAGTGGTCCTGAGGAGATTTAGGGGGTTTGGTGTATTATTTGGGAATTTTGGGTCTTTAAGGGGATTTTTGGGCGTCTCTGGGGGGGGTTTTTTTGGACTTCTGGGCGTTTTTGGGGTTTTTTGGGGGGAATTTGGGTTGGCAGGGCCGGGAGGGGGCGGGGCTAAAGGGGAAATAGGCGGGGCTAAGGGGTGGCTTTGCAGGGGTCCTGAGGAGATTTAGGGAGTTTGGGGCTTTTATTTGGGAATTTTGGGTCTTTAAGGGGATTTTTGGGGGTCTCTGGGGGGGGGGTTTTTTGGAATTTTAGGGGGTTTAAGGGGGTTTTTGGGGGAGAATTAGGGTCGGCAGGGCCGGGAGGGGGCGGGGCTAAAGGGGAAATGGGCGGGGCTAAAGGGGAGTGGGCGGGGCTAAAGGGGAAATGGGCGTGTCTAAAGGGGGAGTGGGCAGAACTAAGGGGTGACTTTGCAGGGGTCCTGAGGAGATTTAGGGGGTTTGGGGCTTTTATTTGGGAATTTTGGGTCTTTAAGGGGATTTTTGGGCGTCCCTGGGGGGGGTTTTTTTGGACTTCCTGGGGTTTTTGGGGGTTTTTCGGGGGGAATTTGGGTCGGCAGGACCGGGAGGGGGCGGAGCTAAAGGGGAAATGGGTGGGGCTAAAGGGGAAATGGGCGGGGCTATGGGGTGGCTTTGCAGGGGTCCTGAGGAGATTTAGGGGGTTTGGGGCTTTTATTTGGGAATTTTGGGTCTTTAAGGGGATTCTTGGGGGGTCTCTGCGGGGGGTTTTGTGGACTTTTTGGGGTTTTTTTGGGGGGAATTTTAGTCGGCAGGGCCGGGAGGGGGCGGGGCTAAAGGGGAAATGGGCGGGGCTAAAGGGGAGTGGGCGGGGCTAAAGGGGAAATGGGCGTGTCTAAAGGGGGAGTGGGCAGAACTAAGGGGAGACTTTGCAGGGGTCCTGAGGAGATTTAGGGGGTTTGGGGCTTTTATTTGGGAATTTTGGGTCTTTAAGGGGATTTTTGGGGGTCTCTGGGGGGTTTTTTTTTTGGAATTTTGGGGGTTTTGGGGGGTTTTTTGGGGGGAATTTGGGTCGGCAGGGCCGGGAGGGGGCGGGGCTAAAGGGGAAATGGGCGGGGCTAAAGGGGGAGTGGGCGGGGATAAGGGGTGGCTTTGCAAGAGTCCTGAGGAGATTTAGGGGGTTTGGGGCTTTTATTTGGGAATTTTGGGTCTTTAAGGGGATTTTTGGGTGTCTCTGGGGGGGGTTTTTTTGGACTTCTGGGGGTTTTTGGGGGTTTTTTGGGGGGAATTTGGGTGGGCAGGGCCGGGAGGGGGCGGAGCTAAAGGGGAAATGGGCGGGGCTAGAGGGGGAGTGGGCGGGGCTAAGGGGTGGCTTTGCAGGGGTCCTGAGCAGATTTAGGGGGTTTGGGTCTTTTATTTGGGAATTTTGGGTCTTTAAGGGGATTTTTGGGGGTCTCTGGATGGTTTTTTTTTGGAATTTTGGGGGTTTTTTGGGGGGAGAGGATTTTGCGTCGGCAGGGCCGGGAGGGGGCGGAGCTAAAGGGGAAATGGGCGGGGCTAAGGGGGAGTGGGCGGGGCTAAGGGGTGGCTTTGCAGGGGTCCTGAGGAGATTTAGGGGGTTTGGGGCTTTTATTTGGGAATTTTGGGTCTTTAAGGAGAGTTTTGGGGGTCTCTGGGGGGTTTTTTTTTTGAATTTTGAGGGTTTTGGGGGGTTTTTTGGGGGGAATTTGGGTGGGCAGGGCCGGGAGGGGGCGGGGCTAAAGGGGAAATGGGCGGGGCTAAAGGGGGAGTGGGCGGGGCTAAGGGGTGGCTTTGCAGGGGTCCTGAGGAGATTTAGGGGGTTTGGGGCTTTTATTTGGGAATTTTGGGTCTTTAAGGGGATTCTTGGGGGGTCTCTGGGGCGGGTTTTGTGGACTTCTGGGGGTTTTTGCGGTTTTTTTGGGGGAATTTTAGTCGGCAGGGCCGGGAGGGGGCGGGGCTAAAGGGGAAATGGGCGGGGCTAAGGGGTGGCTTTGCAGGGGTCCTGAGGAGATTTAGGGGGTTTGGGGCTTTTATTTGGGAATTTTGGGTCTTTAAGGGGATTTTTGGGGGTCTCTGGAGGGTTTTTTTTTGGAATTTTGGGGGTTTTGGGGGGTTTTTTGGGGGGAATTTGGGTCGGCAGGGCCGGGAGGGGGCGGAGCTAAAGGGGAAATGGGCGGGGCTAAAGGGGGAGTGGGCGGGGCTAAGGGGTGGCTTTGCAGGAGTCCTGAGGAGATTTAGGGGGTTTGGGGCTTTTATTTGGGAATTTTGGGTCTTTAAGGGGATTCTTGGGGGGTCTCTGCGGGGGGTTTTGTGGACTTTTTGGGGTTTTTTTGGGGGGAATTTTAGTCGGCAGGGCCGGGAGGGGGCGGGGCTAAAGGGGAAATGGGCGGGGCTAAAGGGGAGTGGGCGGGGCTAAAGGGGAAATGGGCGTGTCTAAAGGGGGAGTGGGCAGAACTAAGGGGAGACTTTGCAGGGGTCCTGAGGAGATTTAGGGGGTTTGGGGCTTTTATTTGGGAATTTTGGGTCTTTAAGGGGATTTTTGGGGGTCTCTGGGGGGTTTTTTTTTGGAATTTTGGGGGTTTTGGGGGGTTTTTTGGGGGGAATTTGGGTCGGCAGGGCCGGGAGGGGGCGGGGCTAAAGGGGAAATGGGCGGGGCTAAAGGGGGAGTGGGCGGGGCTAAGGGGTGGCTTTGCAAGAGTCCTGAGGAGATTTAGGGGGTTTGGGGCTTTTATTTGGGAATTTTGGGTCTTTAAGGGGATTTTTGGGTGTCTCTGGGGGGGGTTTTTTTTGGACTTCTGGGGGTTTTTGGGGGTTTTTTGGGGGGAATTTGGGTGGGCAGGGCCGGGAGGGGGCGGAGCTAAAGGGGAAATGGGCGGGGCTAGAGGGGGAGTGGGCGGGGCTAAGGGGTGGCTTTGCAGGGGTCCTGAGCAGATTTAGGGGGTTTGGGTCTTTTATTTGGGAATTTTGGGTCTTTAAGGGGATTTTTGGGGGTCTCTGGATGGTTTTTTTTTGGAATTTTGGGGGTTTTTTGGGGGGAGAGGATTTTGCGTCGGCAGGGCCGGGAGGGGGCGGGGCTAAAGGGGAAATGGGCGGGGCTAAAGGGGGAGTGGGCGGGGCTAAGGGGTGGCTTTGCAGGGGTCCTGAGGAGATTTAGGGGGTTTGGGGCTTTTATTTGGGAATTTTGGGTCTTTAAGGGGATTCTTGGGGGGTCTCTGGGGCGGGTTTTGTGGACTTCTGGGGGTTTTTGCGGTTTTTTTGGGGGAATTTTAGTCGGCAGGGCCGGGAGGGGGCGGGGCTAAAGGGGAAATGGGCGGGGCTAAGGGGTGGCTTTGCAGGGGTCCTGAGGAGATTTAGGGGGTTTGGGGCTTTTATTTGGGAATTTTGGGTCTTTAAGGGGATTTTTGGGGGTCTCTGGAGGGTTTTTTTTTGGAATTTTGGGGGTTTTGGGGGGTTTTTTGGGGGGAATTTGGGTCGGCAGGGCCGGGAGGGGGCGGAGCTAAAGGGGAAATGGGCGGGGCTAAAGGGGGAGTGGGCGGGGCTAAGGGGTGGCTTTGCAGGAGTCCTGAGGAGATTTAGGGGGTTTGGGGCTTTTATTTGGGAATTTTGGGTCTTTAAGGGGATTTTTGGGCGTCTCTGAGGGGGTTTTTTTTGGAATTTTGGGGGTTTTTGGAGGTTTTTTTGGGGGAAATTGGGTCGGCAGGGCCGGGAGGGGGCGGGGCTAAAGGGGAAATGGGCAGGGCTAAGGGGTGGCTTTACAGGGGTCCTGAGGAGATTTAGGGGGTTTGGGGCTTTTATTTGGGAATTTTGGGTCTTTAAGAAGATTTTTGAGGGTCTCTGGGGGTTTTTTTTTCGGAATTTTGGGGTTTTTTGGGGGTTTTTGGGAGGGAATTTGGGTCGGCAGGGCCGGGAGGGGGCGGAGCTAAAGGGGAAATGGCCGGGGCTAAAGGGGGAGTGGGCGGGGCTAAGGGGTGGCTTTGCAGGGGTCCTGAGGAGATTTAGGGGGTTTGGTGTATTATTTGGGAATTTTGGGTCTTTAAGGAGAGTTTTGGGGGTCTCTGGGGGGTTTTTTTTTTGAATTTTGGGGGTTTTGGGGGGTTTTTTGGGGGGAATTTGGGTCGGCAGGGCCGGGAGGGGGCGGGGCTAAAGGGGAAATGGGCGGGGCTAAAGGGGAGTGGGCGGGGCTAAAGGGGAAATGGGCGGGGCTAAAGGGGGAGTGGGCAGAACTAAGGGGTGACTTTGCAGGGGTCCTGAGGAGATTTAGGGGGTTTGGGGCTTTTATTTGGGAATTTTGGGTCTTTAAGGGGATTTTTTGGGGTCTCTGGGGGGTTTTTTTTGGAGTTTTGGGGGTTTTGGGGGGTTTTTTGGGGGGAATTTGGGTCGGCAGGGCCGGGAGGGGGCGGAGCTAAAGGGGAAATGGGTGGGGCTAAAGGAAAAATGGGCGGGGCTATGGGGTGGCTTTGCAGGGGTCCTGAGGAGATTTAGGGGCTTTGGGGCTTTTATTTGGGAATTTTGGGTCTTTAAGGGGATTCTTGGGGGGTCTCTGCGGGGGGTTTTGTGGACTTTTTGGGGTTTTTTTGGGGGGAATTTTAGTCGGCAGGGCCGGGAGGGGGCGGGGCTAAAGGGGAAATGGGCGGGGCTAAAGGGGAGTGGGCGGGGCTAAAGGGGAAATGGGCGTGTCTAAAGGGGGAGTGGGCAGAACTAAGGGGAGACTTTGCAGGGGTCCTGAGGAGATTTAGCGGGTTTGGGGCTTTTATTTGGGAATTTTGGGTCTTTAAGGGGATTTTTGGGGGTCTCTGGGGGGTTTTTTTTGGAATTTTGGGGGTTTTGGGGGGTTTTTCGGGGGGAATTTGGGTCGGCAGGGCCGGGAGGGGGCGGAGCTAAAGGGGAAATGGGTGGGGCTAAGGGGGAGTGGGCGGGGCTAAGGGGTGGCTTTGCAGGGGTCCTGAGGAGATTTAGGGGGTTTGGGGCTTTTATTTGGGAATTTTGGGTCTTTAAGGAGAGTTTTGGGGGTCTCTGGGGGGTTTTTTTTTTGAATTTTGAGGGTTTTGGGGGGTTTTTTGGGGGGAATTTGGGTGGGCAGGGCCGGGAGGGGGTGGGGCTAAAGGGGAAATGGGCGGGGCTAAAGGGGGAGTGGGCGGGGCTAAGGGGTGGCTTTGCAGGGGTCCTGAGGAGATTTAGGGGGTTTGGGGCTTTTATTTGGGAATTTTGGGTCTTTAAGGGGATTCTTGGGGGGTCTCTGGGGCGGGTTTTGTGGACTTCTGGGGGTTTTTGCGGTTTTTTTTGGGGGAATTTTAGTCGGCAGGGCCGGGAGGGGGCGGGGCTAAAGGGGAAATGGGCGGGGCTAAGGGGTGGCTTTGCAGGGGTCCTGAGGAGATTTAGGGGGTTTGGGGCTTTTATTTGGGAATTTTGGGTCTTTAAGGGGATTTTTGGGGGTCTCTGGAGGGTTTTTTTTTGGAATTTTGGGGGTTTTGGGGGGTTTTTTGGGGGGAATTTGGGTCGGCAGGGCCGGGAGGGGGCGGAGCTAAAGGGGAAATGGGCGGGGCTAAAGGGGGAGTGGGCGGGGCTAAGGGGTGGCTTTGCAGGAGTCCTGAGGAGATTTAGGGGGTTTGGGGCTTTTATTTGGGAATTTTGGGTCTTTAAGGGGATTCTTGGGGGGTCTCTGCGGGGGGTTTTGTGGACTTTTTGGGGTTTTTTTGGGGGGAATTTTAGTCGGCAGGGCCGGGAGGGGGCGGGGCTAAAGGGGAAATGGGCGGGGCTAAAGGGGAGTGGGCGGGGCTAAAGGGGAAATGGGCGTGTCTAAAGGGGGAGTGGGCAGAACTAAGGGGAGACTTTGCAGGGGTCCTGAGGAGATTTAGGGGGTTTGGGGCTTTTATTTGGGAATTTTGGGTCTTTAAGGGGATTTTTGGGGGTCTCTGGGGGGTTTTTTTTTGGAATTTTGGGGGTTTTGGGGGGTTTTTTGGGGGGAATTTGGGTCGGCAGGGCCGGGAGGGGGCGGGGCTAAAGGGGAAATGGGCGGGGCTAAAGGGGGAGTGGGCGGGGCTAAGGGGTGGCTTTGCAAGAGTCCTGAGGAGATTTAGGGGGTTTGGGGCTTTTATTTGGGAATTTTGGGTCTTTAAGGGGATTTTTGGGTGTCTCTGGGGGGGGTTTTTTTGGACTTCTGGGGGTTTTTGGGGGTTTTTTGGGGGGAATTTGGGTGGGCAGGGCCGGGAGGGGGCGGAGCTAAAGGGGAAATGGGCGGGGCTAGAGGGGGAGTGGGCGGGGCTAAGGGGTGGCTTTGCAGGGGTCCTGAGCAGATTTAGGGGGTTTGGGTCTTTTATTTGGGAATTTTGGGTCTTTAAGGGGATTTTTGGGGGTCTCTGGATGGTTTTTTTTTGGAATTTTGGGGGTTTTTTGGGGGGAGAGGATTTTGCGTCGGCAGGGCCGGGAGGGGGCGGGGCTAAAGGGGAAATGGGCGGGGCTAAAGGGGGAGTGGGCGGGGCTAAGGGGTGGCTTTGCAGGGGTCCTGAGGAGATTTAGGGGGTTTGGGGCTTTTATTTGGGAATTTTGGGTCTTTAAGGGGATTCTTGGGGGGTCTCTGGGGCGGGTTTTGTGGACTTCTGGGGGTTTTTGCGGTTTTTTTTGGGGGAATTTTAGTCGGCAGGGCCGGGAGGGGGCGGGGCTAAAGGGGAAATGGGCGGGGCTAAGGGGTGGCTTTGCAGGGGTCCTGAGGAGATTTAGGGGGTTTGGGGCTTTTATTTGGGAATTTTGGGTCTTTAAGGGGATTTTTGGGGGTCTCTGGAGGGTTTTTTTTTGGAATTTTGGGGGTTTTGGGGGGTTTTTTGGGGGGAATTTGGGTCGGCAGGGCCGGGAGGGGGCGGAGCTAAAGGGGAAATGGCCGGGGCTAAAGGGGGAGTGGGCGGGGCTAAGGGGTGGCTTTGCAGGGGTCCTGAGGAGATTTAGGGGGTTTGGTGTATTATTTGGGAATTTTGGGTCTTTAAGGAGAGTTTTGGGGGTCTCTGGGGGGTTTTTTTTTTGAATTTTGGGGGTTTTGGGGGGTTTTTTGGGGGGAATTTGGGTCGGCAGGGCCGGGAGGGGGCGGGGCTAAAGGGGAAATGGGCGGGGCTAAAGGGGAGTGGGCGGGGCTAAAGGGGAAATGGGCGGGGCTAAAGGGGGAGTGGGCAGAACTAAGGGGTGACTTTGCAGGGGTCCTGAGGAGATTTAGGGGGTTTGGGGCTTTTATTTGGGAATTTTGGGTCTTTAAGGGGATTTTTTGGGGTCTCTGGGGGGTTTTTTTTTGGAGTTTTGGGGGTTTTGGGGGGTTTTTTGGGGGGAATTTGGGTCGGCAGGGCCGGGAGGGGGCGGAGCTAAAGGGGAAATGGGTGGGGCTAAAGGAAAAATGGGCGGGGCTATGGGGTGGCTTTGCAGGGGTCCTGAGGAGATTTAGGGGCTTTGGGGCTTTTATTTGGGAATTTTGGGTCTTTAAGGGGATTCTTGGGGGGTCTCTGCGGGGGGTTTTGTGGACTTTTTGGGGTTTTTTTGGGGGGAATTTTAGTCGGCAGGGCCGGGAGGGGGCGGGGCTAAAGGGGAAATGGGCGGGGCTAAAGGGGAGTGGGCGGGGCTAAAGGGGAAATGGGCGTGTCTAAAGGGGGAGTGGGCAGAACTAAGGGGAGACTTTGCAGGGGTCCTGAGGAGATTTAGCGGGTTTGGGGCTTTTATTTGGGAATTTTGGGTCTTTAAGGGGATTTTTGGGGGTCTCTGGGGGGTTTTTTTTGGAATTTTGGGGGTTTTGGGGGGTTTTTTGGGGGGAATTTGGGTCGGCAGGGCCGGGAGGGGGCGGAGCTAAAGGGGAAATGGGTGGGGCTAAGGGGGAGTGGGCGGGGCTAAGGGGTGGCTTTGCAGGGGTCCTGAGGAGATTTAGGGGGTTTGGGGCTTTTATTTGGGAATTTTGGGTCTTTAAGGAGAGTTTTGGGGGTCTCTGGGGGGTTTTTTTTTTGAATTTTGAGGGTTTTGGGGGGTTTTTTGGGGGGAATTTGGGTGGGCAGGGCCGGGAGGGGGCGGGGCTAAAGGGGAAATGGGCGGGGCTAAAGGGGGAGTGGGCGGGGCTAAGGGGTGGCTTTGCAGGGGTCCTGAGGAGATTTAGGGGGTTTGGGGCTTTTATTGGGAATTTTGGGTCTTTAAGGGGATTCTTGGGGGGTCTCTGGGGCGGGTTTTGTGGACTTCTGGGGGTTTTTGCGGTTTTTTTGGGGGAATTTTAGTCGGCAGGGCCGGGAGGGGGCGGGGCTAAAGGGGAAATGGGCGGGGCTAAGGGGTGGCTTTGCAGGGGTCCTGAGGAGATTTAGGGGGTTTGGGGCTTTTATTTGGGAATTTTGGGTCTTTAAGGGGATTTTTGGGGGTCTCTGGAGGGTTTTTTTTTTGGAATTTTGGGGGTTTTGGGGGGTTTTTTGGGGGGAATTTGGGTCGGCAGGGCCGGGAGGGGGCGGAGCTAAAGGGGAAATGGGCGGGGCTAAAGGGGGAGTGGGCGGGGCTAAGGGGTGGCTTTGCAGGAGTCCTGAGGAGATTTAGGGGGTTTGGGGCTTTTATTTGGGAATTTTGGGTCTTTAAGGGGATTCTTGGGGGGTCTCTGCGGGGGGTTTTGTGGACTTTTTGGGGTTTTTTTGGGGGGAATTTTAGTCGGCAGGGCCGGGAGGGGGCGGGGCTAAAGGGGAAATGGGCGGGGCTAAAGGGGAGTGGGCGGGGCTAAAGGGGAAATGGGCGTGTCTAAAGGGGGAGTGGGCAGAACTAAGGGGAGACTTTGCAGGGGTCCTGAGGAGATTTAGGGGGTTTGGGGCTTTTATTTGGGAATTTTGGGTCTTTAAGGGGATTTTTGGGGGTCTCTGGGGGGTTTTTTTTTGGAATTTTGGGGGTTTTGGGGGGTTTTTTGGGGGGAATTTGGGTCGGCAGGGCCGGGAGGGGGCGGGGCTAAAGGGGAAATGGGCGGGGCTAAAGGGGGAGTGGGCGGGGCTAAGGGGTGGCTTTGCAAGAGTCCTGAGGAGATTTAGGGGGTTTGGGGCTTTTATTTGGGAATTTTGGGTCTTTAAGGGGATTTTTGGGTGTCTCTGGGGGGGGTTTTTTTGGAATTTTGGGGGTTTTTGGGGGTTTTTTGGGGGGAATTTGGGTGGGCAGGGCCGGGAGGGGGCGGAGCTAAAGGGGAAATGGGCGGGGCTAGAGGGGGAGTGGGCGGGGCTAAGGGGTGGCTTTGCAGGGGTCCTGAGCAGATTTAGGGGGTTTGGGTCTTTTATTTGGGAATTTTGGGTCTTTAAGGGGATTTTTGGGGGTCTCTGGATGGTTTTTTTTTGGAATTTTGGGGGTTTTTTGGGGGGAGAGGATTTTGCGTCGGCAGGGCCGGGAGGGGGCGGGGCTAAAGGGGAAATGGGCGGGGCTAAAGGGGGAGTGGGCGGGGCTAAGGGGTGGCTTTGCAGGGGTCCTGAGGAGATTTAGGGGGTTTGGGGCTTTTATTTGGGAATTTTGGGTCTTTAAGGGGATTCTTGGGGGGTCTCTGGGGCGGGTTTTGTGGACTTCTGGGGGTTTTTGCGGTTTTTTTGGGGGAATTTTAGTCGGCAGGGCCGGGAGGGGGCGGGGCTAAAGGGGAAATGGGCGGGGCTAAGGGGTGGCTTTGCAGGGGTCCTGAGGAGATTTAGGGGGTTTGGGGCTTTTATTTGGGAATTTTGGGTCTTTAAGGGGATTTTTGGGGGTCTCTGGAGGGTTTTTTTTTGGAATTTTGGGGGTTTTGGGGGGTTTTTTGGGGGGAATTTGGGTCGGCAGGGCCGGGAGGGGGCGGAGCTAAAGGGGAAATGGGCGGGGCTAAAGGGGGAGTGGGCGGGGCTAAGGGGTGGCTTTGCAGGAGTCCTGAGGAGATTTAGGGGGTTTGGGGCTTTTATTTGGGAATTTTGGGTCTTTAAGGGGATTTTTGGGCGTCTCTGAGGGGGTTTTTTTTGGAATTTTGGGGGTTTTTGGAGGTTTTTTTGGGGGAAATTGGGTCGGCAGGGCCGGGAGGGGGCGGGGCTAAAGGGGAAATGGGCAGGGCTAAGGGGTGGCTTTACAGGGGTCCTGAGGAGATTTAGGGGGTTTGGGGCTTTTATTTGGGAATTTTGGGTCTTTAAGAAGATTTTTGAGGGTCTCTGGGGGTTTTTTTTTCGGAATTTTGGGGTTTTTTGGGGGTTTTTGGGAGGGAATTTGGGTCGGCAGGGCCGGGAGGGGGGCGGAGCTAAAGGGGAAATGGCCGGGGCTAAAGGGGGAGTGGGCGGGGCTAAGGGGTGGCTTTGCAGGGGTCCTGAGGAGATTTAGGGGGTTTGGTGTATTATTTGGGAATTTTGGGTCTTTAAGGAGAGTTTTGGGGGTCTCTGGGGGGTTTTTTTTTTGAATTTTGGGGGTTTTGGGGGGTTTTTTTGGGGGGAATTTGGGTCGGCAGGGCCGGGAGGGGGCGGGGCTAAAGGGGAAATGGGCGGGGCTAAAGGGGAGTGGGCGGGGCTAAAGGGGAAATGGGCGGGGCTAAAGGGGAAATGGGCGGGGCTAAGGGGTGGCTTTGCAGGGGTCCTGAGGAGATTTAGGGGGTTTGGGGCTTTTATTTGGGAATTTTGGGTCTTTAAGGGGATTTTTTGGGGTCTCTGGGGGGTTTTTTTTTGGAGTTTTGGGGGTTTTGGGGGGTTTTTTGGGGGGAATTTGGGTCGGCAGGGCCGGGAGGGGGCGGAGCTAAAGGGGAAATGGGTGGGGCTAAAGGAAAAATGGGCGGGGCTATGGGGTGGCTTTGCAGGGGTCCTGAGGAGATTTAGGGGCTTTGGGGCTTTTATTTGGGAATTTTGGGTCTTTAAGGGGATTCTTGGGGGGTCTCTGCGGGGGGTTTTGTGGACTTTTTGGGGTTTTTTTGGGGGGAATTTTAGTCGGCAGGGCCGGGAGGGGGCGGGGCTAAAGGGGAAATGGGCGGGGCTAAAGGGGCTAAAGGGGAAATGGGCGTGTCTAAAGGGGGAGTGGGCAGAACTAAGGGGAGACTTTGCAGGGGTCCTGAGGAGATTTAGCGGGTTTGGGGCTTTTATTTGGGAATTTTGGGTCTTTAAGGGGATTTTTGGGGGTCTCTGGGGGGTTTTTTTTTGGAATTTTGGGGGTTTTGGGGGGTTTTTTGGGGGGAATTTGGGTCGGCAGGGCCGGGAGGGGGCGGAGCTAAAGGGGAAATGGGTGGGGCTAAGGGGGAGTGGGCGGGGCTAAGGGGTGGCTTTGCAGGGGTCCTGAGGAGATATTAGGGGGTTTGGGGCTTTTATTTGGGAATTTTGGGTCTTTAAGGGGATTTTTGGGGGTCCCTTGGGGTTTTTTTTTTTTGAATTTTGGCGGTTTTGGGGGGTTTTTTGGGGGGGCAATTTGGGTGGGCCGGGCCGGGAGGGGGCGGAGCTAAAGGGGAAATGGCCGGGGCTAAAGGGGGAGTGGGCGGGGCTAAGGGGTGGCTTTGCAGGGGTCCTGAGCAGATTTAGGGGGTTTGGGGCTTTTATTTGGGAATTTTGGGTCTTTAAGGGGATTTTTGGGGGTCTCTGGATGGTTTTTTTTTTGGAATTTTGGGGGTTTTTTGGGGGGGAGAGGATTTTGCGTCGGCCGGGCCGGGAGGGGGCGGGGCTAAAGGGGAAATGGGCGGGGCTAAAGGGGGAGTGGGCGGGGCTAAGGGGAAATGGGCGTGTCTAAAGGGGGAGTGGGCGGAACTAAGGGGTGACTTTGCAGGGGTCCTGAGGAGATTTAGGGGGTTTGGTGTATTATTTGGGAATTTTGGGTCTTTAAGGGGATTTTTGGGCGTCTCTGGGGGGGTTTTTTTGGACTTCTGGGGGTTTTTGGGGTTTTTTAGGGGGAATTTCAGTTGGCAGGGCCGGGAGGGGGCGGGGCTAAAGGGGAAATGGGCGGGGCTAAGGGGTGGCTTTGCAAGAGTCCTGAGGAGATTTAGGGGGTTTGGGGCTTTTATTTGGGAATTTTGGGTCTTTAAGGGGATTTTTGGGCGTCTCTGGGGGGGGGTTTTTTGGACTTCTGGGGGTTTTTGGGGGTTTTTTGGGGGGAATTTTAGTCGGCAGGACCGGGAGGGGGCGGAGCTAAAGGGGAAATGGGAGGGGCTAAAGGGGAAATGGGCGGGGCTAAAGGGGGAGTGGGCGGGGCTAAGGGGTGGCTTTGCAGGAGTCCTGAGGAGATTTAGGGGGTTTGGGGCTTTTATTTGGGAATTTTGGGTCCTTAAGGGATTTTTGGGGGTCTCTGGGGGGGTTTTTTTTTGGAATTTTAGGGGGTTTAAGGGGGTTTTTGGGGGAGAATTAGGGTCGGCAGGGCTGGGAGGGGGCGGGGCTAAAGGGGAAATGGGTGGGGCTAAAGGGGGAGTGGGCGGGGCTAAACGGGAAATGGGCGTGTCTAAAGGGGGAGTGGGCAGAACTAAGGGATGACTTTGCAGGGGTCCTGAGGAGATTTAGGGGGTTTGGGGCTTTTATTTGGGAATTTTGGGTCTTTAAGGGGATTTTTGGGCGTCCCTGGGGGGGGGTTTTTTTGGACTTCCTGGGGTTTTTGGGGGTTTTTTGGGGGGAATTTGGGTCGGCAGGACCGGGAGGGGGCGGAGCTAAAGGGGAAATGGGTGGGGCTAAAGGGGAAATGGGCGGGGCTATGGGGTGGCTTTGCAGGGGTCCTGAGGAGATTTAGGGGCTTTGGGGCTTTTATTTGGGAATTTTGGGTCTTTAAGGGGATTCTTGGGGGGTCTCTGCGGGGGGTTTTGTGGACTTTTTGGGGTTTTTTTGGGGGGAATTTTAGTCGGCAGGGCCGGGAGGGGGCGGGGCTAAAGGGGAAATGGGCACGGCTAATGGGGAGTGGGCGGGGCTAAAGGGGAAATGGGCGTGTCTAAAGGGGGAGTGGGCAGAACTAAGGGGAGACTTTGCAGGGGTCCTGAGGAGATTTAGGGGTTTTGGGGCTTTTATTTGGGAATTTTGGGTCTTTAAGGGGATTTTTGGGGGTCTCTGGGGGGTTTTTTTTTGGAATTTTGGGGGTTTTGGGGGGTTTTTTGGGGGGGAATTTGGGTCGGCAGGGCCGGGAGGGGGCGGGGCTAAAGGGGAAATGGGCGGGGCTAAGGGGGAGTGGGCAGGGCTAAGGGGTGGCTTTGCAGGGGTCCTGAGGAGATTTAGGGGGTTTGGGGCTTTTATTTGGGATTTTTGGGTCTTTAAGAAGATTTTTGAGGGTCTCTGGGGTTATTTTTTTCGGAATTTTGGGGTTTTTTGGGGGTTTTTGGGAGGGAATTTGGGTTGGCAGGGCCGGGAGGGGGCGGAGCTAAAGGGGAAATGGGCGGGGGTTAAAGGGGGAGTGGGCGGGGCTAGGGGGTGGCTTTGCAGGGGTCCTGAGGAGATTTAGGGGGTTTGGGGCTTTTATTTGGGATTTTTGGGTCTTTAAGAAGATTTTTGAGGGTCTCTGGGGGTTTTTTTTTCGGAATTTTGGGGTTTTTTGGGGGTTTTTGGGAGGGAATTTGGGTCGGCAGGGCCGGGAGGGGGGCGGAGCTAAAGGGGAAATGGGCGGGGTTAAAGGGGGAGTGGGCGGGGCTAGGGGGTGGCTTTGCAGGGGTCCTGAGGAGATTTAGGGGGTTTGGGGCTTTTATTTGGGAATTTTGGGTCTTTAAGGGGATTTTTGGGCGTCCCTGGGGGGGGTTTTTTTGGACTTCCTGGGGTTTTTGGGGGTTTTTCGGGGGGAATTTGGGTCGGCAGGACCGGGAGGGGGCGGAGCTAAAGGGGAAATGGGTGGGGCTAAAGGGGAAATGGGCGGGGCTATGGGGTGGCTTTGCAGGGGTCCTGAGGAGATTTAGGGGGTTTGGGGCTTTTATTTGGGAATTTTGGGTCTTTAAGGGGATTCTTGGGGGGTCTCTGCGGGGGGTTTTGTGGACTTTTTGGGGTTTTTTTGGGGGGAATTTTAGTCGGCAGGGCCGGGAGGGGGCGGGGCTAAAGGGGAAATGGGCGGGGCTAAAGGGGAGTGGGCGGGGCTAAAGGGGAAATGGGCGTGTCTAAAGGGGGAGTGGGCAGAACTAAGGGGAGACTTTGCAGGGGTCCTGAGGAGATTTAGGGGGTTTGGGGCTTTTATTTGGGAATTTTGGGTCTTTAAGGGGATTTTTGGGGGTCTCTGGGGGGTTTTTTTTTGGAATTTTGGGGGTTTTGGGGGGTTTTTTGGGGGGAATTTGGGTCGGCAGGGCCGGGAGGGGGCGGGGCTAAAGGGGAAATGGGCGGGGCTAAAGGGGGAGTGGGCGGGGCTAAGGGGTGGCTTTGCAAGAGTCCTGAGGAGATTTAGGGGGTTTGGGGCTTTTATTTGGGAATTTTGGGTCTTTAAGGGGATTTTTGGGTGTCTCTGGGGGGGGTTTTTTTTGGACTTCTGGGGGTTTTTGGGGGTTTTTTGGGGGGAATTTGGGTGGGCAGGGCCGGGAGGGGGCGGAGCTAAAGGGGAAATGGGCGGGGCTAGAGGGGGAGTGGGCGGGGCTAAGGGGTGGCTTTGCAGGGGTCCTGAGCAGATTTAGGGGGTTTGGGTCTTTTATTTGGGAATTTTGGGTCTTTAAGGGGATTTTTGGGGGTCTCTGGATGGTTTTTTTTTTTGGAATTTTGGGGGTTTTTTGGGGGGAGAGGATTTTGCGTCGGCAGGGCCGGGAGGGGGCGGGGCTAAAGGGGAAATGGGCGGGGCTAAAGGGGGAGTGGGCGGGGCTAAGGGGTGGCTTTGCAGGGGTCCTGAGGAGATTTAGGGGGTTTGGGGCTTTTATTTGGGAATTTTGGGTCTTTAAGGGGATTCTTGGGGGGTCTCTGGGGCGGGTTTTGTGGACTTCTGGGGGTTTTTGCGGTTTTTTTTGGGGGAATTTTAGTCGGCAGGGCCGGGAGGGGGCGGGGCTAAAGGGGAAATGGGCGGGGCTAAGGGGTGGCTTTGCAGGGGTCCTGAGGAGATTTAGGGGGTTTGGGGCTTTTATTTGGGAATTTTGGGTCTTTAAGGGGATTTTTGGGGGTCTCTGGAGGGTTTTTTTTTGGAATTTTGGGGGTTTTGGGGGGTTTTTTGGGGGGAATTTGGGTCGGCAGGGCCGGGAGGGGGCGGAGCTAAAGGGGAAATGGGCGGGGCTAAAGGGGGAGTGGGCGGGGCTAAGGGGTGGCTTTGCAGGAGTCCTGAGGAGATTTAGGGGGTTTGGGGCTTTTATTTGGGAATTTTGGGTCTTTAAGGGGATTCTTGGGGGGTCTCTGCGGGGGGTTTTGTGGACTTTTTGGGGTTTTTTTGGGGGGAATTTTAGTCGGCAGGGCCGGGAGGGGGCGGGGCTAAAGGGGAAATGGGCGGGGCTAAAGGGGAGTGGGCGGGGCTAAAGGGGAAATGGGCGTGTCTAAAGGGGGAGTGGGCAGAACTAAGGGGAGACTTTGCAGGGGTCCTGAGGAGATTTAGGGGGTTTGGGGCTTTTATTTGGGAATTTTGGGTCTTTAAGGGGATTTTTGGGGGTCTCTGGGGGGTTTTTTTTTGGAATTTTGGGGGTTTTGGGGGGTTTTTTGGGGGGAATTTGGGTCGGCAGGGCCGGGAGGGGGCGGGGCTAAAGGGGAAATGGGCGGGGCTAAAGGGGGAGTGGGCGGGGCTAAGGGGTGGCTTTGCAAGAGTCCTGAGGAGATTTAGGGGGTTTGGGGCTTTTATTTGGGAATTTTGGGTCTTTAAGGGGATTTTTGGGTGTCTCTGGGGGGGGTTTTTTTTGGACTTCTGGGGGTTTTTGGGGGTTTTTTGGGGGGAATTTGGGTGGGCAGGGCCGGGAGGGGGCGGAGCTAAAGGGGAAATGGGCGGGGCTAGAGGGGGAGTGGGCGGGGCTAAGGGGTGGCTTTGCAGGGGTCCTGAGCAGATTTAGGGGGTTTGGGTCTTTTATTTGGGAATTTTGGGTCTTTAAGGGGATTTTTGGGGGTCTCTGGATGGTTTTTTTTTGGAATTTTGGGGGTTTTTTGGGGGGAGAGGATTTTGCGTCGGCAGGGCCGGGAGGGGGCGGGGCTAAAGGGGAAATGGGCGGGGCTAAAGGGGGAGTGGGCGGGGCTAAGGGGTGGCTTTGCAGGGGTCCTGAGGAGATTTAGGGGGTTTGGGGCTTTTATTTGGGAATTTTGGGTCTTTAAGGGGATTCTTGGGGGGTCTCTGGGGCGGGTTTTGTGGACTTCTGGGGGTTTTTGCGGTTTTTTTGGGGGAATTTTAGTCGGCAGGGCCGGGAGGGGGCGGGGCTAAAGGGGAAATGGGCGGGGCTAAGGGGTGGCTTTGCAGGGGTCCTGAGGAGATTTAGGGGGTTTGGGGCTTTTATTTGGGAATTTTGGGTCTTTAAGGGGATTTTTGGGGGTCTCTGGAGGGTTTTTTTTTGGAATTTTGGGGGTTTTGGGGGGTTTTTTGGGGGGAATTTGGGTCGGCAGGGCCGGGAGGGGGCGGAGCTAAAGGGGAAATGGGCGGGGCTAAAGGGGGAGTGGGCGGGGCTAAGGGGTGGCTTTGCAGGAGTCCTGAGGAGATTTAGGGGGTTTGGGGCTTTTATTTGGGAATTTTGGGTCTTTAAGGGGATTTTTGGGCGTCTCTGAGGGGGTTTTTTTTGGAATTTTGGGGGTTTTTGGAGGTTTTTTTGGGGGAAATTGGGTCGGCAGGGCCGGGAGGGGGCGGGGCTAAAGGGGAAATGGGCAGGGCTAAGGGGTGGCTTTACAGGGGTCCTGAGGAGATTTAGGGGGTTTGGGGCTTTTATTTGGGAATTTTGGGTCTTTAAGAAGATTTTTGAGGGTCTCTGGGGGTTTTTTTTTCGGAATTTTGGGGTTTTTTGGGGGTTTTTGGGAGGGAATTTGGGTCGGCAGGGCCGGGAGGGGGCGGAGCTAAAGGGGAAATGGCCGGGGCTAAAGGGGGAGTGGGCGGGGCTAAGGGGTGGCTTTGCAGGGGTCCTGAGGAGATTTAGGGGGTTTGGTGTATTATTTGGGAATTTTGGGTCTTTAAGGAGAGTTTTGGGGGTCTCTGGGGGGTTTTTTTTTTGAATTTTGGGGGTTTTGGGGGGTTTTTTGGGGGGAATTTGGGTCGGCAGGGCCGGGAGGGGG
The DNA here is from genome assembly GCF_041296385.1 of Aphelocoma coerulescens. NCBI lineage: Eukaryota > Metazoa > Chordata > Aves > Passeriformes > Corvidae > Aphelocoma > Aphelocoma coerulescens. Next base: position 870,520 of record NW_027183804.1, on the reverse strand, counting down.
CGGGGCTAAAGGGGAAATGGGCGGGGCTAAAGGGGAGTGGGCGGGGCTAAAGGGGAAATGGGCGGGGCTAAAGGGGGAGTGGGCAGAACTAAGGGGTGACTTTGCAGGGGTCCTGAGGAGATTTAGGGGGTTTGGGGCTTTTATTTGGGAATTTTGGGTCTTTAAGGGGATTTTTTGGGGTCTCTGGGGGGTTTTTTTTGGAGTTTTGGGGGTTTTGGGGGGTTTTTTGGGGGGAATTTGGGTCGGCAGGGCCGGGAGGGGGCGGAGCTAAAGGGGAAATGGGTGGGGCTAAAGGAAAAATGGGCGGGGCTATGGGGTGGCTTTGCAGGGGTCCTGAGGAGATTTAGGGGCTTTGGGGCTTTTATTTGGGAATTTTGGGTCTTTAAGGGGATTCTTGGGGGGTCTCTGCGGGGGGTTTTGTGGACTTTTTGGGGTTTTTTTGGGGGGAATTTTAGTCGGCAGGGCCGGGAGGGGGCGGGGCTAAAGGGGAAATGGGCGGGGCTAAAGGGGAGTGGGCGGGGCTAAAGGGGAAATGGGCGTGTCTAAAGGGGGAGTGGGCAGAACTAAGGGGAGACTTTGCAGGGGTCCTGAGGAGATTTAGCGGGTTTGGGGCTTTTATTTGGGAATTTTGGGTCTTTAAGGGGATTTTTGGGGGTCTCTGGGGGGTTTTTTTTGGAATTTTGGGGGTTTTGGGGGGTTTTTCGGGGGGAATTTGGGTCGGCAGGGCCGGGAGGGGGCGGAGCTAAAGGGGAAATGGGTGGGGCTAAGGGGGAGTGGGCGGGGCTAAGGGGTGGCTTTGCAGGGGTCCTGAGGAGATTTAGGGGGTTTGGGGCTTTTATTTGGGAATTTTGGGTCTTTAAGGAGAGTTTTGGGGGTCTCTGGGGGGTTTTTTTTTTGAATTTTGAGGGTTTTGGGGGGTTTTTTGGGGGGAATTTGGGTGGGCAGGGCCGGGAGGGGGTGGGGCTAAAGGGGAAATGGGCGGGGCTAAAGGGGGAGTGGGCGGGGCTAAGGGGTGGCTTTGCAGGGGTCCTGAGGAGATTTAGGGGGTTTGGGGCTTTTATTTGGGAATTTTGGGTCTTTAAGGGGATTCTTGGGGGGTCTCTGGGGCGGGTTTTGTGGACTTCTGGGGGTTTTTGCGGTTTTTTTGGGGGAATTTTAGTCGGCAGGGCCGGGAGGGGGCGGGGCTAAAGGGGAAATGGGCGGGGCTAAGGGGTGGCTTTGCAGGGGTCCTGAGGAGATTTAGGGGGTTTGGGGCTTTTATTTGGGAATTTTGGGTCTTTAAGGGGATTTTTGGGGGTCTCTGGAGGGTTTTTTTTTGGAATTTTGGGGGTTTTGGGGGGTTTTTTGGGGGGAATTTGGGTCGGCAGGGCCGGGAGGGGGCGGAGCTAAAGGGGAAATGGGCGGGGCTAAAGGGGGAGTGGGCGGGGCTAAGGGGTGGCTTTGCAGGAGTCCTGAGGAGATTTAGGGGGTTTGGGGCTTTTATTTGGGAATTTTGGGTCTTTAAGGGGATTCTTGGGGGGTCTCTGCGGGGGGTTTTGTGGACTTTTTGGGGTTTTTTTGGGGGGAATTTTAGTCGGCAGGGCCGGGAGGGGGCGGGGCTAAAGGGGAAATGGGCGGGGCTAAAGGGGAGTGGGCGGGGCTAAAGGGGAAATGGGCGTGTCTAAAGGGGGAGTGGGCAGAACTAAGGGGAGACTTTGCAGGGGTCCTGAGGAGATTTAGGGGGTTTGGGGCTTTTATTTGGGAATTTTGGGTCTTTAAGGGGATTTTTGGGGGTCTCTGGGGGGTTTTTTTTTGGAATTTTGGGGGTTTTGGGGGGTTTTTTGGGGGGAATTTGGGTCGGCAGGGCCGGGAGGGGGCGGGGCTAAAGGGGAAATGGGCGGGGCTAAAGGGGGAGTGGGCGGGGCTAAGGGGTGGCTTTGCAAGAGTCCTGAGGAGATTTAGGGGGTTTGGGGCTTTTATTTGGGAATTTTGGGTCTTTAAGGGGATTTTTGGGTGTCTCTGGGGGGGGTTTTTTTGGACTTCTGGGGGTTTTTGGGGGTTTTTTGGGGGGAATTTGGGTGGGCAGGGCCGGGAGGGGGCGGAGCTAAAGGGGAAATGGGCGGGGCTAGAGGGGGAGTGGGCGGGGCTAAGGGGTGGCTTTGCAGGGGTCCTGAGCAGATTTAGGGGGTTTGGGTCTTTTATTTGGGAATTTTGGGTCTTTAAGGGGATTTTTGGGGGTCTCTGGATGGTTTTTTTTTGGAATTTTGGGGGTTTTTTGGGGGGAGAGGATTTTGCGTCGGCAGGGCCGGGAGGGGGCGGGGCTAAAGGGGAAATGGGCGGGGCTAAAGGGGGAGTGGGCGGGGCTAAGGGGTGGCTTTGCAGGGGTCCTGAGGAGATTTAGGGGGTTTGGGGCTTTTATTTGGGAATTTTGGGTCTTTAAGGGGATTCTTGGGGGGTCTCTGGGGCGGGTTTTGTGGACTTCTGGGGGTTTTTGCGGTTTTTTTGGGGGAATTTTAGTCGGCAGGGCCGGGAGGGGGCGGGGCTAAAGGGGAAATGGGCGGGGCTAAGGGGTGGCTTTGCAGGGGTCCTGAGGAGATTTAGGGGGTTTGGGGCTTTTATTTGGGAATTTTGGGTCTTTAAGGGGATTTTTGGGGGTCTCTGGAGGGTTTTTTTTTGGAATTTTGGGGGTTTTGGGGGGTTTTTTGGGGGGAATTTGGGTCGGCAGGGCCGGGAGGGGGCGGAGCTAAAGGGGAAATGGCCGGGGCTAAAGGGGGAGTGGGCGGGGCTAAGGGGTGGCTTTGCAGGGGTCCTGAGGAGATTTAGGGGGTTTGGTGTATTATTTGGGAATTTTGGGTCTTTAAGGAGAGTTTTGGGGGTCTCTGGGGGGTTTTTTTTTTGAATTTTGGGGGTTTTGGGGGGTTTTTTGGGGGGAATTTGGGTCGGCAGGGCCGGGAGGGGGCGGGGCTAAAGGGGAAATGGGCGGGGCTAAAGGGGAGTGGGCGGGGCTAAAGGGGAAATGGGCGGGGCTAAAGGGGGAGTGGGCAGAACTAAGGGGTGACTTTGCAGGGGTCCTGAGGAGATTTAGGGGGTTTGGGGCTTTTATTTGGGAATTTTGGGTCTTTAAGGGGATTTTTTGGGGTCTCTGGGGGGTTTTTTTTGGAGTTTTGGGGGTTTTGGGGGGTTTTTTGGGGGGAATTTGGGTCGGCAGGGCCGGGAGGGGGCGGAGCTAAAGGGGAAATGGGTGGGGCTAAAGGAAAAATGGGCGGGGCTATGGGGTGGCTTTGCAGGGGTCCTGAGGAGATTTAGGGGCTTTGGGGCTTTTATTTGGGAATTTTGGGTCTTTAAGGGGATTCTTGGGGGGTCTCTGCGGGGGGTTTTGTGGACTTTTTGGGGTTTTTTTGGGGGGAATTTTAGTCGGCAGGGCCGGGAGGGGGCGGGGCTAAAGGGGAAATGGGCGGGGCTAAAGGGGAGTGGGCGGGGCTAAAGGGGAAATGGGCGTGTCTAAAGGGGGAGTGGGCAGAACTAAGGGGAGACTTTGCAGGGGTCCTGAGGAGATTTAGCGGGTTTGGGGCTTTTATTTGGGAATTTTGGGTCTTTAAGGGGATTTTTGGGGGTCTCTGGGGGGTTTTTTTTGGAATTTTGGGGGTTTTGGGGGGTTTTTTGGGGGGAATTTGGGTCGGCAGGGCCGGGAGGGGGCGGAGCTAAAGGGGAAATGGGTGGGGCTAAGGGGGAGTGGGCGGGGCTAAGGGGTGGCTTTGCAGGGGTCCTGAGGAGATTTAGGGGGTTTGGGGCTTTTATTTGGGAATTTTGGGTCTTTAAGGAGAGTTTTGGGGGTCTCTGGGGGGTTTTTTTTTTGAATTTTGAGGGTTTTGGGGGGTTTTTTGGGGGGAATTTGGGTGGGCAGGGCCGGGAGGGGGCGGGGCTAAAGGGGAAATGGGCGGGGCTAAAGGGGGAGTGGGCGGGGCTAAGGGGTGGCTTTGCAGGGGTCCTGAGGAGATTTAGGGGGTTTGGGGCTTTTATTTGGGAATTTTGGGTCTTTAAGGGGATTCTTGGGGGGTCTCTGGGGCGGGTTTTGTGGACTTCTGGGGGTTTTTGCGGTTTTTTTGGGGGAATTTTAGTCGGCAGGGCCGGGAGGGGGCGGGGCTAAAGGGGAAATGGGCGGGGCTAAGGGGTGGCTTTGCAGGGGTCCTGAGGAGATTTAGGGGGTTTGGGGCTTTTATTTGGGAATTTTGGGTCTTTAAGGGGATTTTTGGGGGTCTCTGGAGGGTTTTTTTTTGGAATTTTGGGGGTTTTGGGGGGTTTTTTGGGGGGAATTTGGGTCGGCAGGGCCGGGAGGGGGCGGAGCTAAAGGGGAAATGGGCGGGGCTAAAGGGGGAGTGGGCGGGGCTAAGGGGTGGCTTTGCAGGAGTCCTGAGGAGATTTAGGGGGTTTGGGGCTTTTATTTGGGAATTTTGGGTCTTTAAGGGGATTCTTGGGGGGTCTCTGCGGGGGGTTTTGTGGACTTTTTGGGGTTTTTTTGGGGGGAATTTTAGTCGGCAGGGCCGGGAGGGGGCGGGGCTAAAGGGGAAATGGGCGGGGCTAAAGGGGAGTGGGCGGGGCTAAAGGGGAAATGGGCGTGTCTAAAGGGGGAGTGGGCAGAACTAAGGGGAGACTTTGCAGGGGTCCTGAGGAGATTTAGGGGGTTTGGGGCTTTTATTTGGGAATTTTGGGTCTTTAAGGGGATTTTTGGGGGTCTCTGGGGGGTTTTTTTTTGGAATTTTGGGGGTTTTGGGGGGTTTTTTGGGGGGAATTTGGGTCGGCAGGGCCGGGAGGGGGCGGGGCTAAAGGGGAAATGGGCGGGGCTAAAGGGGGAGTGGGCGGGGCTAAGGGGTGGCTTTGCAAGAGTCCTGAGGAGATTTAGGGGGTTTGGGGCTTTTATTTGGGAATTTTGGGTCTTTAAGGGGATTTTTGGGTGTCTCTGGGGGGGGTTTTTTTGGAATTTTGGGGGTTTTTGGGGGTTTTTTGGGGGGAATTTGGGTGGGCAGGGCCGGGAGGGGGCGGAGCTAAAGGGGAAATGGGCGGGGCTAGAGGGGGAGTGGGCGGGGCTAAGGGGTGGCTTTGCAGGGGTCCTGAGCAGATTTAGGGGGTTTGGGTCTTTTATTTGGGAATTTTGGGTCTTTAAGGGGATTTTTGGGGGTCTCTGGATGGTTTTTTTTTGGAATTTTGGGGGTTTTTTGGGGGGAGAGGATTTTGCGTCGGCAGGGCCGGGAGGGGGCGGGGCTAAAGGGGAAATGGGCGGGGCTAAAGGGGGAGTGGGCGGGGCTAAGGGGTGGCTTTGCAGGGGTCCTGAGGAGATTTAGGGGGTTTGGGGCTTTTATTTGGGAATTTTGGGTCTTTAAGGGGATTCTTGGGGGGTCTCTGGGGCGGGTTTTGTGGACTTCTGGGGGTTTTTGCGGTTTTTTTGGGGGAATTTTAGTCGGCAGGGCCGGGAGGGGGCGGGGCTAAAGGGGAAATGGGCGGGGCTAAGGGGTGGCTTTGCAGGGGTCCTGAGGAGATTTAGGGGGTTTGGGGCTTTTATTTGGGAATTTTGGGTCTTTAAGGGGATTTTTGGGGGTCTCTGGAGGGTTTTTTTTTGGAATTTTGGGGGTTTTGGGGGGTTTTTTGGGGGGAATTTGGGTCGGCAGGGCCGGGAGGGGGCGGAGCTAAAGGGGAAATGGGCGGGGCTAAAGGGGGAGTGGGCGGGGCTAAGGGGTGGCTTTGCAGGAGTCCTGAGGAGATTTAGGGGGTTTGGGGCTTTTATTTGGGAATTTTGGGTCTTTAAGGGGATTTTTGGGCGTCTCTGAGGGGGTTTTTTTTGGAATTTTGGGGGTTTTTGGAGGTTTTTTTGGGGGAAATTGGGTCGGCAGGGCCGGGAGGGGGCGGGGCTAAAGGGGAAATGGGCAGGGCTAAGGGGTGGCTTTACAGGGGTCCTGAGGAGATTTAGGGGGTTTGGGGCTTTTATTTGGGAATTTTGGGTCTTTAAGAAGATTTTTGAGGGTCTCTGGGGGTTTTTTTTTCGGAATTTTGGGGTTTTTTGGGGGTTTTTGGGAGGGAATTTGGGTCGGCAGGGCCGGGAGGGGGCGGAGCTAAAGGGGAAATGGCCGGGGCTAAAGGGGGAGTGGGCGGGGCTAAGGGGTGGCTTTGCAGGGGTCCTGAGGAGATTTAGGGGGTTTGGTGTATTATTTGGGAATTTTGGGTCTTTAAGGAGAGTTTTGGGGGTCTCTGGGGGGTTTTTTTTTTGAATTTTGGGGGTTTTGGGGGGTTTTTTGGGGGGAATTTGGGTCGGCAGGGCCGGGAGGGGGCGGGGCTAAAGGGGAAATGGGCGGGGCTAAAGGGGAGTGGGCGGGGCTAAAGGGGAAATGGGCGGGGCTAAAGGGGAAATGGGCGGGGCTAAGGGGTGGCTTTGCAGGGGTCCTGAGGAGATTTAGGGGGTTTGGGGCTTTTATTTGGGAATTTTGGGTCTTTAAGGGGATTTTTTGGGGTCTCTGGGGGGTTTTTTTTTGGAGTTTTGGGGGTTTTGGGGGGTTTTTTGGGGGGAATTTGGGTCGGCAGGGCCGGGAGGGGGCGGAGCTAAAGGGGAAATGGGTGGGGCTAAAGGAAAAATGGGCGGGGCTATGGGGTGGCTTTGCAGGGGTCCTGAGGAGATTTAGGGGCTTTGGGGCTTTTATTTGGGAATTTTGGGTCTTTAAGGGGATTCTTGGGGGGTCTCTGCGGGGGGTTTTGTGGACTTTTTGGGGTTTTTTTGGGGGGAATTTTAGTCGGCAGGGCCGGGAGGGGGCGGGGCTAAAGGGGAAATGGGCGGGGCTAAAGGGGAGTGGGCGGGGCTAAAGGGGAAATGGGCGTGTCTAAAGGGGGAGTGGGCAGAACTAAGGGGAGACTTTGCAGGGGTCCTGAGGAGATTTAGCGGGTTTGGGGCTTTTATTTGGGAATTTTGGGTCTTTAAGGGGATTTTTGGGGGTCTCTGGGGGGTTTTTTTTGGAATTTTGGGGGTTTTGGGGGGTTTTTTGGGGGGAATTTGGGTCGGCAGGGCCGGGAGGGGGCGGAGCTAAAGGGGAAATGGGTGGGGCTAAGGGGGAGTGGGCGGGGCTAAGGGGTGGCTTTGCAGGGGTCCTGAGGAGATTTAGGGGGTTTGGGGCTTTTATTTGGGAATTTTGGGTCTTTAAGGGGATTTTTGGGGGTCCCTTGGGGTTTTTTTTTTTGAATTTTGGCGGTTTTGGGGGGTTTTTTGGGGGGCAATTTGGGTGGGCCGGGCCGGGAGGGGGCGGAGCTAAAGGGGAAATGGCCGGGGCTAAAGGGGGAGTGGGCGGGGCTAAGGGGTGGCTTTGCAGGGGTCCTGAGCAGATTTAGGGGGTTTGGGGCTTTTATTTGGGAATTTTGGGTCTTTAAGGGGATTTTTGGGGGTCTCTGGATGTTTTTTTTTTGGAATTTTGGGGGTTTTTTGGGGGGGAGAGGATTTTGCGTCGGCCGGGCCGGGAGGGGGCGGGGCTAAAGGGGAAATGGGCGGGGCTAAAGGGGGAGTGGGCGGGGCTAAGGGGAAATGGGCGTGTCTAAAGGGGGAGTGGGCGGAACTAAGGGGTGACTTTGCAGGGGTCCTGAGGAGATTTAGGGGGTTTGGTGTATTATTTGGGAATTTTGGGTCTTTAAGGGGATTTTTGGGCGTCTCTGGGGGGGTTTTTTTGGACTTCTGGGGGTTTTTGGGGTTTTTTAGGGGGAATTTCAGTTGGCAGGGCCGGGAGGGGGCGGGGCTAAAGGGGAAATGGGCGGGGCTAAGGGGTGGCTTTGCAAGAGTCCTGAGGAGATTTAGGGGGTTTGGGGCTTTTATTTGGGAATTTTGGGTCTTTAAGGGGATTTTTGGGCGTCTCTGGGGGGGGGTTTTTTGGACTTCTGGGGGTTTTTGGGGGTTTTTTGGGGGGAATTTTAGTCGGCAGGACCGGGAGGGGGCGGAGCTAAAGGGGAAATGGGAGGGGCTAAAGGGGAAATGGGCGGGGCTAAAGGGGGAGTGGGCGGGGCTAAGGGGTGGCTTTGCAGGAGTCCTGAGGAGATTTAGGGGGTTTGGGGCTTTTATTTGGGAATTTTGGGTCCTTAAGGGGATTTTTGGGGGTCTCTGGGGGGGTTTTTTTTTGGAATTTTAGGGGGTTTAAGGGGGTTTTTGGGGGAGAATTAGGGTCGGCAGGGCTGGGAGGGGGCGGGGCTAAAGGGGAAATGGGTGGGGCTAAAGGGGGAGTGGGCGGGGCTAAACGGGAAATGGGCGTGTCTAAAGGGGGAGTGGGCAGAACTAAGGGATGACTTTGCAGGGGTCCTGAGGAGATTTAGGGGGTTTGGGGCTTTTATTTGGGAATTTTGGGTCTTTAAGGGGATTTTTGGGCGTCCCTGGGGGGGGTTTTTTTGGACTTCCTGGGGTTTTTGGGGGTTTTTTGGGGGGAATTTGGGTCGGCAGGACCGGGAGGGGGCGGAGCTAAAGGGGAAATGGGTGGGGCTAAAGGGGAAATGGGCGGGGCTATGGGGTGGCTTTGCAGGGGTCCTGAGGAGATTTAGGGGCTTTGGGGCTTTTATTTGGGAATTTTGGGTCTTTAAGGGGATTCTTGGGGGGTCTCTGCGGGGGGTTTTGTGGACTTTTTGGGGTTTTTTTGGGGGGAATTTTAGTCGGCAGGGCCGGGAGGGGGCGGGGCTAAAGGGGAAATGGGCACGGCTAATGGGGAGTGGGCGGGGCTAAAGGGGAAATGGGCGTGTCTAAAGGGGGAGTGGGCAGAACTAAGGGGAGACTTTGCAGGGGTCCTGAGGAGATTTAGGGGGTTTGGGGCTTTTATTTGGGAATTTTGGGTCTTTAAGGGGATTTTTGGGGGTCTCTGGGGGGTTTTTTTTTGGAATTTTGGGGGTTTTGGGGGGTTTTTTGGGGGGAATTTGGGTCGGCAGGGCCGGGAGGGGGCGGGGCTAAAGGGGAAATGGGCGGGGCTAAGGGGGAGTGGGCAGGGCTAAGGGGTGGCTTTGCAGGGGTCCTGAGGAGATTTAGGGGGTTTGGGGCTTTTATTTGGGATTTTTGGGTCTTTAAGAAGATTTTTGAGGGTCTCTGGGGTTATTTTTTTCGGAATTTTGGGGTTTTTTGGGGGTTTTTGGGAGGGAATTTGGGTTGGCAGGGCCGGGAGGGGGCGGAGCTAAAGGGGAAATGGGCGGGGTTAAAGGGGGAGTGGGCGGGGCTAGGGGGTGGCTTTGCAGGGGTCCTGAGGAGATTTAGGGGGTTTGGGGCTTTTATTTGGGATTTTTGGGTCTTTAAGAAGATTTTTGAGGGTCTCTGGGGGTTTTTTTTTCGGAATTTTGGGGTTTTTTGGGGGTTTTTGGGAGGGAATTTGGGTCGGCAGGGCCGGGAGGGGGCGGAGCTAAAGGGGAAATGGGCGGGGTTAAAGGGGGAGTGGGCGGGGCTAGGGGGTGGCTTTGCAGGGGTCCTGAGGAGATTTAGGGGGTTTGGGGCTTTTATTTGGGAATTTTGGGTCTTTAAGGGGAGTTTTGGGGGTCTCTGGGGGTTTTTTTTTTGGAATTTTGAGGGTTTTGGGGGGTTTTTTGGGGGGAATTTGGGTTGGCAGGGCCGGGAGGGGGCGGGGCTAAAGGGGAAATGGGCGGGGCTAAAGGAGGAGTGGGCGGGGCTATGGGGTGGCTTTACAGGGGTCCTGAGGAGATTTAGGGGGTTTGGGGCTTTTATTTGGGATTTTTGGGTCTTTAAGAAGATTTTTGAGGGTCTCTGGGGGTTTTTTTTTCGGAATTTTGGGGTTTTTTGGGGGTTTTTGGGAGGGAATTTGGGTCGGCAGGGCCGGGAGGGGGCGGAGCTAAAGGGGAAATGGGCGGGGTTAAAGGGGGAGTGGGCGGGGCTAGGGGGTGGCTTTGCAGGGGTCCTGAGGAGATTTAGGGGGTTTGGGGCTTTTATTTGGGAATTTTGGGTCTTTAAGGGGAGTTTTGGGGGTCTCTGGGGGTTTTTTTTTTGGAATTTTGAGGGTTTTGGGGGGTTTTTTGGGGGGAATTTGGGTTGGCAGGGCCGGGAGGGGGCGGGGCTAAAGGGGAAATGGGCGGGGCTAAAGGAGGAGTGGGCGGGGCTATGGGGTGGCTTTGCAGGGGTCCTGAGGAGATTTAGGGGCTTTGGGGCTTTTATTTGGGAATTTTGGGTCCTTAAGGGGATTTTTGGGGGTCTCTGGGGGGGTTTTTTTTTGGAATTTTAGGGGGTTTAAGGGGGTTTTTGGGGGAGAATTAGGGTGGGCAGGGCCGGGAGGGGGCGGGGCTAAAGGGGAAATGGGGGGGGCTAAAGGGGGAGTGGGCGGGGCTAAAGGGGAAATGGGCGTGTCTAAAGGGGGAGTGGGCGGAACTAAGGGGTGACTTTGCAGTGGTCCTGAGGAGATTTAGGGGGTTTGGTGTATTATTTGGGAATTTTGGGTCTTTAAGGGGATTTTTGGGCGTCTCTGGGGGGGGTTTTTTTGGACTTCTGGGGGTTTTTGGGGTTTTTTGGGGGGAATTTCGGTTGGCAGGGCCGGGAGGGGGCGGGGCTAAAGGGGAAATAGGCGGGGCTAAGGGGTGGCTTTGCAGGGGTCCTGAGGAGATTTAGGGAGTTTGGGGCTTTTATTTGGGAATTTTGGGTCTTTAAGGGGATTTTTGGGGGTCTCTGGGGGGGGGGTTTTTTGGAATTTTAGGGGGTTTAAGGGGGTTTTTGGGGGAGAATTAGGGTCGGCAGGGCCGGGAGGGGGCGGGGCTAAAGGGGAAATGGGCAGGGCTAAAGGGGAGTGGGCGGGGCTAAAGGGGAAATGGGCGTGTCTAAAGGGGGAGTGGGCAGAACTAAGGGGTGACTTTGCAGGGGTCCTGAGGAGATTTAGGGGGTTTGGGGCTTTTATTTGGGAATTTTGGGTCTTTAAGGGGATTTTTGGGGGTCTCTGGATGGTTTTTTTTTGGAATTTTGGGGGTTTTTTGGGGGGGAGAGGATTTTGCGTCGGCAGGGCCGGGAGGGGGCGGGGCTAAAGGGGAAATGGGCGGGGCTAAGGGGGAGTGGGCGGGGCTAAGGGGTGGCTTTGCAGGGGTCCTGAAAAGATTTAGGGGGTTTGGGGCTTTTATTTGGGATTTTTGGGTCTTTAAGAAGATTTTTGAGGGTCTCTGGGGGGTTTTTTTTCGGAATTTTGGGGTTTTTTGGGGGTTTTTGGGAGGGAATTTGGGTTGGCAGGGCCGGGAGGGGGCGGAGCTAAAGGGGAAATGGGCGGGGTTAAAGGGGGAGTGGGCAGGGCTAGGGGGTGGCTTTGCAGGAGTCCTGAGGAGATTTAGGGGGTTTGGGGCTTTTATTTGGGATTTTTGGGTCTTTAAGAAGATTTTTGAGGGTCTCTGGGGGTTTTTTTTTCGGAATTTTGGGGTTTTTTGGGGGTTTTTGGGAGGGAATTTGGGTCGGCAGGGCCGGGAGGGGGCGGAGCTAAAGGGGAAATGGGCGGGGTTAAAGGGGGAGTGGGCGGGGCTAAGGGGTGGCTTTGCAGGGGTCCTGAGGAGATTTAGGGGGTTTGGGGCTTTTATTTGGGAATTTTGGGTCCTTAAGGGGATTTTTGGGGGTCTCTGGGGGGGTTTTTTTTTGGAATTTTAGGGGGTTTAAGGGGGTTTTTGGGGGAGAATTAGGGTGGGCAGGGCCGGGAGGGGGCGGGGCTAAAGGGGAAATGGGCGGGGCTAAAGGGGGAGTGGGCGGGGCTAAAGGGGAAATGGGCGTGTCTAAAGGGGGACTGGGCGGAACTAAGGGGTGACTTTGCAGGGGTCCTGAGGAGATTTAGGGGGTTTGGGGCTTTTATTTGGGAATTTTGGGTCTTTAAGGGGATTTTTGGGGGTCTCTGGATGGTTTTTTTTTGGAATTTTGGGGGTTTTTTGGTGGGGAGAGGATTTTGCGTCGGCAGGGCCGGGAGGGGGCGGGGCTAAAGGGGAAATGGGCGGGGCTAAGGGGGAGTGGGCGGGGCTAAGGGGTGGCTTTGCAGGGGTCCTGAGGAGATTTAGGGGGTTTGGGGCTTTTATTTGGGATTTTTGGGTCTTTAAGAAGATTTTTGAGGGTCTCTGGGGGTTTTTTTTTCGGAATTTTGGGGTTTTTTGGGGGTTTTTGGGAGGGAATTTGGGTTGGCAGGGCCGGGAGGGGGCGGAGCTAAAGGGGAAATGGGCGGGGTTAAAGGGGGAGTGGGCGGGGCTAAGGGGTGGCTTTGCAGGGGTCCTGAGGAGATTTAGGGGGTTTGGGGCTTTTATTTGGGAATTTTGGGTCTTTAAGGGGAGTTTTGGGGGTCTCTGGGGGTTTTTTTTTTGGAATTTTGAGGGTTTTGGGGGGTTTTTTGGGGGGAATTTGGGTTGGCAGGGCCGGGAGGGGGCGGGGCTAAAGGGGAAATGGGCGGGGCTAAAGGAGGAGTGGGCGGGGCTATGGGGTGGCTTTACAGGGGTCCTGAGGAGATTTAGGGGGTTTGGGGCTTTTATTTGGGATTTTTGGGTCTTTAAGAAGATTTTTGAGGGTCTCTGGGGGTTTTTTTTTCGGAATTTTGGGGTTTTTTGGGGGTTTTTGGGAGGGAATTTGGGTCGGCAGGGCCGGGAGGGGGCGGAGCTAAAGGGGAAATGGGCGGGGTTAAAGGGGGAGTGGGCGGGGCTAGGGGGTGGCTTTGCAGGGGTCCTGAGGAGATTTAGGGGGTTTGGGGCTTTTATTTGGGAATTTTGGGTCTTTAAGGGGAGTTTTGGGGGTCTCTGGGGGTTTTTTTTTTGGAATTTTGAGGGTTTTGGGGGGTTTTTTGGGGGGAATTTGGGTTGGCAGGGCCGGGAGGGGGCGGGGCTAAAGGGGAAATGGGCGGGGCTAAAGGAGGAGTGGGCGGGGCTATGGGGTGGCTTTGCAGGGGTCCTGAGGAGATTTAGGGGCTTTGGGGCTTTTATTTGGGAATTTTGGGTCCTTAAGGGGATTTTTGGGGGTCTCTGGGGGGGTTTTTTTTTGGAATTTTAGGGGGTTTAAGGGGGTTTTTGGGGGAGAATTAGGGTGGGCAGGGCCGGGAGGGGGCGGGGCTAAAGGGGAAATGGGGGGGGCTAAAGGGGGAGTGGGCGGGGCTAAAGGGGAAATGGGCGTGTCTAAAGGGGGAGTGGGCGGAACTAAGGGGTGACTTTGCAGTGGTCCTGAGGAGATTTAGGGGGTTTGGTGTATTATTTGGGAATTTTGGGTCTTTAAGGGGATTTTTGGGCGTCTCTGGGGGGGGTTTTTTTGGACTTCTGGGGGTTTTTGGGGTTTTTTGGGGGGAATTTCGGTTGGCAGGGCCGGGAGGGGGCGGGGCTAAAGGGGAAATAGGCGGGGCTAAGGGGTGGCTTTGCAGGGGTCCTGAGGAGATTTAGGGAGTTTGGGGCTTTTATTTGGGAATTTTGGGTCTTTAAGGGGATTTTTGGGGGTCTCTGGGGGGGGGGTTTTTTGGAATTTTAGGGGGTTTAAGGGGGTTTTTGGGGGAGAATTAGGGTCGGCAGGGCCGGGAGGGGGCGGGGCTAAAGGGGAAATGGGCAGGGCTAAAGGGGAGTGGGCGGGGCTAAAGGGGAAATGGGCGTGTCTAAAGGGGGAGTGGGCAGAACTAAGGGGTGACTTTGCAGGGGTCCTGAGGAGATTTAGGGGGTTTGGGGCTTTTATTTGGGAATTTTGGGTCTTTAAGGGGATTTTTGGGGGTCTCTGGATGGTTTTTTTTTGGAATTTTGGGGGTTTTTTGGGGGGGAGAGGATTTTGCGTCGGCAGGGCCGGGAGGGGGCGGGGCTAAAGGGGAAATGGGCGGGGCTAAGGGGGAGTGGGCGGGGCTAAGGGGTGGCTTTGCAGGGGTCCTGAAAAGATTTAGGGGGTTTGGGGCTTTTATTTGGGATTTTTGGGTCTTTAAGAAGATTTTTGAGGGTCTCTGGGGGGTTTTTTTTCGGAATTTTGGGGTTTTTTGGGGGTTTTTGGGAGGGAATTTGGGTTGGCAGGGCCGGGAGGGGGCGGAGCTAAAGGGGAAATGGGCGGGGTTAAAGGGGGAGTGGGCAGGGCTAGGGGGTGGCTTTGCAGGAGTCCTGAGGAGATTTAGGGGGTTTGGGGCTTTTATTTGGGATTTTTGGGTCTTTAAGAAGATTTTTGAGGGTCTCTGGGGGTTTTTTTTTCGGAATTTTGGGGTTTTTTGGGGGTTTTTGGGAGGGAATTTGGGTCGGCAGGGCCGGGAGGGGGCGGAGCTAAAGGGGAAATGGGCGGGGTTAAAGGGGGAGTGGGCGGGGCTAAGGGGTGGCTTTGCAGGGGTCCTGAGGAGATTTAGGGGGTTTGGGGCTTTTATTTGGGAATTTTGGGTCCTTAAGGGGATTTTTGGGGGTCTCTGGGGGGGTTTTTTTTTGGAATTTTAGGGGGTTTAAGGGGGTTTTTGGGGGAGAATTAGGGTGGGCAGGGCCGGGAGGGGGCGGGGCTAAAGGGGAAATGGGCGGGGCTAAAGGGGGAGTGGGCGGGGCTAAAGGGGAAATGGGCGTGTCTAAAGGGGGACTGGGCGGAACTAAGGGGTGACTTTGCAGGGGTCCTGAGGAGATTTAGGGGGTTTGGGGCTTTTATTTGGGAATTTTGGGTCTTTAAGGGGATTTTTGGGGGTCTCTGGATGGTTTTTTTTTGGAATTTTGGGGGTTTTTTGGTGGGGAGAGGATTTTGCGTCGGCAGGGCCGGGAGGGGGCGGGGCTAAAGGGGAAATGGGCGGGGCTAAGGGGGAGTGGGCGGGGCTAAGGGGTGGCTTTGCAGGGGTCCTGAGGAGATTTAGGGGGTTTGGGGCTTTTATTTGGGATTTTTGGGTCTTTAAGAAGATTTTTGAGGGTCTCTGGGGGTTTTTTTTTCGGAATTTTGGGGTTTTTTGGGGGTTTTTGGGAGGGAATTTGGGTTGGCAGGGCCGGGAGGGGGCGGAGCTAAAGGGGAAATGGGCGGGGTTAAAGGGGGAGTGGGCGGGGCTAAGGGGTGGCTTTGCAGGGGTCCTGAGGAGATTTAGGGGGTTTGGGGCTTTTATTTGGGAATTTTGGGTCTTTAAGGGGAGTTTTGGGGGTCTCTGGGGGTCTTTTTTTTGGAATTTTGAGGGTTTTGGGGGGTTTTTTGGGGGGAATTTGGGTGGGCAGGGCCGGGAGGGGGCGGGGCTAAAGGGGAAATGGGCGGGGCTAAAGGGGGAGTGGGCGGGGCTAAGGGGTGGCTTTGCAGGGGTCCTGAGGAGATTTAGGGGGTTTGGGGCTTTTATTTGGGAATTTTGGGTCTTTAAGGGGATTCTTGGGGGGCCTCTGGGGCGGGTTTTGTGGACTTCTGGGGGTTTTTGCGGTTTTTTTGGGGGAATTTTAGTCGGCAGGGCCGGGAGGGGGCGGGGCTAAAGGGGAAATGGGCGGGGCTAAGGGGTGGCTTTGCAGGGGTCCTGAGGAGATTTAGGGGGTTTGGGGCTTTTATTTGGGAATTTTGGGTCTTTAAGGGGATTTTTGGGGGTCTCTGGAGGGTTTTTTTTTGGAATTTTGGGGGTTTTGGGGGGTTTTTTGGGGGGAATTTGGGTCGGCAGGGCCGGGAGGGGGCGGAGCTAAAGGGGAAATGGGCGGGGCTAAAGGGGGAGTGGGCGGGGCTAAGGGGTGGCTTTGCAGGAGTCCTGAGGAGATTTAGGGGGTTTGGGGCTTTTATTTGGGAATTTTGGGTCTTTAAGGGGATTTTTGGGCGTCTCTGAGGGGGTTTTTTTTGGAATTTTGGGGGTTTTTGGAGGTTTTTTTGGGGGAAATTGGGTCGGCAGGGCCGGGAGGGGGCGGGGCTAAAGGGGAAATGGGCAGGGCTAAGGGGTGGCTTTACAGGGGTCCTGAGGAGATTTAGGGGGTTTGGGGCTTTTATTTGGGAATTTTGGGTCTTTAAGAAGATTTTTGAGGGTCTCTGGGGGTTTTTTTTTCGGAATTTTGGGGTTTTTTGGGGGTTTTTGGGAGGGAATTTGGGTCGGCAGGGCCGGGAGGGGGCGGAGCTAAAGGGGAAATGGCCGGGGCTAAAGGGGGAGTGGGCGGGGCTAAGGGGTGGCTTTGCAGGGGTCCTGAGGAGATTTAGGGGGTTTGGTGTATTATTTGGGAATTTTGGGTCTTTAAGGAGAGTTTTGGGGGTCTCTGGGGGGTTTTTTTTTTGAATTTTGGGGGTTTTGGGGGGTTTTTTGGGGGGAATTTGGGTCGGCAGGGCCGGGAGGGGGCGGGGCTAAAGGGGAAATGGGCGGGGCTAAAGGGGAGTGGGCGGGGCTAAAGGGGAAATGGGCGTGTCTAAAGGGGGAGTGGGCAGAACTAAGGGGTGACTTTGCAGGGCTCCTGAGGAGATTTAGGGGGTTTGGGGCTTTTATTTGGGAATTTTGGGTCTTTAAGGGGATTTTTGGGGGTCTCTGGGGGGTTTTTTTTGGAGTTTTGGGGGTTTTGGGGGGTTTTTTGGGGGGAATTTGGGTCGGCAGGGCCGGGAGGGGGCGGAGCTAAAGGGGAAATGGGTGGGGCTAAAGAAAAAATGGGCGGGGCTATGGGGTGGCTTTGCAGGGGTCCTGAGGAGATTTAGGGGCTTTGGGGCTTTTATTTGGGAATTTTGGGTCTTTAAGGGGATTCTTGGGGGGTCTCTGCGGGGGGTTTTGTGGACTTTTTGGGGTTTTTTGGGGGGGAATTTTAGTCGGCAGGGCCGGGAGGGGGCGGGGCTAAAGGGAAAATGGGCGGGGCTAAAGGGGAGTGGGCGGGGCTAAAGGGGAAATGGGCGTGTCTAAAGGGGGAGTGGGCAGAACTAAGGGGTGACTTTGCAGGGGTCCTGAGGAGATTTAGGGGGTTTGGGGCTTTTATTTGGGAATTTTGGGTCTTTAAGGGGATTTTTGGGGGTCTCTGGATGGTTTTTTTTTGGAATTTTGGGGGTTTTTTGGTGGGGAGAGGATTTTGCGTCGGCAGGGCCGGGAGGGGGCGGGGCTAAAGGGGAAATGGGCGGGGCTAAGGGGGAGTGGGCGGGGCTAAGGGGTGGCTTTGCAGGGGTCCTGAGGAGATTTAGGGGGTTTGGGGCTTTTATTTGGGAATTTTGGGTCTTTAAGGGGATTTTTGGGGGTCTCTGGAGGGTTTTTTTTTGGAATTTTGGGGGTTTTGGGGGGTTTTTTGGGGGGAATTTGGGTCGGCAGGGCCGGGAGGGGGCGGAGCTAAAGGGGAAATGGGCGGGGCTAAAGGGGGAGTGGGCGGGGCTAAGGGGTGGCTTTGCAGGAGTCCTGAGGAGATTTAGGGGGTTTGGGGCTTTTATTTGGGAATTTTGGGTCTTTAAGAAGATTTTTGAGGGTCTCTGGGGGTTTTTTTTTCGGAATTTTGGGGTTTTTTGGGGGTTTTTGGGAGGGAATTTGGGTCGGCAGGGCCGGGAGGGGGCGGAGCTAAAGGGGAAATGGCCGGGGCTAAAGGGGGAGTGGGCGGGGCTAAGGGGTGGCTTTGCAGGGGTCCTGAGGAGATTTAGGGGGTTTGGTGTATTATTTGGGAATTTTGGGTCTTTAAGGAGAGTTTTGGGGGTCTCTGGGGGTTTTTTTTTTTGAATTTTGGGGGTTTTGGGGGGTTTTTTGGGGGGAATTTGGGTCGGCAGGGCCGGGAGGGGGCGGGGCTAAAGGGGAAATGGGCGGGGCTAAAGGGGAGTGGGCGGGGCTAAAGGGGAAATGGGCGTGTCTAAAGGGGGAGTGGGCAGAACTAAGGGGTGACTTTGCAGGGGTCCTGAGGAGATTTAGGGGGTTTGGGGCTTTTATTTGGGAATTTTGGGTCTTTAAGGGGATTTTTTGGGGTCTCTGGGGGGTTTTTTTTTGGAGTTTTGGGGGTTTTGGGGGGTTTTTTGGGGGGAATTTGGGTCGGCAGGGCCGGGAGGGGGCGGAGCTAAAGGGGAAATGGGTGGGGCTAAAGGAAAAATGGGCGGGGCTATGGGGTGGCTTTGCAGGGGTCCTGAGGAGATTTAGGGGCTTTGGGGCTTTTATTTGGGAATTTTGGGTCTTTAAGGGGATTCTTGGGGGGTCTCTGCGGGGGGTTTTGTGGACTTTTTGGGGTTTTGTTGGGGGGAATTTTAGTCGGCAGGGCCGGGAGGGGGCGGGGCTAAAGGGGAAATGGGCGGGGCTAAAGGGGAGTGGGCGGGGCTAAAGGGGAAATGGGCGTGTCTAAAGGGGGAGTGGGCAGAACTAAGGGGAGACTTTGCAGGGGTCCTGAGGAGATTTAGGGGGTTTGGGGCTTTTATTTGGGAATTTTGGGTCTTTAAGGGGATTTTTGGGGGTCTCTGGGGGGTTTTTTTTGGAATTTTGGGGGTTTTGGGGGGTTTTTTGGGGGGAATTTGGGTCGGCAGGGCCGGGAGGGGGCGGAGCTAAAGGGGAAATGGCCGGGGCTAAAGGGGGAGTGGGCGGGGCTAAGGGGTGGCTTTGCAGGGGTCCTGAGCAGATTTAGGGGGTTTGGGGCTTTTATTTGGGAATTTTGGGTCTTTAAGGGGATTTTTGGGGGTCTCTGGATGTTTTTTTTTTGGAATTTTGGGGGTTTTTTGGGGGGGAGAGGATTTTGCGTCTGCCGGGCCGGGAGGGGGCGGGGCTAAAGGGGAAATGGGCGGGGCTAAAGGGGGAGTGGGCGGGGCTAAGGGGAAATGGGCGTGTCTAAAGGGGGAGTGGGCGGAACTAAGGGGTGACTTTGCAGGGGTCCTGAGGAGATTTAGGGGGTTTGGTGTATTATTTGGGAATTTTGGGTCTTTAAGGGGATTTTTGGGCGTCTCTGGGGGGGTTTTTTTGGACTTCTGGGGGTTTTTGGGGTTTTTTAGGGGGAATTTCGGTTGGCAGGGCCGGGAGGGGGCGGGGCTAAAGGGGAAATGGGCGGGGCTAAGGGGTGGCTTTGCAAGAGTCCTGAGGAGATTTAGGGGGTTTGGGGCTTTTATTTGGGAATTTTGGGTCTTTAAGGGGATTTTTGGGCGTCTCTGGGGGGGGGTTTTTTGGACTTCTGGGGGTTTTTGGGGGTTTTTTGGGGGGAATTTTAGTCGGCAGGACCGGGAGGGGGCGGAGCTAAAGGGGAAATGGGAGGGGCTAAAGGGGAAATGGGCGGGGCTAAAGGGGGAGTGGGCGGGGCTAAGGGGTGGCTTTGCAGGAGTCCTGAGGAGATTTAGGGGGTTTGGGGCTTTTATTTGGGAATTTTGGGTCCTTAAGGGGATTTTTGGGGGTCTCTGGGGGGGTTTTTTTTTGGAATTTTAGGGGGTTTAAGGGGGTTTTTGGGGGAGAATTAGGGTCGGCAGGGCCGGGAGGGGGCGGGGCTAAAGGGGAAATGGGTGGGGCTAAAGGGGGAGTGGGCGGGGCTAAAGGGGAAATGGGCGTGTCTAAAGGGGGAGTGGGCAGAACTAAGGGGTGACTTTGCAGGGGTCCTGAGGAGATTTAGGGGGTTTGGGGCTTTTATTTGGGAATTTTGGGTCTTTAAGGGGATTTTTGGGCGTCCCTGGGGGGGGTTTTTTTGGACTTCCTGGGGTTTTTGGGGGTTTTTTGGGGGGAATTTGGGTCGGCAGGACCGGGAGGGGGCGGAGCTAAAGGGGAAATGGGTGGGGCTAAAGGGGAAATGGGCGGGGCTATGGGGTGGCTTTGCAGGGGTCCTGAGGAGATTTAGGGGCTTTGGGGCTTTTATTTGGGAATTTTGGGTCTTTAAGGGGATTCTTGGGGGGTCTCTGCGGGGGGTTTTGTGGACTTTTTGGGGTTTTTTTGGGGGGAATTTTAGTCGGCAGGGCCGGGAGGGGGCGGGGCTAAAGGGGAAATGGGCACGGCTAATGGGGAGTGGGCGGGGCTAAAGGGGAAATGGGCGTGTCTAAAGGGGGAGTGGGCAGAACTAAGGGGAGACTTTGCAGGGGTCCTGAGGAGATTTAGGGGGTTTGGGGCTTTTATTTGGGAATTTTGGGTCTTTAAGGGGATTTTTGGGGGTCTCTGGGGGGTTTTTTTTTGGAATTTTGGGGGTTTTGGGGGGTTTTTTGGGGGGAATTTGGGTCGGCAGGGCCGGGAGGGGGCGGGGCTAAAGGGGAAATGGGCGGGGCTAAGGGGGAGTGGGCAGGGCTAAGGGGTGGCTTTGCAGGGGTCCTGAGGAGATTTAGGGGGTTTGGGGCTTTTATTTGGGATTTTTGGGTCTTTAAGAAGATTTTTGAGGGTCTCTGGGGTTATTTTTTTCGGAATTTTGGGGTTTTTTGGGGGTTTTTGGGAGGGAATTTGGGTTGGCAGGGCCGGGAGGGGGCGGAGCTAAAGGGGAAATGGGCGGGGTTAAAGGGGGAGTGGGCGGGGCTAGGGGGTGGCTTTGCAGGGGTCCTGAGGAGATTTAGGGGGTTTGGGGCTTTTATTTGGGATTTTTGGGTCTTTAAGAAGATTTTTGAGGGTCTCTGGGGGTTTTTTTTTCGGAATTTTGGGGTTTTTTGGGGGTTTTTGGGAGGGAATTTGGGTCGGCAGGGCCGGGAGGGGGCGGAGCTAAAGGGGAAATGGGCGGGGTTAAAGGGGGAGTGGGCGGGGCTAGGGGGTGGCTTTGCAGGGGTCCTGAGGAGATTTAGGGGGTTTGGGGCTTTTATTTGGGAATTTTGGGTCTTTAAGGGGAGTTTTGGGGGTCTCTGGGGGTTTTTTTTTTGGAATTTTGAGGGTTTTGGGGGGTTTTTTGGGGGGAATTTGGGTTGGCAGGGCCGGGAGGGGGCGGGGCTAAAGGGGAAATGGGCGGGGCTAAAGGAGGAGTGGGCGGGGCTATGGGGTGGCTTTGCAGGGGTCCTGAGGAGATTTAGGGGCTTTGGGGCTTTTATTTGGGAATTTTGGGTCCTTAAGGGGATTTTTGGGGGTCTCTGGGGGGGTTTTTTTTTGGAATTTTAGGGGGTTTAAGGGGGTTTTTGGGGGAGAATTAGGGTGGGCAGGGCCGGGAGGGGGCGGGGCTAAAGGGGAAATGGGGGGGGCTAAAGGGGGAGTGGGCGGGGCTAAAGGGGAAATGGGCGTGTCTAAAGGGGGAGTGGGCGGAACTAAGGGGTGACTTTGCAGTGGTCCTGAGGAGATTTAGGGGGTTTGGTGTATTATTTGGGAATTTTGGGTCTTTAAGGGGATTTTTGGGCGTCTCTGGGGGGGGTTTTTTTGGACTTCTGGGGGTTTTTGGGGTTTTTTGGGGGGAATTTCGGTTGGCAGGGCCGGGAGGGGGCGGGGCTAAAGGGGAAATAGGCGGGGCTAAGGGGTGGCTTTGCAGGGGTCCTGAGGAGATTTAGGGAGTTTGGGGCTTTTATTTGGGAATTTTGGGTCTTTAAGGGGATTTTTGGGGGTCTCTGGGGGGGGGGTTTTTTGGAATTTTAGGGGGTTTAAGGGGGTTTTTGGGGGAGAATTAGGGTCGGGAGGGCCGGGAGGGGGCGGGGCTAAAGGGGAAATGGGCAGGGCTAAAGGGGAGTGGGCGGGGCTAAAGGGGAAATGGGCGTGTCTAAAGGGGGAGTGGGCAGAACTAAGGGGTGACTTTGCAGGGGTCCTGAGGAGATTTAGGGGGTTTGGGGCTTTTATTTGGGAATTTTGGGTCTTTAAGGGGATTTTGGGGGGTCTCTGGATGGTTTTTTTTTGGAATTTTGGGGGTTTTTTGGGGGGGAGAGGATTTTGCGTCGGCAGGGCCGGGAGGGGGCGGGGCTAAAGGGGAAATGGGCGGGGCTAAGGGGGAGTGGGCGGGGCTAAGGGGTGGCTTTGCAGGGGTCCTGAGGAGATTTAGGGGGTTTGGGGCTTTTATTTGGGATTTTTGGGTCTTTAAGAAGATTTTTGAGGGTCTCTGGGGGGTTTTTTTTCGGAATTTTGGGGTTTTTTGGGGGTTTTTGGGAGGGAATTTGGGTTGGCAGGGCCGGGAGGGGGCGGAGCTAAAGGGGAAATGGGCGGGGTTAAAGGGGGAGTGGGCAGGGCTAGGGGGTGGCTTTGCAGGAGTCCTGAGGAGATTTAGGGGGTTTGGGGCTTTTATTTGGGATTTTTGGGTCTTTAAGAAGATTTTTGAGGGTCTCTGGGGGTTTTTTTTTCGGAATTTTGGGGTTTTTTGGGGGTTTTTGGGAGGGAATTTGGGTCGGCAG
Source organism: Aphelocoma coerulescens (assembly GCF_041296385.1). NCBI lineage: Eukaryota > Metazoa > Chordata > Aves > Passeriformes > Corvidae > Aphelocoma > Aphelocoma coerulescens. The sequence goes on along the minus strand of NW_027183804.1, from coordinate 848,499 downwards.
GGCCGGGAGGGGGCGGAGCTAAAGGGGAAATGGGCGGGGTTAAAGGGGGAGTGGGCGGGGCTAAGGGGTGGCTTTGCAGGGGTCCTGAGGAGATTTAGGGGGTTTGGGGCTTTTATTTGGGAATTTTGGGTCTTTAAGGGGAGTTTTGGGGGTCTCTGGGGGTTTTTTTTTTGGAATTTTGAGGGTTTTGGGGGGTTTTTTGGGGGGAATTTGGGTTGGCAGGGCCGGGAGGGGGCGGGGCTAAAGGGGAAATGGGCGGGGCTAAAGGAGGAGTGGGCGGGGCTATGGGGTGGCTTTGCAGGGGTCCTGAGGAGATTTAGGGGGTTTGGGGCTTTTATTTGGGAATTTTGGGTCCTTAAGGGGATTTTTGGGGGTCTCTGGGGGGGTTTTTTTTTGGAATTTTAGGGGGTTTAAGGGGGTTTTTGGGGGAGAATTAGGGTGGGCAGGGCCGGGAGGGGGCGGGGCTAAAGGGGAAATGGGCGGGGCTAAAGGGGGAGTGGGCGGGGCTAAAGGGGAAATGGGCGTGTCTAAAGGGGGAGTGGGCGGAACTAAGGGGTGACTTTGCAGGGGTCCTGAGGAGATTTAGGGGGTTTGGGGCTTTTATTTGGGAATTTTGGGTCTTTAAGGGGATTTTTGGGGGTCTCTGGATGGTTTTTTTTTGGAATTTTGGGGGTTTTTTGGTGGGGAGAGGATTTTGCGTCGGCAGGGCCGGGAGGGGGCGGGGCTAAAGGGGAAATGGGCGGGGCTAAGGGGGAGTGGGCGGGGCTAAGGGGTGGCTTTGCAGGGGTCCTGAGGAGATTTAGGGGGTTTGGGGCTTTTATTTGGGATTTTTGGGTCTTTAAGAAGATTTTTGAGGGTCTCTGGGGGTTTTTTTTTCGGAATTTTGGGGTTTTTTGGGGGTTTTTGGGAGGGAATTTGGGTTGGCAGGGCCGGGAGGGGGCGGAGCTAAAGGGGAAATGGGCGGGGTTAAAGGGGGAGTGGGCGGGGCTAAGGGGTGGCTTTGCAGGGGTCCTGAGGAGATTTAGGGGGTTTGGGGCTTTTATTTGGGAATTTTGGGTCTTTAAGGGGAGTTTTGGGGGTCTCTGGGGGTCTTTTTTTTGGAATTTTGAGGGTTTTGGGGGGTTTTTTGGGGGGAATTTGGGTGGGCAGGGCCGGGAGGGGGCGGGGCTAAAGGGGAAATGGGCGGGGCTAAAGGGGGAGTGGGCGGGGCTAAGGGGTGGCTTTGCAGGGGTCCTGAGGAGATTTAGGGGGTTTGGGGCTTTTATTTGGGAATTTTGGGTCTTTAAGGGGATTCTTGGGGGGTCTCTGGGGCGGGTTTTGTGGACTTCTGGGGGTTTTTGCGGTTTTTTTTGGGGGAATTTTAGTCGGCAGGGCCGGGAGGGGGCGGGGCTAAAGGGGAAATGGGCGGGGCTAAGGGGTGGCTTTGCAGGGGTCCTGAGGAGATTTAGGGGGTTTGGGGCTTTTATTTGGGAATTTTGGGTCTTTAAGGGGATTTTTGGGGGTCTCTGGAGGGTTTTTTTTTGGAATTTTGGGGGTTTTGGGGGGTTTTTTGGGGGGAATTTGGGTCGGCAGGGCCGGGAGGGGGCGGAGCTAAAGGGGAAATGGGCGGGGCTAAAGGGGGAGTGGGCGGGGCTAAGGGGTGGCTTTGCAGGAGTCCTGAGGAGATTTAGGGGGTTTGGGGCTTTTATTTGGGAATTTTGGGTCTTTAAGGGGATTCTTGGGGGGTCTCTGGGGCGGGTTTTTTTTGGAATTTTGGGGGTTTTTGGAGGTTTTTTTGGGGGAAATTGGGTCGGCAGGGCCGGGAGGGGGCGGGGCTAAAGGGGAAATGGGCAGGGCTAAGGGGTGGCTTTACAGGGGTCCTGAGGAGATTTAGGGGGTTTGGGGCTTTTATTTGGGAATTTTGGGTCTTTAAGAAGATTTTTGAGGGTCTCTGGGGGTTTTTTTTTCGGAATTTTGGGGTTTTTTGGGGGTTTTTGGGAGGGAATTTGGGTCGGCAGGGCCGGGAGGGGGCGGAGCTAAAGGGGAAATGGCCGGGGCTAAAGGGGGAGTGGGCGGGGCTAAGGGGTGGCTTTGCAGGGGTCCTGAGGAGATTTAGGGGGTTTGGTGTATTATTTGGGAATTTTGGGTCTTTAAGGAGAGTTTTGGGGGTCTCTGGGGGGTTTTTTTTTTGAATTTTGGGGGTTTTGGGGGGTTTTTTGGGGGGAATTTGGGTCGGCAGGGCCGGGAGGGGGCGGGGCTAAAGGGGAAATGGGCGGGGCTAAAGGGGAGTGGGCGGGGCTAAAGGGGAAATGGGCGTGTCTAAAGGGGGAGTGGGCAGAACTAAGGGGTGACTTTGCAGGGCTCCTGAGGAGATTTAGGGGGTTTGGGGCTTTTATTTGGGAATTTTGGGTCTTTAAGGGGATTTTTGGGGGTCTCTGGGGGGTTTTTTTTGGAGTTTTGGGGGTTTTGGGGGGTTTTTTGGGGGGAATTTGGGTCGGCAGGGCCGGGAGGGGGCGGAGCTAAAGGGGAAATGGGTGGGGCTAAAGAAAAAATGGGCGGGGCTATGGGGTGGCTTTGCAGGGGTCCTGAGGAGATTTAGGGGCTTTGGGGCTTTTATTTGGGAATTTTGGGTCTTTAAGGGGATTCTTGGGGGGTCTCTGCGGGGGGTTTTGTGGACTTTTTGGGGTTTTTTTGGGGGGAATTTTAGTCGGCAGGGCCGGGAGGGGGCGGGGCTAAAGGGAAAATGGGCGGGGCTAAAGGGGAGTGGGCGGGGCTAAAGGGGAAATGGGCGTGTCTAAAGGGGGAGTGGGCAGAACTAAGGGGTGACTTTGCAGGGGTCCTGAGGAGATTTAGGGGGTTTGGGGCTTTTATTTGGGAATTTTGGGTCTTTAAGGGGATTTTTGGGGGTCTCTGGATGGTTTTTTTTTGGAATTTTGGGGGTTTTTTGGTGGGGAGAGGATTTTGCGTCGGCAGGGCCGGGAGGGGGCGGGGCTAAAGGGGAAATGGGCGGGGCTAAGGGGGAGTGGGCGGGGCTAAGGGGTGGCTTTGCAGGGGTCCTGAGGAGATTTAGGGGGTTTGGGGCTTTTATTTGGGAATTTTGGGTCTTTAAGGGGATTTTTGGGGGTCTCTGGAGGGTTTTTTTTTGGAATTTTGGGGGTTTTGGGGGGTTTTTTGGGGGGAATTTGGGTGGGCAGGGCCGGGAGGGGGCGGGGCTAAAGGGGAAATGGGCGGGGCTAAAGGGGGAGTGGGCGGGGCTAAGGGGTGGCTTTGCAGGAGTCCTGAGGAGATTTAGGGGGTTTGGGGCTTTTATTTGGGAATTTTGGGTCTTTAAGAAGATTTTTGAGGGTCTCTGGGGGTTTTTTTTTCGGAATTTTGGGGTTTTTTGGGGGTTTTTGGGAGGGAATTTGGGTCGGCAGGGCCGGGAGGGGGCGGAGCTAAAGGGGAAATGGCCGGGGCTAAAGGGGGAGTGGGCGGGGCTAAGGGGTGGCTTTGCAGGGGTCCTGAGGAGATTTAGGGGGTTTGGTGTATTATTTGGGAATTTTGGGTCTTTAAGGAGAGTTTTGGGGGTCTCTGGGGGTTTTTTTTTTTGAATTTTGGGGGTTTTGGGGGGTTTTTTGGGGGGAATTTGGGTCGGCAGGGCCGGGAGGGGGCGGGGCTAAAGGGGAAATGGGCGGGGCTAAAGGGGAGTGGGCGGGGCTAAAGGGGAAATGGGCGTGTCTAAAGGGGGAGTGGGCAGAACTAAGGGGTGACTTTGCAGGGGTCCTGAGGAGATTTAGGGGGTTTGGGGCTTTTATTTGGGAATTTTGGGTCTTTAAGGGGATTTTTTGGGGTCTCTGGGGGGTTTTTTTTTGGAGTTTTGGGGGTTTTGGGGGGTTTTTTGGGGGGAATTTGGGTCGGCAGGGCCGGGAGGGGGCGGAGCTAAAGGGGAAATGGGTGGGGCTAAAGGAAAAATGGGCGGGGCTATGGGGTGGCTTTGCAGGGGTCCTGAGGAGATTTAGGGGCTTTGGGGCTTTTATTTGGGAATTTTGGGTCTTTAAGGGGATTCTTGGGGGGTCTCTGCGGGGGGTTTTGTGGACTTTTTGGGGTTTTTTTGGGGGGAATTTTAGTCGGCAGGGCCGGGAGGGGGCGGGGCTAAAGGGGAAATGGGCGGGGCTAAAGGGGAGTGGGCGGGGCTAAAGGGGAAATGGGCGTGTCTAAAGGGGGAGTGGGCAGAACTAAGGGGAGACTTTGCAGGGGTCCTGAGGAGATTTAGGGGGTTTGGGGCTTTTATTTGGGAATTTTGGGTCTTTAAGGGGATTTTTGGGGGTCTCTGGGGGGTTTTTTTTGGAATTTTGGGGGTTTTGGGGGGTTTTTTGGGGGGAATTTGGGTCGGCAGGGCCGGGAGGGGGCGGAGCTAAAGGGGAAATGGGTGGGGCTAAGGGGGAGTGGGCGGGGCTAAGGGGTGGCTTTGCAGGGGTCCTGAGGAGATTTAGGGGGTTTGGGGCTTTTATTTGGGAATTTTGGGTCTTTAAGGGGATTTTTGGGGGTCCCTTGGGGTTTTTTTTTTTGAATTTTGGCGGTTTTGGGGGGTTTTTTGGGGGGCAATTTGGGTGGGCCGGGCCGGGAGGGGGCGGAGCTAAAGGGGAAATGGCCGGGGCTAAAGGGGGAGTGGGCGGGGCTAAGGGGTGGCTTTGCAGGGGTCCTGAGCAGATTTAGGGGGTTTGGGGCTTTTATTTGGGAATTTTGGGTCTTTAAGGGGATTTTTGGGGGTCTCTGGATGTTTTTTTTTTGGAATTTTGGGGGTTTTTTGGGGGGGAGAGGATTTTGCGTCTGCCGGGCCGGGAGGGGGCGGGGCTAAAGGGGAAATGGGCGGGGCTAAAGGGGGAGTGGGCGGGGCTAAGGGGAAATGGGCGTGTCTAAAGGGGGAGTGGGCGGAACTAAGGGGTGACTTTGCAGGGGTCCTGAGGAGATTTAGGGGGTTTGGTGTATTATTTGGGAATTTTGGGTCTTTAAGGGGATTTTTGGGCGTCTCTGGGGGGGTTTTTTTGGACTTCTGGGGGTTTTTGGGGTTTTTTAGGGGGAATTTCGGTTGGCAGGGCCGGGAGGGGGCGGGGCTAAAGGGGAAATGGGCGGGGCTAAGGGGTGGCTTTGCAAGAGTCCTGAGGAGATTTAGGGGGTTTGGGGCTTTTATTTGGGAATTTTGGGTCTTTAAGGGGATTTTTGGGCGTCTCTGGGGGGGGGTTTTTTGGAATTTTGGGGGTTTTGGGGGGTTTTTTGGGGGGAATTTGGGTCGGCAGGGCCGGGAGGGGGCGGGGCTAAAGGGGAAATGGGCGGGGCTAAGGGGGAGTGGGCAGGGCTAAGGGGTGGCTTTGCAGGGGTCCTGAGGAGATTTAGGGGGTTTGGGGCTTTTATTTGGGATTTTTGGGTCTTTAAGAAGATTTTTGAGGGTCTCTGGGGTTATTTTTTTCGGAATTTTGGGGTTTTTTGGGGGTTTTTGGGAGGGAATTTGGGTTGGCAGGGCCGGGAGGGGGCGGAGCTAAAGGGGAAATGGGCGGGGTTAAAGGGGGAGTGGGCGGGGCTAGGGGGTGGCTTTGCAGGGGTCCTGAGGAGATTTAGGGGGTTTGGGGCTTTTATTTGGGATTTTTGGGTCTTTAAGAAGATTTTTGAGGGTCTCTGGGGGTTTTTTTTTCGGAATTTTGGGGTTTTTTGGGGGTTTTTGGGAGGGAATTTGGGTCGGCAGGGCCGGGAGGGGGCGGAGCTAAAGGGGAAATGGGCGGGGTTAAAGGGGGAGTGGGCGGGGCTAGGGGGTGGCTTTGCAGGGGTCCTGAGGAGATTTAGGGGGTTTGGGGCTTTTATTTGGGAATTTTGGGTCTTTAAGGGGAGTTTTGGGGGTCTCTGGGGGGTTTTTTTTTGGAATTTTGAGGGTTTTGGGGGGTTTTTTGGGGGGAATTTGGGTTGGCAGGGCCGGGAGGGGGCGGGGCTAAAGGGGAAATGGGCGGGGCTAAAGGAGGAGTGGGCGGGGCTATGGGGTGGCTTTGCAGGGGTCCTGAGGAGATTTAGGGGCTTTGGGGCTTTTATTTGGGAATTTTGGGTCCTTAAGGGGATTTTTGGGGGTCTCTGGGGGGGTTTTTTTTTGGAATTTTAGGGGGTTTAAGGGGGTTTTTGGGGGAGAATTAGGGTGGGCAGGGCCGGGAGGGGGCGGGGCTAAAGGGGAAATGGGGGGGGCTAAAGGGGGAGTGGGCGGGGCTAAAGGGGAAATGGGCGTGTCTAAAGGGGGAGTGGGCGGAACTAAGGGGTGACTTTGCAGTGGTCCTGAGGAGATTTAGGGGGTTTGGTGTATTATTTGGGAATTTTGGGTCTTTAAGGGGATTTTTGGGCGTCTCTGGGGGGGGTTTTTTTGGACTTCTGGGGGTTTTTGGGGTTTTTTGGGGGGAATTTCGGTTGGCAGGGCCGGGAGGGGGCGGGGCTAAAGGGGAAATAGGCGGGGCTAAGGGGTGGCTTTGCAGGGGTCCTGAGGAGATTTAGGGAGTTTGGGGCTTTTATTTGGGAATTTTGGGTCTTTAAGGGGATTTTTGGGGGTCTCTGGGGGGGGGGTTTTTTGGAATTTTAGGGGGTTTAAGGGGGTTTTTGGGGGAGAATTAGGGTCGGGAGGGCCGGGAGGGGGCGGGGCTAAAGGGGAAATGGGCAGGGCTAAAGGGGAGTGGGCGGGGCTAAAGGGGAAATGGGCGTGTCTAAAGGGGGAGTGGGCAGAACTAAGGGGTGACTTTGCAGGGGTCCTGAGGAGATTTAGGGGGTTTGGGGCTTTTATTTGGGAATTTTGGGTCTTTAAGGGGATTTTTGGGGGTCTCTGGATGGTTTTTTTTTGGAATTTTGGGGGTTTTTTGGGGGGGAGAGGATTTTGCGTCGGCAGGGCCGGGAGGGGGCGGGGCTAAAGGGGAAATGGGCGGGGCTAAGGGGGAGTGGGCGGGGCTAAGGGGTGGCTTTGCAGGGGTCCTGAGGAGATTTAGGGGGTTTGGGGCTTTTATTTGGGATTTTTGGGTCTTTAAGAAGATTTTTGAGGGTCTCTGGGGGGTTTTTTTTCGGAATTTTGGGGTTTTTTGGGGGTTTTTGGGAGGGAATTTGGGTTGGCAGGGCCGGGAGGGGGCGGAGCTAAAGGGGAAATGGGCGGGGTTAAAGGGGGAGTGGGCAGGGCTAGGGGGTGGCTTTGCAGGAGTCCTGAGGAGATTTAGGGGGTTTGGGGCTTTTATTTGGGATTTTTGGGTCTTTAAGAAGATTTTTGAGGGTCTCTGGGGGTTTTTTTTTCGGAATTTTGGGGTTTTTTGGGGGTTTTTGGGAGGGAATTTGGGTCGGCAGGGCCGGGAGGGGGCGGAGCTAAAGGGGAAATGGGCGGGGTTAAAGGGGGAGTGGGCGGGGCTAAGGGGTGGCTTTGCAGGGGTCCTGAGGAGATTTAGGGGGTTTGGGGCTTTTATTTGGGAATTTTGGGTCTTTAAGGGGAGTTTTGGGGGTCTCTGGGGGTTTTTTTTTTGGAATTTTGAGGGTTTTGGGGGGTTTTTTGGGGGGAATTTGGGTTGGCAGGGCCGGGAGGGGGCGGGGCTAAAGGGGAAATGGGCGGGGCTAAAGGAGGAGTGGGCGGGGCTATGGGGTGGCTTTGCAGGGGTCCTGAGGAGATTTAGGGGGTTTGGGGCTTTTATTTGGGAATTTTGGGTCCTTAAGGGGATTTTTGGGGGTCTCTGGGGGGGTTTTTTTTTGGAATTTTAGGGGGTTTAAGGGGGTTTTTGGGGGAGAATTAGGGTGGGCAGGGCCGGGAGGGGGCGGGGCTAAAGGGGAAATGGGCGGGGCTAAAGGGGGAGTGGGCGGGGCTAAAGGGGAAATGGGCGTGTCTAAAGGGGGAGTGGGCGGAACTAAGGGGTGACTTTGCAGGGGTCCTGAGGAGATTTAGGGGGTTTGGGGCTTTTATTTGGGAATTTTGGGTCTTTAAGGGGATTTTTGGGGGTCTCTGGATGGTTTTTTTTTGGAATTTTGGGGGTTTTTTGGTGGGGAGAGGATTTTGCGTCGGCAGGGCCGGGAGGGGGCGGGGCTAAAGGGGAAATGGGCGGGGCTAAGGGGGAGTGGGCGGGGCTAAGGGGTGGCTTTGCAGGGGTCCTGAGGAGATTTAGGGGGTTTGGGGCTTTTATTTGGGATTTTTGGGTCTTTAAGAAGATTTTTGAGGGTCTCTGGGGGTTTTTTTTTCGGAATTTTGGGGTTTTTTGGGGGTTTTTGGGAGGGAATTTGGGTTGGCAGGGCCGGGAGGGGGCGGAGCTAAAGGGGAAATGGGCGGGGTTAAAGGGGGAGTGGGCGGGGCTAAGGGGTGGCTTTGCAGGGGTCCTGAGGAGATTTAGGGGGTTTGGGGCTTTTATTTGGGAATTTTGGGTCTTTAAGGGGAGTTTTGGGGGTCTCTGGGGGTCTTTTTTTTGGAATTTTGAGGGTTTTGGGGGGTTTTTTGGGGGGAATTTGGGTGGGCAGGGCCGGGAGGGGGCGGGGCTAAAGGGGAAATGGGCGGGGCTAAAGGGGGAGTGGGCGGGGCTAAGGGGTGGCTTTGCAGGGGTCCTGAGGAGATTTAGGGGGTTTGGGGCTTTTATTTGGGAATTTTGGGTCTTTAAGGGGATTCTTGGGGGGTCTCTGGGGCGGGTTTTGTGGACTTCTGGGGGTTTTTGCGGTTTTTTTTGGGGGAATTTTAGTCGGCAGGGCCGGGAGGGGGCGGGGCTAAAGGGGAAATGGGCGGGGCTAAGGGGTGGCTTTGCAGGGGTCCTGAGGAGATTTAGGGGGTTTGGGGCTTTTATTTGGGAATTTTGGGTCTTTAAGGGGATTTTTGGGGGTCTCTGGAGGGTTTTTTTTTGGAATTTTGGGGGTTTTGGGGGGTTTTTTGGGGGGAATTTGGGTCGGCAGGGCCGGGAGGGGGCGGAGCTAAAGGGGAAATGGGCGGGGCTAAAGGGGGAGTGGGCGGGGCTAAGGGGTGGCTTTGCAGGAGTCCTGAGGAGATTTAGGGGGTTTGGGGCTTTTATTTGGGAATTTTGGGTCTTTAAGGGGATTTTTGGGCGTCTCTGAGGGGGTTTTTTTTGGAATTTTGGGGGTTTTTGGAGGTTTTTTTGGGGGAAATTGGGTCGGCAGGGCCGGGAGGGGGCGGGGCTAAAGGGGAAATGGGCAGGGCTAAGGGGTGGCTTTACAGGGGTCCTGAGGAGATTTAGGGGGTTTGGGGCTTTTATTTGGGAATTTTGGGTCTTTAAGAAGATTTTTGAGGGTCTCTGGGGGTTTTTTTTTCGGAATTTTGGGGTTTTTTGGGGGTTTTTGGGAGGGAATTTGGGTCGGCAGGGCCGGGAGGGGGCGGAGCTAAAGGGGAAATGGCCGGGGCTAAAGGGGGAGTGGGCGGGGCTAAGGGGTGGCTTTGCAGGGGTCCTGAGGAGATTTAGGGGGTTTGGTGTATTATTTGGGAATTTTGGGTCTTTAAGGAGAGTTTTGGGGGTCTCTGGGGGGTTTTTTTTTTGAATTTTGGGGGTTTTGGGGGGTTTTTTGGGGGGAATTTGGGTCGGCAGGGCCGGGAGGGGGCGGGGCTAAAGGGGAAATGGGCGGGGCTAAAGGGGAGTGGGCGGGGCTAAAGGGGAAATGGGCGTGTCTAAAGGGGGAGTGGGCAGAACTAAGGGGTGACTTTGCAGGGCTCCTGAGGAGATTTAGGGGGTTTGGGGCTTTTATTTGGGAATTTTGGGTCTTTAAGGGGATTTTTGGGGGTCTCTGGGGGGTTTTTTTTGGAGTTTTGGGGGTTTTGGGGGGTTTTTTGGGGGGAATTTGGGTCGGCAGGGCCGGGAGGGGGCGGAGCTAAAGGGGAAATGGGTGGGGCTAAAGAAAAAATGGGCGGGGCTATGGGGTGGCTTTGCAGGGGTCCTGAGGAGATTTAGGGGCTTTGGGGCTTTTATTTGGGAATTTTGGGTCTTTAAGGGGATTCTTGGGGGGTCTCTGCGGGGGGTTTTGTGGACTTTTTGGGGTTTTTTTGGGGGGAATTTTAGTCGGCAGGGCCGGGAGGGGGCGGGGCTAAAGGGAAAATGGGCGGGGCTAAAGGGGAGTGGGCGGGGCTAAAGGGGAAATGGGCGTGTCTAAAGGGGGAGTGGGCAGAACTAAGGGGTGACTTTGCAGGGGTCCTGAGGAGATTTAGGGGGTTTGGGGCTTTTATTTGGGAATTTTGGGTCTTTAAGGGGATTTTTGGGGGTCTCTGGATGGTTTTTTTTTTGGAATTTTGGGGGTTTTTTGGTGGGGAGAGGATTTTGCGTCGGCAGGGCCGGGAGGGGGCGGGGCTAAAGGGGAAATGGGCGGGGCTAAGGGGGAGTGGGCGGGGCTAAGGGGTGGCTTTGCAGGGGTCCTGAGGAGATTTAGGGGGTTTGGGGCTTTTATTTGGGAATTTTGGGTCTTTAAGGGGATTTTTGGGGGTCTCTGGAGGGTTTTTTTTTTGGAATTTTGGGGGTTTTGGGGGGTTTTTTGGGGGGAATTTGGGTCGGCAGGGCCGGGAGGGGGCGGAGCTAAAGGGGAAATGGGCGGGGCTAAAGGGGGAGTGGGCGGGGCTAAGGGGTGGCTTTGCAGGAGTCCTGAGGAGATTTAGGGGGTTTGGGGCTTTTATTTGGGAATTTTGGGTCTTTAAGAAGATTTTTGAGGGTCTCTGGGGGTTTTTTTTTCGGAATTTTGGGGTTTTTTGGGGGTTTTTGGGAGGGAATTTGGGTCGGCAGGGCCGGGAGGGGGCGGAGCTAAAGGGGAAATGGCCGGGGCTAAAGGGGGAGTGGGCGGGGCTAAGGGGTGGCTTTGCAGGGGTCCTGAGGAGATTTAGGGGGTTTGGTGTATTATTTGGGAATTTTGGGTCTTTAAGGAGAGTTTTGGGGGTCTCTGGGGGTTTTTTTTTTTGAATTTTGGGGGTTTTGGGGGGTTTTTTGGGGGGAATTTGGGTCGGCAGGGCCGGGAGGGGGCGGGGCTAAAGGGGAAATGGGCGGGGCTAAAGGGGAGTGGGCGGGGCTAAAGGGGAAATGGGCGTGTCTAAAGGGGGAGTGGGCAGAACTAAGGGGTGACTTTGCAGGGGTCCTGAGGAGATTTAGGGGGTTTGGGGCTTTTATTTGGGAATTTTGGGTCTTTAAGGGGATTTTTTGGGGTCTCTGGGGGGTTTTTTTTTGGAGTTTTGGGGGTTTTGGGGGGTTTTTTGGGGGGAATTTGGGTCGGCAGGGCCGGGAGGGGGCGGAGCTAAAGGGGAAATGGGTGGGGCTAAAGGAAAAATGGGCGGGGCTATGGGGTGGCTTTGCAGGGGTCCTGAGGAGATTTAGGGGCTTTGGGGCTTTTATTTGGGAATTTTGGGTCTTTAAGGGGATTCTTGGGGGGTCTCTGCGGGGGGTTTTGTGGACTTTTTGGGGTTTTTTTGGGGGGAATTTTAGTCGGCAGGGCCGGGAGGGGGCGGGGCTAAAGGGGAAATGGGCGGGGCTAAAGGGGAGTGGGCGGGGCTAAAGGGGAAATGGGCGTGTCTAAAGGGGGAGTGGGCAGAACTAAGGGGAGACTTTGCAGGGGTCCTGAGGAGATTTAGGGGGTTTGGGGCTTTTATTTGGGAATTTTGGGTCTTTAAGGGGATTTTTGGGGGTCTCTGGGGGGTTTTTTTTGGAATTTTGGGGGTTTTGGGGGGTTTTTTGGGGGGAATTTGGGTCGGCAGGGCCGGGAGGGGGCGGAGCTAAAGGGGAAATGGGTGGGGCTAAGGGGGAGTGGGCGGGGCTAAGGGGTGGCTTTGCAGGGGTCCTGAGGAGATTTAGGGGGTTTGGGGCTTTTATTTGGGAATTTTGGGTCTTTAAGGGGATTTTTGGGGGTCCCTTGGGGTTTTTTTTTTTGAATTTTGGCGGTTTTGGGGGGTTTTTTGGGGGGCAATTTGGGTGGGCCGGGCCGGGAGGGGGCGGAGCTAAAGGGGAAATGGCCGGGGCTAAAGGGGGAGTGGGCGGGGCTAAGGGGTGGCTTTGCAGGGGTCCTGAGCAGATTTAGGGGGTTTGGGGCTTTTATTTGGGAATTTTGGGTCTTTAAGGGGATTTTTGGGGGTCTCTGGATGTTTTTTTTTTGGAATTTTGGGGGTTTTTTGGGGGGGAGAGGATTTTGCGTCTGCCGGGCCGGGAGGGGGCGGGGCTAAAGGGGAAATGGGCGGGGCTAAAGGGGGAGTGGGCGGGGCTAAGGGGAAATGGGCGTGTCTAAAGGGGGAGTGGGCGGAACTAAGGGGTGACTTTGCAGGGGTCCTGAGGAGATTTAGGGGGTTTGGTGTATTATTTGGGAATTTTGGGTCTTTAAGGGGATTTTTGGGCGTCTCTGGGGGGGTTTTTTTGGACTTCTGGGGGTTTTTGGGGTTTTTTAGGGGGAATTTCGGTTGGCAGGGCCGGGAGGGGGCGGGGCTAAAGGGGAAATGGGCGGGGCTAAGGGGTGGCTTTGCAAGAGTCCTGAGGAGATTTAGGGGGTTTGGGGCTTTTATTTGGGAATTTTGGGTCTTTAAGGGGATTTTTGGGCGTCTCTGGGGGGGGGTTTTTTGGACTTCTGGGGGTTTTTGGGGGTTTTTTTGGGGGGAATTTTAGTCGGCAGGACCGGGAGGGGGCGGAGCTAAAGGGGAAATGGGAGGGGCTAAAGGGGAAATGGGCGGGGCTAAAGGGGGAGTGGGCGGGGCTAAGGGGTGGCTTTGCAGGAGTCCTGAGGAGATTTAGGGGGTTTGGGGCTTTTATTTGGGAATTTTGGGTCCTTAAGGGGATTTTTGGGGGTCTCTGGGGGGGTTTTTTTTTTGGAATTTTAGGGGGTTTAAGGGGGTTTTTGGGGGAGAATTAGGGTCGGCAGGGCCGGGAGGGGGCGGGGCTAAAGGGGAAATGGGTGGGGCTAAAGGGGGAGTGGGCGGGGCTAAAGGGGAAATGGGCGTGTCTAAAGGGGGAGTGGGCAGAACTAAGGGGTGACTTTGCAGGGGTCCTGAGGAGATTTAGGGGGTTTGGGGCTTTTATTTGGGAATTTTGGGTCTTTAAGGGGATTTTTGGGCGTCCCTGGGGGGGGTTTTTTTGGACTTCCTGGGGTTTTTGGGGGTTTTTTGGGGGGAATTTGGGTCGGCAGGACCGGGAGGGGGCGGAGCTAAAGGGGAAATGGGTGGGGCTAAAGGGGAAATGGGCGGGGCTATGGGGTGGCTTTGCAGGGGTCCTGAGGAGATTTAGGGGCTTTGGGGCTTTTATTTGGGAATTTTGGGTCTTTAAGGGGATTCTTGGGGGGTCTCTGCGGGGGGTTTTGTGGACTTTTTGGGGTTTTTTTGGGGGGAATTTTAGTCGGCAGGGCCGGGAGGGGGCGGGGCTAAAGGGGAAATGGGCGGGGCTAAAGGGGAGTGGGCGGGGCTAAAGGGGAAATGGGCGTGTCTAAAGGGGGAGTGGGCAGAACTAAGGGGAGACTTTGCAGGGGTCCTGAGGAGATTTAGGGGGTTTGGGGCTTTTATTTGGGAATTTTGGGTCTTTAAGGGGATTTTTGGGGGTCTCTGGGGGGTTTTTTTTTGGAATTTTGGGGGTTTTGGGGGGTTTTTTGGGGGGAATTTGGGTCGGCAGGGCCGGGAGGGGGCGGGGCTAAAGGGGAAATGGGCGGGGCTAAGGGGGAGTGGGCAGGGCTAAGGGGTGGCTTTGCAGGGGTCCTGAGGAGATTTAGGGGGTTTGGGGCTTTTATTTGGGATTTTTGGGTCTTTAAGAAGATTTTTGAGGGTCTCTGGGGTTATTTTTTTCGGAATTTTGGGGTTTTTTGGGGGTTTTTGGGAGGGAATTTGGGTTGGCAGGGCCGGGAGGGGGCGGAGCTAAAGGGGAAATGGGCGGGGTTAAAGGGGGAGTGGGCGGGGCTAGGGGGTGGCTTTGCAGGGGTCCTGAGGAGATTTAGGGGGTTTGGGGCTTTTATTTGGGATTTTTGGGTCTTTAAGAAGATTTTTGAGGGTCTCTGGGGGTTTTTTTTTCGGAATTTTGGGGTTTTTTGGGGGTTTTTGGGAGGGAATTTGGGTCGGCAGGGCCGGGAGGGGGCGGAGCTAAAGGGGAAATGGGCGGGGTTAAAGGGGGAGTGGGCGGGGCTAGGGGGTGGCTTTGCAGGGGTCCTGAGGAGATTTAGGGGGTTTGGGGCTTTTATTTGGGAATTTTGGGTCTTTAAGGGGAGTTTTGGGGGTCTCTGGGGGTTTTTTTTTTGGAATTTTGAGGGTTTTGGGGGGTTTTTTGGGGGGAATTTGGGTTGGCAGGGCCGGGAGGGGGCGGGGCTAAAGGGGAAATGGGCGGGGCTAAAGGAGGAGTGGGCGGGGCTATGGGGTGGCTTTGCAGGGGTCCTGAGGAGATTTAGGGGCTTTGGGGCTTTTATTTGGGAATTTTGGGTCCTTAAGGGGATTTTTGGGGGTCTCTGGGGGGGTTTTTTTTTGGAATTTTAGGGGGTTTAAGGGGGTTTTTGGGGGAGAATTAGGGTCGGCAGGGCCGGGAGGGGGCGGGGCTAAAGGGGAAATGGGGGGGGCTAAAGGGGGAGTGGGCGGGGCTAAAGGGGAAATGGGCGTGTCTAAAGGGGGAGTGGGCGGAACTAAGGGGTGACTTTGCAGTGGTCCTGAGGAGATTTAGGGGGTTTGGTGTATTATTTGGGAATTTTGGGTCTTTAAGGGGATTTTTGGGCGTCTCTGGGGGGGGTTTTTTTGGACTTCTGGGGGTTTTTGGGGTTTTTTGGGGGGAATTTCGGTTGGCAGGGCCGGGAGGGGGCGGGGCTAAAGGGGAAATAGGCGGGGCTAAGGGGTGGCTTTGCAGGGGTCCTGAGGAGATTTAGGGAGTTTGGGGCTTTTATTTGGGAATTTTGGGTCTTTAAGGGGATTTTTGGGGGTCTCTGGGGGGGGGGTTTTTTGGAATTTTAGGGGGTTTAAGGGGGTTTTTGGGGGAGAATTAGGGTCGGCAGGGCCGGGAGGGGGCGGGGCTAAAGGGGAAATGGGCAGGGCTAAAGGGGAGTGGGCGGGGCTAAAGGGGAAATGGGCGTGTCTAAAGGGGGAGTGGGCAGAACTAAGGGGTGACTTTGCAGGGGTCCTGAGGAGATTTAGGGGGTTTGGGGCTTTTATTTGGGAATTTTGGGTCTTTAAGGGGATTTTTGGGGGTCTCTGGATGGTTTTTTTTTGGAATTTTGGGGGTTTTTTGGGGGGGAGAGGATTTTGCGTCGGCAGGGCCGGGAGGGGGCGGGGCTAAAGGGGAAATGGGCGGGGCTAAGGGGGAGTGGGCGGGGCTAAGGGGTGGCTTTGCAGGGGTCCTGAGGAGATTTAGGGGGTTTGGGGCTTTTATTTGGGATTTTTGGGTCTTTAAGAAGATTTTTGAGGGTCTCTGGGGGGTTTTTTTTCGGAATTTTGGGGTTTTTTGGGGGTTTTTAGGAGGGAATTTGGGTTGGCAGGGCCGGGAGGGGGCGGAGCTAAAGGGGAAATGGGCGGGGTTAAAGGGGGAGTGGGCAGGGCTAGGGGGTGGCTTTGCAGGAGTCCTGAGGAGATTTAGGGGGTTTGGGGCTTTTATTTGGGATTTTTGGGTCTTTAAGAAGATTTTTGAGGGTCTCTGGGGGGTTTTTTTTCGGAATTTTGGGGTTTTTTGGGGGTTTTTGGGAGGGAATTTGGGTCGGCAGGGCCGGGAGGGGGCGGAGCTAAAGGGGAAATGGGCGGGGTTAAAGGGGGAGTGGGCGGGGCTAAGGGGTGGCTTTGCAGGGGTCCTGAGGAGATTTAGGGGGTTTGGGGCTTTTATTTGGGAATTTTGGGTCTTTAAGGGGAGTTTTGGGGGTCTCTGGGGGTTTTTTTTTTGGAATTTTGAGGGTTTTGGGGGGTTTTTTGGGGGGAATTTGGGTTGGCAGGGCCGGGAGGGGGCGGGGCTAAAGGGGAAATGGGCGGGGCTAAAGGAGGAGTGGGCGGGGCTATGGGGTGGCTTTGCAGGGGTCCTGAGGAGATTTAGGGGGTTTGGGGCTTTTATTTGGGAATTTTGGGTCCTTAAGGGGATTTTTGGGGGTCTCTGGGGGGGTTTTTTTTTGGAATTTTAGGGGGTTTAAGGGGGTTTTTGGGGGAGAATTAGGGTGGGCAGGGCCGGGAGGGGGCGGGGCTAAAGGGGAAATGGGCGGGGCTAAAGGGGGAGTGGGCGGGGCTAAAGGGGAAATGGGCGTGTCTAAAGGGGGAGTGGGCGGAACTAAGGGGTGACTTTGCAGGGGTCCTGAGGAGATTTAGGGGGTTTGGGGCTTTTATTTGGGAATTTTGGGTCTTTAAGGGGATTTTTGGGGGTCTCTGGATGGTTTTTTTTTTGGAATTTTGGGGGTTTTTTGGTGGGGAGAGGATTTTGCGTCGGCAGGGCCGGGAGGGGGCGGGGCTAAAGGGGAAATGGGCGGGGCTAAGGGGGAGTGGGCGGGGCTAAGGGGTGGCTTTGCAGGGGTCCTGAGGAGATTTAGGGGGTTTGGGGCTTTTATTTGGGATTTTTGGGTCTTTAAGAAGATTTTTGAGGGTCTCTGGGGGTTTTTTTTTCGGAATTTTGGGGTTTTTTGGGGGTTTTTGGGAGGGAATTTGGGTTGGCAGGGCCGGGAGGGGGCGGAGCTAAAGGGGAAATGGGCGGGGTTAAAGGGGGAGTGGGCGGGGCTAAGGGGTGGCTTTGCAGGGGTCCTGAGGAGATTTAGGGGGTTTGGGGCTTTTATTTGGGAATTTTGGGTCTTTAAGGGGAGTTTTGGGGGTCTCTGGGGGTCTTTTTTTTGGAATTTTGAGGGTTTTGGGGGGTTTTTTGGGGGGAATTTGGGTGGGCAGGGCCGGGAGGGGGTGGGGCTAAAGGGGAAATGGGCGGGGCTAAAGGGGGAGTGGGCGGGGCTAAGGGGTGGCTTTGCAGGGGTCCTGAGGAGATTTAGGGGGTTTGGGGCTTTTATTTGGGAATTTTGGGTCTTTAAGGGGATTCTTGGGGGGTCTCTGGGGCGGGTTTTGTGGACTTCTGGGGGTTTTTGCGGTTTTTTTGGGGGAATTTTAGTCGGCAGGGCCGGGAGGGGGCGGGGCTAAAGGGGAAATGGGCGGGGCTAAGGGGTGGCTTTGCAGGGGTCCTGAGGAGATTTAGGGGGTTTGGGGCTTTTATTTGGGAATTTTGGGTCTTTAAGGGGATTTTTGGGGGTCTCTGGAGGGTTTTTTTTTGGAATTTTGGGGGTTTTGGGGGGTTTTTTGGGGGGAATTTGGGTCGGCAGGGCCGGGAGGGGGCGGAGCTAAAGGGGAAATGGGCGGGGCTAAAGGGGGAGTGGGCGGGGCTAAGGGGTGGCTTTGCAGGAGTCCTGAGGAGATTTAGGGGGTTTGGGGCTTTTATTTGGGAATTTTGGGTCTTTAAGGGGATTTTTGGGCGTCTCTGAGGGGGTTTTTTTTTGGAATTTTGGGGGTTTTTGGAGGTTTTTTTGGGGGAAATTGGGTCGGCAGGGCCGGGAGGGGGCGGGGCTAAAGGGGAAATGGGCAGGGCTAAGGGGTGGCTTTACAGGGGTCCTGAGGAGATTTAGGGGGTTTGGGGCTTTTATTTGGGAATTTTGGGTCTTTAAGAAGATTTTTGAGGGTCTCTGGGGGTTTTTTTTTCGGAATTTTGGGGTTTTTTGGGGGTTTTTGGGAGGGAATTTGGGTCGGCAGGGCCGGGAGGGGGCGGAGCTAAAGGGGAAATGGCCGGGGCTAAAGGGGGAGTGGGCGGGGCTAAGGGGTGGCTTTGCAGGGGTCCTGAGGAGATTTAGGGGGTTTGGTGTATTATTTGGGAATTTTGGGTCTTTAAGGAGAGTTTTGGGGGTCTCTGGGGGGTTTTTTTTTTGAATTTTGGGGGTTTTGGGGGGTTTTTTGGGGGGAATTTGGGTCGGCAGGGCCGGGAGGGGGCGGGGCTAAAGGGGAAATGGGCGGGGCTAAAGGGGAGTGGGCGGGGCTAAAGGGGAAATGGGCGTGTCTAAAGGGGGAGTGGGCAGAACTAAGGGGTGACTTTGCAGGGCTCCTGAGGAGATTTAGGGGGTTTGGGGCTTTTATTTGGGAATTTTGGGTCTTTAAGGGGATTTTTGGGGGTCTCTGGGGGGTTTTTTTTGGAGTTTTGGGGGTTTTGGGGGGTTTTTTGGGGGGAATTTGGGTCGGCAGGGCCGGGAGGGGGCGGAGCTAAAGGGGAAATGGGTGGGGCTAAAGAAAAAATGGGCGGGGCTATGGGGTGGCTTTGCAGGGGTCCTGAGGAGATTTAGGGGCTTTGGGGCTTTTATTTGGGAATTTTGGGTCTTTAAGGGGATTCTTGGGGGGTCTCTGCGGGGGGTTTTGTGGACTTTTTGGGGTTTTTTTGGGGGGAATTTTAGTCGGCAGGGCCGGGAGGGGGCGGGGCTAAAGGGAAAATGGGCGGGGCTAAAGGGGAGTGGGCGGGGCTAAAGGGGAAATGGGCGTGTCTAAAGGGGGAGTGGGCAGAACTAAGGGGTGACTTTGCAGGGGTCCTGAGGAGATTTAGGGGGTTTGGGGCTTTTATTTGGGAATTTTGGGTCTTTAAGGGGATTTTTGGGGGTCTCTGGATGGTTTTTTTTTGGAATTTTGGGGGTTTTTTGGTGGGGAGAGGATTTTGCGTCGGCAG
The DNA here is from genome assembly GCF_041296385.1 of Aphelocoma coerulescens. Classification (NCBI taxonomy): domain Eukaryota; kingdom Metazoa; phylum Chordata; class Aves; order Passeriformes; family Corvidae; genus Aphelocoma; species Aphelocoma coerulescens. The sequence continues at coordinate 829,939 of NW_027183804.1, read as the reverse complement.
GGCCGGGAGGGGGCGGGGCTAAAGGGGAAATGGGCGGGGCTAAGGGGGAGTGGGCGGGGCTAAGGGGTGGCTTTGCAGGGGTCCTGAGGAGATTTAGGGGGTTTGGGGCTTTTATTTGGGAATTTTGGGTCTTTAAGGGGATTTTTGGGGGTCTCTGGAGGGTTTTTTTTTGGAATTTTGGGGGTTTTGGGGGGTTTTTTGGGGGGAATTTGGGTCGGCAGGGCCGGGAGGGGGCGGAGCTAAAGGGGAAATGGGCGGGGCTAAAGGGGGAGTGGGCGGGGCTAAGGGGTGGCTTTGCAGGAGTCCTGAGGAGATTTAGGGGGTTTGGGGCTTTTATTTGGGAATTTTGGGTCTTTAAGAAGATTTTTGAGGGTCTCTGGGGGTTTTTTTTTCGGAATTTTGGGGTTTTTTGGGGGTTTTTGGGAGGGAATTTGGGTCGGCAGGGCCGGGAGGGGGCGGAGCTAAAGGGGAAATGGCCGGGGCTAAAGGGGGAGTGGGCGGGGCTAAGGGGTGGCTTTGCAGGGGTCCTGAGGAGATTTAGGGGGTTTGGTGTATTATTTGGGAATTTTGGGTCTTTAAGGAGAGTTTTGGGGGTCTCTGGGGGTTTTTTTTTTTGAATTTTGGGGGTTTTGGGGGGTTTTTTGGGGGGAATTTGGGTCGGCAGGGCCGGGAGGGGGCGGGGCTAAAAGGGAAATGGGCGGGGCTAAAGGGGAGTGGGCGGGGCTAAAGGGGAAATGGGCGTGTCTAAAGGGGGAGTGGGCAGAACTAAGGGGTGACTTTGCAGGGGTCCTGAGGAGATTTAGGGGGTTTGGGGCTTTTATTTGGGAATTTTGGGTCTTTAAGGGGATTTTTTGGGGTCTCTGGGGGGTTTTTTTTTGGAGTTTTGGGGGTTTTGGGGGGTTTTTTGGGGGGAATTTGGGTCGGCAGGGCCGGGAGGGGGCGGAGCTAAAGGGGAAATGGGTGGGGCTAAAGGAAAAATGGGCGGGGCTATGGGGTGGCTTTGCAGGGGTCCTGAGGAGATTTAGGGGCTTTGGGGCTTTTATTTGGGAATTTTGGGTCTTTAAGGGGATTCTTGGGGGGTCTCTGCGGGGGGTTTTGTGGACTTTTTGGGGTTTTTTTGGGGGGAATTTTAGTCGGCAGGGCCGGGAGGGGGCGGGGCTAAAGGGGAAATGGGCGGGGCTAAAGGGGAGTGGGCGGGGCTAAAGGGGAAATGGGCGTGTCTAAAGGGGGAGTGGGCAGAACTAAGGGGAGACTTTGCAGGGGTCCTGAGGAGATTTAGGGGGTTTGGGGCTTTTATTTGGGAATTTTGGGTCTTTAAGGGGATTTTTGGGGGTCTCTGGGGGGTTTTTTTTGGAATTTTGGGGGTTTTGGGGGGTTTTTTGGGGGGAATTTGGGTCGGCAGGGCCGGGAGGGGGCGGAGCTAAAGGGGAAATGGGTGGGGCTAAGGGGGAGTGGGCGGGGCTAAGGGGTGGCTTTGCAGGGGTCCTGAGGAGATTTAGGGGGTTTGGGGCTTTTATTTGGGAATTTTGGGTCTTTAAGGGGATTTTTGGGGGTCCCTTGGGGTTTTTTTTTTTGAATTTTGGCGGTTTTGGGGGGTTTTTTGGGGGGCAATTTGGGTGGGCCGGGCCGGGAGGGGGCGGAGCTAAAGGGGAAATGGCCGGGGCTAAAGGGGGAGTGGGCGGGGCTAAGGGGTGGCTTTGCAGGGGTCCTGAGCAGATTTAGGGGGTTTGGGGCTTTTATTTGGGAATTTTGGGTCTTTAAGGGGATTTTTGGGGGTCTCTGGATGTTTTTTTTTTGGAATTTTGGGGGTTTTTTGGGGGGGAGAGGATTTTGCGTCGGCCGGGCCGGGAGGGGGCGGGGCTAAAGGGGAAATGGGCGGGGCTAAAGGGGGAGTGGGCGGGGCTAAGGGGAAATGGGCGTGTCTAAAGGGGGAGTGGGCGGAACTAAGGGGTGACTTTGCAGGGGTCCTGAGGAGATTTAGGGGGTTTGGTGTATTATTTGGGAATTTTGGGTCTTTAAGGGGATTTTTGGGCGTCTCTGGGGGGGTTTTTTTGGACTTCTGGGGGTTTTTGGGGTTTTTTAGGGGGAATTTCGGTTGGCAGGGCCGGGAGGGGGCGGGGCTAAAGGGGAAATGGGCGGGGCTAAGGGGTGGCTTTGCAAGAGTCCTGAGGAGATTTAGGGGGTTTGGGGCTTTTATTTGGGAATTTTGGGTCTTTAAGGGGATTTTTGGGCGTCTCTGGGGGGGGGTTTTTTGGACTTCTGGGGGTTTTTGGGGGTTTTTTGGGGGGAATTTTAGTCGGCAGGACCGGGAGGGGGCGGAGCTAAAGGGGAAATGGGAGGGGCTAAAGGGGAAATGGGCGGGGCTAAAGGGGGAGTGGGCGGGGCTAAGGGGTGGCTTTGCAGGAGTCCTGAGGAGATTTAGGGGGTTTGGGGCTTTTATTTGGGAATTTTGGGTCCTTAAGGGGATTTTTGGGGGTCTCTGGGGGGGTTTTTTTTTGGAATTTTAGGGGGTTTAAGGGGGTTTTTGGGGGAGAATTAGGGTCGGCAGGGCCGGGAGGGGGCGGGGCTAAAGGGGAAATGGGTGGGGCTAAAGGGGGAGTGGGCGGGGCTAAAGGGGAAATGGGCGTGTCTAAAGGGGGAGTGGGCAGAACTAAGGGGTGACTTTGCAGGGGTCCTGAGGAGATTTAGGGGGTTTGGGGCTTTTATTTGGGAATTTTGGGTCTTTAAGGGGATTTTTGGGCGTCCCTGGGGGGGGTTTTTTTGGACTTCCTGGGGTTTTTGGGGGTTTTTTGGGGGGAATTTGGGTCGGCAGGACCGGGAGGGGGCGGAGCTAAAGGGGAAATGGGTGGGGCTAAAGGGGAAATGGGCGGGGCTATGGGGTGGCTTTGCAGGGGTCCTGAGGAGATTTAGGGGCTTTGGGGCTTTTATTTGGGAATTTTGGGTCTTTAAGGGGATTCTTGGGGGGTCTCTGCGGGGGGTTTTGTGGACTTTTTGGGGTTTTTTTGGGGGGAATTTTAGTCGGCAGGGCCGGGAGGGGGCGGGGCTAAAGGGGAAATGGGCGGGGCTAAAGGGGAGTGGGCGGGGCTAAAGGGGAAATGGGCGTGTCTAAAGGGGGAGTGGGCAGAACTAAGGGGAGACTTTGCAGGGGTCCTGAGGAGATTTAGGGGGTTTGGGGCTTTTATTTGGGAATTTTGGGTCTTTAAGGGGATTTTTGGGGGTCTCTGGGGGGTTTTTTTTTGGAATTTTGGGGGTTTTGGGGGGTTTTTTGGGGGGAATTTGGGTCGGCAGGGCCGGGAGGGGGCGGGGCTAAAGGGGAAATGGGCGGGGCTAAGGGGGAGTGGGCAGGGCTAAGGGGTGGCTTTGCAGGGGTCCTGAGGAGATTTAGGGGGTTTGGGGCTTTTATTTGGGATTTTTGGGTCTTTAAGAAGATTTTTGAGGGTCTCTGGGGTTATTTTTTTCGGAATTTTGGGGTTTTTTGGGGGTTTTTGGGAGGGAATTTGGGTTGGCAGGGCCGGGAGGGGGCGGAGCTAAAGGGGAAATGGGCGGGGTTAAAGGGGGAGTGGGCGGGGCTAGGGGGTGGCTTTGCAGGGGTCCTGAGGAGATTTAGGGGGTTTGGGGCTTTTATTTGGGATTTTTGGGTCTTTAAGAAGATTTTTGAGGGTCTCTGGGGGTTTTTTTTTCGGAATTTTGGGGTTTTTTGGGGGTTTTTGGGAGGGAATTTGGGTCGGCAGGGCCGGGAGGGGGCGGAGCTAAAGGGGAAATGGGCGGGGTTAAAGGGGGAGTGGGCGGGGCTAGGGGGTGGCTTTGCAGGGGTCCTGAGGAGATTTAGGGGGTTTGGGGCTTTTATTTGGGAATTTTGGGTCTTTAAGGGGAGTTTTGGGGGTCTCTGGGGGTTTTTTTTTTGGAATTTTGAGGGTTTTGGGGGGTTTTTTGGGGGGAATTTGGGTTGGCAGGGCCGGGAGGGGGCGGGGCTAAAGGGGAAATGGGCGGGGCTAAAGGAGGAGTGGGCGGGGCTATGGGGTGGCTTTGCAGGGGTCCTGAGGAGATTTAGGGGCTTTGGGGCTTTTATTTGGGAATTTTGGGTCCTTAAGGGGATTTTTGGGGGTCTCTGGGGGGGTTTTTTTTTGGAATTTTAGGGGGTTTAAGGGGGTTTTTGGGGGAGAATTAGGGTCGGCAGGGCCGGGAGGGGGCGGGGCTAAAGGGGAAATGGGGGGGGCTAAAGGGGGAGTGGGCGGGGCTAAAGGGGAAATGGGCGTGTCTAAAGGGGGAGTGGGCGGAACTAAGGGGTGACTTTGCAGTGGTCCTGAGGAGATTTAGGGGGTTTGGTGTATTATTTGGGAATTTTGGGTCTTTAAGGGGATTTTTGGGCGTCTCTGGGGGGGGTTTTTTTGGACTTCTGGGGGTTTTTGGGGTTTTTTGGGGGGAATTTCGGTTGGCAGGGCCGGGAGGGGGCGGGGCTAAAGGGGAAATAGGCGGGGCTAAGGGGTGGCTTTGCAGGGGTCCTGAGGAGATTTAGGGAGTTTGGGGCTTTTATTTGGGAATTTTGGGTCTTTAAGGGGATTTTTGGGGGTCTCTGGGGGGGGGGTTTTTTGGAATTTTAGGGGGTTTAAGGGGGTTTTTGGGGGAGAATTAGGGTCGGCAGGGCCGGGAGGGGGCGGGGCTAAAGGGGAAATGGGCAGGGCTAAAGGGGAGTGGGCGGGGCTAAAGGGGAAATGGGCGTGTCTAAAGGGGGAGTGGGCAGAACTAAGGGGTGACTTTGCAGGGGTCCTGAGGAGATTTAGGGGGTTTGGGGCTTTTATTTGGGAATTTTGGGTCTTTAAGGGGATTTTTGGGGGTCTCTGGATGGTTTTTTTTTGGAATTTTGGGGGTTTTTTGGGGGGGAGAGGATTTTGCGTCGGCAGGGCCGGGAGGGGGCGGGGCTAAAGGGGAAATGGGCGGGGCTAAGGGGGAGTGGGCGGGGCTAAGGGGTGGCTTTGCAGGGGTCCTGAGGAGATTTAGGGGGTTTGGGGCTTTTATTTGGGATTTTTGGGTCTTTAAGAAGATTTTTGAGGGTCTCTGGGGGGTTTTTTTTCGGAATTTTGGGGTTTTTTGGGGGTTTTTAGGAGGGAATTTGGGTTGGCAGGGCCGGGAGGGGGCGGAGCTAAAGGGGAAATGGGCGGGGTTAAAGGGGGAGTGGGCAGGGCTAGGGGGTGGCTTTGCAGGAGTCCTGAGGAGATTTAGGGGGTTTGGGGCTTTTATTTGGGATTTTTGGGTCTTTAAGAAGATTTTTGAGGGTCTCTGGGGGGTTTTTTTTCGGAATTTTGGGGTTTTTTGGGGGTTTTTGGGAGGGAATTTGGGTCGGCAGGGCCGGGAGGGGGCGGAGCTAAAGGGGAAATGGGCGGGGTTAAAGGGGGAGTGGGCGGGGCTAAGGGGTGGCTTTGCAGGGGTCCTGAGGAGATTTAGGGGGTTTGGGGCTTTTATTTGGGAATTTTGGGTCTTTAAGGGGAGTTTTGGGGGTCTCTGGGGGTTTTTTTTTTGGAATTTTGAGGGTTTTGGGGGGTTTTTTGGGGGGAATTTGGGTTGGCAGGGCCGGGAGGGGGCGGGGCTAAAGGGGAAATGGGCGGGGCTAAAGGAGGAGTGGGCGGGGCTATGGGGTGGCTTTGCAGGGGTCCTGAGGAGATTTAGGGGGTTTGGGGCTTTTATTTGGGAATTTTGGGTCCTTAAGGGGATTTTTGGGGGTCTCTGGGGGGGTTTTTTTTTGGAATTTTAGGGGGTTTAAGGGGGTTTTTGGGGGAGAATTAGGGTGGGCAGGGCCGGGAGGGGGCGGGGCTAAAGGGGAAATGGGCGGGGCTAAAGGGGGAGTGGGCGGGGCTAAAGGGGAAATGGGCGTGTCTAAAGGGGGAGTGGGCGGAACTAAGGGGTGACTTTGCAGTGGTCCTGAGGAGATTTAGGGGGTTTGGTGTATTATTTGGGAATTTTGGGTCTTTAAGGGGATTTTTGGGCGTCTCTGGGGGGGGTTTTTTTGGACTTCTGGGGGTTTTTGGGGTTTTTTGGGGGGAATTTCGGTTGGCAGGGCCGGGAGGGGGCGGGGCTAAAGGGGAAATAGGCGGGGCTAAGGGGTGGCTTTGCAGGGGTCCTGAGGAGATTTAGGGAGTTTGGGGCTTTTATTTGGGAATTTTGGGTCTTTAAGGAGATTTTTGGGGGTCTCTGGGGGGGGGGTTTTTTGGAATTTTAGGGGGTTTAAGGGGGTTTTTGGGGGAGAATTAGGGTCGGCAGGGCCGGGAGGGGGCGGGGCTAAAGGGGAAATGGGCGGGGCTAAAGGGGAGTGGGCGGGGCTAAAGGGGAAATGGGCGTGTCTAAAGGGGGAGTGGGCAGAACTAAGGGGTGACTTTGCAGGGGTCCTGAGGAGATTTAGGGGGTTTGGGGCTTTTATTTGGGAATTTTGGGTCTTTAAGGGGATTTTTGGGGGTCTCTGGATGGTTTTTTTTTGGAATTTTGGGGGTTTTTTGGTGGGGAGAGGATTTTGCGTCGGCAGGGCCGGGAGGGGGCGGGGCTAAAGGGGAAATGGGCGGGGCTAAGGGGGAGTGGGCGGGGCTAAGGGGTGGCTTTGCAGGGGTCCTGAGGAGATTTAGGGGGTTTGGGGCTTTTATTTGGGATTTTTGGGTCTTTAAGAAGATTTTTGAGGGTCTCTGGGGGTTTTTTTTTCGGAATTTTGGGGTTTTTTGGGGGTTTTTGGGAGGGAATTTGGGTTGGCAGGGCCGGGAGGGGGCGGAGCTAAAGGGGAAATGGGCGGGGTTAAAGGGGGAGTGGGCGGGGCTAAGGGGTGGCTTTGCAGGGGTCCTGAGGAGATTTAGGGGGTTTGGGGCTTTTATTTGGGAATTTTGGGTCTTTAAGGGGAGTTTTGGGGGTCTCTGGGGGTTTTTTTTTTGGAATTTTGAGGGTTTTGGGGGGTTTTTTGGGGGGAATTTGGGTGGGCAGGGCCGGGAGGGGGCGGGGCTAAAGGGGAAATGGGCGGGGCTAAAGGGGGAGTGGGCGGGGCTAAGGGGTGGCTTTGCAGGGGTCCTGAGGAGATTTAGGGGGTTTGGGGCTTTTATTTGGGAATTTTGGGTCTTTAAGGGGATTCTTGGGGGGTCTCTGGGGCGGGTTTTGTGGACTTCTGGGGGTTTTTGCGGTTTTTTTGGGGGAATTTTAGTCGGCAGGGCCGGGAGGGGGCGGGGCTAAAGGGGAAATGGGCGGGGCTAAGGGGTGGCTTTGCAGGGGTCCTGAGGAGATTTAGGGGGTTTGGGGCTTTTATTTGGGAATTTTGGGTCTTTAAGAAGATTTTTGAGGGTCTCTGGGGGTTTTTTTTTCGGAATTTTGGGGTTTTTTGGGGGTTTTTGGGAGGGAATTTGGGTCGGCAGGGCCGGGAGGGGGCGGAGCTAAAGGGGAAATGGCCGGGGCTAAAGGGGGAGTGGGCGGGGCTAAGGGGTGGCTTTGCAGGGGTCCTGAGGAGATTTAGGGGGTTTGGTGTATTATTTGGGAATTTTGGGTCTTTAAGGAGAGTTTTGGGGGTCTCTGGGGGGTTTTTTTTTTGAATTTTGGGGGTTTTGGGGGGTTTTTTGGGGGGAATTTGGGTCGGCAGGGCCGGGAGGGGGCGGGGCTAAAGGGGAAATGGGCGGGGCTAAAGGGGAGTGGGCGGGGCTAAAGGGGAAATGGGCGTGTCTAAAGGGGGAGTGGGCAGAACTAAGGGGTGACTTTGCAGGGGTCCTGAGGAGATTTAGGGGGTTTGGGGCTTTTATTTGGGAATTTTGGGTCTTTAAGGGGATTTTTGGGGGTCTCTGGGGGGTTTATTTTTGGAGTTTTGGGGGTTTTGGGGGGTTTTTTGGGGGGAATTTGGGTCGGCAGGGCCGGGAGGGGGCGGAGCTAAAGGGGAAATGGGTGGGGCTAAAGAAAAAATGGGCGGGGCTATGGGGTGGCTTTGCAGGGGTCCTGAGGAGATTTAGGGGCTTTGGGGCTTTTATTTGGGAATTTTGGGTCTTTAAGGGGATTCTTGGGGGGTCTCTGCGGGGGGTTTTGTGGACTTTTTGGGGTTTTTTTGGGGGGAATTTTAGTCGGCAGGGCCGGGAGGGGCCGGGGCTAAAGGGGAAATGGGCGGGGCTAAAGGGGAGTGGGCGGGGCTAAAGGGGAAATGGGCGTGTCTAAAGGGGGAGTGGGCAGAACTAAGGGGTGACTTTGCAGGGGTCCTGAGGAGATTTAGGGGGTTTGGGGCTTTTATTTGGGAATTTTGGGTCTTTAAGGGGATTTTTGGGGGTCTCTGGATGGTTTTTTTTTTGGAATTTTGGGGGTTTTTTGGTGGGGAGAGGATTTTGCGTCGGCAGGGCCGGGAGGGGGCGGGGCTAAAGGGGAAATGGGCGGGGCTAAGGGGGAGTGGGCGGGGCTAAGGGGTGGCTTTGCAGGGGTCCTGAGGAGATTTAGGGGGTTTGGGGCTTTTATTTGGGATTTTTGGGTCTTTAAGAAGATTTTTGAGGGTCTCTGGGGGTTTTTTTTTCGGAATTTTGGGGTTTTTTGGGGGTTTTTGGGAGGGAATTTGGGTTGGCAGGGCCGGGAGGGGGCGGAGCTAAAGGGGAAATGGGCGGGGTTAAAGGGGGAGTGGGCGGAGCTAAGGGGTGGCTTTGCAGGGGTCCTGAGGAGATTTAGGGGGTTTGGGGCTTTTATTTGGGAATTTTGGGTCTTTAAGGGGAGTTTTGGGGGTCTCTGGGGGTCTTTTTTTTGGAATTTTGAGGGTTTTGGGGGGTTTTTTGGGGGGAATTTGGGTGGGCAGGGCCGGGAGGGGGCGGGGCTAAAGGGGGAGTGGGCGGGGCTAAGGGGTGGCTTTGCAGGGGTCCTGAGGAGATTTAGGGGGTTTGGGGCTTTTATTTGGGAATTTTGGGTCTTTAAGGGGATTCTTGGGGGGTCTCTGGGGCGGGTTTTGTGGACTTCTGGGGGTTTTTGCGGTTTTTTTGGGGGAATTTTATTCGGCAGGGCCGGGAGGGGGCGGGGCTAAAGGGGAAATGGGCGGGGCTAAGGGGTGGCTTTGCAGGGGTCCTGAGGAGATTTAGGGGGTTTGGGGCTTTTATTTGGGAATTTTGGGTCTTTAAGGGGATTTTTGGGGGTCTCTGGAGGGTTTTTTTTTGGAATTTTGGGGGTTTTGGGGGGTTTTTTGGGGGGAATTTGGGTCGGCAGGGCCGGGAGGGGGCGGAGCTAAAGGGGAAATGGGCGGGGCTAAAGGGGGAGTGGGCGGGGCTAAGGGGTGGCTTTGCAGGAGTCCTGAGGAGATTTAGGGGGTTTGGGGCTTTTATTTGGGAATTTTGGGTCTTTAAGGGGATTTTTGGGCGTCTCTGAGGGGGTTTTTTTTGGAATTTTGGGGGTTTTTGGAGGTTTTTTTGGGGGAAATTGGGTCGGCAGGGCCGGGAGGGGGCGGGGCTAAAGGGGAAATGGGCAGGGCTAAGGGGTGGCTTTACAGGGGTCCTGAGGAGATTTAGGGGGTTTGGGGCTTTTATTTGGGAATTTTGGGTCTTTAAGAAGATTTTTGAGGGTCTCTGGGGGTTTTTTTTTCGGAATTTTGGGGTTTTTTGGGGGTTTTTGGGAGGGAATTTGGGTCGGCAGGGCCGGGAGGGGGCGGAGCTAAAGGGGAAATGGCCGGGGCTAAAGGGGGAGTGGGCGGGGCTAAGGGGTGGCTTTGCAGGGGTCCTGAGGAGATTTAGGGGGTTTGGTGTATTATTTGGGAATTTTGGGTCTTTAAGGAGAGTTTTGGGGGTCTCTGGGGGGTTTTTTTTTTGAATTTTGGGGGTTTTGGGGGGTTTTTTGGGGGGAATTTGGGTCGGCAGGGCCGGGAGGGGGCGGGGCTAAAGGGGAAATGGGCGGGGCTAAAGGGGAGTGGGCGGGGCTAAAGGGGAAATGGGCGTGTCTAAAGGGGGAGTGGGCAGAACTAAGGGGTGACTTTGCAGGGGTCCTGAGGAGATTTAGGGGGTTTGGGGCTTTTATTTGGGAATTTTGGGTCTTTAAGGGGATTTTTGGGGGTCTCTGGGGGGTTTTTTTTTGGAGTTTTGGGGGTTTTGGGGGGTTTTTTGGGGGGAATTTGGGTCGGCAGGACCGGGAGGGGGCGGAGCTAAAGGGGAAATGGGCGGGGCTAAAGGAAAAATGGGCGGGGCTAAGGGGTGGCTTTGCAGGGGTCCTGAGGAGATTTAGGGGCTTTGGGGCTTTTATTTGGGAATTTTGGGTCTTTAAGGGGATTCTTGGGGGGTCTCTGCGGGGGGTTTTGTGGACTTTTTGGGGTTTTTTTGGGGGGAATTTTAGTCGGCAGGGCCGGGAGGGGGCGGGGCTAAAGGGGAAATGGGCGGGGCTAAAAGGGAGTGGGCGGGGCTAAAGGGGAAATGGGCGTGTCTAAAGGGGGAGTGGGCAGAACTAAGGGGAGACTTTGCAGGGGTCCTGAGGAGATTTAGGGGGTTTGGGGCTTTTATTTGGGAATTTTGGGTCTTTAAGAAGATTTTTGGGGGTCTCTGGGGGGTTTTTTTTGGAATTTTGGGGGTTTTGGGGGGTTTTTTGGGGGGAATTTGGGTCGGCAGGGCCGGGAGGGGGCGGAGCTAAAGGGGAAATGGGTGGGGCTAAGGGGGAGTGGGCGGGGCTAAGGGGTGGCTTTGCAGGGGTCCTGAGGAGATTTAGGGGGTTTGGGGCTTTTATTTGGGAATTTTGGGTCTTTAAGGGGATTTTTGGGGGTCCCTTGGGGTTTTTTTTTTTGAATTTTGGCGGTTTTGGGGGGTTTTTTGGGGGGCAATTTGGGTGGGCCGGGCCGGGAGGGGGCGGAGCTAAAGGGGAAATGGCCGGGGCTAAAGGGGGAGTGGGCGGGGCTAAGGGGTGGCTTTGCAGGGGTCCTGAGCAGATTTAGGGGGTTTGGGGCTTTTATTTGGGAATTTTGGGTCTTTAAGGGGATTTTTGGGGGTCTCTGGATGTTTTTTTTTTGGAATTTTGGGGGTTTTTTGGGGGGGAGAGGATTTTGCGTCGGCCGGGCCGGGAGGGGGCGGGGCTAAAGGGGAAATGGGCGGGGCTAAAGGGGGAGTGGGCGGGGCTAAGGGGAAATGGGCGTGTCTAAAGGGGGAGTGGGCGGAACTAAGGGGTGACTTTGCAGGGGTCCTGAGGAGATTTAGGGGGTTTGGTGTATTATTTGGGAATTTTGGGTCTTTAAGGGGATTTTTGGGCGTCTCTGGGGGGGTTTTTTTTGGACTTCTGGGGGTTTTTGGGGTTTTTTAGGGGGAATTTCGGTTGGCAGGGCCGGGAGGGGGCGGGGCTAAAGGGGAAATGGGCGGGGCTAAGGGGTGGCTTTGCAAGAGTCCTGAGGAGATTTAGGGGGTTTGGTGTATTATTTGGGAATTTTGGGTCTTTAAGGGGATTTTTGGGCGTCTCTGGGGGGGTTTTTTTGGACTTCTGGGGGTTTTTGGGGTTTTTTAGGGGGAATTTCGGTTGGCAGGGCCGGGAGGGGGCGGGGCTAAAGGGGAAATGGGCGGGGCTAAGGGGTGGCTTTGCAAGAGTCCTGAGGAGATTTAGGGGGTTTGGGGCTTTTATTTGGGAATTTTGGGTCTTTAAGGGGATTTTTGGGCGTCTCTGGGGGGGGGTTTTTTGGACTTCTGGGGGTTTTTGGGGGGGAATTTTAGTCGGCAGGACCGGGAGGGGGCGGAGCTAAAGGGGAAATGGGAGGGGCTAAAGGGGAAATGGGCGGGGCTAAAGGGGGAGTGGGCGGGGCTAAGGGGTGGCTTTGCAGGAGTCCTGAGGAGATTTAGGGGGTTTGGGGCTTTTATTTGGGAATTTTGGGTCCTTAAGGGGATTTTTGGGGGTCTCTGGGGGGGTTTTTTTTTGGAATTTTAGGGGGTTTAAGGGGGTTTTTGGGGGAGAATTAGGGTCGGCAGGGCCGGGAGGGGGCGGGGCTAAAGGGGAAATGGGTGGGGCTAAAGGGGGAGTGGGCGGGGCTAAAGGGGAAATGGGCGTGTCTAAAGGGGGAGTGGGCAGAACTAAGGGGTGACTTTGCAGGGGTCCTGAGGAGATTTAGGGGGTTTGGGGCTTTTATTTGGGAATTTTGGGTCTTTAAGGGGATTTTTGGGGGTCTCTGGGGGGTTTTTTTTGGAATTTTGGGGGTTTTGGGGGGTTTTTTGGGGGGAATTTGGGTCGGCAGGGCCGGGAGGGGGCGGAGCTAAAGGGGAAATGGGTGGGGCTAAGGGGGAGTGGGCGGGGCTAAGGGGTGGCTTTGCAGGGGTCCTGAGGAGATTTAGGGGGTTTGGGGCTTTTATTTGGGAATTTTGGGTCTTTAAGGGGATTTTTGGGGGTCCCTTGGGGTTTTTTTTTTTGAATTTTGGCGGTTTTGGGGGGTTTTTTGGGGGGCAATTTGGGTGGGCCGGGCCGGGAGGGGGCGGAGCTAAAGGGGAAATGGCCGGGGCTAAAGGGGGAGTGGGCGGGGCTAAGGGGTGGCTTTGCAGGGGTCCTGAGCAGATTTAGGGGGTTTGGGGCTTTTATTTGGGAATTTTGGGTCTTTAAGGGGATTTTTGGGGGTCTCTGGATGTTTTTTTTTTGGAATTTTGGGGGTTTTTTGGGGGGGAGAGGATTTTGCGTCGGCCGGGCCGGGAGGGGGCGGGGCTAAAGGGGAAATGGGCGGGGCTAAAGGGGGAGTGGGCGGGGCTAAGGGGAAATGGGCGTGTCTAAAGGGGGAGTGGGCGGAACTAAGGGGTGACTTTGCAGGGGTCCTGAGGAGATTTAGGGGGTTTGGTGTATTATTTGGGAATTTTGGGTCTTTAAGGGGATTTTTGGGCGTCTCTGGGGGGGTTTTTTTGGACTTCTGGGGGTTTTTGGGGTTTTTTAGGGGGAATTTCGGTTGGCAGGGCCGGGAGGGGGCGGGGCTAAAGGGGAAATGGGTGGGGCTAAGGGGTGGCTTTGCAAGAGTCCTGAGGAGATTTAGGGGGTTTGGTGTATTATTTGGGAATTTTGGGTCTTTAAGGGGATTTTTGGGCGTCTCTGGGGGGGTTTTTTTGGACTTCTGGGGGTTTTTGGGGTTTTTTAGGGGGAATTTCGGTTGGCAGGGCCGGGAGGGGGCGGGGCTAAAGGGGAAATGGGCGGGGCTAAGGGGTGGCTTTGCAAGAGTCCTGAGGAGATTTAGGGGGTTTGGGGCTTTTATTTGGGAATTTTGGGTCTTTAAGGGGATTTTTGGGCGTCTCTGGGGGGGGGTTTTTTGGACTTCTGGGGGTTTTTGGGGGGGAATTTTAGTCGGCAGGACCGGGAGGGGGCGGAGCTAAAGGGGAAATGGGAGGGGCTAAAGGGGAAATGGGCGGGGCTAAAGGGGGAGTGGGCGGGGCTAAGGGGTGGCTTTGCAGGAGTCCTGAGGAGATTTAGGGGGTTTGGGGCTTTTATTTGGGAATTTTGGGTCCTTAAGGGGATTTTTGGGGGTCTCTGGGGGGGTTTTTTTTTGGAATTTTAGGGGGTTTAAGGGGGTTTTTGGGGGAGAATTAGGGTCGGCAGGGCCGGGAGGGGGCGGGGCTAAAGGGGAAATGGGTGGGGCTAAAGGGGGAGTGGGCGGGGCTAAAGGGGAAATGGGCGTGTCTAAAGGGGGAGTGGGCAGAACTAAGGGGTGACTTTGCAGGGGTCCTGAGGAGATTTAGGGGGTTTGGGGCTTTTATTTGGGAATTTTGGGTCTTTAAGGGGATTTTTGGGCGTCCCTGGGGGGGGTTTTTTTGGACTTCCTGGGGTTTTTGGGGGTTTTTTGGGGGGAATTTGGGTCGGCAGGACCGGGAGGGGGCGGAGCTAAAGGGGAAATGGGTGGGGCTAAAGGGGAAATGGGCGGGGCTATGGGGTGGCTTTGCAGGGGTCCTGAGGAGATTTAGGGGCTTTGGGGCTTTTATTTGGGAATTTTGGGTCTTTAAGGGGATTTTTGGGGGGTCTCTGCGGGGGGTTTTGTGGACTTTTTGGGGTTTTTTTGGGGGGAATTTTAGTCGGCAGGGCCGGGAGGGGGCGGGGCTAAAGGGGAAATGGGCACGGCTAACGGGGAGTGGGCGGGGCTAAAGGGGAAATGGGCGTGTCTAAAGGGGGAGTGGGCAGAACTAAGGGGAGACTTTGCAGGGGTCCTGAGGAGATTTAGGGGGTTTGGGGCTTTTATTTGGGAATTTTGGGTCTTTAAGGGGATTTTTGGGGGTCTCTGGGGGGTTTTTTTTTGGAATTTTGGGGGTTTTGGGGGGTTTTTTGGGGGGAATTTGGGTCGGCAGGGCCGGGAGGGGGCGGGGCTAAAGGGGAAATGGGCGGGGCTAAGGGGGAGTGGGCAGGGCTAAGGGGTGGCTTTGCAGGGGTCCTGAGGAGATTTAGGGGCTTTGGGGCTTTTATTTGGGATTTTTGGGTCTTTAAGAAGATTTTTGAGGGTCTCTGGGGTTATTTTTTTCGGAATTTTGGGGTTTTTTGGGGGTTTTTGGGAGGGAATTTGGGTTGGCAGGGCCGGGAGGGGGCGGAGCTAAAGGGGAAATGGGCGGGGTTAAAGGGGGAGTGGGCGGGGCTAGGGGGTGGCTTTGCAGGGGTCCTGAGGAGATTTAGGGGGTTAGGGGCTTTTATTTGGGATTTTTGGGTCTTTAAGAAGATTTTTGAGGGTCTCTGGGGGTTTTTTTTTCGGAATTTTGGGGTTTTTTGGGGGTTTTTGGGAGGGAATTTGGGTCGGCAGGGCCGGGAGGGGGCGGAGCTAAAGGGGAAATGGGCGGGGTTAAAGGGGGAGTGGGCGGGGCTAAGGGGTGGCTTTGCAGGGGTCCTGAGGAGATTTAGGGGGTTTGGGGCTTTTATTTGGGAATTTTGGGTCTTTAAGGGGAGTTTTGGGGGTCTCTGGGGGTTTTTTTTTTGGAATTTTGAGGGTTTTGGGGGGTTTTTTGGGGGGAATTTGGGTCGGCAGGGCCGGGAGGGGGCGGGGCTAAAGGGGAAATGGGCGGGGCTAAAGGAGGAGTGGGCGGGGCTATGGGGTGGCTTTGCAGGGGTCCTGAGGAGATTTAGGGGGTTTGGGGCTTTTATTTGGGAATTTTGGGTCTTTAAGGGGATTTTTGGGCGTCTCTGAGGGGGTTTTTTTTGGAATTTTGGGGGTTTTTGGAGGTTTTTTTGGGGGAAATTGGGTCGGCAGGGCCAGGAGGGGGCGGGGCTAAAGGGGAAATGGGCAGGGCTAAGGGGTGGCTTTACAGGGGTCCTGAGGAGATTTAGGGGGTTTGGGGCTTTTATTTGGGAATTTTGGGTCTTTAAGAAGATTTTTGAGGGTCTCTGGGGGTTTTTTTTTCGGAATTTTGGGGTTTTTTGGGGGTTTTTGGGAGGGAATTTGGGTCGGCAGGGCCGGGAGGGGGCGGAGCTAAAGGGGAAATGGCCGGGGCTAAAGGGGGAGTGGGCGGGGCTAAGGGGTGGCTTTGCAGGGGTCCTGAGGAGATTTAGGGGGTTTGGTGTATTATTTGGGAATTTTGGGTCTTTAAGGAGAGTTTTGGGGGTCTCTGGGGGGTTTTTTTTTTGAATTTTGGGGGTTTTGGGGGGTTTTTTGGGGGGAATTTGGGTCGGCAGGGCCGGGAGGGGGCGGGGCTAAAGGGGAAATAGGCGGGGCTAAAGGGGAGTGGGCGGGGCTAAAGGGGAAATGGGCGTGTCTAAAGGGGGAGTGGGCAGAACTAAGGGGTGACTTTGCAGGGGTCCTGAGGAGATTTAGGGGGTTTGGGGCTTTTATTTGGGAATTTTGGGTCTTTAAGGGGATTTTTGGGGGTCTCTGGGGGGTTTTTTTTTGGAGTTTTGGGGGTTTTGGGGGGTTTTTTGGGGGGAATTTGGGTCGGCAGGGCCGGGAGGGGGCGGAGCTAAAGGGGAAATGGGCGGGGCTAAAGGAAAAATGGGCGGGGCTATGGGGTGGCTTTGCAGGGGTCCTGAGGAGATTTAGGGGCTTTGGGGCTTTTATTTGGGAATTTTGGGTCTTTAAGGGGATTCTTGGGGGGTCTCTGCGGGGGGTTTTGTGGACTTTTTGGGGTTTTTTTGGGGGGAATTTTAGTCGGCAGGGCCGGGAGGGGGCGGGGCTAAAGGGGAAATGGGCGGGGCTAAAAGGGAGTGGGCGGGGCTAAAGGGGAAATGGGCGTGTCTAAAGGGGGAGTGGGCAGAACTAAGGGGAGACTTTGCAGGGGTCCTGAGGAGATTTAGGGGGTTTGGGGCTTTTATTTGGGAATTTTGGGTCTTTAAGGGGATTTTTGGGGGTCTCTGGGGGGTTTTTTTTGGAATTTTGGGGGTTTTGGGGGGTTTTTTGGGGGGAATTTGGGTCGGCAGGGCCGGGAGGGGGCGGGGCTAAAGGGGAAATGGGTGGGGCTAAGGGGGAGTGGGCGGGGCTAAGGGGTGGCTTTGCAGGGGTCCTGAGGAGATTTAGGGGGTTTGGGGCTTTTATTTGGGAATTTTGGGTCTTTAAGGGGATTTTTGGGGGTCCCTTGGGGTTTTTTTTTTTGAATTTTGGCGGTTTTGGGGGGTTTTTTGGGGGGCAATTTGGGTGGGCCGGGCCGGGAGGGGGCGGAGCTAAAGGGGAAATGGCCGGGGCTATAGGGGGAGTGGGCGGGGCTAAGGGGTGGCTTTGCAGGGGTCCTGAGCAGATTTAGGGGGTTTGGGGCTTTTATTTGGGAATTTTGGGTCTTTAAGGGGATTTTTGGGGGTCTCTGGATGTTTTTTTTTTGGAATTTTGGGGGTTTTTTGGGGGGGAGAGGATTTTGCGTCGGCCGGGCCGGGAGGGGGCGGGGCTAAAGGGGAAATGGGCGGGGCTAAAGGGGGAGTGGGCGGGGCTAAGGGGTGACTTTGCAGGGGTCCTGAGGAGATTTAGGGGGTTTGGTGTATTATTTGGGAATTTTGGGTCTTTAAGGGGATTTTTGGGTGTCTCTGGGGGGGTTTTTTTGGACTTCTGGGGGTTTTTGGGGTTTTTTAGGGGGAATTTCGGTTGGCAGGGCCGGGAGGGGGCGGGGCTAAAGGGGAAATGGGCGGGGCTAAGGGGTGGCTTTGCAAGAGTCCTGAGGAGATTTAGGGGGTTTGGGGCTTTTATTTGGGAATTTTGGGTCTTTAAGGGGATTTTTGGGCGTCTCTGGGGGGGGGTTTTTTGGACTTCTGGGGGTTTTTGGGGGGGAATTTTAGTCGGCAGGACCGGGAGGGGGCGGAGCTAAAGGGGAAATGGGAGGGGCTAAAGGGGAATTGGGCGGGGCTAAAGGGGGAGTGTGCGGGGCTAAGGGGTGGCTTTCCAGGAGTCCTGAGGAGATTTAGGGGGTTTGGGGCTTTTATTTGGGAATTTTGGGTCCTTAAGGGGATTTTTGGGGGTCTCTGGGGGGGTTTTTTTTTGGAATTTTAGGGGGTTTAAGGGGGTTTTTGGGGGAGAATTAGGGTCGGCAGGGCCGGGAGGGGGCGGGGCTAAAGGGGAAATGGGTGGGGCTAAAGGGGGAGTGGGCGGGGCTAAAGGGGAAATGGGCGTGTCTAAAGGGGGAGTGGGCAGAACTAAGGGGTGACTTTGCAGGGGTCCTGAGGAGATTTAGGGGGTTTGGGGCTTTTATTTGGGAATTTTGGGTCTTTAAGGGGATTTTTGGGCGTCCCTGGGGGGGGTTTTTTTGGACTTCCTGGGGTTTTTGGGGGTTTTTTGGGGGGAATTTGGGTCGGCAGGACCGGGAGGGGGCGGAGCTAAAGGGGAAATGGGTGGGGCTAAAGGGGAAATGGGCGGGGCTATGGGGTGGCTTTGCAGGGGTCCTGAGGAGATTTAGGGGCTTTGGGGCTTTTATTTGGGAATTTTGGGTCTTTAAGGGGATTTTTGGGGGGTCTCTGCGGGGGGTTTTGTGGACTTTTTGGGGTTTTTTTGGGGGGAATTTTAGTCGGCAGGGCCGGGAGGGGGCGGGGCTAAAGGGGAAATGGGCACGGCTAACGGGGAGTGGGCGGGGCTAAAGGGGAAATGGGCGTGTCTAAAGGGGGAGTGGGCAGAACTAAGGGGAGACTTTGCAGGGGTCCTGAGGAGATTTAGGGGGTTTGGGGCTTTTATTTGGGAATTTTGGGTCTTTAAGGGGATTTTTGGGGGTCTCTGGGGGGTTTTTTTTTGGAATTTTGGGGGTTTTGGGGGGTTTTTTGGGGGGAATTTGGGTCGGCAGGGCCGGGAGGGGGCGGGGCTAAAGGGGAAATGGGCGGGGCTAAGGGGGAGTGGGCAGGGCTAAGGGGTGGCTTTGCAGGGGTCCTGAGGAGATTTAGGGGCTTTGGGGCTTTTATTTGGGATTTTTGGGTCTTTAAGAAGATTTTTGAGGGTCTCTGGGGTTATTTTTTTCGGAATTTTGGGGTTTTTTGGGGGTTTTTGGGAGGGAATTTGGGTTGGCAGGGCCGGGAGGGGGCGGAGCTAAAGGGGAAATGGGCGGGGTTAAAGGGGGAGTGGGCGGGGCTAGGGGGTGGCTTTGCAGGGGTCCTGAGGAGATTTAGGGGGTTTGGGGCTTTTATTTGGGATTTTTGGGTCTTTAAGAAGATTTTTGAGGGTCTCTGGGGGTTTTTTTTTCGGAATTTTGGGGTTTTTTGGGGGTTTTTGGGAGGGAATTTGGGTCGGCAGGGCCGGGAGGGGGCGGAGCTAAAGGGGAAATGGGCGGGGTTAAAGGGGGAGTGGGCGGGGCTAAGGGGTGGCTTTGCAGGGGTCCTGAGGAGATTTAGGGGGTTTGGGGCTTTTATTTGGGAATTTTGGGTCTTTAAGGGGAGTTTTGGGGGTCTCTGGGGGTTTTTTTTTTTGGAATTTTGAGGGTTTGGGGGGGTTTTTTGGGGGGAATTTGGGTTGGCAGGGCCGGGAGGGGGCGGGGCTAAAGGGGAAATGGGCGGGGCTAAAGGAGGAGTGGGCGGGGCTATGGGGTGGCTTTGCAGGGGTCCTGAGGAGATTTAGGGGGTTTGGGGCTTTTATTTGGGAATTTTGGGTCTTTAAGGGGATTTTTGGGCGTCTCTGAGGGGGTTTTTTTTGGAATTTTGGGGGTTTTTGGAGGTTTTTTTGGGGGAAATTGGGTCGGCAGGGCCGGGAGGGGGCGGGGCTAAAGGGGAAATGGGCAGGGCTAAGGGGTGGCTTTACAGGGGTCCTGAGGAGATTTAGGGGGTTTGGGGCTTTTATTTGGGAATTTTGGGTCTTTAAGAAGATTTTTGAGGGTCTCTGGGGGTTTTTTTTTCGGAATTTTGGGGTTTTTTGGGGGTTTTTGGGAGGGAATTTGGGTCGGCAGGGCCGGGAGGGGGCGGAGCTAAAGGGGAAATGGCCGGGGCTAAAGGGGGAGTGGGCGGGGCTAAGGGGTGGCTTTGCAGGGGTCCTGAGGAGATTTAGGGGGTTTGGTGTATTATTTGGGAATTTTGGGTCTTTAAGGAGAGTTTTGGGGGTCTCTGGGGGGTTTTTTTTTTGAATTTTGGGGGTTTTGGGGGGTTTTTTGGGGGGAATTTGGGTCGGCAGGGCCGGGAGGGGGCGGGGCTAAAGGGGAAATGGGCGGGGCTAAAGGGGAGTGGGCGGGGCTAAAGGGGAAATGGGCGTGTCTAAAGGGGGAGTGGGCAGAACTAAGGGGTGACTTTGCAGGGGTCCTGAGGAGATTTAGGGGGTTTGGGGCTTTTATTTGGGAATTTTGGGTCTTTAAGGGGATTTTTGGGGGTCTCTGGGGGGTTTTTTTTTGGAGTTTTGGGGGTTTTGGGGGGTTTTTTGGGGGGAATTTGGGTCGGCAGGGCCGGGAGGGGGCGGAGCTAAAGGGGAAATGGGCGGGGCTAAAGGAAAAATGGGCGGGGCTATGGGGTGGCTTTGCAGGGGTCCTGAGGAGATTTAGGGGCTTTGGGGCTTTTATTTGGGAATTTTGGGTCTTTAAGGGGATTCTTGGGGGGTCTCTGCGGGGGGTTTTGTGGACTTTTTGGGGTTTTTTTGGGGGGAATTTTAGTCGGCAGGGCCGGGAGGGGGCGGGGCTAAAGGGGAAATGGGCGGGGCTAAAAGGGAGTGGGCGGGGCTAAAGGGGAAATGGGCGTGTCTAAAGGGGGAGTGGGCAGAACTAAGGGGAGACTTTGCAGGGGTCCTGAGGAGATTTAGGGGGTTTGGGGCTTTTATTTGGGAATTTTGGGTCTTTAAGGGGATTTTTGGGGGTCTCTGGGGGGTTTTTTTTGGAATTTTGGGGGTTTTGGGGGGTTTTTTGGGGGGAATTTGGGTCGGCAGGGCCGGGAGGGGGCGGAGCTAAAGGGGAAATGGGTGGGGCTAAGGGGGAGTGGGCGGGGCTAAGGGGTGGCTTTGCAGGGGTCCTGAGGAGATTTAGGGGGTTTGGGGCTTTTATTTGGGAATTTTGGGTCTTTAAGGGGATTTTTGGGGGTCCCTTGGGGTTTTTTTTTTTGAATTTTGGCGGTTTTGGGGGGTTTTTTGGGGGGCAATTTGGGTGGGCCGGGCCGGGAGGGGGCGGAGCTAAAGGGGAAATGGCCGGGGCTAAAGGGGGAGTGGGCGGGGCTAAGGGGTGGCTTTGCAGGGGTCCTGAGCAGATTTAGGGGGTTTGGGGCTTTTATTTGGGAATTTTGGGTCTTTAAGGGGATTTTTGGGGGTCTCTGGATGTTTTTTTTTTGGAATTTTGGGGGTTTTTTGGGGGGGAGAGGATTTTGCGTCGGCCGGGCCGGGAGGGGGCGGGGCTAAAGGGGAAATGGGCGGGGCTAAAGGGGGAGTGGGCGGGGCTAAGGGGAAATGGGCGTGTCTAAAGGGGGAGTGGGCGGAACTAAGGGGTGACTTTGCAGGGGTCCTGAGGAGATTTAGGGGGTTTGGTGTATTATTTGGGAATTTTGGGTCTTTAAGGGGATTTTTGGGCGTCTCTGGGGGGGTTTTTTTGGACTTCTGGGGGTTTTTGGGGTTTTTTAGGGGGAATTTCGGTTGGCAGGGCCGGGAGGGGGCGGGGCTAAAGGGGAAATGGGCGGGGCTAAGGGGTGGCTTTGCAAGAGTCCTGAGGAGATTTAGGGGGTTTGGTGTATTATTTGGGAATTTTGGGTCTTTAAGGGGATTTTTGGGCGTCTCTGGGGGGGTTTTTTTGGACTTCTGGGGGTTTTTGGGGTTTTTTAGGGGGAATTTCGGTTGGCAGGGCCGGGAGGGGGCGGGGCTAAAGGGGAAATGGGCGGGGCTAAGGGGTGGCTTTGCAAGAGTCCTGAGGAGATTTAGGGGGTTTGGGGCTTTTATTTGGGAATTTTGGGTCTTTAAGGGGATTTTTGGGCGTCTCTGGGGGGGGGTTTTTTGGACTTCTGGGGGTTTTTGGGGGGGAATTTTAGTCGGCAGGACCGGGAGGGGGCGGAGCTAAAGGGGAAATGGGAGGGGCTAAAGGGGAAATGGGCGGGGCTAAAGGGGGAGTGGGCGGGGCTAAGGGGTGGCTTTGCAGGAGTCCTGAGGAGATTTAGGGGGTTTGGGGCTTTTATTTGGGAATTTTGGGTCCTTAAGGGGATTTTTGGGGGTCTCTGGGGGGGTTTTTTTTTGGAATTTTAGGGGGTTTAAGGGGGTTTTTGGGGGAGAATTAGGGTCGGCAGGGCCGGGAGGGGGCGGGGCTAAAGGGGAAATGGGTGGGGCTAAAGGGGGAGTGGGCGGGGCTAAAGGGGAAATGGGCGTGTCTAAAGGGGGAGTGGGCAGAACTAAGGGGTGACTTTGCAGGGGTCCTGAGGAGATTTAGGGGGTTTGGGGCTTTTATTTGGGAATTTTGGGTCTTTAAGGGGATTTTTGGGCGTCCCTGGGGGGGGTTTTTTTGGACTTCCTGGGGTTTTTGGGGGTTTTTTGGGGGGAATTTGGGTCGGCAGGACCGGGAGGGGGCGGAGCTAAAGGGGAAATGGGTGGGGCTAAAGGGGAAATGGGCGGGGCTATGGGGTGGCTTTGCAGGGGTCCTGAGGAGATTTAGGGGCTTTGGGGCTTTTATTTGGGAATTTTGGGTCTTTAAGGGGATTTTTGGGGGGTCTCTGCGGGGGGTTTTGTGGACTTTTTGGGGTTTTTTTGGGGGGAATTTTAGTCGGCAGGGCCGGGAGGGGGCGGGGCTAAAGGGGAAATGGGCACGGCTAACGGGGAGTGGGCGGGGCTAAAGGGGAAATGGGCGTGTCTAAAGGGGGAGTGGGCAGAACTAAGGGGAGACTTTGCAGGGGTCCTGAGGAGATTTAGGGGGTTTGGGGCTTTTATTTGGGAATTTTGGGTCTTTAAGGGGATTTTTGGGGGTCTCTGGGGGGTTTTTTTTTGGAATTTTGGGGGTTTTGGGGGGTTTTTTGGGGGGAATTTGGGTCGGCAGGGCCGGGAGGGGGCGGGGCTAAAGGGGAAATGGGCGGGGCTAAGGGGGAGTGGGCAGGGCTAAGGGGTGGCTTTGCAGGGGTCCTGAGGAGATTTAGGGGCTTTGGGGCTTTTATTTGGGATTTTTGGGTCTTTAAGAAGATTTTTGAGGGTCTCTGGGGTTATTTTTTTCGGAATTTTGGGGTTTTTTGGGGGTTTTTGGGAGGGAATTTGGGTTGGCAGGGCCGGGAGGGGGCGGAGCTAAAGGGGAAATGGGCGGGGTTAAAGGGGGAGTGGGCGGGGCTAGGGGGTGGCTTTGCAGGGGTCCTGAGGAGATTTAGGGGGTTTGGGGCTTTTATTTGGGATTTTTGGGTCTTTAAGAAGATTTTTGAGGGTCTCTGGGGGTTTTTTTTTCGGAATTTTGGGGTTTTTTGGGGGTTTTTGGGAGGGAATTTGGGTCGGCAGGGCCGGGAGGGGGCGGAGCTAAAGGGGAAATGGGCGGGGTTAAAGGGGGAGTGGGCGGGGCTAAGGGGTGGCTTTGCAGGGGTCCTGAGGAGATTTAGGGGGTTTGGGGCTTTTATTTGGGAATTTTGGGTCTTTAAGGGGAGTTTTGGGGGTCTCTGGGGGTTTTTTTTTTGGAATTTTGAGGGTTTTGGGGGGTTTTTTGGGGGGAATTTGGGTTGGCAGGGCCGGGAGGGGGCGGGGCTAAAGGGGAAATGGGCGGGGCTAAAGGAGGAGTGGGCGGGGCTATGGGGTGGCTTTGCAGGGGTCCTGAGGAGATTTAGGGGCTTTGGGGCTTTTATTTGGGAATTTTGGGTCCTTAAGGGGATTTTTGGGGGTCTCTGGGGGGGTTTTTTTTTGGAATTTTAGGGGGTTTAAGGGGGTTTTTGGGGGAGAATTAGGGTGGGCAGGGCCGGGAGGGGGCGGGGCTAAAGGGGAAATGGGCGGGGCTAAAGGGGGAGTGGGCGGGGCTAAAGGGGAAATGGGCGTGTCTAAAGGGGGAGTGGGCGGAACTAAGGGGTGACTTTGCAGTGGTCCTGAGGAGATTTAGGGGGTTTGGTGTATTATTTGGGAATTTTGGGTCTTTAAGGGGATTTTTGGGCGTCTCTGGGGGGGGTTTTTTTGGACTTCTGGGGGTTTTTGGGGTTTTTTGGGGGGAATTTCGGTTGGCAGGGCCGGGAGGGGGCGGGGCTAAAGGGGAAATAGGCGGGGCTAAGGGGTGGCTTTGCAGGGGTCCTGAGGAGATTTAGGGAGTTTGGGGCTTTTATTTGGGAATTTTGGGTCTTTAAGGGGATTCTTGGGGGGTCTCTGCGGGGGGTTTTGTGGACTTTTTGGGGTTTTTTTTGGGGGGGAATTTTAGTCGGCAGGGCCGGGAGGGGGCGGGGCTAAAGGGGAAATGGGCGGGGCTAAAAGGGAGTGGGCGGGGCTAAAGGGGAAATGGGCGTGTCTAAAGGGGGAGTGGGCAGAACTAAGGGGAGACTTTGCAGGGGTCCTGAGGAGATTTAGGGGGTTTGGGGCTTTTATTTGGGAATTTTGGGTCTTTAAGGGGATTTTTGGGGGTCTCTGGGGGGTTTTTTTTGGAATTTTGGGGGTTTTGGGGGGTTTTTTGGGGGGAATTTGGGTCGGCAGGGCCGGGAGGGGGCGGAGCTAAAGGGGAAATGGGTGGGGCTAAGGGGGAGTGGGCGGGGCTAAGGGGTGGCTTTGCAGGGGTCCTGAGGAGATTTAGGGGGTTTGGGGCTTTTATTTGGGAATTTTGGGTCTTTAAGGGGATTTTTGGGGGTCCCTTGGGGTTTTTATTTTTGAATTTTGGCGGTTTTGGGGGGTTTTTTGGGGGGCAATTTGGGTGGGCCGGGCCGGGAGGGGGCGGAGCTAAAGGGGAAATGGCCGGGGCTAAAGGGGGAGTGGGCGGGGCTAAGGGGTGGCTTTGCAGGGGTCCTGAGCAGATTTAGGGGGTTTGGGGCTTTTATTTGGGAATTTTGGGTCTTTAAGGGGATTTTTGGGGGTCTCTGGATGTTTTTTTTTTGGAATTTTGGGGGTTTTTTGGGGGGGAGAGGATTTTGCGTCGGCCGGGCCGGGAGGGGGCGGGGCTAAAGGGGAAATGGGCGGGGCTAAAGGGGGAGTGGGCGGGGCTAAGGGGAAATGGGCGTGTCTAAAGGGGGAGTGGGCGGAACTAAGGGGTGACTTTGCAGGGGTCCTGAGGAGATTTAGGGGGTTTGGTGTATTATTTGGG
Source organism: Aphelocoma coerulescens (assembly GCF_041296385.1). Taxonomy (NCBI): domain Eukaryota; kingdom Metazoa; phylum Chordata; class Aves; order Passeriformes; family Corvidae; genus Aphelocoma; species Aphelocoma coerulescens. The sequence goes on along the minus strand of NW_027183804.1, from coordinate 805,493 downwards.
AATTTTGGGTCTTTAAGGGGATTTTTGGGCGTCTCTGGGGGGGTTTTTTTGGACTTCTGGGGGTTTTTGGGGTTTTTTAGGGGGAATTTCGGTTGGCAGGGCCGGGAGGGGGCGGGGCTAAAGGGGAAATGGGCGGGGCTAAGGGGTGGCTTTGCAAGAGTCCTGAGGAGATTTAGGGGGTTTGGGGCTTTTATTTGGGAATTTTGGGTCTTTAAGGGGATTTTTGGGCGTCTCTGGGGGGGGGTTTTTTGGACTTCTGGGGGTTGTTGGGGGTTTTTTGGGGGGAATTTTAGTCGGCAGGACCGGGAGGGGGCGGAGCTAAAGGGGAAATGGGAGGGGCTAAAGGGGAAATGGGCGGGGCTAAAGGGGGAGTGGGCGGGGCTAAGGGGTGGCTTTGCAGGAGTCCTGAGGAGATTTAGGGGGTTTGGGGCTTTTATTTGGGAATTTTGGGTCCTTAAGGGGATTTTTGGGGGTCTCTGGGGGGGTTTTTTTTTGGAATTTTAGGGGGTTTAAGGGGGTTTTTGGGGGAGAATTAGGGTCGGCAGGGCCGGGAGGGGGCGGGGCTAAAGGGGAAATGGGTGGGGCTAAAGGGGGAGTGGGCGGGGCTAAAGGGGAAATGGGCGTGTCTAAAGGGGGAGTGGGCAGAACTAAGGGGTGACTTTGCAGGGGTCCTGAGGAGATTTAGGGGGTTTGGGGCTTTTATTTGGGAATTTTGGGTCTTTAAGGGGATTTTTGGGGGTCTCTGGGGGGTTTTTTTTGGAATTTTGGGGGTTTTGGGGGGTTTTTTGGGGGGAATTTGGGTCGGCAGGGCCGGGAGGGGGCGGAGCTAAAGGGGAAATGGGTGGGGCTAAGGGGGAGTGGGCGGGGCTAAGGGGTGGCTTTGCAGGGGTCCTGAGGAGATTTAGGGGGTTTGGGGCTTTTATTTGGGAATTTTGGGTCTTTAAGGGGATTTTTGGGGGTCCCTTGGGGTTTTTTTTTTTGAATTTTGGCGGTTTTGGGGGGTTTTTTGGGGGGCAATTTGGGTGGGCCGGGCCGGGAGGGGGCGGAGCTAAAGGGGAAATGGCCGGGGCTAAAGGGGGAGTGGGCGGGGCTAAGGGGTGGCTTTGCAGGGGTCCTGAGCAGATTTAGGGGGTTTGGGGCTTTTATTTGGGAATTTTGGGTCTTTAAGGGGATTTTTGGGGGTCTCTGGATGTTTTTTTTTTGGAATTTTGGGGGTTTTTTGGGGGGGAGAGGATTTTGCGTCGGCCGGGCCGGGAGGGGGCGGGGCTAAAGGGGAAATGGGCGGGGCTAAAGGGGGAGTGGGCGGGGCTAAGGGGAAATGGGCGTGTCTAAAGGGGGAGTGGGCGGAACTAAGGGGTGACTTTGCAGGGGTCCTGAGGAGATTTAGGGGGTTTGGTGTATTATTTGGGAATTTTGGGTCTTTAAGGGGATTTTTGGGCGTCTCTGGGGGGGTTTTTTTGGACTTCTGGGGGTTTTTGGGGTTTTTTAGGGGGAATTTCGGTTGGCAGGGCCGGGAGGGGGCGGGGCTAAAGGGGAAATGGGCGGGGCTAAGGGGTGGCTTTGCAAGAGTCCTGAGGAGATTTAGGGGGTTTGGTGTATTATTTGGGAATTTTGGGTCTTTAAGGGGATTTTTGGGCGTCTCTGGGGGGGTTTTTTTGGACTTCTGGGGGTTTTTGGGGTTTTTTAGGGGGAATTTCGGTTGGCAGGGCCGGGAGGGGGCGGGGCTAAAGGGGAAATGGGCGGGGCTAAGGGGTGGCTTTGCAAGAGTCCTGAGGAGATTTAGGGGGTTTGGGGCTTTTATTTGGGAATTTTGGGTCTTTAAGGGGATTTTTGGGCGTCTCTGGGGGGGGGTTTTTTGGACTTCTGGGGGTTTTTGGGGGGGAATTTTAGTCGGCAGGACCGGGAGGGGGCGGAGCTAAAGGGGAAATGGGAGGGGCTAAAGGGGAAATGGGCGGGGCTAAAGGGGGAGTGGGCGGGGCTAAGGGGTGGCTTTGCAGGAGTCCTGAGGAGATTTAGGGGGTTTGGGGCTTTTATTTGGGAATTTTGGGTCCTTAAGGGGATTTTTGGGGGTCTCTGGGGGGGTTTTTTTTTGGAATTTTAGGGGGTTTAAGGGGGTTTTTGGGGGAGAATTAGGGTCGGCAGGGCCGGGAGGGGGCGGGGCTAAAGGGGAAATGGGTGGGGCTAAAGGGGGAGTGGGCGGGGCTAAAGGGGAAATGGGCGTGTCTAAAGGGGGAGTGGGCAGAACTAAGGGGTGACTTTGCAGGGGTCCTGAGGAGATTTAGGGGGTTTGGGGCTTTTATTTGGGAATTTTGGGTCTTTAAGGGGATTTTTGGGCGTCCCTGGGGGGGGTTTTTTTGGACTTCCTGGGGTTTTTGGGGGTTTTTTGGGGGGAATTTGGGTCGGCAGGACCGGGAGGGGGCGGAGCTAAAGGGGAAATGGGTGGGGCTAAAGGGGAAATGGGCGGGGCTATGGGGTGGCTTTGCAGGGGTCCTGAGGAGATTTAGGGGCTTTGGGGCTTTTATTTGGGAATTTTGGGTCTTTAAGGGGATTTTTGGGGGGTCTCTGCGGGGGGTTTTGTGGACTTTTTGGGGTTTTTTTGGGGGGAATTTTAGTCGGCAGGGCCGGGAGGGGGCGGGGCTAAAGGGGAAATGGGTGGGGCTAAAGGGGAGTGGGCGGGGCTAAAGGGGAAATGGGCGTGTCTAAAGGGGGAGTGGGCAGAACTAAGGGGAGACTTTGCAGGGGTCCTGAGGAGATTTAGGGGGTTTGGGGCTTTTATTTGGGAATTTTGGGTCTTTAAGGGGATTTTTGGGGGTCTCTGGGGGGTTTTTTTTTGGAATTTTGGGGGTTTTGGGGGGTTTTTTGGGGGGAATTTGGGTCGGCAGGGCCGGGAGGGGGCGGGGCTAAAGGGGAAATGGGCGGGGCTAAGGGGGAGTGGGCAGGGCTAAGGGGTGGCTTTGCAGGGGTCCTGAGGAGATTTAGGGGCTTTGGGGCTTTTATTTGGGATTTTTGGGTCTTTAAGAAGATTTTTGAGGGTCTCTGGGGTTATTTTTTTCGGAATTTTGGGGTTTTTTGGGGGTTTTTGGGAGGGAATTTGGGTTGGCAGGGCCGGGAGGGGGCGGAGCTAAAGGGGAAATGGGCGGGGTTAAAGGGGGAGTGGGCGGGGCTAGGGGGTGGCTTTGCAGGGGTCCTGAGGAGATTTAGGGGGTTTGGGGCTTTTATTTGGGATTTTTGGGTCTTTAAGAAGATTTTTGAGGGTCTCTGGGGGTTTTTTTTTCGGAATTTTGGGGTTTTTTGGGGGTTTTTGGGAGGGAATTTGGGTCGGCAGGGCCGGGAGGGGGCGGAGCTAAAGGGGAAATGGGCGGGGTTAAAGGGGGAGTGGGCGGGGCTAAGGGGTGGCTTTGCAGGGGTCCTGAGGAGATTTAGGGGGTTTGGGGCTTTTATTTGGGAATTTTGGGTCTTTAAGGGGAGTTTTGGGGGTCTCTGGGGGGTTTTTTTTTGGAATTTTGAGGGTTTTGGGGGGTTTTTTGGGGGGAATTTGGGTTGGCAGGGCCGGGAGGGGGCGGGGCTAAAGGGGAAATGGGCGGGGCTAAAGGAGGAGTGGGCGGGGCTATGGGGTGGCTTTGCAGGGGTCCTGAGGAGATTTAGGGGGTTTGGGGCTTTTATTTGGGAATTTTGGGTCTTTAAGGGGATTTTTGGGCGTCTCTGAGGGGGTTTTTTTTGGAATTTTGGGGGTTTTTGGAGGTTTTTTTGGGGGAAATTGGGTCTGCAGGGCCGGGAGGGGGCGGGGCTAAAGGGGAAATGGGCAGGGCTAAGGGGTGGCTTTACAGGGGTCCTGAGGAGATTTAGGGGGTTTGGGGCTTTTATTTGGGAATTTTGGGTCTTTAAGAAGATTTTTGAGGGTCTCTGGGGGTTTTTTTTTCGGAATTTTTGGGTTTTTTGGGGGTTTTTGGGAGGGAATTTGGGTCGGCAGGGCCGGGAGGGGGCGGAGCTAAAGGGGAAATGGCCGGGGCTAAAGGGGGAGTGGGCGGGGCTAAGGGGTGGCTTTGCAGGGGTCCTGAGGAGATTTAGGGGGTTTGGTGTATTATTTGGGAATTTTGGGTCTTTAAGGAGAGTTTTGGGGGTCTCTGGGGGGTTTTTTTTTTGAATTTTGGGGGTTTTGGGGGGTTTTTTGGGGGGAATTTGGGTCGGCAGGGCCGGGAGGGGGCGGGGCTAAAGGGGAAATGGGCGGGGCTAAAGGGGAGTGGGCGGGGCTAAAGGGGAAATGGGCGTGTCTAAAGGGGGAGTGGGCAGAACTAAGGGGTGACTTTGCAGGGGTCCTGAGGAGATTTAGGGGGTTTGGGGCTTTTATTTGGGAATTTTGGGTCTTTAAGGGGATTTTTGGGGGTCTCTGGGGGGTTTTTTTTTGGAGTTTTGGGGGTTTTGGGGGGTTTTTTGGGGGGAATTTGGGTCGGCAGGGCCGGGAGGGGGCGGAGCTAAAGGGGAAATGGGCGGGGCTAAAGGAAAAATGGGCGGGGCTATGGGGTGGCTTTGCAGGGGTCCTGAGGAGATTTAGGGGCTTTGGGGCTTTTATTTGGGAATTTTGGGTCTTTAAGGGGATTCTTGGGGGGTCTCTGCGGGGGGTTTTGTGGACTTTTTGGGGTTTTTTTGGGGGGAATTTTAGTCGGCAGGGCCGGGAGGGGGCGGGGCTAAAGGGGAAATGGGCGGGGCTAAAAGGGAGTGGGCGGGGCTAAAGGGGAAATGGGCGTGTCTAAAGGGGGAGTGGGCAGAACTAAGGGGAGACTTTGCAGGGGTCCTGAGGAGATTTAGGGGGTTTGGGGCTTTTATTTGGGAATTTTGGGTCTTTAAGGGGATTTTTGGGGGTCTCTGGGGGGTTTTTTTTGGAATTTTGGGGGTTTTGGGGGGTTTTTTGGGGGGAATTTGGGTCGGCAGGGCCGGGAGGGGGCGGAGCTAAAGGGGAAATGGGTGGGGCTAAGGGGGAGTGGGCGGGGCTAAGGGGTGGCTTTGCAGGGGTCCTGAGGAGATTTAGGGGGTTTGGGGCTTTTATTTGGGAATTTTGGGTCTTTAAGGGGATTTTTGGGGGTCCCTTGGGGTTTTTTTTTTTGAATTTTGGCGGTTTTGGGGGGTTTTTTGGGGGGCAATTTGGGTGGGCCGGGCCGGGAGGGGGCGGAGCTAAAGGGGAAATGGCCGGGGCTAAAGGGGGAGTGGGCGGGGCTAAGGGGTGGCTTTGCAGGGGTCCTGAGCAGATTTAGGGGGTTTGGGGCTTTTATTTGGGAATTTTGGGTCTTTAAGGGGATTTTTGGGGGTCTCTGGATGTTTTTTTTTGGAATTTTGGGGGTTTTTTGGGGGGGAGAGGATTTTGCGTCGGCCGGGCCGGGAGGGGGCGGGGCTAAAGGGGAAATGGGCGGGGCTAAAGGGGGAGTGGGCGGGGCTAAGGGGAAATGGGCGTGTCTAAAGGGGGAGTGGGCGGAACTAAGGGGTGACTTTGCAGGGGTCCTGAGGAGATTTAGGGGGTTTGGTGTATTATTTGGGAATTTTGGGTCTTTAAGGGGATTTTTGGGCGTCTCTGGGGGGGTTTTTTTGGACTTCTGGGGGTTTTTGGGGTTTTTTAGGGGGAATTTCGGTTGGCAGGGCCGGGAGGGGGCGGGGCTAAAGGGGAAATGGGCGGGGCTAAGGGGTGGCTTTGCAAGAGTCCTGAGGAGATTTAGGGGGTTTGGTGTATTATTTGGGAATTTTGGGTCTTTAAGGGGATTTTTGGGCGTCTCTGGGGGGGTTTTTTTGGACTTCTGGGGGTTTTTGGGGTTTTTTAGGGGGAATTTCGGTTGGCAGGGCCGGGAGGGGGCGGGGCTAAAGGGGAAATGGGCGGGGCTAAGGGGTGGCTTTGCAAGAGTCCTGAGGAGATTTAGGGGGTTTGGGGCTTTTATTTGGGAATTTTGGGTCTTTAAGGGGATTTTTGGGCGTCTCTGGGGGGGGGTTTTTTGGACTTCTGGGGGTTTTTGGGGGGGAATTTTAGTCGGCAGGACCGGGAGGGGGCGGAGCTAAAGGGGAAATGGGAGGGGCTAAAGGGGAAATGGGCGGGGCTAAAGGGGGAGTGGGCGGGGCTAAGGGGTGGCTTTGCAGGAGTCCTGAGGAGATTTAGGGGGTTTGGGGCTTTTATTTGGGAATTTTGGGTCCTTAAGGGGATTTTTGGGGGTCTCTGGGGGGGTTTTTTTTTGGAATTTTAGGGGGTTTAAGGGGGTTTTTGGGGGAGAATTAGGGTCGGCAGGGCCGGGAGGGGGCGGGGCTAAAGGGGAAATGGGTGGGGCTAAAGGGGGAGTGGGCGGGGCTAAAGGGGAAATGGGCGTGTCTAAAGGGGGAGTGGGCAGAACTAAGGGGTGACTTTGCAGGGGTCCTGAGGAGATTTAGGGGGTTTGGGGCTTTTATTTGGGAATTTTGGGTCTTTAAGGGGATTTTTGGGCGTCCCTGGGGGGGGTTTTTTTGGACTTCCTGGGGTTTTTGGGGGTTTTTTGGGGGGAATTTGGGTCGGCAGGACCGGGAGGGGGCGGAGCTAAAGGGGAAATGGGTGGGGCTAAAGGGGAAATGGGCGGGGCTATGGGGTGGCTTTGCAGGGGTCCTGAGGAGATTTAGGGGCTTTGGGGCTTTTATTTGGGAATTTTGGGTCTTTAAGGGGATTTTTGGGGGGTCTCTGCGGGGGGTTTTGTGGACTTTTTGGGGTTTTTTTGGGGGGAATTTTAGTCGGCAGGGCCGGGAGGGGGCGGGGCTAAAGGGGAAATGGGTGGGGCTAAAGGGGAGTGGGCGGGGCTAAAGGGGAAATGGGCGTGTCTAAAGGGGGAGTGGGCAGAACTAAGGGGAGACTTTGCAGGGGTCCTGAGGAGATTTAGGGGGTTTGGGGCTTTTATTTGGGAATTTTGGGTCTTTAAGGGGATTTTTGGGGGTCTCTGGGGGGTTTTTTTTTGGAATTTTGGGGGTTTTGGGGGGTTTTTTGGGGGGAATTTGGGTCGGCAGGGCCGGGAGGGGGCGGGGCTAAAGGGGAAATGGGCGGGGCTAAGGGGGAGTGGGCAGGGCTAAGGGGTGGCTTTGCAGGGGTCCTGAGGAGATTTAGGGGCTTTGGGGCTTTTATTTGGGATTTTTGGGTCTTTAAGAAGATTTTTGAGGGTCTCTGGGGTTATTTTTTTCGGAATTTTGGGGTTTTTTGGGGGTTTTTGGGAGGGAATTTGGGTTGGCAGGGCCGGGAGGGGGCGGAGCTAAAGGGGAAATGGGCGGGGTTAAAGGGGGAGTGGGCGGGGCTAGGGGGTGGCTTTGCAGGGGTCCTGAGGAGATTTAGGGGGTTTGGGGCTTTTATTTGGGATTTTTGGGTCTTTAAGAAGATTTTTGAGGGTCTCTGGGGGTTTTTTTTTCGGAATTTTGGGGTTTTTTGGGGGTTTTTGGGAGGGAATTTGGGTCGGCAGGGCCGGGAGGGGGCGGAGCTAAAGGGGAAATGGGCGGGGTTAAAGGGGGAGTGGGCGGGGCTAAGGGGTGGCTTTGCAGGGGTCCTGAGGAGATTTAGGGGGTTTGGGGCTTTTATTTGGGAATTTTGGGTCTTTAAGGGGAGTTTTGGGGGTCTCTGGGGGTTTTTTTTTTGGAATTTTGAGGGTTTTGGGGGGTTTTTTGGGGGGAATTTGGGTTGGCAGGGCCGGGAGGGGGCGGGGCTAAAGGGGAAATGGGCGGGGCTAAAGGAGGAGTGGGCGGGGCTATGGGGTGGCTTTGCAGGGGTCCTGAGGAGATTTAGGGGGTTTGGGGCTTTTATTTGGGAATTTTGGGTCCTTAAGGGGATTTTTGGGGGTCTCTGGGGGGGTTTTTTTTTGGAATTTTAGGGGGTTTAAGGGGGTTTTTGGGGGAGAATTAGGGTGGGCAGGGCCGGGAGGGGGCGGGGCTAAAGGGGAAATGGGCGGGGCTAAAGGGGGAGTGGGCGGGGCTAAAGGGGAAATGGGCGTGTCTAAAGGGGGAGTGGGCGGAACTAAGGGGTGACTTTGCAGTGGTCCTGAGGAGATTTAGGGGGTTTGGTGTATTATTTGGGAATTTTGGGTCTTTAAGGGGATTTTTGGGCGTCTCTGGGGGGGGTTTTTTTGGACTTCTGGGGGTTTTTGGGGTTTTTTGGGGGGAATTTCGGTTGGCAGGGCCGGGAGGGGGCGGGGCTAAAGGGGAAATAGGCGGGGCTAAGGGGTGGCTTTGCAGGGGTCCTGAGGAGATTTAGGGAGTTTGGGGCTTTTATTTGGGAATTTTGGGTCTTTAAGGGGATTTTTGGGGGTCTCTGGGGGGGGAGTTTTTTGGAATTTTAGGGGGTTTAAGGGGGTTTTTGGGGGAGAATTAGGGTCGGCAGGGCCGGGAGGGGGCGGGGCTAAAGGGGAAATGGGCGGGGCTAAAGGGGAGTGGGCGGGGCTAAAGGGGAAATGGGCGTGTCTAAAGGGGGAGTGGGCAGAACTAAGGGGTGACTTTGCAGGGGTCCTGAGGAGATTTAGGGGGTTTGGGGCTTTTATTTGGGAATTTTGGGTCTTTAAGGGGATTTTTGGGCGTCCCTGGGGGGGGTTTTTTTGGACTTCCTGGGGTTTTTGGGGGTTTTTTGGGGGGAATTTGGGTCGGCAGGACCGGGAGGGGGCGGAGCTAAAGGGGAAATGGGTGGGGCTAAAGGGGAAATGGGCGGGGCTATGGGGTGGCTTTGCAGGGGTCCTGAGGAGATTTAGGGGCTTTGGGGCTTTTATTTGGGAATTTTGGGTCTTTAAGGGGATTCTTGGGGGGTCTCTGCGGGGGGTTTTGTGGACTTTTTGGGGTTTTTTTGGGGGGAATTTTAGTCGGCAGGGCCGGGAGGGGGCGGGGCTAAAGGGGAAATGGGCACGGCTAACGGGGAGTGGGCGGGGCTAAAGGGGAAATGGGCGTGTCTAAAGGGGGAGTGGGCAGAACTAAGGGGAGACTTTGCAGGGGTCCTGAGGAGATTTAGGGGGTTTGGGGCTTTTATTTGGGAATTTTGGGTCTTTAAGGGGATTTTTGGGGGTCTCTGGGGGGTTTTTTTTTGGAATTTTGGGGGTTTTGGGGGGTTTTTTGGGGGGAATTTGGGTCGGCAGGGCCGGGAGGGGGCGGGGCTAAAGGGGAAATGGGCGGGGCTAAGGGGGAGTGGGCAGGGCTAAGGGGTGGCTTTGCAGGGGTCCTGAGGAGATTTAGGGGCTTTGGGGCTTTTATTTGGGATTTTTGGGTCTTTAAGAAGATTTTTGAGGGTCTCTGGGGTTATTTTTTTCGGAATTTTGGGGTTTTTTGGGGGTTTTTGGGAGGGAATTTGGGTTGGCAGGGCCGGGAGGGGGCGGAGCTAAAGGGGAAATGGGCGGGGTTAAAGGGGGAGTGGGCGGGGCTAGGGGGTGGCTTTGCAGGGGTCCTGAGGAGATTTAGGGGGTTTGGGGCTTTTATTTGGGATTTTTGGGTCTTTAAGAAGATTTTTGAGGGTCTCTGGGGGTTTTTTTTTCGGAATTTTGGGGTTTTTTGGGGGTTTTTGGGAGGGAATTTGGGTCGGCAGGGCCGGGAGGGGGCGGAGCTAAAGGGGAAATGGGCGGGGTTAAAGGGGGAGTGGGCGGGGCTAAGGGGTGGCTTTGCAGGGGTCCTGAGGAGATTTAGGGGGTTTGGGGCTTTTATTTGGGAATTTTGGGTCTTTAAGGGGAGTTTTGGGGGTCTCTGGGGGTTTTTTTTTTGGAATTTTGAGGGTTTTGGGGGGTTTTTTGGGGGGAATTTGGGTTGGCAGGGCCGGGAGGGGGCGGGGCTAAAGGGGAAATGGGCGGGGCTAAAGGAGGAGTGGGCGGGGCTATGGGGTGGCTTTGCAGGGGTCCTGAGGAGATTTAGGGGGTTTGGGGCTTTTATTTGGGAATTTTGGGTCCTTAAGGGGATTTTTGGGGGTCTCTGGGGGGGTTTTTTTTTGGAATTTTAGGGGGTTTAAGGGGGTTTTTGGGGGAGAATTAGGGTGGGCAGGGCCGGGAGGGGGCGGGGCTAAAGGGGAAATGGGCGGGGCTAAAGGGGGAGTGGGCGGGGCTAAAGGGGAAATGGGCGTGTCTAAAGGGGGAGTGGGCGGAACTAAGGGGTGACTTTGCAGTGGTCCTGAGGAGATTTAGGGGGTTTGGTGTATTATTTGGGAATTTTGGGTCTTTAAGGGGATTTTTGGGCGTCTCTGGGGGGGGTTTTTTTGGACTTCTGGGGGTTTTTGGGGTTTTTTGGGGGGAATTTCGGTTGGCAGGGCCGGGAGGGGGCGGGGCTAAAGGGGAAATAGGCGGGGCTAAGGGGTGGCTTTGCAGGGGTCCTGAGGAGATTTAGGGAGTTTGGGGCTTTTATTTGGGAATTTTGGGTCTTTAAGGGGATTCTTGGGGGGTCTCTGCGGGGGGTTTTGTGGACTTTTTGGGGTTTTTTTGGGGGGGAATTTTAGTCGGCAGGGCCGGGAGGGGGCGGGGCTAAAGGGGAAATGGGCGGGGCTAAAAGGGAGTGGGCGGGGCTAAAGGGGAAATGGGCGTGTCTAAAGGGGGAGTGGGCAGAACTAAGGGGAGACTTTGCAGGGGTCCTGAGGAGATTTAGGGGGTTTGGGGCTTTTATTTGGGAATTTTGGGTCTTTAAGGGGATTTTTGGGGGTCTCTGGGGGGTTTTTTTTTGGAATTTTGGGGGTTTTGGGGGGTTTTTTGGGGGGAATTTGGGTCGGCAGGGCCGGGAGGGGGCGGAGCTAAAGGGGAAATGGGTGGGGCTAAGGGGGAGTGGGCGGGGCTAAGGGGTGGCTTTGCAGGGGTCCTGAGGAGATTTAGGGGGTTTGGGGCTTTTATTTGGGAATTTTGGGTCTTTAAGGGGATTTTTGGGGGTCCCTTGGGGTTTTTATTTTTGAATTTTGGCGGTTTTGGGGGGTTTTTTGGGGGGCAATTTGGGTGGGCCGGGCCGGGAGGGGGCGGAGCTAAAGGGGAAATGGCCGGGGCTAAAGGGGGAGTGGGCGGGGCTAAGGGGTGGCTTTGCAGGGGTCCTGAGCAGATTTAGGGGGTTTGGGGCTTTTATTTGGGAATTTTGGGTCTTTAAGGGGATTTTTGGGGGTCTCTGGATGTTTTTTTTTTGGAATTTTGGGGGTTTTTTGGGGGGGAGAGGATTTTGCGTCGGCCGGGCCGGGAGGGGGCGGGGCTAAAGGGGAAATGGGCGGGGCTAAAGGGGGAGTGGGCGGGGCTAAGGGGAAATGGGCGTGTCTAAAGGGGGAGTGGGCGGAACTAAGGGGTGACTTTGCAGGGGTCCTGAGGAGATTTAGGGGGTTTGGTGTATTATTTGGGAATTTTGGGTCTTTAAGGGGATTTTTGGGCGTCTCTGGGGGGGTTTTTTTGGACTTCTGGGGGTTTTTGGGGTTTTTTAGGGGGAATTTCGGTTGGCAGGGCCGGGAGGGGGCGGGGCTAAAGGGGAAATGGGCGGGGCTAAGGGGTGGCTTTGCAAGAGTCCTGAGGAGATTTAGGGGGTTTGGGGCTTTTATTTGGGAATTTTGGGTCTTTAAGGGGATTTTTGGGCGTCTCTGGGGGGGGGTTTTTTGGACTTCTGGGGGTTGTTGGGGGTTTTTTGGGGGGAATTTTAGTCGGCAGGACCGGGAGGGGGCGGAGCTAAAGGGGAAATGGGAGGGGCTAAAGGGGAAATGGGCGGGGCTAAAGGGGGAGTGGGCGGGGCTAAGGGGTGGCTTTGCAGGAGTCCTGAGGAGATTTAGGGGGTTTGGGGCTTTTATTTGGGAATTTTGGGTCCTTAAGGGGATTTTTGGGGGTCTCTGGGGGGGTTTTTTTTTGGAATTTTAGGGGGTTTAAGGGGGTTTTTGGGGGAGAATTAGGGTCGGCAGGGCCGGGAGGGGGCGGGGCTAAAGGGGAAATGGGTGGGGCTAAAGGGGGAGTGGGCGGGGCTAAAGGGGAAATGGGCGTGTCTAAAGGGGGAGTGGGCAGAACTAAGGGGTGACTTTGCAGGGGTCCTGAGGAGATTTAGGGGGTTTGGGGCTTTTATTTGGGAATTTTGGGTCTTTAAGGGGATTTTTGGGCGTCCCTGGGGGGGGTTTTTTTGGACTTCCTGGGGTTTTTGGGGGTTTTTTGGGGGGAATTTGGGTCGGCAGGACCGGGAGGGGGCGGAGCTAAAGGGGAAATGGGTGGGGCTAAAGGGGAAATGGGCGGGGCTATGGGGTGGCTTTGCAGGGGTCCTGAGGAGATTTAGGGGCTTTGGGGCTTTTATTTGGGAATTTTGGGTCTTTAAGGGGATTTTTGGGGGGTCTCTGCGGGGGGTTTTGTGGACTTTTTGGGGTTTTTTTGGGGGGAATTTTAGTCGGCAGGGCCGGGAGGGGGCGGGGCTAAAGGGGAAATGGGCACGGCTAACGGGGAGTGGGCGGGGCTAAAGGGGAAATGGGCGTGTCTAAAGGGGGAGTGGGCAGAACTAAGGGGAGACTTTGCAGGGGTCCTGAGGAGATTTAGGGGGTTTGGGGCTTTTATTTGGGAATTTTGGGTCTTTAAGGGGATTTTTGGGGGTCTCTGGGGGGTTTTTTTTTGGAATTTTGGGGGTTTTGGGGGGTTTTTTGGGGGGAATTTGGGTCGGCAGGGCCGGGAGGGGGCGGGGCTAAAGGGGAAATGGGCGGGGCTAAGGGGGAGTGGGCGGGGCTAAGGGGTGGCTTTGCAGGGGTCCTGAGGAGATTTAGGGGGTTTGGGGCTTTTATTTGGGATTTTTGGGTCTTTAAGAAGATTTTTGAGGGTCTCTGGGGTTATTTTTTTCGGAATTTTGGGGTTTTTTGGGGGTTTTTGGGAGGGAATTTGGGTTGGCAGGGCCGGGAGGGGGCGGAGCTAAAGGGGAAATGGGCGGGGTTAAAGGGGGAGTGGGCGGGGCTAGGGGGTGGCTTTGCAGGGGTCCTGAGGAGATTTAGGGGGTTTGGGGCTTTTATTTGGGATTTTTGGGTCTTTAAGAAGATTTTTGAGGGTCTCTGGGGGTTTTTTTTTCGGAATTTTGGGGTTTTTTGGGGGTTTTTTGGAGGGAATTTGGGTCGGCAGGGCCGGGAGGGGGCGGAGCTAAAGGGGAAATGGGCGGGGTTAAAGGGGGAGTGGGCGGGGCTAAGGGGTGGCTTTGCAGGGGTCCTGAGGAGATTTAGGGGGTTTGGGGCTTTTATTTGGGAATTTTGGGTCTTTAAGGGGAGTTTTGGGGGTCTCTGGGGGTTTTTTTTTTGGAATTTTGAGGGTTTTTGGGGGTTTTTTGGGGGGAATTTGGGTTGGCAGGGCCGGGAGGGGGCGGGGCTAAAGGGGAAATGGGCGGGGCTAAAGGAGGAGTGGGCGGGGCTATGGGGTGGCTTTGCAGGGGTCCTGAGGAGATTTAGGGGGTTTGGGGCTTTTATTTGGGAATTTTGGGTCCTTAAGGGGATTTTTGGGGGTCTCTGGGGGGGTTTTTTTTTGGAATTTTAGGGGGTTTAAGGGGGTTTTTGGGGGAGAATTAGGGTGGGCAGGGCCGGGAGGGGGCGGGGCTAAAGGGGAAATGGGCGGGGCTAAAGGGGGAGTGGGCGGGGCTAAAGGGGAAATGGGCGTGTCTAAAGGGGGAGTGGGCGGAACTAAGGGGTGACTTTGCAGTGGTCCTGAGGAGATTTAGGGGGTTTGGTGTATTATTTGGGAATTTTGGGTCTTTAAGGGGATTTTTGGGCGTCTCTGGGGGGGGTTTTTTTGGACTTCTGGGGGTTTTTGGGGTTTTTTGGGGGGAATTTCGGTTGGCAGGGCCGGGAGGGGGCGGGGCTAAAGGGGAAATAGGCGGGGCTAAGGGGTGGCTTTGCAGGGGTCCTGAGGAGATTTAGGGAGTTTGGGGCTTTTATTTGGGAATTTTGGGTCTTTAAGGGGATTTTTGGGGGTCTCTGGGGGGGGAGTTTTTTGGAATTTTAGGGGGTTTAAGGGGGTTTTTGGGGGAGAATTAGGGTCGGCAGGGCCGGGAGGGGGCGGGGCTAAAGGGGAAATGGGCGGGGCTAAAGGGGAGTGGGCGGGGCTAAAGGGGAAATGGGCGTGTCTAAAGGGGGAGTGGGCAGAACTAAGGGGTGACTTTGCAGGGGTCCTGAGGAGATTTAGGGGGTTTGGGGCTTTTATTTGGGAATTTTGGGTCTTTAAGGGGATTTTTGGGCGTCCCTGGGGGGGGTTTTTTTGGACTTCCTGGGGTTTTTGGGGGTTTTTTGGGGGGAATTTGGGTCGGCAGGACCGGGAGGGGGCGGAGCTAAAGGGGAAATGGGTGGGGCTAAAGGGGAAATGGGCGGGGCTATGGGGTGGCTTTGCAGGGGTCCTGAGGAGATTTAGGGGCTTTGGGGCTTTTATTTGGGAATTTTGGGTCTTTAAGGGGATTCTTGGGGGGTCTCTGCGGGGGGTTTTGTGGACTTTTTGGGGTTTTTTTGGGGGGAATTTTAGTCGGCAGGGCCGGGAGGGGGCGGGGCTAAAGGGGAAATGGGCGGGGCTAAGGGGGAGTGGGCGGGGCTAAGGGGTGGCTTTGCAGGGGTCCTGAGGAGATTTAGGGGGTTTGGGGCTTTTATTTGGGATTTTTGGGTCTTTAAGAAGATTTTTGAGGGTCTCTGGGGTTATTTTTTTCGGAATTTTGGGGTTTTTTGGGGGTTTTTGGGAGGGAATTTGGGTCGGCAGGGCCGGGAGGGGGCGGAGCTAAAGGGGAAATGGGTGGGGCTAAAGGGGAAATGGGCGGGGCTATGGGGTGGCTTTGCAGGGGTCCTGAGGAGATTTAGGGGCTTTGGGGCTTTTATTTGGGAATTTTGGGTCTTTAAGGGGATTCTTGGGGGGTCTCTGCGGGGGGTTTTGTGGACTTTTTGGTTTTTTTTTTGGGGAATTTTAGTCGGCAGGGCCGGGAGGGGGCGGGGCTAAAGGGGAAATGGGCGGGGCTAAAGGGGAGTGGGCGGGGCTAAAGGGGAAATGGGCGTGTCTAAAGGGGGAGTGGGCAGAACTAAGGGGAGACTTTGCAGGGGTCCTGAGGAGATTTAGGGGGTTTGGGGCTTTTATTTGGGAATTTTGGGTCTTTAAGGGGATTTTTGGGGGTCTCTGGGGGGTTTTTTTTTGGAATTTTGGGGGTTTTGGGGGGTTTTTTGGGGGGAATTTGGGTCGGCAGGGCCGGGAGGGGGCGGGGCTAAAGGGGAAATGGGCGGGGCTAAGGGGGAGTGGGCGGGGCTAAGGGGTGGCTTTGCAGGGGTCCTGAGGAGATTTAGGGGGTTTGGGGCTTTTATTTGGGATTTTTGGGTCTTTAAGAAGATTTTTGAGGGTCTCTGGGGTTATTTTTTTCGGAATTTTGGGGTTTTTTGGGGGTTTTTGGGAGGGAATTTGGGTTGGCAGGGCCGGGAGGGGGCGGAGCTAAAGGGGAAATGGGCGGGGTTAAAGGGGGAGTGGGCGGGGCTAGGGGGTGGCTTTGCAGGGGTCCTGAGGAGATTTAGGGGGTTTGGGGCTTTTATTTGGGATTTTTGGGTCTTTAAGAAGATTTTTGAGGGTCTCTGGGGGTTTTTTTTTCGGAATTTTGGGGTTTTTTGGGGGTTTTTGGGAGGGAATTTGGGTCGGCAGGGCCGGGAGGGGGCGGAGCTAAAGGGGAAATGGGCGGGGTTAAAGGGGGAGTGGGCGGGGCTAAGGGGTGGCTTTGCAGGGGTCCTGAGGAGATTTAGGGGGTTTGGGGCTTTTATTTGGGAATTTTGGGTCTTTAAGGGGAGTTTTGGGGGTCTCTGGGGGTTTTTTTTTTGGAATTTTGAGGGTTTTGGGGGGTTTTTTGGGGGGAATTTGGGTTGGCAGGGCCGGGAGGGGGCGGGGCTAAAGGGGAAATGGGCGGGGCTAAAGGAGGAGTGGGCGGGGCTATGGGGTGGCTTTGCAGGGGTCCTGAGGAGATTTAGGGGGTTTGGGGCTTTTATTTGGGAATTTTGGGTCCTTAAGGGGATTTTTGGGGGTCTCTGGGGGGGTTTTTTTTTGGAATTTTAGGGGGTTTAAGGGGGTTTTTGGGGGAGAATTAGGGTCGGCAGGGCCGGGAGGGGGCGGGGCTAAAGGGGAAATGGGCGGGGCTAAAGGGGTAGTGGGCGGGGCTAAAGGGGAAATGGGCGTGTCTAAAGGGGGAGTGGGCGGAACTAAGGGGTGACTTTGCAGTGGTCCTGAGGAGATTTAGGGGGTTTGGTGTATTATTTGGGAATTTTGGGTCTTTAAGGGGATTTTTGGGCGTCTCTGGGGGGGGTTTTTTTGGACTTCTGGGCGTTTTTGGGGTTTTTTGGGGGGAATTTCGGTTGGCAGGGCCGGGAGGGGGGCGGGGCTAAAGGGGAAATAGGCGGGGCTAAGGGGTGGCTTTGCAGGGGTCCTGAGGAGATTTAGGGAGTTTGGGGCTTTTATTTGGGAATTTTGGGTCTTTAAGGGGATTTTTGGGGGTCTCTGGGGGGGGGGTTTTTTGGAATTTTAGGGGGTTTAAGGGGGTTTTTGGGGGAGAATTAGGGTCGGCAGGTCCGGGAGGGGGCGGGGCTAAAGTAGAAATGGGCGGGGCTGAAGGGGAGTGGGCGGGGCTAAAGGGGAAATGGGCGTGTCTAAAGGGGGAGTGGGCAGAACTAAGGGGTGACTTTGCAGGGGTCCTGAGGAGATTTAGGGGGTTTGGGGCTTTTATTTGGGAATTTTGGGTCTTTAAGGGGATTTTTGGGTGTCTCTGGGGGGGGTTTTTTTGGACTTCTGGGGGTTTTTGGGGGTTTTTTGGGGGGAATTTGGGTGGGCAGGGCCGGGAGGGGGCGGAGCTAAAGGGGAAATGGGTGGGGCTAAAGGGGGAGTGGGCGGGGCTAAGGGGTGGCTTTGCAGGGGTCCTGAGGAGATTTAGGGGGTTTGGGTCTTTTATTTGGGAATTTTGGGTCTTTAAGGGGATTTTTGGGGGTCTCTGGATGGTTTTTTTTTTGGAATTTTGGGGGTTTTTTGGGGGGGAGAGGATTTTGCGTCGGCCGGGCCGGGAGGGGGCGGGGCTAAAGGGGAAATGGGTGGGGCTAAAGGGGAGTGGGCGGGGCTAAAGGGGAAATGGGCGTGTCTAAAGGGGGAGTGGGCGGAACTAAGGGGTGACTTTGCAGGGGTCCTGAGGAGATTTAGGGGGTTTGGTGTATTATTTGGGAATTTTGGGTCTTTAAGGGGATTTTTGGGCGTCTCTGGGGGGGGTTTTTTTGGACTTCTGGGGGTTTTTGGGGTTTTTTGGGGGGAATTTCTGTTGGCAGGGCCGGGAGGGGGCGGGGCTAAAGGGGAAATGGGCGGGGCTAAGGGGTGGCTTTGCAGGAGTCCTGAGGAGATTTAGGGGGTTTGGGGCTTTTATTTGGGAATTTTGGGTCTTTAAGGGGATTTTTGGGGGTCTCTGGATGGTTTTTTTTTGGAATTTTGGGTGTTTTTTGGGGGGGAGAGGATTTTGCGTCAGCAGGGCGGGAGGGGGCGGGGCTAAAGGGGAAATGGGCGGGGCTAAGGGGGAGTGGGCGGGGCTAAGGGGTGGCTTTGCAGGGGTCCTGAGGAGATTTAGGGGGTTTGGGGCTTTTATTTGGGATTTTTGGGTCTTTAAGAAGATTTTTGAGGGTCTCTGGGGGGTTTTTTTTCGGAATTTTGGGGGTTTTGGGGGTTTTTGGGAGGGAATTTGGGTTGGCAGGGCCGGGAGGGGGCGGGGCTAAAGGGGAAATGGGCGGGGTTAAAGGGGGAGTGGGCGGGGCTAAGGGGTGGCTTTGCAGGGGTCCTGAGGAGATTTAGGGGGTTTGGGGCTTTTATTTGGGAATTTTGGGTCTTTAAGGGGATTTTTGGGCGTCTCTGAGGGGGTTTTTTTTGGAATTTTGGGGGTTTTTGGAGGTTGTTTTGGGGGAAATTGGGTCAGCAGGGCCGGGAGGGGGCGGGGCTAAAGGGGAAATGGGCAGGGCTAAGGGGTGGCTTTACAGGGGTCCTGAGGAGATTTAGGGGGTTTGGGGCTTTTATTTGGGAATTTTGGGTCTTTAAGAAGATTTTTGAGGGTCTCTGGGGGTTTTTTTTTCGGAATTTTGGGGTTTTTTGGGGGTTTTTGGGAGGGAATTTGGGTCGGCAGGGCCGGGAGGGGGCGGAGCTAAAGGAGAAATGGCCGGGGCTAAAGGGGGAGTGGGCGGGGCTAAGGGGTGGCTTTGCAGGGGTCCTGAGGAGATTTAGGGGGTTTGGGGCTTTTATTTGGGAATTTTGGGTCTTTAAGGAGAGTTTTGGGCGTCTCTGGGGGGTTTTTTTTTGAATTTTGGGGGTTTTGGGGGGTTTTTTGGGGGGAATTTGGGTCGGCAGGGCCGGGAGGGGGCGGGGCTAAAGGGGAAATGGGTGGGGCTAAAGGGGGAGTGGGCAGGGCTAAAGGGGAAATGGGCGTGTCTAAAGGGGGAGTGGGCGGAACTAAGGGGTGACTTTGCAGGGGTCCTGAGGAGATTTAGGGGGTTTGGTGTATTATTTGGGAATTTTGGGTCTTTAAGGGGATTTTTGGGCGTCTCTGGGGGGGGTTTTTTTTGGACTTCTGGGGGTTTTTGGGGTTTTTTGGGGGGAATTTCTGTTGGCAGGGCCGGGAGGGGGCGGGGCTAAAGGGGAAATGGGCGGGGCTAAGGGGTGGCTTTGCAAGAGTCCTGAGGAGATTTAGGGGGTTTGGGGCTTTTATTTGGGAATTTTGGGTCTTTAAGGGGATTTTTGGGCGTCTCTGGGGGGGGTTTTTTTGGACTTCCGGGGGTTTTTGGGGGTTTTTTGGGGGGAATTTGGGTCGGCAGGACCGGGAGGGGGCGGAGCTAAAGGGGAAATGGGAGGGGCTAAAGGGGAAATGGGCAGGGCTAAGGGGTGGCTTTGCAGGGGTCCTGAGGAGATTTAGGGGCTTTGGGGCTTTTATTTGGGAATTTTGGGTCCTTAAGGGGATTCTTGGGGGGTCTCTGCGGGGGGTTTTGTGGACTTTTTGTTTTTTTTTTGGGGGGAATTTTAGTCGGCAGGGCCGGGAGGGGGCGGGGCTAAAGGGGAAATGGGCGGGGCTAAAGGGGAGTGGGCGGGGCTAAAGGGGAAATGGGCGTGTCTAAAGGGGGAGTGGGCAGAACTAAGGGGAGACTTTGCAGGGGTCCTGAGGAGATTTAGGGGGTTTGGGGCTTTTATTTGGGAATTTTGGGTCTTTAAGGGGATTTTTGGGGGTCTCTGGGGGGTTTTTTTTTGGAAATTTGGGGGTTTTGGGGGGTTTTTTGGGGGAATTTGGGTCGGCAGGGCCGGGAGGGGGCGGAGCTAAAGGGGAAATGGGTGGGGCTAAAGGGGGAGTGGGCGGGGCTAAGGGGAAATGGGCGTGTCTAAAGGGGGAGTGGGCGGAACTAAGGGGTGACTTTGCAGGGGTCCTGAGGAGATTTAGGGGGTTTGGTGTATTATTTGGGAATTTTGGGTCTTTAAGGGGATTTTTGGGCGTCTCTGGGGGGGTTTTTTTGGACTTCTGGGGGTTTTTGGGGTTTTTGGGGGGAATTTCGGTTGGCAGGGCCGGGAGGGGGCGGGGATAATGGGGAAATGGGCGGGGCTAAGGGGTGGCTTTGCAGGGGTCCTGAGGAGATTTAGGGGGTTTGGGGCTTTTATTTGGGAATTTTGGGTCTTTAAGGGGATTTTTGGGCGTCTCTGGGGGGGGTTTTTCTGGACTTCTGGGGGTTTTTGGGGGTTTTTTGGGGGGAATTTTAGTCGGCAGGACCGGGAGGGGGCGGAGCTAAAGGGAAAATGGGAGGGGCTAAAGGGGAAATGGGCGGGGTTAAAGGGGGAGTGGGCGGGGCTAAGGGGTGGCTTTGCAGGAGTCCTGAGGAGATTTAGGGGGTTTGGGGCTTTTATTTGGGAATTTTGGGTCCTTAAGGGGATTTTTGGGGGTCTCTGGGGGGGTTTTTTTTTGGAATTTTAGGGGGTTTAAGGGGGTTTTTGGGGGAGAATTAGGGTCGGCAGGGCCAGGAGGGGGCGGGGCTAAAGGGGAAATGGGCGGGGCTAAAGGGGAGTGGGCGGGGCTAAAGGGGAAATGGGCGTGTCTAAAGGGGGAGTGGGCGGAACTAAGGGGTGACTTTGCAGGGGTCCTGAGGAGATTTAGGGGGTTTGGTGTATTATTTGGGAATTTTGGGTCTTTAAGGGGATTTTTGGGCGTCTCTGGGGGGGGTTTTTTTGGACTTCTGGGGGTTTTTGAGGTTTTTTGGGGGGAATTTCGTTTGGCAGGGCCGGGAGGGGGCGGGGCTAAAGGGGAAATGGGCGGGGCTAAGGGGTGGCTTTGCAGGAGTCCTGAGGAGATTTAGGGGGTTTGGGGCTTTTATTTGGGAATTTTGGGTCTTTAAGGGGATTTTTGGGCGTCTCTGGGGGGGGTTTTTTTGGACTTCTGGGGGTTTTTGGGGGTTTTTTGGGGGGAATTTGGGTCGGCAGGGCCCTGAGGGGGCAGGGATAAAGGGGAAATGGGCGGGGCTAAGGGGTGGCTTTGCAGGGGTCCTGAGAAGATTTAGGGGGTTTGGGGCTTTTATTTGGGAATTTTGGGGCTTTTATTTGGGAATTTTGGGTCTTTAAGGGGATTTTTGGGGGTCTCTGGGGGGTTTTTTTTTGAATTTTGGGGGTTTTTGATGGTTTTTTGGGGGGAATTTGGGTGGGCAGGGCCAAAAGAGGGCGGAGCTAAAGGGGAAATGGCCGGGGCTAAAGGGGAAATGGGCGGGGCTAAAGGGGGAGTGGGCGGGGCTAAAGGGGAAATGGGCGTGTCTAAAGGGGGAGTGGGCGGAACTAAGGGGTGACTTTGCAGGGGTCCTGAGGAGATTTAGGGGGTTTGGTGTATTATTTGGGAATTTTGGGTCTTTAAGGGGATTTTTGGGCGTCTCTGGGGGGGGTTTTTTTGGACTTCTGGGGGTTTTTGGGGTTTTTTGGGGGGAATTTCTGTTGGCAGGGCCGGGAGGGGGCGGGGCTAAAGGGGGAGTGGGCGGGGCTAAGGGGTGGCTTTGCAAGAGTCCTGAGGAGATTTAGGGGGTTTGGGGCTTTTATTTGGGAATTTTGGGTCTTTAAGGGGATTTTTGGGCGTCTCTGGGGGGGGTTTTTTTGGACTTCCGGGGGTTTTTGGGGGTTTTTTGGGGGGAATTTGGGTCGGCAGGACCGGGAGGGGGCGGAGCTAAAGGGGAAATGGGAGGGGCTAAAGGGGAAATGGGCAGGGCTAAGGGGTGGCTTTGCAGGGGTCCTGAGGAGATTTAGGGGCTTTGGGGCTTTTATTTGGGAATTTTGGGTCCTTAAGGGGATTCTTGGGGGGTCTCTGCGGGGGGTTTTGTGGACTTTTTGTTTTTTTTTTGGGGGGAATTTTAGTCGGCAGGGCCGGGAGGGGGCGGGGCTAAAGGGGAAATGGGCGGGGCTAAAGGGGAGTGGGCGGGGCTAAAGGGGAAATGGGCGTGTCTAAAGGGGGAGTGGGCAGAACTAAGGGGAGACTTTGCAGGGGTCCTGAGGAGATTTAGGGGGTTTGGGGCTTTTATTTGGGAATTTTGGGTCTTTAAGGGGATTTTTGGGGGTCTCTGGGGGGTTTTTTTTTGGAAATTTGGGGGTTTTGGGGGGTTTTTTGGGGGAATTTGGGTCGGCAGGGCCGGGAGGGGGCGGAGCTAAAGGGGAAATGGGTGGGGCTAAAGGGGGAGTGGGCGGGGCTAAGGGGAAATGGGCGTGTCTAAAGGGGGAGTGGGCGGAACTAAGGGGTGACTTTGCAGGGGTCCTGAGGAGATTTAGGGGGTTTGGTGTATTATTTGGGAATTTTGGGTCTTTAAGGGGATTTTTGGGCGTCTCTGGGGGGGTTTTTTTGGACTTCTGGGGGTTTTTGGGGTTTTTGGGGGGAATTTCGGTTGGCAGGGCCGGGAGGGGGCGGGGATAATGGGGAAATGGGCGGGGCTAAGGGGTGGCTTTGCAGGGGTCCTGAGGAGATTTAGGGGGTTTGGGGCTTTTATTTGGGAATTTTGGGTCTTTAAGGGGATTTTTGGGCGTCTCTGGGGGGGGTTTTTCTGGACTTCTGGGGGTTTTTGGGGGTTTTTTGGGGGGAATTTTAGTCGGCAGGACCGGGAGGGGGCGGAGCTAAAGGGAAAATGGGAGGGGCTAAAGGGGAAATGGGCGGGGTTAAAGGGGGAGTGGGCGGGGCTAAGGGGTGGCTTTGCAGGAGTCCTGAGGAGATTTAGGGGGTTTGGGGCTTTTATTTGGGAATTTTGGGTCCTTAAGGGGATTTTTGGGGGTCTCTGGGGGGGTTTTTTTTTGGAATTTTAGGGGGTTTAAGGGGGTTTTTGGGGGAGAATTAGGGTCGGCAGGGCCAGGAGGGGGCGGGGCTAAAGGGGAAATGGGCGGGGCTAAAGGGGAGTGGGCGGGGCTAAAGGGGAAATGGGCGTGTCTAAAGGGGGAGTGGGCGGAACTAAGGGGTGACTTTGCAGGGGTCCTGAGGAGATTTAGGGGGTTTGGTGTATTATTTGGGAATTTTGGGTCTTTAAGGGGATTTTTGGGCGTCTCTGGGGGGGGTTTTTTTGGACTTCTGGGGGTTTTTGAGGTTTTTTGGGGGGAATTTCGTTTGGCAGGGCCGGGAGGGGGCGGGGCTAAAGGGGAAATGGGCGGGGCTAAGGGGTGGCTTTGCAGGAGTCCTGAGGAGATTTAGGGGGTTTGGGGCTTTTATTTGGGAATTTTGGGTCTTTAAGGGGATTTTTGGGCGTCTCTGGGGGGGGTTTTTTTGGACTTCTGGGGGTTTTTGGGGGTTTTTTGGGGGGAATTTGGGTCGGCAGGGCCCTGAGGGGGCAGGGATAAAGGGGAAATGGGCGGGGCTAAGGGGTGGCTTTGCAGGGGTCCTGAGAAGATTTAGGGGGTTTGGGGCTTTTATTTGGGAATTTTGGGGCTTTTATTTGGGAATTTTGGGTCTTTAAGGGGATTTTTGGGGGTCTCTGGGGGGTTTTTTTTTGAATTTTGGGGGTTTTTGATGGTTTTTTGGGGGGAATTTGGGTGGGCAGGGCCAAAAGAGGGCGGAGCTAAAGGGGAAATGGGCGGGGCTAAAGGGGAAATGGGCGGGGCTAAAGGGGGAGTGGGCGGGGCTAAAGGGGAAATGGGCGTGTCTAAAGGGGGAGTGGGCGGAACTAAGGGGTGACTTTGCAGGGGTCCTGAGGAGATTTAGGGGGTTTGGTGTATTATTTTGGAATTTTGCATCTTTAAGGGGATTTTTGGGGGTCTCTGGGATATTTTTTTTGGAATTTTGGGGGTTTTTGGGGGGGAATTTGGGTCGGCAGGGCTGGGAGGGGGCGGGGCTAAAGGGGAAATGGGCGGGGCTAAGGGGTGGCTTTGCAGGGGTCCTGAGGAGATTTAGGGGGTTTGGGGCTTTTATTTGGGAATTTTGGGTCTTTAAGGGGATGTTTGTGGGTCTCTGGGGGGTTTTTTTTTGGAATTTTGGGGGTTTTTTGGGGGTTTTTGGGGAATTTGGGTGGGTAGGGCCGGGAGGGGGCGGAGCTAAAGGGGAAATGGGCAGGGCTAAGGGGTGGCTTTGCAGGGGTCCTGAGGAGATTTAGGGGGTTTGGGGCTTTTATTTGGGAATTTTGGGTCTTTAAGGGGAGTTTTGGGCGTCTCTGGGGGGGGTTTTGTGGACTTCTGGGGGTTTTTGGGGTTTTTTTGGAGGGAATTTTAGTCGGCAGGACCGGGAGGGGGCGGAGCTAAAGGGAAAACGGGAGGGGCTAAAGGGGAAATGGGCGGGGCTAAAGGGGGAGTGGGCGGGGCTAAGGGGTGGCTTTGCAGGAGTCCTGAGGAGATTTAGGGGGTTTGGGGCTTTTATTTGGGAATTTTGGGTCCTTAAGGGGATTTTTGGGGGTCTCTGGGGGGGTTTTTTTTTGGAATTTTAGGGGGTTTAAGGGGGGTTTTGGGGGAGAATTAGGGTCGGCAGGGCCGGGAGGGGGCGGGGCTAAAGGGGAAATGGGTGGGGCTAAAGGGGGAGTGGGCGGGGCTAAAGGGGAAATGGGCGTGTCTAAAGGGGGAGTGGGCGGAACTAAGGGGTGACTTTGCAGGGGTCCTGAGGAGATTTAGGGGGTTTGGTGTATTATTTGGGAATTTTGGGTCTTTAAGGGGATTTTTGGGCGTCTCTGGGGGGGGTTTTTTTGGACTTCTGGGGGTTTTTGGGGTTTTTTGGGGGGAATTTCGGTTGGCAGGGCCGGGAGGGGGCGGGGCTAAAGGGGAAATGGGCGGGGCTAAGGGGTGGCTTTGCAGGAGTCCTGAGGAGATTTAGGGGGTTTGGGGCTTTTATTTGGGAATTTTGGGTCTTTAAGGGGATTTTTGGGCGTCTCTGGGGGGGGTTTTTTTGGACTTCTGGGGGTTTTTGGGGGTTTTTTGGGGGGAATTTGGGTCGGCAGGGCCCTGAGGGGGCAGGGATAAAGGGGAAATGGGCGGGGCTAAGGGGTGGCTTTGCAGGGGTCCTGAGAAGATTTAGGGGGTTTGGGGCTTTTATTTGGGAATTTTGGGGCTTTTATTTGGGAATTTTGGGTCTTTAAGGGGATTTTTGGGGGTCTCTGGGGGGTTTTTTTTTTGAATTTTGGGGGTTTTTGATGGTTTTTTGGGGGGAATTTGGGTGGGCAGGGCCAAAAGGGGGCGGGGCTAAAGGGGAAATGGGCGGGGCTAAAGGGGAAATGGGCGGGGCTAAAGGGGGAGTGGGCGGGGCTAAAGGGGAAATGGGCGTGTCTAAAGGGGGAGTGGGCGGAACTAAGGGGTGACTTTGCAGGGGTCCTGAGGAGATTTAGGGGGTTTGGTGTATTATTTTGGAATTTTGCATCTTTAAGGGGATTTTTGGGGGTCTCTGGGATATTTTTTTTGGAATTTTGGGGGTTTTTGGGGGGGAATTTGGGTCGGCAGGGCTGGGAGGGGGCGGGGCTAAAGGGGAAATGGGCGGGGCTAAGGGGTGGCTTTGCAGGGGTCCTGAGGAGATTTAGGGGGTTTGGGGCTTTTATTTGGGAATTTTGGGTCTTTAAGGGGATGTTTGTGGGTCTCTGGGGGGTTTTTTTTTGGAATTTTGGGGGTTTTTTGGGGGTTTTTGGGGGAATTTGGGTGGGTAGGGCCGGGAGGGGGCGGAGCTAAAGGGGAAATGGGCAGGGCTAAGGGGTGGCTTTGCAGGGGTCCTGAGGAGATTTAGGGGGTTTGGGGCTTTTATTTGGGAATTTTGGGTCTTTAAGGGGATTTTTGGGCGTCTCTGGGGGGGGTTTTGTGGACTTCTGGGGGTTTTTGGGGTTTTTTTGGAGGGAATTTGGGTCGGCAGGGCCGGGAGGGGGCGGGGCTAAAGGGGAAATAGGAGGGGCTAAGGGGTGGCTTTGCAGGGGTCCTGAGGAGATTTAGGGAGTTTTGGGCTTTTATTTGGGAATTTTGGGTCTTTAAGGGGATTTTTGGGCGTCTCTGGGTTTGTTTTTTTGGAATTTTGGGGGTTTTTGGGGTTTTTTGGGGGGAAATTCGGTCGGAAGGGCCTGGAGGGGGCGGGGCTAAAGGGGAAATGGGCGGGGCTAAAGGGGGAGTGGGCGGGGCTAAGGGGTGGCTTTGCAGGGGTCCTGAGGAGATTTAGGGGTTTTGGGGCTTTTATTTGGGAATTTTGGGTCTTTAAGGGGATTTTTGGGAGTCTCTGGGGGTGTTTTTTTTTGAATTTTGGGGGTTTTTGGTGGTTTTTTGGGGGGAATTTGGGTCGGCAGGGCCGGGAGGGGGCGGAGCTAAAGGGGAAATGGGCGGGGCTAGAGGGGGAGTGGGCGGGGCTAAGGGGTGGCTTTGCAGGGGTCCTGAGGAGATTTAGGGGGTTTGGGGCTTTTATTTGGGAATTTTGGGTCTTTAAGGGGATTTTTGGGGGTCTCTGGGGGGGGGTTTTTTTGGACTTCTCCTTGGGAGCTGCAGCCAGCGAAGCCTGTGCATGGCAGTGTGCTGGGTTTTCCGGTTTGGCCAAATTTAGAAATATATCCTCTGAGAGAAGGCACAATCACCCCTCCCCCACCAGGGTCGGGAAAAAATAAATTTTCCTCGAAGGAAAGTGAAGGAGATAAAACTATTTATTTAACAAACACACGGGAAAGGAAAATAATGCTAAATAATAAAATCTTTTGCTGTGGAGGAAAAACCTGGGAAAGTGTTAGAGTCCTGCCTTTGGTCTCCTCGGAGCTGCGGCTTGGCCCAGGGCCAGGCCCTCTGTGCCCGGTGGAAAGTCCTCCCGATGTGCTCTGATGTTAAAGCAATCAAGCAGTCCAGTAGAAAAGGGAGAAAATCCGAAATTCCAGGGAAGGAAAAATTCAACTTCGGTCTCTCTCCGGAGAACAAAGCAGCTGAACAACTCGCCAAAAAAAAACTGCCTTGGGCGCAGCAAGCCGGGTGCTTCCTCCCTTCCCTGCTGCAGCTGGGAAACAAATTGCTATCTGTGTGTGACCTTGAACAAGCTGCAAACTGCTTTGAAAAAGTTTTGCTCAGTTTTTTTCCTTCCCTCTCTCAGGCTCAGTTTAGAGGCATAGAGAGGCACAGGAATTTATTTCGGGGCATAGGCAGCGATATGGGATACACATCATAAGGTCACCCCAAGGCACTGGGGGAGACCAGGGAAATGCTGATACCTGCCCATGACGTTCAGTGCCAACACTCCCTCACCAACACCCTCCATGACCACCAGGATACACTGGTAGTATTCCATCACAGTGTTGGAACACAGGGTCACCTGGTGGAAGAGAAGAGCAGTAAATTCCTCCTTGCAAAAGCTCATTGCCCATGTGTGGTGTCCTCCAGTTCTTGTTTCATGGCATGGAAGGGGAGGATTTTGCCTTAATTCTTCTGCTGGTCCATGTGTAGAGCACAGTCTCTGGGAGTAACACAAGCCTTCTGGCAATACCGGATTTGTTAAACACACCCTTCTATCAGGGCATAGGTCAGCTAAATTGAAACATTAGAGTAAAGCTCTGTGCACCACTGTATTCAAATTAAGGGGCCAATTTTTCATCTGACTGCAATGACATAAACGCAGAGGAAGTCTGCTGACTTGAACAGAACTAGTCCAGCTTTACAGCAAGAAATTGAAGGCAAAGTGTGGCCCAGCAGGTGCTGGGCAGTTCATGGCTGCAGTTTTTTCTGTCTCCCCTGGAGATCCTTGCAGTGAACACAACTCATCTGCTCATCTGCTCCAGGAGAGGAGAAATGAGACCAGGAAGAAAAGCAAACTGCTTTATACAGTGACATCTCTCTAATAGCCACCTCCTGTCCTCATCCTTCCTCTACCCACTTTCAATCAAAGAAATCTCTCTCAAAAGTACAAGAACGGCTTCTGTACTGATCATCTGGTACACGGTTTCAGCTTGTGATTTTGGAGACAAAACAGCTCCTTCAGGAGCATCCCCAGTAACCCAGCTAACAGAGGCCTCACATCGGTGCAGGTCTATTAATGCCGTAAAATATTACTGTGTCCTGCAGCCGTAGGGAGGAGGAGAGAAAATCCAGCAGGCAGGAATTGTGCAGCAAGATTGATTTCTTTAATTATTTTACAAACCCTTTTATAGACTTTTTTCTTCATAGTCTAATTGGACAAGAGATCAGCCACCCCTTGGTGGAGGATGATTGGCTAGAATCCTAAAACATCCATTGTCAAAATATTTTTCTACTATAGTATAAACAAGGCTTCTCAAAGTTGCAGGTGTTTCATTGTTTATGGAACTCTGTTACTATCTTCTGTGAGAGAGAAAAGTCTCTCACAGACTTAGAAAATAGCAAGAAAATTCTTGCTAGCAGCATTTTTGTATCCACACAGGTCTCTCACGCACACGATGCTCAAAGCTGGCAGAGCTAAAGCACTCCCACACTCCAGTGAAGTTTCAGCCCCACCAGCTGGACTCTTCCCATACCTCAGTATCCTGGTGTCCCTGGGGGAGGATGGTCCCTTGGCTGGGAGTCATTGTAAACTCCTTTGGCTCCACATAAAAATGAATTCCCTTCCTCCAGGATGGGTCAGTATTGTTGTGCATTTGGTCATAGCAGGTAACAACAGGCCCTGAACCATCGTCCGGAATGCAGAGCTTGAATGTCAGGGACGCCGAAGAGGTGTTAGTGAGGCAAAAGTTTTTGGTGTAGGGAAGGCCTACGAAAAGGACACAAATATCCATTCAGGCACCAATTACATTGTGACTCCTGGTGTGAATATCTTGGTAGGATGAAAGTGTGCTTGGAGTTTTGTAGAGAAATGGCTGAGTGAACAGGGACATGTATACGTGCACAATCCAAGCTATATTAGTGAACTGTTCTTGACTAGGGAAAAAAGAGAGGGGCAATGCTGATGTGGCAAGCCAACAGGATGTTGGGGAGGGCGATGCTGACCATAGAAAGAGAAAGACTTACGTTAGTTAGTCTCGTGCATATTAATCTGTAACCAATCGCTTGCTATTAAAGGCCGCGTGAACAGTAGCTGTAATCCAATAGTATGGAGCTTGCTTATGCATGCTTGGAGAATTAGGGTATAACTATGGGACTGACAATAGAATAAACGGAGTTCCATCATATCTCTATGAGAAGCGTGGTTCATCCTGGCAGATCTCTGGCTATTTCTGGCGTCCGACCAGGGACCGTTCCTCAGCGGAAGATATGCTCGCTGATCACCGAAAGAAGGGTGACGATGACGAGCGACAGAGACACTGCAGGCAGAGAGTGTCGACCGCGAATCAAAGGACGTCGGTCAGGCCAGTAAGAAGGGTCGCTACCTTCCCTCCATGATACCCTGCTAGCATGGATTTAGAGTTTGCAGCAGCACATGAATTACTCCTCAGTATCCTCACTAAGCGAGGGGAGGAGGTCAAGGAAAAGGATCTAAATAAGCTCGTTTTATGGGCGCGGGAGTATTACCGCCGGCCTGGTTCCTACGGTATATCACCGTGTCCCGCAGCCATAGGGAGGAGGAGAAGATCCAGCAGGCAGGAATTGTGCAGCAAGATTGATTTCTTTAATTATTTTACAAACTCTTTTATAGACTTTTTTCTTCATAGTCTAATTGGACAAGGGACCAGCCACCCCTTGGGGGTGATTGGCTAAAATCCTAAAACATCCATTGTCAAAATATTTTTCTACTGTACCATAAACAAGACTTTTCAAGGTTGCAGGTGGCTTGGTTGTTTACATTCCCTGCTACCTCTTCTGTGAGAGAGAAAAGTCTCTCACGGACTTAGAAAATAGCAAGAAAATCCTCGCTAACAGCATTTTTGTACCTACACGGGAGCATGGACGTTTGCGAGTCCCCCCCTCCTCTTCGATGCAGCCAAGTGGAGGGAAGTAGGGGATCACCTGTGAGACTGTACAATCCAGGGAAAAGGGAAAGCAATGACAAACTTAGGGCCCACCTGGAGAACTGTTATAAATGCCTTGAAAAATATGCAAGCCGAGTCAAAAGTAGCTGCAGCTGCGGTGGAGGCAATTGCAACACCGGCTGGGGTTGTCACTCCTGCCCGAACTATGCAGCACAGGGGGCTGAGTGGACTGTTTAAAAGCCCAAGCTGATAAAAGGGCAGAAA
Organism: Aphelocoma coerulescens; assembly: GCF_041296385.1. NCBI lineage: Eukaryota > Metazoa > Chordata > Aves > Passeriformes > Corvidae > Aphelocoma > Aphelocoma coerulescens. The sequence goes on along the minus strand of NW_027183804.1, from coordinate 776,020 downwards.
GCAGAGAAGCACTTTGAGACTGTCAGTGAGCTCCTGCGGGAGCAGGAGAAAGAGCTCTTGCAATCAGAGCCAAAAGAGGAAGTTACCGCCGCCGCGCCTCAGAGCAAACTGAAGGCAAACGCGGAAGTTACAGTCAACCAGTCAATGGGCACAGCAACGGGCGGTCCTTCTTGTCAAGCGCGCCTCTACCCTGCTTGCCCACCCCCTCCACCTCCGCTGCCAGCAGAGATTCATCCCAGACCACAGACTGCTTCTCTGCCACAGACTGTTTTTCGGCCAGAGCCACAGACTGTTCCTCTGCCAGATGATGACATACCAATGACAGAGGAGACAAATGAGCTACCTGCTCATCCCCCAGGATCTTGTGAGAACCCACAAGCATTGGAAAGATGGGCTCATCAAGTAGAAGAGGCAATGCATCAAATGAAACCACACTTTGATTGTGCTCTGTCTTCTATGGAAGAAAAGCTCCATCGGAAGCACGAGCCACAACAGGGTCCCACTGCGTCCCGAAAGGGTGTGGCCCAGACAGCCCTGCAACTACAGGAATGGGCTCAAGTAGAGCCCTCCACTCCACCTCCCGACTTTGATAACACACCACCTCCACCCTGTGTCACAGGCGCTTCCACTACTTCTCGATTGGGACAGAGGTGGTCTGGAATTATAAAAGGTGCTATCCTGGAGGGAGACTGGGAAGCGGCAGAGCAAATTGCCTGCCCCATCATATTCCAGAATGGTGAATGACGATATGAGCAGCATTGCTGGAAAATTTTACAACAAGCCAAGAAGTCTGTAACAGATCATGGAATAAAATCTGAGGCCACCCGCATGGCCTTGGATTGGATTTTTACAGCAGATACCAACTCTCCTATAGACAGCACTAACCTGGCAAGGTTTCTGTTGACACCTTCCCAGTTCCTTCACTGGGAGCGAGAGTGGAAAAGACTAGCACAGATGGAGGCCAATCGTCCGCAACAGCAGAATGAACCTCTATACGGTATTAACCCAGACATGTTGACCGGGTCTGGAGTATATGGACATTTACAAGTGCTGCTTCAATACCCGTTGCTCGTACATCATCTGTCAGCATAGCTTGCCCGCCAAGCCTTCAACGCAGTACCTGATTCCCGGCCTCAACCCAGCTTCGCCACCATCCAACAAGGCCATTCTGAAGGATACTCGCATTTCATCGATAGGCTTTGGCAAGCTCTGGCCAGCCAATCAGACATGACAGAGGACGCAAAGCAGAGTATGTTTAAGTTGTTGGTCTTTGAAGGAGCAAATCCAAATACGAAACGTGTCCTCACCACCCTTCCAAGGGGTGCGGAAGTAAGTGATATGCTCAAGCTAGCCAATCGAGCAGTGCAACAACAACAAGGACAAGTTATGGCCAGTATGGTAGCAGAGGCCATAAAACCTGCTACGAAGCTCCTGGCCACTGCAGTTACAAAGATGGGCATTAAATCACAAGGAGAAGAGTCAGGAATTTGCTTTCACTGTGGCCAAAAAGGACATTTTCATCGCATTTGCAAGGTGGCTGTATGGTGTGACCAATGCCAAAAGGATACCCATTCTACAACCGTATGCAAGAGGTCAAAAAACAGGAAATCCAGTGTGAGGCCTTACCACACTCCGACACAAGTAGTCAGTCAGGCATCAGTGTCCAAGACCTTCCCCCCCCCACCACCAGGGGAAGCCTGGGAGTCGATTTGGCAGCAGCAGTGAATATCACCTTAAAGGACAGCACTGTCCACAAAATTCCCACAGGTGTTTTTGGCCCTGTGGTAGAAGTGGACAGTTCATTTGGAGCATTGCTATCAGGGAGATCATCAACAGGACTTGCTGTACTAATAGTCTTACCAGGGGTCATTGATGCTGATTACACTGGAGAAATTATGATTTGCGCTTATACCTTGTTTCCCCCTCTTACCGTTAAAGCGGGACAACGGATTGCTCAGCTCATGTTTATAGACAAGCCCGCAGGAGAAGAAATTCATACTCGTCCTTATCGCAAAGACCGTGGCTTTGGGTCCACCAGGGAAACAGTCATCAATTTTGTACAGCAAATGAAACTTTGGACCATGGTCACTATTACCATGTTAAATGACACCAAGGCACATCAAATTACTGCAATGATGGATACAGGCACTGATGTTACAAACATCAGCAGAGACAAGTGGCCTCGATGGTGGTCTCTGTGCCCTGCAATTGATGCAGTACAAGGTGTAGGGGGAGAAACCACCCCCATGCGCAGTTTGCAAGCAATAAAATAAAGTTGCCAGAAGGGCAAGAAATTACTCTTTGCCCATATGTCATGACCCTTCCAGGGGGCTTGGGAGGTCTCATTGGACGAGACATCCTCAGCCAGATAGGGGCCACATTAAATGTGCCAACACCTTTTTAGGTGCAGCCACTGCAGAACAGCCATCTACCCCAAGAATTCCATGGAAAACTGATAAATTTGTATGGGTAGAGCAGTGGCTGTTAAATGAAGAGTGGCTCCAGATTGCTAAGCACCTGATACATGAACAATTGCAAGCAGGCCACATAAAGCCCTCCATCAGTCCATGGAATACACCCATCTTTGTAATTCCCAAAAAATCCGGAAGGTGGCGCCTTTTGCATGATCTACGAGCAGTAAATGAACAAATGTGGCCTATGGGCGCCCTCCAGCCTGGCATGCCATCTCCTACTATGTTGCCTCGAGACTGGGAAATTTTGGTTTTTGATCTTAAGGACTGTTTTTTCACTATTTCCTTACGATCCGAAGATACTGTGCACTTTGCTTTCACAGTGCCCTCTGTCAATAAAAGCGCCCCAACGGAAAGATATGAATGGATTGTCCTGCCTCAAGGCATGAAAAACTCTCCCACTATGTGTCAGTTATACGTGCATTGGGCATTGGAACCAGTTTGAGAGCACTTTTCTGCCACCATCATCTACCATTATATGGACGATATTCTGTTTTGTCGGCAACAACCCTTTACTGATGAAGATGTTTCTTACATCACTCAATTGCTACAGAACAGAGATCTTATAGTGGCACCAGAAAAAGTGAAACAATCAAGCCCCTGGAAGTATTTTGGATGGGTGCTTACCTCTAGCTCTGTACACCCTCAAAAAGTTACTCTTGCCACTGATGTCACCAGCCTACACGATGCTCAGACTGTAACTGGTGACTTACAATGGGTCTGCAACATAACAGGGCTCCGGAATGATGAAATAGCTCCACTAATGCCCCTATTACACGGTACCTCTCCTCAATGCCCTGTCCAGCTTAGCGATGACCAGCGCTGCTGTTTGCAGCATCTTGGGAACAAGATAACAGGTGCCTTTGCTGATCACTGCTTCCCAGATGAACCCATAGGGGTGCTTGTATTTAACCAAGAGGCTTCCCCTTTTGCAATGCTCTGTCAGTGGCCGGCCTGGCAAAAGGAAAAGGGGGGAAATGACCCTGTTGATAACACAATCTGTAGTGCCAGGCTGCAGCGACAACAGCAACAAACACAAGCACCCGACAAAGCAACAACAAAGCGACTGAAAACTCCAGATGACAAATTTGCCCTATTGGAATGGGTGTTTACGTCGCACACACCTCCAATGAGCATTTGGGCCAGAACAGCGGCAATTGCCCACTTGATTCGCAAAGCCAGGACTAGGACTCTTAAAATTGGTGCTATGGAACCTGCATTCATAGCTTTACCTCTGAAAGCAGAGTCGAAAGAATGGATGTTACAACACTCTGAACCGCTACAAGTGGCGTTACTGGCCTACCCCGGAGATGTTATTGATCGGTACCCAAAGGATGCACGACTCCAAACGTTAGGAAAACAACTATGGCTTGAGACTGCAAAGGTGTCCAAGCGTCCTGTAGAGGGACGTACGGTATTTACTGATGCAGGCAAACAAAGTAGAAAAGCTGCCTGCATGTGGCTAGAGGGGACCACATGGAAGCATCACCTGGTGTATGGAACTGATCAGGACTCTTTACAGACACTTGAATTAGCTGCAGTAGCGTGGGCACTAATACAGTGGAGAACAGAACCATTGAATGTGGTATCCAATTCATTATACGTGGTGGATGTAGTGATGAGAATCAAGGATGCTTTGATTAAACCACCCAGCAACCCACAACTTGGACAGTTGTTCTTTGAAGTGTGGCAAGTATGATCGGACTGAGCCATGCAGTATACTGCACATCAGAAGTCACCTCTCTGACTGAGGATTAGGCGAAGGCAATACCTGAGCCAATGCCTTGGTTAGCCCACTATTGAAGGCACCTCAGGACTCTTTTGCAGCAGCCCATAACAGTCATGCTATGTTCCACCAATCCACAAAGGCCTTGCAAAGACAGTTCCGCGTTACCAACACTGATGCACACAGGATTGTGAGGGCCTGCCCACAGTGCAGCCAGCACGGCTCAAGTTTAGGCCTCGGAGTGAACCCAAGAGGGCTGCAGGCGTGCGAACTGTGGCAGATGGATGTCAAACGTGCCTGAATTTGGGCGTTTAAAATACATGCATGTCACTGTAGATCCCTTTTCTAAAATGATAATGGGCTACTGCACAGGCAGGAGAGAAGGCAATCCATGTGATTCGCCACCTAACTGCATGTTTTGCCATCATGGGTATACCAGACTCCTTAAAAACTGATCATGGGCCTGCTTATGTGGGGGATCGAGTGCGGAAGTTTTTACAGCTATGGGGTGTTAAAGCATAGTACCGGCATTCCTCATGTGTCTACAGGACAGGCTATTGAAGAACGGGCCCATCGGACAATCAAGGAGTATTTAGCTAAACAGAAGGGTACCGAGCAAACGGATCCTGTAATTAGGCTGCAACAGGTACTGTTCACTCTAAATTTTTTGAGTTTGGCAGGAGATGCCGAACAGCCCCCCCGTAGTCGCACGTATTAGGTTACAAGCCACCCCAGGGGTACAAATTTGTTATAAAGACCCATGGATGGGACAATGGGGGGGGCAGCTCCATTGTTATTTAACGATCGAGGTTATAGCTGTGTTTCTACAGATACCGGACCAATATGGGTTCCTAGCAGATGGACCAAGCCTGCTCCCAGTCCCGCTGTCGACAAAAGCGGCTCCAGCGAGTGCATGAGCAACTGAGCCAGGACGTGGCATGTACAGCAGATGTTCCCAACCTTTGGGAAGTGAACCTTTGCTTGGTGGCCGACGACCTCACATTTGTACGACCACTCGGAGTCTGGGAACAGTCAGCAAGTGTGCATGCTAATCGCTGCAAAAATTGTTTATGCTGTTATAATAGCTTGTGCTTGCGCTTGTGCTGTGGGGGCTGTGGGGAAGAGCTTACTAGGGGAACTTGGAATGTAGATGAGCGAGGTAGTTTATGCGGAGAATGTTATCAAGTGCCTGAGACAAGAAGTTTTAGGCAGTGTGCGTCTATTGTGTTTGGAATTCCACCACAACAGATAAGAGTTAGCTCATTCAGGGATCCACATGAGTTTGTATGAAGCTTGGAAGTGTGGGCAGGGAAGGAAGCCATCAGACGTCTGTAAGTGAGTAAAAAGACCACTGTAACCCAGGCATGGTGCCCTACATGGCTCCTCCTCTCAAGTACTTTCACCCTGAGTAAAGCTGTGATAACTTCAGTGTCAGAAAGAGAAAATGTGTGGGTAACATGGGCTCACCAGGCGAACCAGACAGACTTCTGTCTGGCCGTGGCATCGGCAGCAGATCCATTTCGCACGTCTAATTGGCATGCCATGGATCTCACTCGAGGACACATTTCAAAAATGGGTGACAGATATAGGGAAAATCAATGAAGAAGTGGAGCAACAAATGCAAAACAAAAGAAACTGGGGTGAGTGCTTAGGCTGTTGGTCTAGTTATTGGCACTCCTTGCAGCAAACCCGTATTATTGCCAATTTAACAAAAAATGCAACCTTGCCTCTTCAAGAGCTACAGCTTTATGGGTCCCTTCTTCCCAGTACTCTTGTTAACGTAACACCATGGACCAACTGTTCCAATGTGGTGCCTCCAATGCAATATGCCAATGGGTCTGGGGTTTTCTCCTATGGAGATCCTTGGGAGGACTGTGGGAGACAGACGAGTAGAAACTCCTGCAATTAAAGGAGGCTTTGATTTACAACCCTGGAAGAGACTAGGTCTGGCTTAATTGACAGAGATTTGTGGACTTTAAGCAAAAGGATTACAAACTTGTGTTCCTCTCATTATAAGTAAAATTGTACACTGGGTGTTTTGGGGAAGGGTTTTAAAATATAATAGTGTGATTTTATATAGTTTAAGTTAAGAATGTAGATGGTACAAGAGAGACAACTGTGTGTACGTGACATGAGAAGTTATTGGTCAAGACATAGCTGCAATGCAGTGAGGAGTGCCACAGGTGATAGGTCATTAATCTAAAACAAAATGTCGTTTTAAGTATCTATTGGATTAGAAAGTTATAAATTACGATGTAACCCTAAATCTTGTGACTAGTCGCCATTACTCGGAGGTGTTGTAAAATCTCACGCCTCGACTGATGCGTTTGTTATTTTAAACAATAAATTCGTGCAGTTGCATAGTCCCATCCCTTAAAGTTATTTTCCTCCGACATGTGAAAGCGCGAGAAACGGACAGAGGACTACCAGGCACGACAGGGCATAGGCTCCTTTCCATGGAAACAGAATGTATCAGGACACTCCATCCAGGCTGGAACGTGCCGGCCACATTGGGAGGAGCTGAGTCTATTGACACAACTGGAGGAAAGATTTTACCTCCTGGAGTGTTTTTGATATGCGGAGATAGAGCATGGAATGGGATTCCACATAGTCTGATTGGGGGTCCTTCCTACCTGGGAAAGCTAACTATGTTTGCCCCTTCTATACGAGCACGGAAAAACATTACGGCATCGAAAAGTTGGAAAAGTAGGATGTGGAATAGATACCAGCGTAGTGTTTCCACATTTGATAAAGATTGTAATGATAAGGTAAACATTATGAGTTTGAGTGCGTTTATACCATTGGCTATTTTTAACCCAGGGGGTGCTGTAGCTCATGGCTATAACAATCTGAAAAAGTTGGCCTGTTGGTCAGAAAAGGAATTTAATAGGACTTCCCATATATTAAATGAGCTTTCAACTGATGTAGATAGCATTAGGCATGCTGTACTACAAAATCAAGCTGTGATTGATTTTTTTATTGCTAGCTCGCGGCCATGGTTGCAAAGAGTTTGAAGGTATGTGTTGTATGAACCTATCAGACCATTCCCAGAGTATCCATCGACAGCTCTCAGAACTGCAAGATGCTTTTCAGAAGATACAGATCCATACAGACAGCTTCTCTGAGTGGCTGTCCTCACTCAGTCTGACAGGATGGTTAGGAAATCTGGTTCAAGAAGGATTACGTCTGCTAGCTACACTAGTAATTGTGGCAATAATAATTTGCTGTGTTTTGGGGTGCATATGGAAAGCTTTAGAGAAAGTTGTTCATCGAGCTTGGCTTGTGCAAGAAGAAAAAGGGGGAATTGTAGAGAAATGGCTGAGTGAACAGGGACATGTATACGTGCACAATCCAAGCTATATTAGTGAACTGTCCTTGACTAAGGAAAAAAGAGAGGAGCAATGCTGATGTGGCAAGCCAACAGGATGTTGGGGAGGGCGATGCTGACCACAGAGAGAGGAAGACTTATGTTAGTTAGTCGCATGCATATTAATCTCTAACCAATCGCTTGCTATTAAAGGCCATGTGAACAGTAGCTGTAATCCAATAGTATGGAGCTTGCTTATGCGTGCTTGGGGAATTAGAGTATAACTATGGGACTGACAATAGAATAAACGGAGTTCCATCATATCTCTATGAGAAGCGTGGTTCATCCTGGCAGATCTCTGGCTATTGAGTTTAGCTTTTTGTTATCTGAACTACAGCTCACCGAGCAGCTGCATGAGGAATTAATCGTCACTTAGTTCCCTTTGACACTGATCCCAGACTGCTGCCTTGAAAATGCCCACTCTTAGCCCTGCTGAACACCACAAGTTTCTCTCTTTCACATGGGGAGAAGCTCCCTCACCTGCTCCAAACCAGCACCAGTTATTTCTCACTGATGAGTGTGCACCCAGACTGAGCACTTACCTCTGAAAATTCAAGCTGTAAAATTCCCTGCTAAGTCTGCCAACACTGCCACTGTTATCAAGATGTATCAGCAATGAGCTGTCATTGAGAAGAAGCTACAGCAAAAGAAAGTGAGGATGGAATCAGGAAACAGAACGTGTTGCAAAGCACCCTAATGCAGTTTCTCTCTGCAGGATCCTTAAGGCATCTCTTGGTTTGGGCCTGAGCACGTGACAGCTCAGGCCCACTCCACTGGAGACAAACCTGAGCCTTTCTTCAAGATTCGCAGTTAGGAACCATATCGCACCTTACCCAACAAATGGGGACATCACACCCATGCTGCTCACTGTGATTGCTGCCTGCAAGGGTTTACCCCACTTCAGCTCTGAGATTTGCTTTCCATACTGGAAAGCCAGAGATACAGCCATGCATGGTGGGGGTGGCCCCCCAGAGCGCAAACACCAGCCACAACCTGCTCTGCAGCGGACATCTGGCTTGGCTGGCCAGCTCTGTGGAGAGGAGACTTCTCCCCGGGCTTCTCACCAAGAGTCATTTGAACACAGGTGGGGGGGAAAAACCAACAGCAGCCACAGCCCAGAGCTCCTCCGTGCCCATCAACAGTGACCATTGCCGGCTCCAGCAGTGACTCCAGCACACAGGCAGAGGGGCACAAAAAGGACAAACACAGATGTCACAACCTCAAACGAGGCTGAGGTCACCACATGCAGACAACAGTTGAAAAGAAGCAAAGACACAACAGCTGCCTTCAGCTGAAGGGACCTTAGGAATGAAATTGGATCAAGCAGGATGAATCTCCTATTACAGAAACATGTTTCTACCTGCTGCCTTTCTTGTTTCATTTATTCAAAAGGCAGCTTAACAAGTGCCTCAGTGCTGATGCAGGGAGGGGAAGAAGCAGCTCAGGAAGGCAATGAATTTTCTTTAAAAAGTTCATGAACTTCATTGTTATGAGTTCAGGCTTCGTAGCAAATTTTTCCCTTGGTCTGGGAAGGGGGATAGAGGTTTTGGAGGATTTTGGCTGTGGGGGTGGGCTTTTGCGTTCGGGGTTTTTCAGGAATTGTGGTGTGATGCCACGAGCGGTTGTGAACTCGGACCTGAGATTTCGCAGGGAGCGGACCTTTCGTTCCTTCCTCTCAGGGATCGGGAAGGTCGGCCACGTGGTGCTGCAGGAGCTTGTGTGCTCGGCCCCGGGACTCCGCTACGCTGCAACTCGGCACTACGATCGAACCTGCCTGCCTTCCCCCCTCCTGCCTGCTGCTGTTCAGCAGTGCCGAGATCGCCTGCTGACCCTGAGTTTGCAAAAGGAGTGATTTCCCCGCTTCCTTCCCTGCCGATGCCAGCTGGGAGAGGATCACTGCCCTACCAGAACCAACAGCTCCTCCTGCCTGGGATCATAATCACACCCAAAGGAAAACACAGTACTCGGTGGGTTGGAATCTTCTGTTATTGTGTTGTTGTTTGTGCTGTCCTGATCTATTCTAGTAAAGACCTGTTATTCCTTTTCCCAGATGTTTGCCTGGAAGCCCTGTAATTTCAAAGGTACAATAATTTGGAGGGAGGGGGTCATCTTTCCATTCCATGAAGATTCCTGCCTTTCTTGGCAGACATCTGTCTTTTAAACCAGGACAGAGACACACCAGAACATACTGACATTCTATTCCTTGGTTCTATTTGATCTGACGATGGCAAAATGCTACCTGAGGCACCAGCAGCCCTGCAGTTCACACCCTGAAGAGGCAGAACGTGAGTGATGGATGCTCTTACGTGCTCAATTTTGGAATGCACAGACCCCTCACACTGCATCCAAGCCCAGGGAACACTCACCAAAGGCAATGTCACCAAAGTCGATCTCTTTGATGTCCAAGTGTAAATTCGGTCCATCAATGCACCCCCTGCGATAACAAGGACAGAGGAGGCAATGGCTTGGTTAAAGGGAATTGCAAAGCATCCGCCTGTTGTGGTTCAGGGGCAGAAAACCTGGTGTCAGGGGCACCATGGGTTTCAAACCAACACACCACCATTTGCTCAGCACAGTGTCCATGTGGACAGGAGGCAGCCAAAGCCAAGTGGTCAGCAGCCAACAGCCCCTGATGGGGCTTTGGGCACAGGGCAGGCAGGAAGTGCCCTGGAGTTGCTGCTGGTCCCACGAAGGACCCTGAACACACACCCAGACATGGCTCTGTGCCAGTTTCCCCATCTGAAATGTGATGGACTTCTGTAACCAGCCTTTCCAGCCACAGCTTCCCTGATTTGCCACTTCTTAGCTGTAACTGGTGTTTCCATGGAGCTTTCTCAGGACCCACACAGTAATTACAGACAGAGTTTTGAGACATGAAGCCAGGGGAGCCCCAAACATCTTCTGAAAAGAGCAGCAGCAATCCTACACAGTGAACAGATGAATCTTAAGAGGAAAGGACCAGCTTGTCCCCAGTGCATCAGCTGACACAGCCAAGAGCAATGGTTTAAACAACCAAACATGGGTGTCCTCAATCTACCACACCACCTCACCTGCCCTTGAACTCAGCAGACACAGGCTCCAAAAGTCACCAACACCCATTGAAATCAGCACTTGAAGCAACACTCACAAGTTTATTTCATGGTTGATGCCAATCAATGCCCACTCTGGCTTCTGGTTAAAAATCAAGCACCAGTGAACTGTGCCTTCTATTGTATTCACAGGACTGCCATTGGCTCTGCTCTACACATGTCAACAAGAGACGCCTTGCTCAAGGAGAAAGCTGCTTATGCAATAACAGCCCATGACCTGTTTGGGGGAGGGACAGAGGAGAATCAATTATTTGATGTTAAAAGGTTCCCTCTTGATTTCCAAAATAAAAACCTAGCACTTTTCCTCCAAAAACAAAGCCAGCAGAATTGTTTCTCTACTATGGGCAGACCTACTTACCACTTTTCTCTCGCTTAGTAATAACCTTCTTGTTCTCTTTCATCCATTTTCCCTTATCGATACAAGGTACAATCAACTGCAGATTGCTTTCATTTCTTTACTGCCTTAACCCAGTGCCCCCCAACAGCAGCAGCCTAGCTCCAAAGCTCCAGAGCAGCCAGCATCAGCTTTCCTGCTTACACTACATTATCCCACCCGCACATGGCTCAGGCTAGCAGGGACAAGCCCTCACACTGCTGTGGTTCTGAGACGTGAGCTCTGCCTCCCCTATTATCACCCCTTCTCCCTTTTGCTAGGCAAGGATTATCTCTTGCAATGGCACCAGCCCATGGAATGAAGGCCAAGTTCTTGTGACAGTCCCTGCTGCAGAGTTCCCTGTCCCACATCAGCCCTTTCCTGGCTGTGGAAAGGAGGTACCAGAGCACTCTCTGCACATGAGTTGGGAGCTCAGCCTGTCTCCATGCATGAGCATGAGAGCTGAGGTGAGGCTGCTGCTGCCCCATTAGGACCAATTCTTATCAGAGGATTTAAAAATGCTGCTTCTGGCGCACAATCACCCAGGCTGGCCCATCTCCAAAGCCCTGGAGGCCTTGCTGGCTGTTATTCAGGTGGGACATGCCGGAGCAGCTACTGCCCAAAGCTGATCCATCCCACTGCCTGCCATGGTTCAAGGCAGAGGGAGATCCCTGCAGGGAGGAGTCACTCCAGCTCCTGGGTACCCACACAGGGCAGCAGGCATCCTCACACTAAGGCAATGTCAGGATCAGAGCAGAGATTATGACCTCAGGAAACACCTTTTTTCTCTGCTCCACCCCAAAATGAGGTAAGTGGGGGATGTCCCAGAGTCAGCTACAGATGTGCCCACCAAGCTCCCAGACTCCTTACTTGATTCTCAGTGCTGCAGGCATAGGAGATCCAGCCACACTGAACTCGAATTCTTCATCAAACATCCCCAACAGGGTGGCTTTTAAGGAGATCTGAATAGTCTGTCTCTCGTCTGGTGCAATGATGTCCTTCCTGGGCGCAAGCTCGAAGCAGTAGGCCACGTGTGCAGTTGGAGGCATGAAGGTGAAGTGAGCATCAGTAGGGCCCTTGTTAATCAGATCCACCTGCAGCAGCAAGAAAGCAAAATGGAACTACATGTGGAATCTTCCCTTCTTGGGAGTTATTTTCTAATGAAGCAACTGACACCTGGAAAGGGCAGAAGATGCTTTGTGCTGCTGAACGACAGAAGACAAAAAAATACAACAGGACAAGTTCTGCCTTTGGGTTTTCATGCAAAGCAATGGTAACTTCACATAACCAGAGTCACCCTGGGGTTATCCCATGGACACAGAGCAGTCCGCCTCTGGTCAGCATCACCAAGCTCATTCAGACCTGGCCCTGGGAGCAACGTGAGGTGATTGCAGCTGCGTAGTGAATCACCACAGAGCTGCTGCTGCTGCCCCGGTTAGCACAGCTCCAACAGTACCATCTACTCATTCGCCTTTTCTCAGATCATGGAAACAATTCGTTGATAAACGAGGCACCAGCATGAAACTGTATAGACAGACCATCACCACCTTTTCCTTCCACAGCCAAGCTTTTGAAAGTGTCTGGCATGATGTAGTACCTCATTTCCTACCTATTTCAGTTGCTCTCTTTGGTTTTTTTGTTTTTTTGTTTTGCAAACTTGACAATATTGGGGTGGAGGCAAATATGTAGAAAATTCCTTTACTTTATTTCCAGGAACACTTTTTCTAAAGCCAGAGATGCACCAAGGCTGAAGTGTGGTGAGGGACTGTTCAGCAAGAGAAAGCACTCCCAAGCCCCCTTGACCAGTGCTGAGCCAGGAGAGTGGATGGCTTTCCTCCGACTGCCAGGAATAGGCAGGAGGCACTGGACTGTTTGCAATGGACTCGAACTCAAATGCAGCCAGTTTGTTCCAGCTGCTTTTGGACAGCCTGAGCACAAAGCTGATTTGTGTCTGGGACTGGAACAAAAGCCTCTGCACATGCAGCTTTTTGACCCAGTGTTGCTTTCATGGGGCAAGGCTTTCCCCAGCTGATGGCCAAGGAAGGCTGCCAAAAAGCAGGGTTTGGGGCTTCATGAACAGCAGACATGCCTTCCTGACCCCTCCAGATTTGAGCAGTACATCAAATATTCCCTGCTCACAACTGCCCAAGTTGCCAGGAATTCCACAGGTCCACCAGGCTCGCTGCTGCCTCAGGAGGCATCAGGATCCACCCCAACCCTGCTACTCACCTCTATGAGCGTGAGGTGTGTTGACATATATGTTCCCAAGGTTCAGTGTATGATAGCTGACTTCAACCCAGGGTCCTTTGCCTTCCCATCTGAGCTTCAAGGGCAGCCTGGTCTCACAGCCTGTGGAAGGATGTCCATTTCAGTACAATAATTCTCTCTGTTATCCTGTATTTTCCAGGCTGCCTCAATGGTAGTCCCTGACTCTGAGCTGGATGCAACCAGCTCCTGATGCTCCAAGAGAAGATATGGACCCTTTTCTTCCCTCAGGAGATATCCCTTAGGGCTGACTTCCAATTTCTAACCCATTCCTTGGGCTGGTTTCTAATTTAGCCACCAGTTTGCTGAGTTTAAAACATCTCTGATGCCCTGTAGTGACAGGACAAGGAGTAATGGGTACAGACTGAAAAAAAGGAAATTTAGGTTAGATACTAGGAAGAAATTTTTACTGTGAGGGTGGTGAGACACTAGAACAGGCTGCCCAGGGACTTTGTGGAGGTTCCAGCCCCAAAAGTGTTCAAAGCCAGGCTGGATGGGGCTTGGAGCTACCTGGTCTAGTGGCAGATGGCCCTGCCCATGGCAGGAGGCTTGGGACTAGGGGATCTTTAAAGTCCATTCCATTCTTAACATACTTAACGTGATTCTATGGGTTCCTTCCCATGCACTTAGAGGAGCTTTGAAATCCATCCAGTGAAGGCACAAAGCTCATAAAGAGTTTGGCAATTGCTACCTGGCACATTGGGTTTTGTAGGTGGCCCAGCAGCACAGGACTCTGTTGCCAAAGCCCTCAACTTCTGACACTCAGCACTGTGTTCTATTTCCACAGACTGAGAGCTGTAAGGTGACAATTCCCACACAGGAGAGAAGCAGGTGCTGGCCAAGGGTGGTCCTTCCACAAACACCCGAGGCTCTGCGGGCCTCAGCCACCTCTGGTCTGGTGATGTCTGGGCAGTGGGAGGTGATCCAGGGTCAGGGAGCACATTTCTAACTCAGCTCCCACTGCCTGATGATGGATCCATGTAAAATGGACCCATCCTGGAGGTCAGTGGTCTAGAAGGACTTAGTGCTCTTCTGCTCTGTAGCTCTTTGGCCTTTGAGGAAATGCTGGCAAAGCCATGGCATGAAAGCTTCTCCCTGCACTGCCTGGGTTGTTCTGGGATCAGTAATCCAGACACAGGTGCTCTGAGCCCTGGCCTTGCACAGGAGACTCCCTGGAAGCTGCAGGGACAGTGGGGATGTGCCAGCACTGCCCCGCTGACCACGGACTCTTCCCAGCAGTTACGTGGGAGCCCAACAGGCTCGGGCTTGCACCATGGCTTCACTGTGGGCGAGAGGAGCAGGGGAAAGGAGCTGTACCTGATATGTTGCAGTAAGCCACACTTTGATACTCTAGCACTTCTTGGGGTTTAAAGGTCACCTTGACTTTGGCCGAACAATTTGGCCCGATCTCTCCCTCCTAAAACAAGAAAGAGACAGCAAACCACTTATATTATAATATCACATTTCTTGTTTTTACCCACAGTCCTGTAAACCTTTATTTAGAGCATCAATGTTGAGGCAGGAGTGAACAACACAAGGAGCCCGCGGAAACCAAACCAAGCTCAACACACCGCTGGGAGCTCTTAATGCTCAGCCGATGAGCTCCCACTCTCCACAATATTCCTACTGCTCTTACACAAGCTCTTGGTGATTTCACGCTGCTGTCAGCTACAGTGGTGTGTAACTGCCATTGTGCACTGGCGGCTCTTGGCCTTAGATGGGCCACAGGAATAACCAAGAAGAGAACACGATCTCCTTTGTTAAAAATGGGCTCAGGATTGAGCTTTAAAATAAACTTATTAACAAGAAATAAAAGACAGTAAGAGACCACTTGTGGCTAGTTGTCTCACACAAGACAAAGGGAGCAGCACTGAAAGCTTGACGCAGGCCGGGGCAAATAAAAGGCTCCTCTCCTAGCCTCAGGTGACACATTTTATCCCCCTAGTGCCCGCCTCCCGGCCGCCCCTTTCCCCGCCCAGCCAGAGCATCCTGCTTGCCTATCCCATGTCTAGAGTCCTTTGGTTGGCTCCTTGTCCTTTGGCTGTTGTCTGGGGTCTTCTGACTGCTCCGGGGTACATCCAGTAAAAGTCCTTCTTTTCCACCCTTATGTAGATAACGGCTGAAGCCCTCCCTTTTGATTACCTCATAGGTTCGGGGGACCTCCCTCTTTGGTTACCTCATAGAGGTTCTGGAACATTCTCCTGTTCCCCATTTTGTACCACAATCCCTATAATGATTTTTATTAACAATAAATATAATTAACACAGTAACTAATGACTTTTAACCTTGAATAAATTACAACAATTAAAACCTGATCAATGCACAATTGCTCAACTGTGGAAACCCTCAACCAACTCATTAACAACTTTCTTTATCCCCTAATTACCAATTTTTATTTCAACAATTAACCAACAACTTTGTGAAAGCCAACTTTTCCTAACTCTGATCCTAACACCTTCCTTGGAAATAAAAATATTAGTTTAACCTGTTTTGAAAGAAAGCAGAGGTGGTTGGGATTATTCTAGGGTTTACTCCAAGATGAGAAGGGATTTTGCACTGTGCAGACATTAGGCATTCATCATCTCTCACTGTGCCAGTACTCAGAATCAGGGCTCTGGCTGATGGCAGGAGGTGGGGCTTTGTTTGCATAAACAGAAAAGGAAAAGGTTTTCTGTCCCTGTGTGCAGCAGAACCCAAAAAGCCCATTTGAACCTGCCAGCCTTGTGTCCAGGCTCGCAGATGACACTGGAAGGGAGACTCAGAAACTTAGTGCAAGTCGTGGTTATACGAAGGGATTGGCATTTCTATGATTAACCTTGGGCTGAATTTGGCCTCCTTTTCCCAGTGAACCATTGCATGCTTCAGGTCAATATGTGAACTGGCAGTGCTCCAGCACCCCTGCTAAACCCCACACACCACGGGGTAGCCCCTACCTACAATAACTGGTCCCTGTGGACACGGCAAGGACAGGCCTTGGCTTTTTCAGGCTCCCACCCCTGCCTTGAGCCCGCAGGGCAGAAATGCTTTTAGTAGTGAGCTCTCTAGCCTCATCAGAAAATGGATGTCTTCCCTGTCAGCACATCAAGCCAGCTGAGGATCTGCTGAGTGACCACATGGGGGGGGAGGTGACGGGAAGGGGGGAGGGAGGAGGAAGAGGAGATGAGGTTCTCAGCTATTACTCAGCAGTGGCTCAATGAAAAAAATTTCATCGGAGAACAGTATGGAGTCTTGTTGCACCTTTGCCATCTCCTCATCGACCATGTCGCTCAGGATGGCAGTGCGATCTTCACAAGTGCCCAGCTCCTCCATTACTTTTTTCTCCTCCAGTAAATTTTCCAGCCAGACCCCTTTCTCCAGACTAAGCAAATGATAGAGCCTGCAGCCGCAGGGAGAGACGAACCCAGCAGATCATTTAATAAGCCACATATTTGCAGAGATCAGTGTAAGTGCAGGAGAGCAAAGCACCTGGAGAGTAGCAGCAGCAGCTCCTCAGCAAGGGGCTGACCCCGACCCACGGGGTCCCAAATGGATCAGAGGATCACTTGTTGTTCACTGGCATGGCATGCAGTTTTACTCCACACTTACAAGCTCAGGAGAGGTTTCGAAAGCCAGCAGCCCTCAAGAGAACCTTCTGGCTCAAAACCTCTGCCACAGCTGAGGGGAATCCACCAGCCACCCCAAATGGCTTTTCCATAAGCTAAGCTACTCAGGGGAGGCAGATCAAGATCAAGGAGTATCCATTGCAGGACTTCCCTGGGAAGAGGAAACTAAGCTGGATTGCAGCTACAGGTCACCAGCATCACTCTTTGTTTCTTTCATTTTCAACCTGCCCTGTTCCCTATTCTGCCTTCCATGAGAGCATCCCAGAGCACTTCCAAAGGCAATTGATGAATTCAGACATTGCATCCCTTCAGTGACATTCAAGGTTTTATATGCATGAAAACAGAGGCCCTGAGAAGGGAAGGGACTTTTGTTGTGCAGGAGGGAGACAGCAAACTCCTGGAGAGACTTTTTCATGATCCAGGGCTTTTTGGGTCCCATCCCAGTGCATGTTCATAGAATGTGCTGAGAGGGAAAGGATCGTGCACTGTCTCCTCTCATAAAAATGTCCTCTCTGCTCTGAGATCTCACAGCAGGACAGTAGCCTTGGAGCTAAAACCATCCCTAAGACTGGAAGTAAGGAAGAACAAAACGTCATGGTCAAAGTCTAGGACACAAAATGGCATGAAAACAAATGTAATTGGAAAAAAACCCACAAAACCAAAACCAGGCTGAAGTTAACTGTGGGGAAACCTAGTTGCTTCTGAGGGGAAAGTGGATCACTTGGGGTCCAGGCTGAGGCAGGCAAGTGGGAAAAAATGGAAATAAACAGTCCAGGGAAGTAGCCAGAGAATGTCAAGGGGTTTTCTTTTAACACACAGAGCTTGCATGGAAGTCAGATACTGTGTAAGTAGATAGAGAACAGTAGAAAACCAAGAAGCCCAGGGCACTAAAGGACCCTCTTGCCATCCATTCAAGCTTGGCGAGGGTCGATCGCCTGGTCCTTGGCAGGCAATTTAAAATGGCGCTGGGGAGTGGGAGTGACCCAGACCGCAGCAAACAGGGGCTTGCTATGGCAGTTTTGGCACGGCAGTTTTGGCACGCAGTTTGTCGGTTTTTGCGTGGCCATTCACGCAAGCAGGCTGAACAGAAAGGGTGCAGCCACCTACCCTCCTGGTAGTGGCTCGTGTCTTTTTGCTGGTTCTGAGGAGCTTGCATTTCCCCCTCTCCCCAGGAATGGCTTACAAATTATCAAAAGCCATTGCTGCTGCTGCCAGCGAGAGTGTACTAACCCAAACAGAACCCCCAGGAAGGATGCAGCTGTGCAGGCCCCTGGCTGCAGGGAGGGTCTGAGCCTGGCATTAGTGCCAGAGGACAGCGCACAAGACACCTGTGTGTGGTGTGAGCAGGTGGATGATCTGTTCTGTCCGGTGGCAGAGCTTAAGGAAGAAGTGGAAAGGCTGAGGGAGTATTAGGGAGAGGGAAAGGGAAAAAGGCTGGTGGAGTTACACCCTTCCAACCCTGAGAGAAGCTCAGCAGCAGTCAGAGGAGCCCTGCCCTTCCTGCCACCAGGCAGAAGGAGAAGACCTAGGAGATGGTGGGGAATGGAAATGGGTCCCTTCTGGGGAGGTAATAAAATTCCATCCTGACCCCCATCACCTACACAGATGCCCTGACAGAAGAGGTACGAGGCCCTGGATCCAGAGGGTCAGGCAGATGACACTAAAGAAAAAATTCTGTCTGGAGAGTCTTTCAGTTACACTTTGTCTGTCAGACAAATCACAATCTCAAGTGTTAAGAAGAGTAGCTGCAGTAGGTGACTCCCTTCTAAGAGGAGCTAAGGGCCCTGTATGTTGACCGGATCCATTCCACAGGGAAGTCTGCTGCCTCCCTGGGATACAGGTAGTAGATATCACCAGAAGATTCCCTAATAACTAAATGAACTAAATCAGCTCTCTGATTATTACTCTGTTGGTTGTCCAGGCTGGCAGTGATGAGGCTGACAGGAAAGGCACCAGGGTAATTAAAAAGAACTTCAAGGTTCTGAGTCAACTGGTTGATGGGGCAGGAGCACAGGTGGTGTTCTCAGTTCTTTCAGGAGCAGGGATGAATGATGAAAGGAACAAGAAAACATCATCAATAGGTGGTTTAAGGACTGGTACCATCGGTGAAATTTTGGGTTTTTTGATCAGGGGGCAACTTTTACGGCACCTGGCCTGCTAGAGCCCCTGAGCTGGCAGGTCTGATTGAGAGGGCTTTGAACTAGATTTGAAGGGAAAGGGGATGAAACCACACTCTCCAGAGAGGAGCCTAAGGGCGGTATGCCAGAGTTAGGGGTGAAGTCAGCAGCCCAGCTGAAGTGCACGTACACTAATGCACGCATTAGTGACACACGTAACAAACAGGAGAAGCTGGAAGTCATGGTAGAGCAGAAAAGCTATGATGCAGTCGCCATCGTGGAAACATGGTGGGACGACTTGCATGACTGGAGTGCTGCAGTGGATGGCTACAAGCTCTTCAGAAGAGATGGGAGAGGGAGAAGAGGTGGAGGGGTGGCTCTGTATATTAGGGAGGCTCTTGACGCCATGGAACTTGAGATTAATGATGATAAAGTTGAGTGCCTGTGCGTGAGAATCAGAGGAAGGACAACAAGGCTGACATCCCAGGGGGGGAGTCTGTTATAGAACACCCAACCAGGACCAAGAGGTGGATGTGTTATTCTACAAGCAGCTGAAGGATGTTTCAAGATTGCCAGCACTTGTTCTTGTAGGTGACTTTAACCTGACAGATGTCTGCTGGGAACTTAACACAGCAGAGAAGAGGCAATCTAGGAGGTTCTTAGAGTATATGGAGGAGAGCTTCTTATCACAGCCGGTGAGTGATCCTACAAGGGGTGGAGCTCTGCTGGACCTGCTGTTCCTAAACAGAGAAGGGCTGGTGGGAGATGTGGTCGGAGGCCATCTGGGGTACAGTGACTGTGAAATAATAGAGTTCTCAATATTCAGTGAAACAAGGAGAGGCATCAACTAAACTTCTCCTCTGGACTTCTGGAGGGCAGACTTCGGCCTGTTCAAGAGGCTGATTTGGAGAGTACCTTGGGAAACAGCCTTTAAAAACAAAGGGGTCCAGGAAGGATAGACATTCTTCAAGAAAGAAGTCTTGAAGGCACAGGAACAGACTGTCCCAATGTGCTGAAAGACGAGCTGATGGGGAAGACAACCAGCCCAGATAGGCAAGGAGCTTTTGAAGGATCTAAGGGAAAAAAAGAGGGTGTATGACCTTTGGAAAGAGGGGCAGGCAACTCAGGAAATGTTTAAGGATGTTGCCAGGTCACGTAGGAAGAAAATTAGAGAGGCAAAAGCCCAATTAGAACTTGAGGAAATCCAGTCATTGCGATCAACCTTTCCTCCCCAAAACGCCATCCTTGGCTGGAGTATAAATGGAACTGGAATGCGAAGTGCTGAGCTCCTGAAGCCCAGGGACACACACCCTAATTTCAGAGATGGTTTACTTGACCTAAACCATTCAAAAGCACCAATAAACCCCTAAGGCCATACATTAGTTTTAGTCTTGGGCCACGTATTTCACTGAAATGCATCTTTCAAACCCACCTCATCTTCTTTTGATTCTCTTCTTCCTCATTAGGATAAGTCCTCCACTGGAAATGGGCTGTGGTGTCACTCCTGTTTTCGATGACCATGGTTGTGTGGCACAACATGGTGATGTAAGACTTCTCAAGCTCCACGGAGTATGTGCTCAACCCAACGTTGAGATCTATAGCTTCTCCATGAAGTTCTGTCTGGATAGTTTCATCTGGAACAAAGCAAAGAGGAGTCTTTGCTCAGCTCAGGCACTGATGGAAGCACAAGGAACAGAGCAAGCCACAGGTGACAGAAGAAAGTGTCACAGCTTTTAGCTGAATAAGCAGTTCTATGGATCAGTACATTTATCACATCCTGACAGCTCTGTGTGTACAGAGTGAGGATGTCCTGGGCACCTCTTTAAACGCTTTATTTCCGAGTGTGTTTGTAGAGATTTGGCCCCAAGGTGACAGTATTTACAGTGGGATTTGTCAGATGTGCTCAGGTGACCCATGCTGATCACTGGGAATTCTGCATCAAAGTCCTTCAGGTGACGCTGAGGAGCCCTGTTCAGTCCTGGCTTGCCCAGGGTCTTCCCTGGGCATCCCGTGAGACTCCTGTCTCTCCTGATCCCTTGTTGCTGACAAGAAAATATGCTTGGGGGCATGTGGGCAGAAAAGGAAGGCCCAGAGGAACAAGTGAAGTGACAGCCCACAGCAGGAGGGGACACAAGCAAGGAAACACAACCCAGTGCTCTGCAATATGACAAACAACTACAAAATGAACACCATGAAAATCATCATCTCTCTGTCCAAATGCACAGCCACATCAGTCTTGAAATATTTGATATTGTTCTCATCTCAAAAACCAAGCTGGAGCATTTCAAATTAAATAAAAAAGGGACAAAGGAAAGATTAATAAGTAGAGAGCAGCTTCTATATGAAGACTGAATGGGATTCCTCAGTCTGGAAATCAAATGGGAGATAGATGGGAGAGGTTTGCAACAGCATGAGTGGCCTGGGGAATGGGGATGAGGAAAAATTTGTCTTGATTTGTTATCAAATAGGAACTCGAGGGCCTGAAAATGTTATGAAACAGAAATTACACACATGTGTAGAGGGCAACATAGAAAAAGCGTCCGTGACAAGACAATGGAGAAGCAGCATACAGGACAGAAGCGTGCAAGAAATACATTGCATTGGAGTGAGTCTGATGGACACCTCACACACGGCACTGCCCAGGAATAAAATAAAACTTCACCCAGATATAGCCACACAGTAGTGGAGAATCAAGGGTCTGACCGTCAGCAATCCCATCAGAGAATGGTTTGTGAAAAGCACAGAGAGGGTTAAGAACTATCTGCATGCACAATTTGACACTGACTGCCTCAGGAATTTCTTTTTTCCTGCTGCCTATAAACCTCATCTCAAGAGATGCAAATGTTAGGGCACTACCTGCCCTGTGAGGAGATTACAGCCTAGGAATCAGACAGGGAAAAGGAGCTCCTCCTTGAAGACCAAGGAATAATTACTGTTGAATTTGCAGTGTGGTTCTTTGATTTCTTCTACCTTGAAGAAAGGTTTCTTCTACCTGATTTAGCCTAAAAAGGGCACATTTTATCAGCATTTCAATGAAAGCTGTTTTAAGAAAAGGAGCAATCAACACTCTGAAAGAGTACAAATGCACATTAGAGGACTACAGTGGCATGGAAACAAGACCCAAAAGGAGGATGCCATTTACATCTGAAGGATCCAGTCCCAGCTAAATGAAGCACCATTACCAGGAGCACATCAAGGAAACAGAACAGAAGGTTTCTGTGTATTTACCAGCAATGCAGTCTGGGACTCTGGGTTGTCATCCAGGCTGGTTAACTGTTTGCTTGGCCCCCCAGACAAACTCTGTGCAATGTGTTGGAAATAATTATGCAAATGTGTTGGTGCACTTTGATTTAACAGGAGCAATTAAGATTGGTCACCAGGTAAACAGCTCTTGCCTGATAGACACAAGACTCCGTGCTTTGATGCACAGGGACAGGTCAGGTGAAATGTG
This sequence comes from Aphelocoma coerulescens, assembly GCF_041296385.1. NCBI lineage: Eukaryota > Metazoa > Chordata > Aves > Passeriformes > Corvidae > Aphelocoma > Aphelocoma coerulescens. The sequence goes on along the minus strand of NW_027183804.1, from coordinate 753,559 downwards.
CTTCTGCCCAGCAGCTGCTGGGCTTTGCACTCTTGCAGAGCGTCACTGAGGAAATAAAAGTTCCTGGCCTTGGTGCTTTGCTAGTGGTCAATCTGTCACCTTAAAAGTGTGTTCTGGGGAGTTTGGTGATGAATGCATCACACACAAAAATAAGGAGAACATCTGGCAAGCTGAACTTTATTCATGTCAGTAGTGACAGCTGATGAAGGTGCTTCAGGTTCTGCTCATTAAGGACGTATTGCTGCAATTATGGGCCTGGCCTGTTCCCATTACCAGTAGTGAGAGCATCACTACTGGCTGATGGAGAAGCCTTGGGCCAGAAATGTTTATGTGCTGGACCTGAGACTTTGGAGAGAGGGGAGGAAAGACAAGGCCCCACCAGCCCCAGAGCTGGATTACTGTACGTGTTTCTGCATCTGCCCCAGGGGTGGTGCCAGGACTGCTGCAGGTCTCTGCTGAGGCTAGGGGGGATCAGTGCCTGGTGTGGGCAAGGCACAGGATTTTTTTCTTATTCTTTTTCCAGAGATTGCACCAGAACAGAGAAGCTGCAAGTTAAGGGAATCTCTGGCCACACTTCAGCGCTGCCTTCCATCCCATCCCTTTCCCACTCCTGTCCCATGTCTACATACTCCTGCCCTCAGTTAGCAGGATGGGAAATAACACTCCTGGGGGTGACTTCAGGGGTTGCCTGAGAAAGAAGGTATCTTCTTATTTCCAAATTTTCAGAAGAGGATCCAGCCAAGCTCAGAACTCAGCTGTCAGGACTGAAAAACTGAGTGCAAATCAACCCCTGCATCTCCTACATCCCAACCTAGGCTGTACCCACCAGACTCCTCTGTTACTGCTGTAGCAGTCATCTCTCACATATAGACTTGGCTCCCCAAGACCCAAGGACACAAGCTCTGCAGTTAAACTTAACTCCTCTGAATTTCAGCCAACATCACTAAGCTCTTCCCTGAGCCCACACATACGAAGAGCTGTGAAGGAGACATCCCTGTCACTGTAATAACCAAATGAAAACCACTGCCAAGAGATGGGGCTGGCAGGCTACATTTCGGCCTTTTATCTGTTCATTGTGAGCTGTTCCTTGAGATAGTTCTCATCCTGTTAGATCTACCCTTTCCATGAATCACTACTGCACCTGACAGGCAGAAAAGGTAAGGTATGAAGGAGGTTCTAATGGCTTGCTTTCTTCGGCTTTTTAACTAGATCCATTTGGATGTTTGTTTTCTTGTACGGCATCCAAAGACAGGTCCAGATCTCCCACGGACACCTTGCAAGCCCCAGACACTGGTCTTGCTTTGAGCAGTGTGTTTGCTCAAATGATTTCCAGAGGTCCCTTCCAGCAAAAGTTATTCTATAGTTTTTTCTTCTAAATCAGCCCAATTGCTTTTCACATATTCTCTAAATGTGTCATATTTCCTACACACCTGTGCATATACCTATGGGCACGTGCTATACTGACAGGCATTAGAGGAGCTCGACCTTTATGAAAGTTCCCAATGAAGAATTCATGAAATTATGGCAAACATTTAACACAAAACAAAATTGAAAAACAGAGCAGAAACACAGGAACTTCAGAGTATTTACAAAGAAATCTCAATGAAAGGGGGCCCGACCTTATTCAGACATTTAAATCATCTGTTTGAAATTTTAAACTGGCTTTCAAAGGTTCATCATGGAACAGAAGAGGTGACTGATGCCCTCAGCTGACAAGGGAAATCAGATCAGCTTTAAGTAACAGGAACTGCACAGGCTGCCCACAACATAGCTCATGTTGGGCATCAAATGTGGGGACCGCTGGAATGCCACGTGCCTGTGTCTTCCCAGAGAATTTGGTTACCTACTCCTGTCTATTTGGCTGACAGTGCTGAGTAACCATTTCAGAAGCTGCTTGTGCTCAGGAGGGTGCAAGCCAGCTACTAACATGTTCCAGCACCCTCCAGGAAACCTGGGACAGAGAAAGCTCAAAGGTTGCATCCTGCTAAGAACACTGGAAACAAGAGCAGATGCCACCCATCCTGCTCACTTCCAGCCAGGGCTTCAGGGCAGCAGCTCCGATGCTCTGCTTCCTTTTGTTACTCTTTCCCAACTCTGTTTTCACCCAAAGGTGTGTTGCATAAGAATGGATGAGCTGCCTCACCTCTTGGTGCTCATCTCCTAATGAGCTTCCAGGTTTCCAGTGTTTTCCAGCAGAGTCTTCTCACTGCTGCATTTGACTATACAGACTGGGAAGTCCAGCTGGTCAGGGAAGTCCAGGATAGGTCGGCCACCAATGGCCTGAATTGGCACAACTATCCTTTCCTTTCCACTGGTGCAGGAGAGCTCATGGGAATAATCCTGCAGGAAAAGAAACTGGCTCAGCACAGGGCATTTAGTGCCATCTCCATGGCAGAAGAAAAACCATTTCCTATAACCCTTCAAGGGCATCAATTTACCACTTCCACCCCCAAAATCAACACTAAGTCCTACTAATATGTCGCATTTTAAAGGCACCAGTGCACTTTGCAAAACCTGTCTCAGTGGCATTAAGCTCTTGTGTCATACAGAGAACTGCCCTACGCCACCATAATTTTTACTCTAAATTTTAATGACGTTAAATAATTCCTAAGTCTCTTCAAAGGTACATGGAGCTAGGGAACACAGGACATTCCTCTTTAGGTTTCTATATTCCTGCTGTTTGAGAATAGGACAAAGTGTTAAACTGACTCTAAGCAGCAAAAGGAAGATGAGAAAACAGCTGCACCCAAAGAGATCCTGCACCTCTGGCCTGGCGTAGAAACATCAGTTGTCTCAGAGCTTTCCTCTAACTTTGCCTGTCCAACCAAGTCAGGAGAAGAACAGTGCTAAGAGGTAGCAGGATGCTGTTGGAAAGAGCCTCTCTTTGTTTCCCTGCAAGGCATCCTCCCTTCCATGCCATGTCCTAAACCCTTCTGTATGAACGAGTCCCAGATCACAGCATCAACCCTTCACATCACAGCACTGAGATCAGACTTGCCAGGGCCTCAGCACTGCTGTTCAAACCTCCAAGGAAAAGCACGTCTGGCACAGAATGGGTGCTAGTTGACAGAGCAACCACAGTGACAGGCATGAAGACAGAGCCACAGCAGTGTCACTGCCACAGGCTCTGGGGTCACAGGTCTGTCTGCCTGCAGGTTGTACCTGCCCTACACGAGCTCTTTCAGGCAGGTGTCTAAGTCACCTGCAGCTCACCAACCTTCTGCTGACTAAGGGCACCTAGAGATCAGTGTGCCTGTGCCAGGCTGGCTCCCTGCCACAGGCATGGCACATCCTCTGCCCTGGCCCTGCAGTAGTATCATGGTCAGTATCATGCATCTGGGACAGCACAGCTGCAAGGCTGGAGAACAGAGGGTGTGAAAAAGCACTGTCTGTGCTCCAGTCCAGGGTGAGGCAGGGAAGCTGTTGCCAGTTGGGAAGGAGGAAAGCTCTCTGACCTCTTTGTTCCTCTGGTATTCTCCACAATAATTAAACCCCTTCCACTGTGCCTAGAGATGGCTGAACACATATCAACACTCCTCTGTCATTTTCATACTGTTCCCTGTGCATCTGCCCTTGGGAATGCTCACCAATGTGCAGGGAGGGGAAGCAGAGCCTGCCAGGCCTGCATGCAGTGCCTGACAGCACTTGCCAAGGTGTGACTGGCTGCAGGCTGCCTGCCCAGGGCCTGAAGCGAATGGAACGGGCTGTACCCAGAGTGCAATGGAAACCATGGCTTTGGAGGTAACGCTCCTCCAGTCTCACCTTGTTCTCGTCAGGGGTGAAGTGGATGCGCACAATGTGACGCGCGCCTGCCGGCACTCTATGGTACGCATCTGTATGCATACGATATTGCTGCTAACAAGAATTTCTCTTGCTATTTTCTAAGTCATGGGATACTTTTCTCTCTCAGAGAAAATATTCACAGAGTTTGTAAACCATGAACATCTGCGACCTTGAAAAACCTTTGTTTATAGTACAGTAGAAAAATATTTTGACAATGGATGTTTTAGGATTCTAGCCAATCACCCCCAAGGGGTGGCTGACCCTTTGTCCAATTAGACTATGAAGAAAAAAGTCTATAAAAGAGTTTGTAAAATAATTAAAGAAATCAATCCTGCTGCATAATTCCTGCCTGCTGGATCTTCTCTCCTCCTCCCTGCAGCTGCGGGGTACTATTGGGGGAAATATTGAGGAAGATTGTGGGAAAGGGAATATTGTGGAAGATTGGCTACGTGAAAAAGGGCACATAAAACCCCTGCGGTTTGATCACACGCATCTTGTGTAACAAATGAAGTTGCAAAAAGCTACAGTTTTCCTGCTTAACAACTGGGCTTCCATTGAGTTCTTATTGCTGAGCTAAGTGTTTTATTGCAGAGTTAACAAGGTTAGTCTTTGGCAGTAAAACAATAAAATACTGTTGGTTAGAAAAGACAAAGAAGAAAGAGAATTGCTGACCACAGAAGAGGAGCTAGGAGGGGTTAAGAAGTCAGCTAAGACTACGTGAACCACATAGAATGCGCCTTTACGAATATTCATAAACCTATTATCGATAGTATATAAGAAACTTTAGTATGATTAATAAACGGAATCCTGCTGATCCCTCATATTTGAGTGTCCAGGCCTTCCCTCCGTCGTGACAGGGTACGGTAATATTTACTGCACTAATATTTGGTGTACGCCAACGTGATCTGCACGTTGCGAAGTGTCCTGCTGCTGCAAGCCAAGCCGAATTTCTCTAGAGCTACACTGTTCCCCCCCCCCCGGGACCGGGAGGTCCGACAGGACTGAGAAAATGGTGAAGAGCGGCTCATAAACCGATGCTGTGGTAACGGTCTGGAAAGGTGTTTTCAGTATAATGCACACCTCCATTCCTGAAAACTCACTTTGTGAGTTATTAGACTGGGCTGCCCTGCATGGCATTCCTATGGACAGAGACACTGCCCTGGACTTTGGGCTGTGGCAGGAACTCGGCTGTGCTATATGGCACGAGCTCTCGTTTGGGGACCTGGCAGTGTTGGAATTATTCCAGACTTGGCGTTCAATGTTTATTCTGCTGACAGACCTTAACTGTGGCAGCAGAGCTGGCTTGCCTGTCTTGGTGGAGAGTGAAGGAGAGATATCTGACGTGGACCCCACTGACCAGGCTCCAGGGGCGCGTGGTGGTGGATATGAAAAATCCTCTCCGGGTCCACGGGCGGAGCCTGCCCTGGAGCCTGCACCGGGTCACCCTGCACAGTCACAGGGCTCCACGCCCCCCAAGGACTCCGCGCCAACAGATGAACTGGTGGGGGTATCGGGGCAGCAAGAGGGCGTGCAGCCCACCTTGCCGTTTGGCTCAGCGGTGGCCACGGCTTATCCAGGGCTGCGGGTCAGCGGTCTAGCCTCTTGGACCCCCATGGCAGCTTCTAGCCCGTCTGCGCATGCATCTACTGCGCTGAGAATGCCTGGATGTACCTTCTTGCCCCGCGTAGCCCCGGGCAATGTTGCGCATGCGTCTGCTGCACCGAGAATGCCCGGGTGCGGCCCATCACCCTCCGTAGTGCCAGACTGTTCTGCGCAGTCGCAGACCCAAGCAGTCGACCTTCTATTATGTCATTTGCCTTTGTTGACGGAACTGCCGCATATATCACGACAGCTATTGGAACTGCTCAGCTTGCAAAAGCACCTGCTGCAGATGCCAGAGGCACCCCGCTGTGTGGGGTGCGCTGGGCCCGTGCCACCCGCACCACCCGTGCCACCCGCGGGAGACGCGGTACTGAACATAGAGGAAGCCCTCAAGTTCACAATGGGCCAGCAGCTAACCATTTTTGTCTCACATACAGTGTCAGCAGTGCTCATACAGAAAGGAAATCACTGGTTAACCCCATCTCGCTTTCTCAAACACCAAGCTGTCCTAACAGAATCGGAGGACGTGAGTATCCAAGTAACTAACATCTTCAATCCAGCAGCTTACCGCCAGAGCAAGGCCGCTGAGGAGCCTGTACAGCATGACTGCACTGAAACCATGGAGGCAGTTTACTCTAGCCACCCAGACTTGAAGGACTCTCCACTAGAAAATGCAGACAACTGGTTCACTGATGAAAGCAGCTATGTCAAGAATGGTAAGCAGTTTGCTGGCTATGCAATTACAAGCACAGATGCTGTCATTGAAGCAGATCTGTTACCTGTGCGGACATAGCTCATAAGGCTGAAATAACAGCCCTAAATGGAGCCTTAGTATCAGCTGAAGGAAAACCTATCAACACTTGGACTGGTTCAAAGTATGCTTTTGGAGTAGTACATGCTCCCAGGGCTATTTGAAAAAAAATAAGTTTATTGACCCCACAGAAGAAACAAATCAAGCATGCTAATGAAATTTTACACTTGCTGGAAGCACTGTCAAAACCTTCAAAAGTGACTATAATGCATTGTAAAAGACACTCCCAAGGTAACACCATCCCTGAACTGACAAATGCTATGGCAGACAAAACAGCAAAGGCAGTGGCTAGTAAGGTTCAAGTTCAAGCCCTAGCTTGAATCCCTTCTAGCATCCTTAGGAATAAAAAACCCCCACCATACAACACTGATGATTTAAATTGGATACAGGAAGAAATGTGACAAGTAAGAACAGACAGGTGGGCTAAAATAAAAGATCTCATAGTCATACCCAGAAAACTGTTAAAATTATTTATCCAAAGCAAACATTCTAAAACACATTAGGGAGTTGACGCCTTACATAACCACTGAGAAGAAAAAGTAATAGCACTGAAATTAAAGGAGACAAAGGAGGAAAAACAACCCTAATATACCACTGTTAGGCTAAGCACAGAGACTATCCCTAAAAGAATTTTACCAAGAGATGTGTGGCAAATTGACTTCTCTGAATTCCCTAGAAAAGGGACATACAAGTACTTCTTAGTCCTCACAAATACTTTTTCAGGTTGGCCAGAAGCTTTCCCTTGTAGAACAAATAAGGCTAGAGAAATTATTAAAGCTTTAGTACAAGAAATTCTTCCACAATTTGGGGTACCGAGGGAAATGAATTCTGATAGGAGATCACACTTTGTAGCCTAGGTAGTGCAAGGAGTGAGTCATCTACTAAGTATTCTGTGGCAACTACATACACCATATAGGCCACAAGCAAGTAGACAAGCAAAAAGGATGAGTCTCTTAATAAAGCAACAATGAGCCAAAATTTGTCAAAAAACTAATTTCTATTGGTATCAGGCTCTGCCCATGGCTTTGCTAAGAATTTATGTCCAGAATTACAATCAATATGCTCTACAGTTGTTCATTGTCAACCACCACCACCTGATAAACCCTTCCATAATATGAATCCAAAAGACTGGGTTTATATTAAGTCTCTTTCCGGAAATCCACTCCAGGAAAAACGGGAAGGACCTTACAATTTGGGACAAAACGCGAACGCTGCATCAGATTACATTAGATAACGCTTCTTGCAAGTTTAAAGAGATAGAAGATAAACTCACAGCATGGTTACCCAACTTATCCTGGCTTAAACAATTGTTTGTAATAGCTATTTGTCTCGTGACGTTCTTATTTACTGATTGTATTAGTAGTTATTGTTATATGATATTAGGTGCTTAGTAACTCAATGCGTATACACAATGGCAAAAGCACAAACATAGAAACAAGATAGAGAACGGTACTTACATTCAAGACATGCAAGGTTTGTAAATAATTACAAACGATCAAGGAAAAGGGAGGATTGAGAAGGGGGATGATCCATAGTTAACTCATGTAAGCACGAATAAACTATAAAGAGACAGCAAATGTTAATCACAAAACCTAAGCAGCAGGATTCGCCTTAATCTTGTCAAGATAAGAGGAACAGGATCTTTTGAAAACCGGCACAGAGATCGCTGCATCAGCCACCGAAGAACTGCGCATGCTCCAGAAAGAAAGGTAAAAAGTGCATTGTGACAAAGACTACTGATCTTCATCAGAAAGACCCTCGAGGAAGAAGAGGAGCCTTCCTCAGTGCGCCCATCAGCGTACACAGCGCATGCATGGCACGTATGCTAATGATATTAATGACTTCCGAGAAGTAATTTCTAGAACCACTCCTATCCCAAGAATTGTGATGAATGTTCATAAATTTTACACATAATGCTGGACTGTATGGAGTGCTCTGTGTGTGTGTTAGGAGGAGTGATCCCCCACGCACCCAGCGCCAAATAAAGCAAATACCCGCTTCTCTGACTCTGTCTCTGAAGCTTCTCTAGGCCTGGTTTTGGGCCATTCAGAATAGGTTAATACATATTACAACTACTCCTGAAGCTGTTGCGTAGGCAGATTTAAGAGGAAAGAATTTCATCTTCATCACTTTCCTTCTTTCTTGTTTTGACAGAATTAGGAACTTGTAAAAAATCTGATATCACTGATGCTCACCACTCCTCCAATTAGACTACGCTCACTTACACTGTGCTGAGGACAATGAAGTACAGAGCTTTGGATATCTTCCGCTTCTGCCCTAGGAATTGCTTCCAGTGCTGTACCTTTGCTCCAGCTGTGAAACCAAACCAACAGAACCAAGGACGTTCTCTCTGAATGGACCAAGAATTCTCACACAGTTCTAAGCCTACCCCATTTCTCTTGAAGGCTACAACGGCAGTCAAGGCAGTGAACACTGCTCTTCACTGGGCCATTCCTCTGAAAAAAAACCATGCACCACCTCTCAACCTAAACCGTTAAGCCTCCTGCTGATGCTGACTGACAAAGCGTCCAACTGCACTTAGATTCCAACAGCTACTTCCAATGACCTGTCAACAGAGCTTTGCAGACTTGCAACAGAGCAACAAACTAAAGGGGCTATGTTTCATGGCTGTTTTTCAAACATCATTGACTTATGTCCCTTTGCCAGCTTAAGTGAAGGTGGCCCATCCACCTTGGTCAAAATCAGCAGAATTTTGGCCCAATTTGTTGTTACGCAACACATCATGACACAATCTCTTGGTGTTGATGCAAAATTCCTACTGAAGTGCATGTCGTTACATGACTTAAGGCTACCTACTCACAGAGTGTCCACTCCACTGCCACACCCATTTTCTGGCCACCTTGAAATGACTGAGCTGTCTTACTGTTCCCAACATTCCTCAGGGGTACGTGACCACCATAGCCTCCCTTCTGAAGTTTAGGAACCTAAGTAGTACTAGCAATAGCAGTTTATCCAAAATCCATTTGCTCCATCAACAAACTCCGAGCAAGCGCTGAGAATTAGTTTCAAGACTTCTACATATATTTACAGGGAGCTTTTTGTTTGCTTGTTTGTTTTTAAAGCAGATGGAGTAGTGCGATGTTTCCCTGAGGCTACCAGGGCTGCGAGGCAGGCAGGCAGAGCCCTGGCATGGGTGGCACAGGGGACCCCGGGCGCTGACGGCTGCCACCAGCGCAGGCCAGCTCGGAACTGGCAGGCAGGGCTGCACCCCGCATCTGCCACAACAGCTGCAGCTTCTGCAGCCTGAAACACAGCTGGCTCAGGGGTTCAAATCAAGAGCCAAAACCTTTTGCTGCTCAATTTGGGGCAGAGAAAGGTCATCACTTCTAGCATGGCATAAGCCTGCCACTACATTTCTGTGAAGGAAAATCACCTTGTTAGAGTGAAACTCCTGAGTAAAATACTGAAGCGCTTTCAGATTCGTATTATCTGACATTTCTGTGACCTTCTTTTATACCTGCATTGTTTCCTACTGCTGGTTTTGGGCACAAGTTCTGTGTACACTATTCTGGAAACAAAAAAATAACCCAAAACCAACACCCACTCCTCCCCCACCAACACTCCTTCCCCAGCCCCAAGCCTAACAAAACCAGCCTGCAGAATGTGCAGGATTTCAAATGAGAACAAGCATAGATGGGACATCAAAAGATGGATTCTCCTTAGACATTTGTGCATGCAGTGCTCTGCAATCAACTCCTAAATTCTACTCCTCGTACACCAAATATTTGTCTTGGGAACTCCTTGTTCTCCATTCCAACCCTTCTGAGAGGGTAATCGAGGAGTTACTCTACATATTTTAAGCACATGTTGCACTAGTCAAATCCAATGCACAGCATTACTTGACTAACTGAGGCGGTGGCAAGGTCAATTAAGACCTGTTCATGTCTTAATTTGGAGCTCTTCCAACTGCTTGAAAAGTGAAGCCTTGGACGTTGAAGGTTCAGACTAAGGAGAATCCAAAATGTGGACAGCATCTCCCTTCTGCTGGAAGCCTTGAAGTTCACCACTGCAGTCTGCAGCCTACACAGATCATGTGAGTATTGTAAAAGTTCTCCAAGGAAGAGCAAGAACGAGGCTAATGCATGCACACAAACGCTGATCAAAAGCACTTGATGCTCTTGGACAAAAATAGGGAACCTTCACTTTTGGAAAGACAAGGTGACTATGGTTGTCTCTACAGTACTAGTAGGAAAATATCCCTGAAGTTTTGCAAAACCTCTTTTCAGGGGTTTGTTAACTTCATCTTTGTTAAGAACTGGGGAACACAGGGAGACCTGTCACTTTTTTTGCAGAATGCCATAGAAACTGCTACACTCACTTCAACAACAGTCCAAGTAACCTTGTCTGCAAATACTGACCATTTGCAGTTCTGGTTGATACAAAACCCCATTACCTAAGAAAGGAACAACTCGGCAAGCAGTTTGCAAAGATGAACAACTTAGCACGACTGCGGCTGATGACATGCCCTGACCTTTTTTGCCTTCAGCTATGGGTGCTGTACCCTCCTACCCTCACACATGCCACTCAAAGCTCCTTGCGTGGAGCTCTCGCACCACCTATGACAGCAACTGTGCCAAGCTGCCACCCTTCTTCAGCACCATCGCACCTACCACAAGGTAGCTGAATCAGAGGGAAAAGGAGGTCGCCAATGGAGGGAAGTTGTACCCCCTGACAGCTAAGCTCCAACTACGGTGTCGCTTATGTCCTTCCCAGGACGGGCGGGAAAACGCCTCGGCGCAGCGCAGCGCTGGCCGGGAGCGGCCGGCACGGCACCGAGCGCGCTCCCCACTCCCTCCCGCCCGCGCCGCTGCGGAGACCCCGGGTTCGCCGGAATCGGCCACATGCTGCACGGAGGGCAGCGCGGCAAAGGCGGCCTCCCCTCGTCGCCCGGGGAAGGCCGGCCTCGGATCCCCGCTCTCTCCACCGGCACGGGCAGTGCCAGCAGCCTCTCGCTGTGGCCGCCGCTGGCCGAAAGCCTCGCCGCGCACCGCCCGGCCGGCCCCGCCGCTCCGCGGGGTCACACGGCACCTGCCGTGGGCGGCCGCCGAGCGACAGGAAGCAGAAGCGCTCACCGCCGCGCCGCTCGCCGCCCCGCCCGGGCGCTCCTCTCCTCGCGCTACCACGATGGCGCCGGCCCGCCCCGCCTTCCCCGTCGCCTGCGGCGCAACGCGGCTGCTCCGAGCCACGCAGCACGCGTGCGGCCGGGCCCTGCCGAGCTGCCGGCGGAGCCGGGGCACAGCCCGGGCGGGAGAGCTTCCGGCGAGGCTGGGCGGGCGGCGAGCGCGGCCGAGCGTGAGCGCGCCAGGCGGGCGGCGGGCGGCGGCGCGATGGAGAGCTAGATGGAGGCGGCAGCACCGCGCGGCATAAAATAGCTGATCGTCCGGCAGCCGCCCGCTCCGCAGCCCCTCGGCTGCTGTCGAGAAGGGCCCCGGCCCTGGCCGCGCCGGTGGCGAGGCGGCTCCGCAGCCCGCGGGCAGCCCTGGCGGGGCAGGGGAGCACTGCGGGCAGCCCCGGGGCCGCGCAGCCGTCTGCAACGCGCGGTGGGAGCCGCTGGGAACTATTTTACACGTCCCGGGGGGCTGGAGAGGAGCACGGAGACCACGCGGCAGGTCGCTGCCGTTAGGGAAAATTAATCCACAATGCCTGAGGTTTATATCCGAAAAGGAGACAGAGGAGTCCTGCAACATTCTTCGACTACAGGGAGAGTCCATGGGGCTTTTCCCATGGCGTCTGTCAAACGGTTGCGGGATGCAGCCCCCTTTTGATGCCAAGTTCCCGGCCACAGCACCCTCTTCCTTTTCCCCACTGGCTGAGGTATTCGGGAGATACAGACTTCCGGAACTGCCTACTCTATGCGCCCCCCTCTAATATGCACCCCCTCTTGGCATCGAGAAGAAAGATAAGAACCCCATTCCTAATGCTCTTAAGTCTTTGTTGCCTTGCTCTAGGTTCAGGAATTTAACACGGCCTTGATTAATCAACAGTCTCTGATGATTAGTAACAGTTCTAGAGAACTCCTAGTTTCTTCTGTTACTTCACTAGCCATAACTTCCTAGCCTTGTCTACAGGCCGATTCACACGGTCTCTTTGTAAAGACTCATCCATCTCATTCCTTTTAATCCCTCCTCTTTTTATTTGCTCTGTATTTGTCTTTACAAACCTTAATTACCATGGATTTAATTTTTTCTTCTGGAGTCTTCTTGGGTTTTGCTATTATTTGCAGTGACATTCTTTTCTGTCCTTTTGTAGTCATTTCTGGATCAGGTAGGCATGGCTGCTAGTGGCATCCCCTTGAGCACCTGCTGAAAGAGCTGCAGCCAGCATGGTGTCACACATGGTAAAAAGATGAGAGTTGCTATAGCATATAAGAGGAGGAATCGTATTCATTTAGCCCAGAGCTGGCCAGTTAACCATGAAAACATGTCCCATCCCCATCCTTTCAACATTTGGACAGGTCCACGAGCTGACGTTATTTCCTTTGTTATTTGTTTGACCACTTTTCTGCTGTCATCTGCTTGCAAACAGCAGCTCGAGTCATTTAATTTCCCACAAACTCCTCCTTCTTCTGCCAACAGATAATCTAATACCATCCAATGTTGAAATACCGCTTTCCTCATTTAAGTGGGTTGGTCAGCAAAAAGGTCAAGCGCTGTGGCTGGCTGGTTGGTAATTATTTCCGAGACAGCTTGTAACCTAATTATCTCCTTCAAATGATAAGTGGGTTCCCAGGCATCTGGGATTAATTCCTTAGGTTTCCAAGGGGCTGGTCCATCGTGTTGGGTAACTTGTTCTGTTGGCCGTTCATCATTTCCCCGTTTTGGGGTGCTCCCTCCAGCCAGGGCTGCATCAGCTGACTGCTTTTCTCTAATTAAATCATCACAGATTTTGATTCCTAAGCGATTTCCCAGAACTTGTAGTAGCAAAAAGAACAACAGTCTACTAAATATACCATATCCCTGACCAGTTTGGAGGTAACCTGAGCTAAGCATGTTGGCCACAAATCCAATACTGTCCTTTCAAAGCCCGTGTTCCATTAGCAAAGGAACCTACCCATGGTCATCAATTGGTGGCTCAAAATACAGCAGGATTCCCGGGCCTAATGGTCCTCCAACAAGAGTTGCCCCACCATAAGGGTCCCAGCATTTGCATTTCCAAGCTCCCGCACAGGGTTCCCACCTACATTTACATCTGCAAGCTGCTTGGTTGGATTTGGAGCAGAACTCACTAAAAGGCTTTGAGTTCCAATCCGGTGTGGCCATTCCCACTGATAATCACAAACAACATGTCTTCTACTTGTGGAATTTTTGTGGGGACTGCTCAAAAACAGGTGGTCAAAAAAACCCCTTGTCCCTCCCCATTGCTTTACAGGCTTCCAAATATTTTTGGTAAGTGTGATAAGAACGCCTTACGCAGCTACTGTTAGTGAGCCGAACAGGTATTTGATTGCATTTGCCTTGATATTTGGAACAATTGGAAGGAGGGCAATTGGGGGTCCAAACCCAGTTGTTCAAGCCCAGAGGGAAAGTCAATTGACAATTGCCTTTTCCTACATAGACACGCCCTATCCTATTAGGCAATAAGTGCCTGTTGGAGAAGAATGAAGTGGCCGTGAACTTCCTTCTTTGGCCCCAAATCCCATCCCACTGTGGCCCTCACATTGACCCACCATTTAGGTTCAGCTGGGCTAGCCAACTATGGCCACTCTTCAGATCCTCCTGGCCTTCCACAGAGCCAGCAATTGCTAAGGTTAAAAACTTTTGCTACTTCTTCTCCTAAGGCTGCAAATTGATTCTCCCACTCCTGGCCTAAACTCAGCTGACCATATCAAAGTAGAATTAGTAAGGAAAATGTTTTAATAGTGTCATCTAATTAGCTAGTCTAATTTTCCCGTTGTCTTCTGCAGCACCTGTGGCAATTGAAGACACAGAAACCACTTAACGTAACAAAATGGCCACAAGTATTAGCCCCCAAGTGAGTGGAGATTCTAGAGGAGGGATGCCTATACAGTCTATTTCAGCAGACGGTCTGAAGGTAGGACTGCGGGGCTTCTTCCGATGTCGAAGCACTGCCTACTGCTCCGGCCCACTCCTGCAGAGTGTCAGTCACGGCCTCCCGGCCTTCTCCTCCAGCTGAGATGTGCAAATCTCTGAGGCTTCAGAGACCTTGACCCGAGAGTGACGGGTTCACCTGTGTTCAGCTTACTTGACGGCTGTTTCTGTCGTCAGTGACACTTGGAATGGGCCACACCATTTCACCAGCACTGGCGCTTCTTTCTACTCCTTAACTAGGACTCAATCTCCTGGTTGGATGTTAAAAGCAGCAAAGTCCAAAGGCCGGGCTTGCGCCAGCTGAGCTTCCTGTTGAAGGGGTTTCACAAGAAGCAGGATCCTGGCCACAGATGGTTTTAAAAATGCATCACTTGCCTCTACCCCCCCACTAGGTGGAGACTTACCAGGGCAATTGCAAACAACGATTGAAAGGGAGATAACTGAATCTCTCTTCTGGGTTGGGCCCTCATTCTCACCAAAGCCAATGTCCAAAGCCCTACCCATGGCATCTTGGTGTCTCGGTTTGAAAGACAGGTGTCTGCTAAGGAAGGCAGAAGCCTCCCTTGGAGTGGCAGATGTAACCCCTTTCCCTCTGAGTTATTATAATTTTGAAATCAAGGGTCTTCAGGCAAAGATGTGGGAAAATAGGAATAACAGTTCTTTACTATATATATATATATATATATATATATATAACTAGTCAAACAAAACAACAACAACTATGACAGTAACAGCAAACACAAACCCAGTCCCAGCCTTCTCGGCTGTCAGGCTATTTCCCCTCGGGTGCAGTTCCGCTCGCAGCCGGCAGGGATCGCTGGCGGCTCCCGGTGAGCAGGGCAGGTGCGGTGGTTCCCCCGCGGCTGCAGGGGGCGCTCCGGAGCGAGCTCGGGAAGCACGCGGCTGCTCTGATGCCCTGGGATCCCGGGGAAGGATGGAACAAAGGAGCTTCACAAACCGGTGGGCAGCTGGTCCCGGAGTCTCGGAAACAGCAGGCTGGACTGGTAGGCTGGAGCGGCAGGCACAAACACAAATCCCGGGTGGCAGACGAGATGTATCCAAAAGGGGAACCCCCCGGGGCTCCAGGCAGGCAGGGTAAGCACGGCTACAGCGTAGCGAAGGCTCGAAACAGCAGCGGGGCAGGGCGGCCACAGCCCAGCCTCCAGCAGGGCAGGGAAAAGCAGCTTTGGGATCCCCGGTGTTGTTCCCAGCAGAAGGAAAGACGCCGAAAACGGGAACCAGCAGCTCCTTTCTCTGCACCTTCTCTCTCCAGACGCTGAGAGCGAACTGAACTGCCCGCCAGGTGAGAACAAAAGCCTGGCCGGGCCCTTTTGTCTTTCTTAAGTATGGCTATTTATCTCCTAGCAACATGCTATGGGAAAAAATTCCTTTAACAGAAAAAAACTAGGACTAAACTGAAACCCCAACATTATCCACCCCGAATTTTTTTCCATACTAACATGTTACATGAAACTTAACTTTTTAACCATATAAATACAAGCATCACCTAAATTATATACATATGTACATGCTGATACTGATACAAGTACAGAGCCATGGGTAGTTCACCCTAAAACAAGGTCCCCTTGCGGTATGCATCGGGTCTCTCCATCCCTTTGCATCACCCACCAGGTACAACCTGGTCCCTGAGCAAAAACAACCCCACGGATGGGTTTGTCTTTGCTCAAGGCAGACTTTACCCAAACAGTTTTTCCAAGCATACCTCTCATGTGCACCACTGGAACCTTATCCCCATCTGTTGTTTGTAGGGGTTCGGATTGGGCAGGGCCGGCTCGGCTGGTGGAGCCTCGGGTGTTAACTAACCAGGTGGCTTTTGCTAAATGCACCTCCCAGTTTTTGAAACTCCCCCCACCCAGTGCCTTCAAGGTGGTTTTAAGCAGTCCATTACACCGCTCAACCTTCCCAGCTGCTGGTGCATGGTAAGGGATGTGGTACACCCACTCAATGCCATGTTCTCTAGCCCAGGTGTTTATAAGGCTGTTCTTGAAGTGAGTCCCATTGTCAGATTCAATCCTCTCAGGGGTACCATGCCTCCAAAGGACTTGCTTTTCAAGGCCCAAGATGGTGTTCCGGGCAGTAGCGTGAGGCACAGGGTAGGTCTCCAGCCATCCTGTGGTGGCTTCTACCATTGTGAGCACATGGCGCTTGCCTTGGCGGGTTTGAGGCAGTATGATGTAATCAACCTGCCAGGCCTCCCCATACTTGTATTTGGACCACCGCCCACCATACCACAGGGGCTTCACCCGCTTGGCCTGCTTGATCGCAGCGCATGTCTCACAGTCATGGATGACCTGGGAGATACTGTCCATGGTCAGATCCACCCCTCGGTCTCGTGCCCACTTATAGGTGGCATCTCTGCCCTGATGGCCTGAGGCATCATGGGCCCATCGAGCTAGGAACAACTCTCCTTTATGTTGCCAATCCAGGTCTATCTGGGACACCTCTATTTTCGCAGCCTGATCTACCTGCTTGTTATTACGATGTTCTTCATTAGCCCGGCTCTTGGGAATGTGAGCATCTACATGACGGACCTTCACAGATAGCTTCTCTACTCGAGCGGCAATGTCTTTCCACTCCTCAGCAGCCCAGATTGGTTTTCCTCTGCGCTGCCATTTTGCCTTATTCCACCTTTCCAGCCAACCCCACAGAGCATTGGCTACCATCCATGAATCAGTGTAAAGGTAGAGCTTTGGCCACTTCTCTCTTTCAGCAATGTCCAGAGCTAATTGAACGGCTTTGAGTTCAGCAAATTGGCTCGATCCACCTTCTCCTTCCGTAGCCTGTGCAACTTGTCGTGTGGGGCTCCATACAGCGGCTTTCCATTTCCGGCTAGCGCCTACAATTCGGCAGGAACCATCAGTGAAGAGGGCATATTGTTTTTCACTCTCTGGTAGCTCGTTATACGGTGGGGCTTCTTCGGCACGCGTCACCTGCTCCTCTTCTTCTTCAGAAGATAACCCAAAAGTCTCACCTTCTGGCCAGTTCGTAATTATTTCCAAGATCCCAGGGCGACTTGGGTTTCCAATTCGGGCGCGCTGCGTGATGAGGGCGATCCATTTGCTCCAAGTAGCATCGGTGGCGTGATGCGTGGAGGGAACCTTTCCTTTGAACATCCACCCCAGCACCGGTAGTCGGGGTGCCAGGAGGAGTTGTGCCTCAGTTCCAATTACCTCTGAGGCAGCTTGGACTCCTTCATAAGCTGCCAAGATTTCTTTCTCTGTGGGAGTGTAGTTGGCTTCGGACCCTCTGTAGCTTCGGCTCCAGAATCCCAGCGGTCGGCCCCGAGTCTCACCAGGCACCTTCTGCCAGAGGCTCCAGGACAGACCATTGTTCCCGGCTGCAGAGTAGAGCACGTTCTTCACCTCTGGTCCTGTCCTGACTGGGCCAAGGGCTACGGCGTGAGCGATTTCCTGCTTGATCTGGGCAAAGGCTTGCTGCTGTTCAGGGCCCCAGTGGAAATCGTTCTTCTTTCGGGTAACCAGGTAGAGAGGGCTCACAATCTGGCTGTACTCAGGAATGTGCATCCTCCAGAAACCTATGGCGCCTAGGAAAGCTTGTGTTTCCTTCTTGTTGGTTGGTGGAGACATCGCAGTGATCTTATTGATGACCTCAGTGGGAATCTGACGCCGTCCATCTTGCCACTTCACTCCCAGGAACTGGATCTCTCGGGCAGGCCCCTTGACTTTGCTCTTCTTGATGGCGAAACCAGCTTTTAGGAGAATTTGGATTATTCTCTCTCCTTTCTCAAACACTTCTGTTGCGGTGTTCCCCCACACAATGATGTCATCAATGTACTGCAGATGTTCTGGGGCCTCACCCTTTTCCAGTGCAGCCTGGATCAGTCCATGGCAGATGGTGGGACTGTGCTTCCACCCCTGGGGCAGTCGGTTCCAGGTGTACTGCACACCCCTCCAGGTGAAAGCAAACTGGGGCCTGCACTCTGCTGCCAGAGGAATGGAGAAAAATGCATTGGCAATGTCAATGGTGGCATACCACTTTGCTGCTTTGGACTCCAGCTCATACTGGAGCTCCAACATGTCGGGCACAGCAGCGCTCAGCGGTGGAGTCACTTCATTCAAGCCACGATAGTCCACAGTCAATCTCCATTCCCCATCAGACTTGCGCACAGGCCAAATGGGGCTGTTGAAGGGTGAGTGGGTCTTGCTGACCACCCCTTGGCTCTCCAGCTCACGAATCATCTTGTGGATGGGAATCACAGCATCTCGATTTGTCCGATACTGCCGGCGGTGCACTGTCGAGGTGGCAATTGGCACTCGTTGCTCTTCCACTTTCAGGAGCCCAACTGCAGAAGGATTCTCAGACAGTCCGGACAGGGTGTTCAACTGCCTAATGCCCTCTGCCTCCACAGCAGCAATCCCAAACGCCCACCTGAGTCCCTTTGGGTCTTTGTAATAGCCATTCCGGAGGAAGTCTATGCCCAGAATACACGGGGCCTCTGGGCCGGTCACAATCGGATGCTTTTGCCACTCCTTCCCAGTCAGGCTCACCTCAGCTTCCAAAAGGGTCAACTGCTGTGATCCCCCAGTCACCCCAGCAATGGATACAGGTTCTGCCCCCACATGTCCCGATGGCATTAAAGTACACTGTGCCCCAGTATCAACCAATGCATCATATTTTTGTGGCTCTGATGTGCCAGGCCATCGGATCCACACTGTCCAGAAAACCCGGTTCTCCCGTGCCTCTTCCTGGCTAGAGGCAGGGCCCCTCTAGCCCTGGTTATCATTCTTTCCCTGGGCATACATACTAGAGGTACCTTCGAGGGGATCTGACATATCATCCTCCTGTCTGTAATACCTGGCAGCTCGGTCACGGGAGGCTGAGGCTACTTTCACCTTAGCGGAACCCCCTCGGTTAGTGCCTCCCTCCTTGAGTTCACGCACCCGCGCTGCCAGGACAGAAGTGGGTTTCCCATCCCACCTTCTCATGTCTTCCCCATGCTCACACAGGAAAAACCAGAGCTCAGCTCGTGGGGTGTACCCTCTCTCTCTCGCAGGGGGACGACGGGCTCTGACCTGGGGGCCTGTGACTCGCACTGGTGCCACACTGACCTTCCTCATCTCCTCCATCTCCTCCCTCATTTCCTTCCTCATCTCCTTCATCTCCTCTTTGAGGTCCTGGACCACAGCAGAGACATGAGCTTTCAGTGGACCATTGACCATGCTGTCATAATTCCTGAGCTTGTTGGCAACAGAGCCCACTGTTTCTCGGTTATTGTCAGCATCAATGGTTGCAATGAAGGTGGTGTATTGCGATGGCCCTAGTCTTGCCAGGTTCCACATCATCTGTCCTGTGCACCTGACCTTATCGGGGTCATTACCGTGCTGTCTATCCCTCCCAAAGAGTACCTCTAATACTGCCACCTCTCTTAGCTGTTGGATCCCTTCCTCAAGTGTCTTCCACTGCATTCTATGATGGTACTCCTGCATTCTCTCTTTGTGAATGAACCTTTCTCTCACACTCATTAAGAGCCGGTCCCAGAGAGAAAGGGGTCCTGGCTCCCTCACAAATATCTGGTTCACACCTGGGTCCTGGGTCAACGATCCCAGATACCTTGCCTCACCACTATCCAGTTGCACACTTGTGCCCATGAGGTCCCAAACCCGAAGCAGCCAGGTGGTATAAGGCTCACGCCCCCTTCGCACAATGTCGTCTCGCATACCACGGAGACTGTCGTACGACAGGGACTCAATGATGATTTCTGGCTCTGGCTCCCCTGCTGGTTGTGAGGGCCCTGGTTCCCCATCATCATTAACTGGTCGTACTGATTTGGTCTTACACTTCCTCCTTTGCACAGGGGCGACTGCTGCTGGCTGTACTTGTCCTTGGGGTTCAGCTGAAACCTGGGCGGTTGTAACATCCGTGGGTTCCGCTGCTGCACCGTCGGACTCACCCTCTTTGGGGCAGGGAGAGGTTTTTTCACTAGCTGAGGAGGTGTATTCCCTTAGCAATTGGCATATCTCCTGGCGCACCTGACCCATCTCCTGGCACATCTCCTTGCGCACCTGGCCCATCTCCTGGCACATCTCCTTGCGCACCTGGCCCATCTCCTGGCACATCTCCTGCATCCCTTTCGCCAGTACCCCCACCCATTTCGGGTAGTCCATTTCTGAGGTGGGCTGTTGGGTGGTATCAGGCTGTGGGGCAGGGTCTCTAGTGTCTGGGGCTGTGTCAGGCTCTGGGGCTGAATCAGGCTCTGGGGTAGGATCTCTAGTGTCTGGGGCCGTGTCAGGTTCCGGGGCAGGATCAGGCTCTGGGGTAGGAACTCTACTCTCTGGGGCCATGTCAGGTTCTGGGGCAGGGTCAGGCTCTGGGGCAGGATCTCTAGTCTCTGGGGCTGGTGTCTGGGTAGTTATCCAAGCCAGTCTCAACTTATCCTTGAATGCTAAATAGAGTAGGCCTACCAGCAGCAGGTGGTTAGTATTCAGAAGGAATCTAAACCCTTCAAAAATTGATGGGGTGGGTCCAAAGAACTGGTTGAGGGGTTGGGGGAAAACTTCCCCTGGTGTCATTTCCTCACAGAAGGTACCATTGTTAACATAACCCCAAAAACATGCGCTCAGTGTGTGATAGCCATTTATCCACGTGCCCACATTCCGGAGGAAGTTAAAAACCCATGAATTCCTCACCTTCTCGACCCACAGCACGAGCTGGATAACAGCAATGGTAGCCTTAGTGAGAGGACCCATATTCAAGTAGGGAGCTGCAAAGGGGAAGAATATAGCCACGGCCACATGCCACCCGAACCAGGGCAAAGTAGACCACATAGTGCTGCCTACCAAGGTTCCTATATCCAACACACCAAATTAAGTTATCCAGGAACTGTTATTCCTTTTTCACCTCTCTCTCTTAATGCCCTCAGGCCCCACGGTTGGGCGCCAAGATCTGTCTCGGTTTGAAAGACAGGTGTCTGCTAAGGAAGGCAGAAGCCTCCCTTGGAGTGGCAGATGTAACCCCTTTCCCTCTGAGTTATTATAATTTTGAAATCAAGGGTCTTCAGGCAAAGATGTGGGAAAATAGGAATAACAGTTCTTTACTATATATATATATATATATATATATATATATATATATATAACTAGTCAAACAAAACAACAACAACTATGACAGTAACAGCAAACACAAACCCAGTCCCAGCCTTCTCGGCCGTCAGGCTATTTCCCCTCGGGTGCAGTTCCGCTCGCAGCCGGCAGGGATCACTGGCGGCTCCCGGTGAGCAGGGCAGGTGCGGTGGTTCCCCCGCGGCTGCAGGGGGCGCTCCGGAGCGAGCTCGGGAAGCACGCGGCTGCTCTGATGCCCTGGGATCCCGGGGAAGGATGGAACAAAGGAGCTTCACAAACCGGTGGGCAGCTGGTCCCGGAGTCTCGGAAACAGCAGGCTGGACTGGTAGGCTGGAGCGGCAGGCACAAACACAAATCCCGGGTGGCAGACGAGATGTATCCAAAAGGGGAACCCCCCGGGGCTCCAGGCAGGCAGGGTAAGCACGGCTACAGCGTAGCGAAGGCTCGAAACAGCAGCGGGGCAGGGCGGCCACAGCCCAGCCTCCAGCAGGGCAGGGAAAAGCAGCTTTGGGATCCCCGGTGTTGTTCCCAGCAGAAGGAAAGACGCCGAAAACGGGAACCAGCAGCTCCTTTCTCTGCACCTTCTCTCTCCAGACGCTGAGAGCGAACTGAACTGCCCGCCAGGTGAGAACAAAAGCCTGGCCGGGCCCTTTTGTCTTTCTTAAGTATGGCTATTTATCTCCTAGCAACATGCTATGGGAAAAAATTCCTTTAACAGAAAAAAACTAGGACTAAACTGAAACCCCAACACTTGGTTTCTATTACCAGCTTCAAAAGGTGTTTATTTCTCTCTTCATTGTTTTCTACCCGAGCCGAGCTCTGGGGGTGCCAGGGCC
The DNA here is from genome assembly GCF_041296385.1 of Aphelocoma coerulescens. Taxonomy (NCBI): domain Eukaryota; kingdom Metazoa; phylum Chordata; class Aves; order Passeriformes; family Corvidae; genus Aphelocoma; species Aphelocoma coerulescens. Next base: position 731,358 of record NW_027183804.1, on the reverse strand, counting down.
TATGGAGGTTCCATTGTGTTCCTAAAGAAGCCAAAACCCCTTGAAGGATCTTTCCTGCAAAATGAGTTCCCCTATCTGAATCTATTGCTTCTACAATGCTGTATCTTGGAATGATTTGTTCCAAAAATGCCTTAAGAACTGATCCTGTCATTACTGAAGTAGTTGCAAATACTTCTGGCCACCTTGCTAGCTGACATACGATTACCAGAAGATATTAAGCCTTGCCACTTGGGGCATCTCCGGAAAATCCACCTGGCATCTTTGGAAGGGCCATGCAGCCCAAGGCCTCCCTCCTCTAGCAAGTTACTTTGTAACTTGGCTGTTGGCTTTAGCACAGATCAAGCAACCTTCAACAGCTCCTTTTGCCAGTCTAAAAAGACCCCCAGCAACATACATCATGAGATAGGCTTCTGCCAATCCTCAGGAAGTGCAAGGACTCTCTTAATGGAGTTGCTTTAATATTGGTAGGGCCAAAGGTTCTGGTATCTCTTGTTTGCCATCCCTTGGAAACCAATTCTTGCCTTTTTTCTCTGCCACACGACTTTTAACTGTATGTCAAACTGCTGTGGTAGAAAAGACAGCTTCCTGGGCAGTGATGGAGTCACGGGGAGCAAAGGGGGCATCTTGGAGAGTTCTGGCAGAAGTGTGGCTTTCTGAGTTTCTTCATCCACCAAAAAGGAGACAGAGGAGTCCTGTAACATTCTTCAACTCCAGGGAGAGGCCATGGGGCTTTTGCCATGGAGTCTCTCAAATGATTGCGGGATGCAGCCCCCTTCTGATGCTAAGTTCCTGGCAACAGCACCCTCTGAGGTACTCGGGAATTACAGACTTCCGGAACTGCCTACTCTATGCCCCCCTCTAATATGCACTCCCCTTTTGGAATGGAAAAGGAAGAAAACCAAACTATTCCTAATGCTGGGAAGTCTTTGCTGCCTTGCTCTAGGTTCAGGAATTTAGCAGGGCCTTGGCTGAGCAACAGTCTCTGTTGATTAGTAACAGTTTCTAGAACGAATACTTTCTTCTGTTACTTCCCTCCCTGTAAATTCCTAGCCTTGTCTAAGGAGAGATTCACACGGTCTCTTTGTAAAGACACATCTATCTTACTCCTTTCACTCCCACACCTTCCTTGCGGTGGAATGGCTCTCCCCGGCACAGCACCTGGCACAAAACCCCCGTATACGCACACACACACCTGCACTTACCCTGCACTCCACTGCACACACACACACACACACACACCTCCCGCACACTAACACCCCCTCCACATCCCCACCATGCTACTTGCAGTGGCCCCGCCCCTGCCATCCCCACCGGCTGGCAGCACCCACTCCTCGCATGCTTCCCCATGCCTTGCATTTCCTTGCTGCCCCCTCTGTAGCCTTCCCTCAACCTGCCTTTTCTCCCCTGCCTTGCACTGACTTGCTCACCCATCCCCCACCTGACTTCCTTTCACATTCGTCTAGGTCTGGCCTCATCTTTCCTTTTCCTTCTAGGATCCTCATTGCCTTGCCTCACCTCGCAAAGCCACCACTTGCCTTGCCTTGCCCTTGAACCCCTCCCTTGCCTTGCATGACCTTGCTCACCCCTCCCCCACCTGGAATTCAACACCCCTTTTCAATGACATTTCTGGGCCTTGCCCTGCCCTTTCTGCTCCTCCGAGGAATCTCAAAGCTCTCAAGCATCTCCGGTGTTTCAGGATCCCATGAGAGGAAGACCAGGGGAGGACGCATGTTGCCACACTCATCTCTGTGGGCAGCCTTTGTCTGGGAGCAATCCTTGCATGTCTTGAACCTTGGAGGGGCAATTCACATTTTGCCCTTGAGCTCGGGGACCAGAAAGAGAGTTCTTTTGCATACAAGGGAAAGCAGGTAGCTCAAGTCTTTTAGGTACAGAGGAGAGATGACCCACGCGGGATCAAGGCCACACAGAGCACTTGGTCCTGGCCACTTTTGTGCACCAGCAGTCCTTGAATGTACTTCTCACCTGCCTTGCCTGGCCTTGCCTTGGCAACACAACAGTTGCCTTGCCTTGCCCTGCTAGCCCTCTGTAGCCTTGCATTCCTTTGCAGGGCCCTGCCCCGCACATGACCTGCCTACTGTTTTGCTCCAGGGCCTTGGCTTGCTGAGCCCTTCCTGTTTCTGCCTGGCCTTCCCATCAGTGGCCCTTCCTTCCGACAGCCAGCCTTGCCTCTAACTTCTGGGCCTTCTCTTGCCTACCACTCCATTTGCTTTCCCCTCACTGCTCTGGCCTTGCCTACCTCTCCCTTGACTTGCCCACAATTGCCTGCACTCGGTTTGCAGCGCCTTGCCTGCATGGAAGGCAAGGGAAAGAGTGGAAGGTCGGGCAAAGCAAAGCCAGCAAGTTGTAGGCAGTGCGAGGCAAGGCAGACGCAGGCAAAGGAAGCAGAGCAAGGGTACCTTAAGAAGAACTAGACAAGGCAAGGCTAAGAGACTCGGAGAGCCTTTCCTTGGGAAGGCAAGGACATAGTGCCAGTGTTGCTAGGGCAGATGTTAAGGTACCGTGGGGGGGAATAGTCCAGCAAGACATTTCTCTTCTGGCCCCTGTGCGTGTAGGGGCAATTGTTGGACATATTCAATACTGGAGGTGGATCAGTCGCTGGATGTGTTGTATTTCGGAGGAGGGGATGCCGTTTCTTTGGAGATGGGCTTGTAGTTGCTCTCTTTGGCAAGGAAGGCAGGTTTGGATGTGCACATCAGGTACTCCTAGGGATTTTAAAGGCTTTTCCCAACAGGCAGAGCTCTCTCTGGGTTCGAGCTGTTGAGCTGTCGGTGGGAATGCAAAGGCCAAGCTCTTAAGCTATTTGTCCTGGTGCCTTCAGTGTGTGAGCAGTCCCTGGTGCCGTTGCCTTTGGATCCTGACTCTGGGAGAGGGAAGGCTTAGGATGGTACCTAGAGCTGAGAAGGAGAGTGCTGAGAACAGCGTGTGTGCTGCTAGTTTGAGGGGTGCAGGTGAAGTTGTAGGCAGCAAGATCTTCCTCAGCTGGCACTGTTTTGAGCCCTGTTTTTGCCAGATGGTTTCAAGTTGGTGGGCGGAATCTGCGAGAGGGAAAAGATTTGTTTGGGCCAAAGAGGTGTGGTGTAAAGAAGAGTGTGCTCTTGGAAGGGGAAGATGAGGGCAATCTTTTTGTCCTGACACCGTTGATTTGAGTGCAGGGCCGTTTGCAAGTTGCCTCTGTCTGCCCTTGGGGTGGTTTCGAGCTGGGCCAGGTGCTTGGCCTTCTTTTGCAAGTCTGCAGCGCCATCGTGTGGTTGTTTCCATGAGCGCTGACAGTGCCCGGCAAAAAGCGCTTGGCTGGCGCGGCCCCAGTCGTGTGGAAGCAGTTGGTGGAAGAGCTCTGCTGTGCATTCTGCCTCTTGGAGACATAAAAGGATGTAACCCTGCGCGTAGAGGGGAAGCAAGACGAATCTTTTCATTGTTGGCTGAGCAGTTTCTAAGTCGCAAAAGTAAAGGCACTTTCAGCACGGCCTCTTTCTTTCAGAACCTTTTCTGTGCCATCATGAACATGCTCAACATGCCACTCGCACCCGCTGAACTGCATCAAAGGCCCTGGAGATAGGCGCTTTCCTTCAAGCTCTCTGTAGCATCCTACCCTCCACCTCTGGCGGATCCCAAAGCCCTTCCAAACATCCAGCAGCTGCACGCAGAGAACAAGTGCTAGAACAAGGCGTTGGCCTTCCTAGTCCTTTTAAAGTCTGTGAACTAGGCGAAACATTCCAGTGAGCAGCACTTTCCTTCGCAACTATATCTAGAGCATCATCACATTCTCTCCAAGTGGGTAAGTCCACCCTTGCAGCGCAGCGTTTGCAGCCACAGTTCGGACTGAGAGATAGGCCAGGTGAGAAAGCATTTCTTGACTATCCCTCTTCTCTGGAAGACTTGATACTCGCAGCGCGACCACGTCCACACACCTTCAGTGTGGCCAGGTTCAAGCAGCTAGAGCTCCCAGAGATGGGAGAGTCAGGAGAGAAGACGTTCCAAAAGTACCGTGTACTTACAGCAGCATTAAAACTGTGCACAGCAGTCTGCAGCACTGTAGACTGCGGCTTCTCCGACAGACGAGCCATCCCATTGTTGCCTCTCACAGCCTGCTTGCTAGCTGCTCTCCTGAAGAAAAGAACTAAAAGAAAAAGCCAATGCTGGGCTGCACCTTCCCCTTGCCTTACGTAAAGCCACCTAAACTCCCCGCTGCACTCTCTACTTCCCCTCTCCTTGGAAGCAACCACTGTGTTTGCTGCATCTCGAAGCCTAAAGTTAAGCGCCAGTGGTTTTGGGGATGGTTGGAAGAGGGATAAGTAGTAGCACAAGTAAGTAGTTGTCATTGAACTTCCTCCTTCTCAGTGCTAATGTGAATTGGGCAGGCAGGCGAGTGCTAGCCACGCTCCTTTCTCAGTTTGTACGCTGCGGACACGAGTCCGGTGCTCTGCGCCTTCGTTCGGCCTCTTTAGTACCCATGTCGCTCTTTCATTCAGCCGGAGTCGAAGCGTCGTCTACTTCTCGCCCAGAGAGCACGGTGCCGGAAGAGAAATGCCCCAGCCGACTGCTTCTGCCGACACACGCCTGGTCTATGCACTTTCCCTCGCAGCGACATACAGCAGCACTTTCGGTCTTTCTTGTCGTCCAAATGGAAAGGGAAAGATTCTCTGCTATGTCCCGCCCAGAGAACAGTTTTAGGTCAACCAGCACGCCCAGAGCTTGCCCTCGACGCGTGGAAACTTGTGTTTGCACCACATTCAAGTGGTAGCCGTCTTTCCTTGACAGGCTGCAGAACGCCATCAGATCCCGGTGCTCTCTGCACCTGCCTTCTCAGTTCCAATACCGCCGCGCACAATACAGCCTTGCAGGAAGCAAACACGCGGATAGTCATGTCGCTCAGAAGAACGTGCCAGGACGAAAAGATGTTCTTCCTTTCTCCTCGTCGCCCATATTGTGGTGCTGTATTAAAAGCCTTGGTCAGCGAAAGGCTAATCCAGCAAGTGTTTCTCACCTGATGCATTTCGCTGAGGGAGAGCTGAGGAAAATCCTTGCACAGCACACTGCGGATGCGTGCAGTACACATGCTGAAGAGCGGCAAAACTCAAAGTCATCGCTGGGCTTCAGTTCTGTCCAGACGGCAGAAGGCGAAGAACGAAGCAGCTGGGCACCGCGTTAACGTACTCAGTGGACCGAATTTCAAATGTCCAGCCAAAAGCTGCTTCATAAGCAGATTCAGCTGAGAATGCTCTGGCTGCTTCACAAAGTAAGGCGCAGCCGTTTCCATTCATCACACTACCTGGCCAGAAGCAGTATCCTACACCTTCAATGCTGCAGCGTCCATGCAGCTGGAGCACACGCAGTAGGACGCGTCGAGATAGAAGGCGTTCTTCAAGTACCCCCCTCCTCCAAGCAGCCTTGAAACTGAGCACAACACACTGCGGCTCGGGAGCTTCCTTCTCTGATAGACGTGCCGTCACGTTATTCACTCTCGCAGCTCCGTTGCCCACTTGCAGCAGGTGCTACCAAAGCAAAATGCTCCAGAAGTAAAAAGCACTGCCGGGCTGTACTTTCGCCTTGCCGCACGTGAAGCACCATAAACTGTCCGCTGTACTCTTTATTTCCCTTCTCCGCCGCATCTACCACTGTCATCTCTGCATCTCGAAGCATAAAGCTCGGCACAATTCTTCCCAGGGAAAGCTGGAAGAGAAATAGGTAGCAGCACAAGTAGCTGCAAGTGGAACTTTTGTTTTCAACTGCTAACGTGAATCCGCAAAGAAGCGAGCGGCAGCCACGCTTCTTCTTGCAGCCTGTGCGATGCGCACACCAGCTCGGTGCTCTGCGCCCTCATTCGTATGCTCTTCGTACCATGTCGCGCTTTTCATTCTGCCGGAGTCGAAGCGTCGTCTACTTCTCGCCCGGAGAGCACGGTGCCGGAAGAGAAATGCCCCAGCCGACCGCCCTTCCGAAACACACCAGGGCTATGCACTTTTCTCGCAGCGACATACAGCAGCACTTTCGGTCTTTTCTTGTCGTCCAAATGTAAGGGGAAAGATTCTCAGCAATGTCGGGCACAGAGAACAGTTTTAGGTCAACAAGCACGCCCAGAGCTTGCCCGCGACTCGTGGAAACTTGTGTTTGCACACATTCCAGTGGCAGCCCTCTTTCCTTTACAGCCTGCAGAGCGCCGTCAGATCGCGGTGCTCTCTGCACCTGCCTTCTCCCTTCCAAGTACCACTGCGCACAATATAGCCTTGCAGGAAGCAAAGGCGCGGATAGTCGCCTCGCAGAGAAGAACGTGCAAAGACGAAAAGATGTTCTTCCTTTCTCCTCCTTGTCGCCCAGATTGTGGTGCTGTATTAAAAGCCTTGGCCAGCGAAAGGCTGATCCAGCAAGTGTTTCTCACCTGATGCATTTCGCTGAGGGAGAGCTGAGGAAAATCCTTGCACAGCACACTGCGGATGCGTGCAGTACACATGCTGAAGAGCGGCAAAACTCAAAGCCATCGCTGGGCTTCAGTTCTGTCCAGACCGCAGAAGGCGAAGAACGAAGCAGCTGGGCACCGCGTTAACGTACTCAGTGGACCGAATTTCAAATGTCCAGCCAAAAGCTGCTTCATAAGCAGATTCAGCTGAGAATGCTCTGGCTGCTTCACAAAGTAAGGCGCAGCCGTTTCCATTCATCACACTACCTGGCCAGAAGCAGTATCCTACACCTTCAATGCTGCAGCGTCCATGCAGCTGGAGCACACGCAGTAGGACGCGTCGAGATAGAAGGCGTTCTTCAAGTACCCCCCTCCTCCAAGCAGCCTTGAAACTGAGCACAACACACTGCGGCTCGGGAGCTTCCTTCTCTGATAGACGTGCCGTCACGTTATTCACTCTCGCAGCTCCGTTGCCCACTTGCAGCAGCTGCTACCAAAGCAAAATGCTCCAGAAGTAAAAAGCACTGCCGGGCTGTACTTTCGCCTTGCCGCACGTGAAGCACCATAAACTGTCCGCTGTACTCTTTATTTCCCTTCTCCGCCGCATCTACCACTGTCATCTCTGCATCTCGAAGCATAAAGCTCGGCACAATTCTTCCCAGGGAAAGCTGGAAGAGAAATAGGTAGCAGCACAAGTAGCTGCAAGTGGAACTTTTGTTTTCAACTGCTAACGTGAATCCGAAAAGAAGCGAGCGGCAGCCACGCTTCTTCTTGCAGCCTGTGCGATGCGCACACCAGCTCGGTGCTCTGCGCCCTCATTCGTATGCTCTTCGTACCATGTCGCGCTTTTCATTCTGCCGGAGTCGAAGCGTCGTCTACTTCTCGCCCGGAGAGCACGGTGCCGGAAGAGAAATGCCCCAGCCGACCGCCCTTCCGAAACACACCAGGGCTATGCACTTTTCTCGCAGCGACATACAGCAGCACTTTCGGTCTTTTCTTGTCGTCCAAATGTAAGGGGAAAGATTCTCAGCAATGTCGGGCACAGAGAACAGTTTTAGGTCAACAAGCACGCCCAGAGCTTGCCCGCGACTCGTGGAAACTTGTGTTTGCACACATTCCAGTGGCAGCCCTCTTTCCTTTACAGCCTGCAGAGCGCCGTCAGATCGCGGTGCTCTCTGCACCTGCCTTCTCCCTTCCAGGTACCACTGCGCACAATATAGCCTTGCAGGAAGCAAAGGCGCGGATAGTCGTCTCGCAGAGAAGAACGTGCAAAGACGAAAAGATGTTCTTCCTTTCTCCTCCTTGTCGCCCAGATTGTGGGGCTGTACTGAAAGCCATGGCCAGCGAAAGGCTAATCCAGCAAGTGTTTCTCACCTGATGCATTTCGCTGAGGGAGAGCTGAGGAAAATCCTTGCACAGCACACTGCGGATGCGTGCAGTACACATGCTGAAGAGCGGCAAAACTCAAAGCCATCGCTGGGCTTCAGTTCTGTCCAGACCGCAGAAGGCGAAGAACGAAGCAGCTGGGCACCGCGTTAACGTACTCAGTGGACCGAATTTCAAATGTCCAGCCAAAAGCTGCTTCATAAGCAGATTCAGCTGAGAATGCTCTGGCTGCTTCACAAAGTAAGGCGCAGCCGTTTCCATTCATCACACTACCTGGCCAGAAGCAGTATCCTACACCTTCAATGCTGCAGCGTCCATGCAGCTGGAGCACACGCAGTAGGACGCATCGAGATAGAAGGCGTTCTTCAAGTACCCCCCTCCTCCAAGCAGCCTTGAAACTGAGCACAACACACTGCGGCTCGGGAGCTTCCTTCTCAGATAGACGTACCGTCACGTTATTCACTCTCGCAGCTCCGTTGCCCACTTGCAGCAGCTGCTACCAAAGCAAAATGCTCCAGAAGTAAAAAGCACTGCCGGGCTGTACTTTCGCCTTGCCGCACGTGAAGCACCATAAACTGTCCGCTGTACTCTTTATTTCCCTTCTCCGCCGCATCTACCACTGTCATCTCTGCATCTCGAAGCATAAAGCTCGGCACAATTCCTCCCAGGGAAAGCTGGAAGAGAAATAGGTAGCAGCACAAGTAGCTGCAAGTGGAACTTTTGTTTTCAACTGCTAACGTGAATCCGCAAAGAAGCGAGCGGCAGCCACGCTTCTTCTTGCAGCCTGTGCGATGCGCACACCAGCTCGGTGCTCTGCGCCCTCATTCGTATGCTCTTCGTACCATGTCGCGCTTTTCATTCTGCCGGAGTCGAAGCGTCGTCTACTTCTCGCCTGAGAGCACGGTGCCGGCAGAGAAACGCTCCGGGCTTCTGCCTCTGCCGAAACACGCCTGGGCTATCCCTCTCAGCGTTAAGTAGCACAAAATGCTGTTTGCGTTATGGTCTTAATCTTAAGGGAAAGATTCTCGGCTTCGGCTCGCACAGAGAACTTTGCTGGGACAATACATGTGTTTTATTTTCCTTTCTCGCAAGAAGACTATGGTGCTTCTTTGGAACTGTTGGCCAGTGTAAGGCTAATCCAGCAAGTGCTTCTCTCCTGACACATTTCTCTGAGCGAGAGCTTCGGCGGACAGTTGGGCTCTGCGAAGCAGAAAGTCTGTGCTTGCACGTAGCGCTGAGGAGAATCTGTGCACAGCGCGCTCTGGATGCGTGCAGTACACACACTAAAGAGAGCCAAAGCTCAATGTCTCAGTTCTGTCCAGCGCCGGAAATTGAGAAGAACGCAGCCCCAGAGCTCTGGGCTGGAGTGTGCGATGGTTATGAGCTGTGCCGCTCTTCTGCGTGTCTACTGCACGCATCCATAGTGTACAGTGCAAGGATTTTCCTCAGCTCTCGCTCAACGAAATGCATTAGAAGGGAAGCACATGCTAGATTAGCCATTCGTTAGCCCACGCTTTCAGTAGAGCACCACAATCTGGGCGACGAGGAAGAGCAAAGAAGAACATCTTTTCGTCTTTGCACGATCTTCTCTGCGAGACATCTCTCCACGTCTTTGCTCCCTGCAAGGCTGTAAGGTGCGCGGTGGTACTTGGAAGGAAGAAGGCAGGTGCAGAGAGCACCGCGATCTGACGGCGCTCTGCAGGCTTAAAGAAAAGAAAGCTACCACTTGAATGTGGTTCAAATACCAATTTCCACGCGTCGCGGGTAAGCTCCGGGTAAGCTTGGTGACCTAAAACTGGGCGCTGAGTGAGACGTAGCCGAGAATCTTTCCCTTTACATTCCGGCTCCAATGCAAACAGAATGCGATGCTACTTAGCGCTGCGAAGGAAAGTGCATAGCCCTGGTGTGTTTGGGAAGGATCAGCAGCCTGGAGCGTTTTTCTGGAGCCTTTCTCCGCTGGCACCGTGCTCTCTGGGCGAGAAGTAGACGACACTTCGACTCCGGCAGAATGAAAGCGCGACATGGTACGAAGAGCATTAAAGAATGAGGGCAGAGCACCGAGCTGGTGTGTGCATCGCACAGGCTGCAAGAGGAAGCCTGGCTGTTACTCGCTTGTTTCCGGATTCACGTTAGCGTTTTAAAACAGAAAGTTCCACTTGCGTCTACTTGTGCTGCTACCTATTTCTCTTCCAGCTTTCCCTGGGAGGAATTGTGCCGAGCTTTATGCTTCGAGATGCAGAGATGACAGTGGTAGATGCGGCGGAGAAGGGAAATAAAGAGTACAGCGGACAGTTTATGGTGCTTCACGTGCGGCAAGGCGAAAGTACAGCCCGGCAGTGCTTTTTACTTCTGGAGCATTTTGCTTTGGTAGCAGCTGCTGCAAGTGGGCAACGGAGCTGCGAGAGTGAATAACGTGACGGTACGTCTATCTGAGAAGGAAGCTCCCGAGCCGCAGTGTGTTGTGCTCAGTTTCAAGGCTGCTTGGAGAAGGGGGTACTTGAAGACCGCCTTCTATCTCGACGCGTCCTACTGCGTGTGCTCCAGCTGCATGGACTCTGCAGCATTGAAGGTGTAGGATACTGCTTCTGGCCAGGTAGTGTGATGAATGGAAACGGCTGCGCCTTACTTTGTGAAGCAGCCAGAGCATTCTCAGCTGAATCTGCTTATGAAGCAGCTTTTGGCTGGACATTTGAAATTCGGTCCACTGAGTACGTTAACGCGGTGCCCAGTTGCTTCGTTCTTTGCCTTCTGCGGTCTGGACAGAACTGAAGCCCAGCGATGGCTTTGCGTTTTGGCGCTCTTCAGCGCGAACACTGCACGCATCCACAGTGTGCTGTGCACGGATTTTCCTCAGCTCGACGTACAATCATTTTCTTGCTGTTTCCAGAGTCTAAACTCTTCGTGAAACTCTCGCTCAGCGAGATGCGGCAGGAATGAGGCACTTGCTGGATGAGCTTTTCGCTAGCCAAGACTTTCAATACAGCACCACAATTCAGGCAAGAAGCAGGAGAAAGGAAGATCATCCTTTCGTCCTTCCACGTTCTTCTCTGCGAGATGACTATCCGTGTCTTTGCTTCGTGCAAGGCTTTAAGGGGCGCGGTGGTACTTAGAACTGAGAAGGCAGGTGCAGAGAGCACCGCGGTCTGACGGTGCTCTGCAGGCTGTAAAGGAAAGACGGCAACCACTTGAATGTGTTGCAAACACAAGTTTCCACGCGTCGCGGGTAAGCTCCGGGTAAGCTTGTTGACCTAAAACTGTGCCAGACGGAGCTGAGACTCTTTCCCTTTGCATTTGGACGACAAGAAAAGACCGAAAGTGTTGCTGTATGTCGCTGCGAGGGAAAGTGCATAGACCAGGCGTGTGTCGGCAGAAGCAGTCGGCTGGGGCATTTCGCTGCCGGCACCGTGCTCTCTGGGCGAGAAGCAGACCACGCTTCGACTCCGGCTGAATGAAAGAGCGACATGGGTACTAAAGAGGCCGAACGAAGGCGCAGAGCACCGGACTCGTGTCCGCAGCGTACAAACTGAGAAAGGAGCGTTGCTGGCACTCGCCTGCCTGCCCAATTCACGTTAGCACTGAGAAGGAGGAAGTTCAACGACAACTACTTACTTGTGCTACTACTGATCCCTCTTCCAACCATCCCCAAAACCACTGGTGCTTAACTTTAGGCTTCGAGATGCAGCAAACACAGTGGTCGCTTCCAAGGAGAGGGGAAATAGAGAGTGCAGCGGGGAGTTTAGGTGGCTTTACGTAAGGCAAGGGGAAGGTGCAGCCCAGCATTGGCTTTTTCTTCTAGTTCTTTTCTTCAGGAGAGCAGCTAGCAAGCAGGCTGCGAGAGGCAACAATGGGATGGCTCGTCTGTCGGAGAAGCCGCAGTCTACAGTGCTGCAGACTGCTGTGCACAGTTTTAATGCTGCTGTAAGTACACGGTACTTTTGGAACGTCTTCTCTCCTGACTCTCCCATCTCTGGGAGCTCTAGCTGCTTGAACCTGGCCACACTGAAGGTGTGTGGACGTGGTCGCGCTGCGAGTATCAAGTCTTCCAGAGAAGAGGGATAGTCAAGAAATGCTTTCTCACCTGGCCTATCTCTCAGTTCGAACTGTGGCTGCAAACGCTGCGCTGCAAGGGTGGACTTACCCACTTGGAGAGAATGTGATGATGCTCTAGATATAGTTGCGAAGGAAAGTGCTGCTCACTGGAATGTTTCGCCTAGTTCACAGACTTTAAAAGGACTAGGAAGGCCAACGCCTTGTTCTAGCACTTGTTCTCTGCGTGCAGCTGCTGGATGTTTGGAAGGGCTTTGGGATCCGCCAGAGGTGGAGGGTAGGATGCTACAGAGAGCTTGAAGGAAAGTGCCTATCTCCAGAGCCTTTGATGCAGTTCAGCGGGTGCGAGTGGCATGTTGAGCATGTTCATGATGGCACAGAAAAGGTTCTGAAAGAAAGAGGCCGTGCTGAAACTGCCTTTACTTTTGCCGCGTAGAAACTGCTCAGCCAACAATGAAAAGATTCGTCTTGCTTCCCCGCTACGCGCAGGGTTACATCCTTTTATGTCTCCAAGAGGCAGGATGCACAGCGGAGCTCTTCCACCAACTGCTTCCACACGACTGGGGCCGCGCCAGCCAAGCGCTTTTTGCCGGGCACTGTCAGCGCTCATGGAAACAACCACACGATGGCGCTGCAGACTTGCAAAAGAAGGCCAAGCACCTGGCCCAGCTCGAAACCACCCCAAGGGCAGACAGAGGCAACTTGCAAACGGCCCTGCACTCAAATCAACGGTGTCAGGACAAAAAGATTGCCCTCATCTTCCCCTTCCAAGAGCACACTCTTCTTTACACCACACCTCTTTGGCCCAAACAAATCTTTTCCCTCTCGCAGATTCCGCCCACCAGCTTGAAACCATCTGGCAAAAACAGGGCTCAAAACAGTGCCAGCTGAGGAAGATCTTGCTGCCTACAACTTCACCTGCACCCCTCAAACTAGCAGCACACACGCTGTTCTCAGTACTCTCCTTCTCAGCTCTAGGTACCATCCTAAGCCTTCCCTCTCCCAGAGTCAGGATCCAAAGGCAACGGCACCAGGGACTGCTCACACACTGAAGGCACCAGGACAAATAGCTTAAGAGCTTGGCCTTTGCATTCCCGCTGACAGCTCAACAGCTCAAACCCAGAGAGAGCTCTGCCTGTTGGGAAAAGCCTTTAAAATCCCTAGGAGTACCTGATGTGCACATCCAAATCTGCCTTCCTTGCCAAAGAGAGCAACTACAAGCCCATCTCCAAAGAAACGGCATCCCCTCCTCCAAAATACAACACATCCAGCGACTGATCCACCTCCAGTATTGAATATGTCCAACAATTGCCCCCACACGCACAGGGGCCAGAAGAGAAATGTCTTGCTGGACTATTCCTCCCCACAGTACCTTAACATCTGCCCTAGCAACACTGGCACTATGTCCTACCTTCCCAAGGAAAGGCTCTCCGAGTCTCTTAGCCTTGCCTTGTCTAGTTCTTCTTAAGGTACCCTTGCTCTGCTTCCTTTGCCTGCGTCTGCCTTGCCTCGCACTGCCTACAACTTGCTGGCTTTGCTTTGCCCGGCCTTCCACTCTTTCCCTTGCCTTCCATGCAGGCAAGGCGCTGCAAACCGAGTGCAGGCAATTGTGGGCAAGTCAAGGGAGAGGTAGGCAAGGCCAGAGCAGTGAGGGGAAAGCAAATGGAGTGGTAGGCAAGAGAAGGCCCAGAAGTTAGAGGCAAGGCTGGCTGTAGGAAGGAAGGGCCACTGATGGGAAGGCCAGGCAGAAACAGGAAGGGCTCAGCAAGCCAAGGCCCTGGAGCAAAACAGTAGGCAGGTCATGTGCGGGGCAGGGCCCTGCAAAGGAATGCAAGGCTACAGAGGGCTAACAGGGCAAGGCAAGGCAACTGTTGTGTTGCCAAGGCAAGGCCAGGCAAGGCAGGTGAGAAGTACATTCAAGGACTGCTGGTACACAAAAGTGGCCAGGACCAAGTGCTCTGTGTGGCCTTGATCCCGCGTGGGTCATCTCTCCTCTGTACCTAAAAGACTTGAGCTACCTGCTTTCCCTTGTATGCAAAAGAACTCTCTTTCTGGTCCCCGAGCTCAAGGGCAAAATGTGAATTGCCCCTCCAAGGTTCAAGACATGCAAGGATTGCTCCCAGACAAAGGCTGCCCACAGAGATGAGTGTGGCAACATGCGTCCTCCCCTGGTCTACCTCTCATGGGATCCTGAAACACCGGAGATGCTTGAGAGCTTTGAGATTCCTCGGAGGAGCAGAAAGGGCAGGGCAAGGCCCAGAAATGTCATTGAAAAGGGGTGTTGAATTCCAGGTGGGGGAGGGGTGAGCAAGGTCATGCAAGGCAAGGGAGGGGTTCAAGAGCAAGGCAAGGCAAGTGGTGGCTTTGCGAGGTGAGGCAAGGCAATGAGGGTCCTAGAAGGAAAAGGAAAGATGAGGCCAGACCTAGACGAATGTGAAAGGAAGTCAGGTGGGGGATGGGTGAGCAAGTCAGTGCAAGGCAGGGGAGAAAAGGCAGGTTGAGGGAAGGCTACAGAGGGGGCAGCAAGGAAATGCAAGGCATGGGGAAGCATGCGAGGAGTGGGTGCTGCCAGCCGGCGGGGATGGCAGGGGCGGGGCCACTGCAAGTAGCATGGTGGGGATGTGGAGGGGGTGTTAGTGTGCGGAAGGTGTGTGTGTGTGTGTGTGTGCAGTGGAGTGCAGGGTAAGTGCAGGTGTGTGTGTGCGTATACGGGGGTTTTGTGCCAGGTGCTGTGCCGGGGAGAGCCATTCCACCGCAAGGAAGGTGTGGAAGTGAAAGGAGTAAGATAGATGTGTCTTTACAAAGAGACCGTGTGAATCTCTCCTTAGACAAGGCTAGGAATTTACAGGGAGGGAAGTAACAGAAGAAAGTATTCGTTCTAGAAACTGTTACTAATCAACAGAGACTGTTGCTCAGCCAAGGCCCTGCTAAATTCCTGAACCTAGAGCAAGGCAGCAAAGACTTCCCAGCATTAGGAATAGTTTGGTTTTCTTCCTTTTCCATTCCAAAAGGGGAGTGCATATTAGAGGGGGGCATAGAGTAGGCAGTTCCGGAAGTCTGTAATTCCCGAGTACCTCAGAGGGTGCTGTTGCCAGGAACTTAGCATCAGAAGGGGGCTGCATCCCGCAATCATTTGAGAGACTCCATGGCAAAAGCCCCATGGCCTCTCCCTGGAGTTGAAGAATGTTACAGGACTCCTCTGTCTCCTTTTTGGTGGATGAAGAAACTCAGAAAGCCACACTTCTGCCAGAACTCTCCAAGATGCCCCCTTTGCTCCCCGTGACTCCATCACTGCCCAGGAAGCTGTCTTTTCTACCGCAGCAGTTTGACATACAGTTAAAAGTCGTGTGGCAGAGAAAAAAGGCAAGAATTGGTTTCCAAGGGATGGCAAACAAGAGATACCAGAACTTTTGGCCCTACCAATATTAAAGCAACTCCATTAAGAGAGTCCTTGCACTTCCTGAGGATTGGCAGAAGCCTATCTCATGATGTATGTTGCTGGGGGTCTTTTTAGACTGGCAAAAGGAGCTGTTGAAGGTTGCTTGATCTGTGCTAAAGCCAACAGCCAAGTTACAAAGTAACTTGCTAGGGGAGGGAGGCCTTGGGCTGCATGGCCCTTCCAAAGATGCCAGGTGGATTTTCCGGAGATGCCCCAAGTGGCAAGGCTTAATATCTTCTGGTAATCGTATGTCAGCTAGCAAGGTGGCCAGAAGTATTTCCAACTACTTCAGTAATGACAGGATCAGTTCTTAAGGCATTTTTGGAACAAATCATTCCAAGATACAGCATTGTAGAAGCAATAGACTCAGATAGGGGAACTCATTTTGCAGGAAAGGTCCTTCAAGGGGTTTTGGCTTCTTTAGGAACACAATGGAACCTCCATAGGCCCTGGCACCCCCAGAGCTCGGCTCGGGTAGAAAACAATGAAGAGAGAAATAAACACCTTTTGAAGCTGGTAATAGAAACCAAGATGCCATGGGTAGGGCTCTGGACATTGGCTTTGGTGAGAATGAGGGCCCAACCCAGAAGAGAGATTCAGTTATCTCCCTTTCAGTCGTTGTTTGCAATTGCCCTGGTAAGTCTCCACCTAGTGGGGGGGGGGGGGGGGGGTAGAGGCAAGTGATGTATATTTAAAACCATCTGTGGCCAGGATCCTGCTTCTTGTGAAACCCCTTCAACAGGAAGCTCAGCCGGCACAAGCCCGGCCTTTGGACTTTGTTGCTTGTAACATCCAACCAGGAGATTGAGTCCTAGTTAAGGAGTAGAAAGAAGCGCCAGTGCTGGTGAAATGGCGTGGCCCATTCCAAGTGTCACTGACGACAGAAACAGCCGTCAAGTAAGCTGAACACAGGTGAACCCGTCCCTCTCGGGTCAAGGTCTCTGAAGCCTCGGAGATTTGCACATCTCAGCTGGAGGAGAAGGCTGGGAGGCCGTGACTGACACTCTGCAGGAGTGGGCCGGAGCAGTAGGCAGTGCTTCGACATCGGAAGAAGCCCCGCAGTCCTACCTTCAGACCGTCTGCTGAAATAGACTGTATAGGCATCCCTCCTCTAGAATCTCCACTCACTTGGGGGCTAATACTTGTGGCCATTTTGTTATGTTAAGTGGTTTCTGTGTCTTCAATTGCCACAGGTGCTGCAGAAGACAACGGGAAAATTAGACTAGCTAATTAGATGACACTATTAAAACATTTTCCTTACTAATTCTACTTTGATATGGTCAGCTGAGTTTAGGCCAGGAGTGGGAGAATCAATTTGCAGCCTTAGGAGAAGAAGTAGCAAAAGTTTTTAACCTTAGCAATTGCTGGCTCTGTGGAGGGCCAGGAGGATCTGAAGAGTGGCCATAGTTGGCTAGCCCAGCTGAACCTAAATGGTGGGTCAATGTGAGGGCCACAGTGGGATGGGATTTGGGGCCAAAGAAGGAAGTTCACAGCCACTTCATTCTTCTCCAACAGGCACTTATTGCCTAAATAGGATAGGGCATGTCTATGTAGGAAAAGGCAATTGTCAATTGACTTTCCCTCTGGGCTTGAACAACTGGGTTTGGACCCCCAATTGCCCTCCTTCCAATTGTTCCAAATATCAAGGCAAATGCAATCAAATACCTGTTCGGCT
This sequence comes from Aphelocoma coerulescens, assembly GCF_041296385.1. Taxonomy (NCBI): domain Eukaryota; kingdom Metazoa; phylum Chordata; class Aves; order Passeriformes; family Corvidae; genus Aphelocoma; species Aphelocoma coerulescens. The sequence goes on along the minus strand of NW_027183804.1, from coordinate 714,396 downwards.
CACTAACAGTAGCTGCGTAAGGCGTTCTTATCACACTTGCCAAAAATATTTGGAAGCCTGTAAAGCAATGGGGAGGGACAAGGGGTTTTTTTGACCACCTGTTTTTGAGCAGTCCCCACAAAAATTCCACAAGTAGAAGACATGTTGTTTGTGATTATCAGTGGGAATGGCCACACCGGATTGGAACTCAAAGCCTTTTAGTGAGTTCTGCTCCAAATCCAACCAAGCAGCTTGCAGATGTAAATGTAGGTGGGAACCCTGTGCGGGAGCTTGGAAATGCAAATGCTGGGACCCTTATGGTGGGGCAACTCTTGTTGGGGGACCGTTAGGCCCGGGAATCCTGCTGTATTTTGAGCCACCAATTGATGACCATGGGTAGGTTCCTTTGCTAATGGAACACGGGCTTTGAAAGGACAGTATTGGATTTGTGGCCATGCTTAGCTCAGGTTACCTCCAAACTGGTCAGGGATATGGTATATTTAGTAGACTGTTGTTCTTTTTGCTACTACAAGTTCTGGGAAATCGCTTAGGAATCAAAATCTGTGATGATTTAATTAGAGAAAAGCAGTCAGCTGATGCAGCCCTGGCTGGAGGGAGCACCCCAAAACGGGGAAATGATGAACGGCCAACAGAACAAGTTACCCAACACGATGGACCAGCCCCTTGGAAACCTAAGGAATTAATCCCAGATGCCTGGGAACCCACTTATCATTTGAAGGAGATAATTAGGTTACAAGCTGTCTCAGAAATAATTACCAACCAGCCAGCCACAGCGCTTGACCTTTTTGCTGACCAACCCACTTAAATGAGGAAAGCGGTATTTCAACATTGGATGGTATTAGATTATCTGTTGGCAGAAGAAGGAGGAGTTTGTGGGAAATTAAATGACTCGAGCTGCTGTTTGCAAGCAGATGACAGAGGAAAAGTGGTCAAACAAATAACAAAGGAAATAACGTCAGCTCGTGGACCTGTCCAAATGTTGAAAGGATGGGAATGGGACATATTTTCATAGTTAACTGGCCAGCTATGGGCTAAATGAATACGATTTCTCCTCTTATATGCTATAGCAATTCTCATCTTTTTACCATGCGTGACACCATGCTGGCTGCAGCTCTTTCAGCAGGTGCTCAAGGGGATGCCGCTAGCAGCCATGCCTACCTGATCCAGAAATGACTACAAAAGGACAGAAAAGAATGTCACTGCAAATAATAGCAAAACCCAAGAAGACTCCAGAAGAAAAAATTAAATCCATGGTAATTAAGGTTTGTAAAGACAAATACAGAGCAAATAAAAAGAGGAGGGATTAAAAGGAATGAGATGGATGAGTCTTTACAAAGAGACCGTGTGAATCGGCCTGTAGACAAGGCTAGGAAGTTATGGCTAGTGAAGTAACAGAAGAAACTAGGAGTTCTCTAGAACTGTTACTAATCATCAGAGACTGTTGATTAATCAAGGCCATGTTAAATTCCTGAACCTAGAGCAAGGCAACAAAGACTTAAGAGCATTAGGAATGGGGTTCTTTTCTTTCTTCTCGATGCCAAGAGGGGGGTGCATATTAGAGGGAGGCGCATAGAGTAGGCAGTTCCGGAAGTCTGTATCTCCCGAATACCTCAGCCAGTGGGGAAAAGGAAGAGGGTGCTGTGGCCGGGAACTTGGCATCAAAAGGGGGCTGCATCCCGCAACCGTTTGACAGACGCCATGGGAAAAGCCCCATGGACTCTCCCTGTAGTCGAAGAATGTTGCAGGACTCCTCTGTCTCCTTTTCGGATATAAACCTCAGGCATCGTGGATTAATTTTCCCTAACGGCAGCGACCTGCCGCGTGGTCTCCGTGCTCCTCTCCAGCCCCCCGGGACGTGTAAAATAGTTCCCAGCGGCTCCCACCGCGCGTTGCAGACGGCTGCGCGGCCCCGGGGCTGCCCGCAGTGCTCCCCTGCCCCGCCAGGGCTGCCCGCGGGCTGCGGAGCCGCCTCGCCACCGGCGCGGCCAGGGCCGGGGCCCTTCTCGACAGCAGCCGAGGGGCTGCGGAGCGGGCGGCTGCCGGACGATCAGCTATTTTATGCCGCGCGGTGCTGCCGCCTCCATCTAGCTCTCCATCGCGCCGCCGCCCGCCGCCCGCCTGGCGCGCTCACGCTCGGCCGCGCTCGCCGCCCGCCTAGCCTCGCCGGAAGCTCTCCCGCCCGGGCTGTGCCCCGGCTCCGCCGGCAGCTCGGCAGGGCCCGGCCGCACGCGTGCTGCGTGGCTCGGAGCAGCCGCGTTGCGCCGCAGGCGACGGGGAAGGCGGGGCGGGCCGGCGCCATCGTGGTAGCGCGAGGAGAGGAGCGCCCGGGCGGGGCGGCGAGCGGCGCGGCGGTGAGCGCTTCTGCTTCCTGTCGCTCGGCGGCCGCCCACGGCAGGTGCCGTGTGACCCCGCGGAGCGGCGGGGCCGGCCGGGCGGTGCGCGGCGAGGCTTTCGGCCAGCGGCGGCCACAGCGAGAGGCTGCTGGCACTGCCCGTGCCGGTGGAGAGAGCGGGGATCCGAGGCCGGCCTTCCCCGGGCGACGAGGGGAGGCCGCCTTTGCCGCGCTGCCCTCCGTGCAGCATGTGGCCGATTCCGGCGAACCCGGGGTCTCCGCAGCGGCGCGGGCGGGAGGGAGTGGGGAGCGCGCTCGGTGCCGTGCCGGCCGCTCCCGGCCAGCGCTGCGCTGCGCCGAGGCGTTTTCCCGCCCGTCCTGGGAAGGACATAAGCGACACCGTAGTTGGAGCTTAGCTGTCAGGGGGTACAACTTCTCTCTGTGAAAAACGAAGTTCACTCTCCTGTGAGAATTTAAAGGGGTTTAATATAAAGACAATAAGAGACACATCAAATAAAGCAACGGGGTAACAGCCAGTTGCCTTGGCGCTCTGCCAAGAGCACACCTGATGCCAGAGGTCAGTCCTTTTTATACCATTTTTACTGTCTGTTCTTTATTCATATTAAAACTTTTCCTGGAGCTGTTCTGCATGGCCACTCCTTGGTTCCGCCTTTTTAGAGCGTGCGTAGTCTTCTGCCTTGTGGTTTTATTTCTCTTGATTCTTGGGGTTGGGCCCGCTAGGCAAGAGTCGATGGTAGGGTGGATTTCTTAATTCTCCAGACAGTCAGGGCTGATTGCAGCTTTGGGCCTCTTCGTCTCTCCGGGCAGAGTGGTGATAAAATCTCCCGGACTCTCCTGGCCGCCCGTTCTCCGGGCGGAGTAGCCTTTGGGCCCTTTTGCTCCCTAGACAAAGTGTTGATTAGCAGCTTTTCGGGCCTCATCCTCTGTTCGTTTGGAGGTTATCTTACGTGCTCACACTTGCTAACATTCTTGCTAAAAAGAGAGAAAACTACATCCACACAGCAAAAAGCATTTCTAACATTATATAATATCTACTTTATACTTTGCGAGAAGCTAATATAATATATGTTTATAACAATCCCCCCTTTTCTATTTTATAAATCATTTGGCTTGAGCAATAATTCTTTTTTCTTGGCTTCTAATGTCTGTTCGTTCTTTTCACAGATCAATTTGGCTTCTTCAAGAGGGTCTTTTATATCACTTTGTCTTTTTAATACCATAATTTTTTGTGCTGTTCCAGACATAGCCAACTTTGGGTCAGTAGGCATTGCCACAACTTGCATGCCTTGAACTATGCTGGTGATTAGCCGAATAAAGCAGGGGATCAAGCAAGGGAGAAATATTAGACTAGCTGTAGCACATAAGAGGAAGAAACCTAGCTTCTTCCACCATTCTTTCCCCAATATGCCATCCCACCAGTTAGCAGACATCATTGATTCCCATTTTTGGACTGGTACATGGGCTATTTTTCTGATTTGGTTGGCCATATCTAGAACGGCATCCCCATTGTCATCAATTTTTAAACAACAGTCCGATGTATTGAACTTCCTGCACACACCGCCTTCTTCGGCCAGTAAATAGTCTAAAGCCAGCCTATTTTGATGTATTGCAGCTCTGGTTTGGCGTTGCTGGCTGACTATTAATTCCATAGCCCCAGCTGTTTCATTGGTTATGATTTCTACAAGAGCTTGGAGTCTGATGATACGATTCAGCATGTAAATTGGAGTCTGATATCCCCAACTTCCATCTTGTGCTTAGGTAGCTGGCCCATCTGTTTCTAATATTCGTTCAGGGGGCCATTCCTCATCTTTCCATTTTTGGAATCCTCCAATTAAATCTCTTTTCTTTCTTTTGAAGTCTTCATAGAGAGGTATACCTAATTGATCTCCCACTGGTTCTGGGAAAAGGAAAAACCCTGGTTGAATGATTCTTAGTGTACAACTCCCTTTCCAATGTGAAGGGAGTCTTGGGGATGCCCTTTTCCCACATAACCAAAAGAAGCCATCTGGTGCTTTCCAATAATCACCTTCTTGTTGATTTATATTCTCCCCAAATTTGGCTATTTCTGGGATTCCAAAATAAGGATTTTTCCTCGTGTCATTACACTGAAAGAGTCCAACTTCATGATCATATACACAGTCTTTTCCTTTTTTCTGGGCTCAATACCAAGTTGGTTTTTCTGGGACCCACCACCTTGAAGTTTTGTTACTCACTTTATAGCTTTTACAGGGAGTGTTTCCTACTTCATTAAGAAAGTTTATCCCAGTTCGCCAGAGGCATTCTTCCCCTATCACTGTTGAACTTAAAATCCACCCCTCAGGTCGGTTCCCCCCTCTTATATTTGTCCGGTTCCATTTAAGGAGTTCTACCGGGCCTACGCTGCTACCTTTCCGTGGCCATTCTTCTGTCATTAAAGCTCCTCCACAGACCCAACAGTTGGTTATGTTAAGTTCTTTACCTATCCTCTCCCCCAATTCCACAAACAGGTTTTTTCCTAACCTTGGGGTTTTTTCCTCTTTGTTGTTTGAGCTTTGCATACAGGTCCTGGCGTGGTGAGGTGAATATAGGGCGAGGTTGCTGTGCTGGCTTTGTATCTTTACTTACCACTTGCTCTTTTACCAAATCTTGGACTGTTCTCCTGGTGGCTGCTGTGGAGCAAATCTATTTTTCTCCTTTTGGACAATTGCTTCTTAGTCTGTTTCCACTTGTTCCTAAATTTTCTGTAATCCAATATTTTTCTCCTTTATGCATGCAAATACCCAATTTGGATGAGTCATAACAGTGACTGTTGGTATGGGTATGAGTAATAAGAAAGAAGCCCCGGTGTCTTTCCATGTAGAGCTTTCGATAGCATTTGTAACATGGTCTTGCCGGTGTCCCAAAAGGGACCAGGAGAAGTGACAAAAGAAGGAATAACAGAGGTCCGGCATGGCTTATGAGGTTGCAACCCATAGCAGGTGTATTGGATCTTCTCGGTGGCGAGTACAGTGGCCGACCCGGTCTTGCCCTCTATTTCCTTGTCACTTCCTTTGTAGCTTTTAGGCAAATTTCTTTTGGCACCTTTTTAACTGTAGTATCTTATCGTATCTTAGGTGTTTCCCATTCAACAGGCACTAGTAATTCCCATCTGCAGAGCAAAGTTATTGCTTTTGTTGCTTATGATTTTGTCTGGATAGGGGGTCGATTTTGTGCTTGACACCCTTTACAACTAGGGTGTCGACGGTGTGAAATGCCAATTTCCCTCTAGATTAATTACTTATATTTGACGTGGTTGGCATGCCCCGTGTTAGAATGATTCAAACAGGGTATATGATGTGGCACTGATGGAAGTTGTGATTCTCCCCCTTCTTAATACAAATCACAGGCTAGAATCAGAACATGAGAGTTCCCTGTTTGATCCAGTCCCAACCCTTCCTGTTTGAAGTGAGAATATTCTTCTCCACGATGTCCCAGAATTTGTCCAGGGGCCACTGATATAAATTTGGCTTTTACTTCTCAGTTAGGTGTGATTCTTTGCATATCCCTTGGATTATTTAGATTGTTCTAGCTCATTGCCACCTGGTCTCCGTTTAAGAATCAATTTGGTATCACCTGGTTTGGATATTACAGTCCACTCTTCAGGTTCTTTTACAGGTCCTTTGATTCTGCTGGCATGGATCTACCCTCGTTCCTTGGTCTGGATTGCGGCCTCAGTCATCAGCAGTACCTGAAAAGGACCCTCCCATTGTGGAGTCAAAGATTGTTCTTTCCATGTTTTTACTAGTACCCATTCCCCTGAATGGATATTATGAATTTTGAACTCCAAAGCTGTGGTTTGAGGGATCATTCCTTTCAGCCGCAAATTTTCAAGTGTTCTGGCAATTGCGGTGACATATTTTTTGACACTTACTTCTCCTACTTCATAAGTGGCTGTTTCATGTTGAGCAGTAAGGAAGGGTAATCCGAACATCATCTCATAAGGAGACACTCCCAGGTCTGACCTGGGCTGTGTTCGGCCTCTCAACAGAGCCAAAGGTAAGCATTTTACCCATGACATTTGAGTTTCAATCATTAATTTTGTTAAAGTTTTTTTCAAAGTCTGGTTCACTCTTTCTACTTGGCCTGAACTTTGTGGGTGCCAGGGGGTATGTAATTCCCATTTTATTCCCAAGGCTTGAGTTATTTGTTGTAAGACTTTGGATGTAAAATGTGTTCTTCTACCTGAGTTTATTTTATTAACCATTCCATATCTGGGAATAATTTGTTCCAGAAGGGTTTTGCATACTATGTTAGCTGTAGCTCTAGTAGCAGGAACTGCTTCTACCCAACAAGTTAGGTGGTCTGCTATTACTAATAGGAACTTCCATCTCTGTACTTGAGGAAGTTTAGTGAAATCTACTTGGATACTTTGGAATGGTCGCAGAGCTAACTCGTGGCCTCCTAATGTTGTTTTTCTCATTATTTTCCTAGTCACTCTTTGGCAAGTTCTACAGTTCCCAGTTATTTGTTTTGCTACCCCAAAGATTCCAATACACCCATAATTTTTTAGAAAATGATCACACAAGCTAGCTTGAGTACCCCAATGAGTTTTTTGATGCATATCTTCTAATATTCTCTTAGTGAGTGGCTTATTAAGTAACTGTCTCCCATCAGGAAGTTTCCGTTTTCCAGATTGATCTTGTTCTCCCCCTATCTTAAATAATTCTTTTTCTTCTTCTTTACTAAATTTGGGGATTTCCAATTCTCCCCTTTCTGGGGTCAGGATTAACAGAATTGGTTCAGTCCCATTTTCTGCTGCATCTTTGGCTTCTTGGTCTGCTAGGTTATTCCCTCTTATTTCTGGGGTCATCCCTTTTTGGTGTCCTTTGATATGCACTACGGCTATTTCTTCAGGCAATTTTAATGCTTCCAACACTTCTGAAATCAGGCCTTCATGTATCAGTTCTTTCCCCTTTGAATTTAGTAAACCCCTTTCTTCCACTGATCTTTCCAAAGGTATGTACTTTGAATCAGTATAGACGGTCCCCTTTTTGTGTGCTAAATGCTCCAGTGCTCTCTTTAGAGCGTATAATTCACAAGACTGCGCCGACCAATTCGAAGGTAGTTTTCCTGTTTCGATGGCCTGCATATTTATCCCATCGACTAAGGCATATCTTGACATTCTTTTTCCTTGCAAGCATCTGGATGAACCATCCACATATATTCTTTCCTCTTCTAAGAGGGCTTGTTCAGCTAGATCTTCTCGAACTTTTGTTTGGTATTGAGTAATTTCTAAGCAATCATGTGCCAGGTCATCTTTTGGTTCTCCATACAGGAATTGGGCCGGATTGAGGCTTTTGCTTGCTTCTATAGTTAGATCATTACTGTCAATCAGAATTGCTTCATATTTTAATAGCCTGGAGTCTGTTAACCATTTTTCAGCTTTTTGATTTAGCACATTTCGGACCGCATGGGGTGTGTATACAATCAGTTTACTTCCAAAGGTGAGCTTACGGCTCTCCTCCACCAAAATAGCGGTAGCTGCTATGGCTTGAATGCATACTGGCCAGCCACGGCTTACTGGGTCCAATAGTTTAGCTAAATAAGCTATTGGTCTTCTCACCCCTCCCCATTCCTGGACTAATACACCATGAGCTACTCCATTTTCTGCATTCACATATAAATGAAAGGGTTTTTCTAGTGAGGGTAAGCTTAGGGCTGGTACCGAGGCTAGTTTCAACTTCAGTTTTTCTAATTTATTATCATCATCATCTTTGGTCCATTGTATATTGTCTCCCCCTGTTAATTTTTCATATAAAAATTTTACTGCTTGTGTATATCTTTCAATCCATAATCTGCAATATCCCAGTAGCCCCAGCAGTCTCCTAACCTCCTTTTTTGAAGAGGGAGGAGGGAGGGATAAAATCCCTGTAATTGTTTCAGGACTTAGTTGTCAGCTACCTTTGCTTATCAGGTGGCCGAGATATTTTACTTCTGATTCCACAAACTGTAATTTCCTTTTTGATGCCTTTAGTCCCTTTTTCCCAAGAAAATTTAGAAGCTTTATGGTAGCTCCTTTAACTTTCATTTCATCTTCTCCTGATATTAGAAGGTCATCTCCATATTGGATAAATTGTATTCCTGGGGGAGTGGGGAAGGTTTGTAGTATTTCTCCCAAGGCTTGCCCAAATAAATTTGGGGCCTCACAATAGCCCTGTGGCAGTTTAGTCCACCTCAACTGGTTCTTTTTCCCTGTGTTTGGATCTTCCCATTCAAAGGCAAAAATATTTCGGCTTTCCTCTGCCAGTGGGCAGGCCCAAAAGGCATTTTTAAGATCTACCACACTAAACCACTGATGTTGAGGTGGAATTTTGCTTAAAAGAGTGCAGGGATTAGGAACCATAGGGTAGCAGGCCCGTGTTCTTTTGTTTACTTCTCTTAAATCTTGCACTAATTTATAATTTCCATCAGATTTCTTTACTGGGAGAATAGGGCTATTATGAGGGGATTTACAAGGTTCTAGTGTCCCATCCTTTATTAATTCTTCTATCACTGGTTTTAAGCCTTTTCTCCCTTCTAAAGATATAGGGTACTGATGTACACAAATGGGACCTTCTTCTTTTTCAATTGTGACCCTTATGGGGTCAAGATCTAGTCCACCCCTATTCCCTTCCCTAGCCCAAACCTCTCTGTTAATTTTGCTTTCATCTTCTTGGCTAAGTTTAAACACTTTGGCCGTCATTTTCCCTTCTTCTGGTATGACTCCAATCCCCAGTTGGATTTGTAAATCCCTTCCCAATAAATTGCTGCCAGCCTCAGGAGCTAACAAAGCATCCCCTATCCCTATTTTTGTTTCCCCTTCAATAACCACATCTTTAATGACAGGGACCTTAAATCCTTCCCCCTTTGCTCCTGTTACTTTTACCATATCATTACTTACATCCCACCCTTTTGGAATATTCATCACACAAGTCTTTTCTGCCCCAGTGTCAACTATAAATTCCAATACTTCCTCTTCGGGGCCTACTTTTAAAGTTATCAAAGGCTCCAGATGGTATTTATCCCCCCAAAAATAGAGCCCATGATTTCCCTATTTTTCTTCTGTGCGTGTCTCTTGAAATCTTTTCAGATCCCTCCTCAGGTGGGGGCATTCTCTTTGATAATGCCCTTCTTCCTTGCAATAGAAACAGGCATCCCTGGGTTGTTCTTGGAATCTTGATTGTGCTGAGGTTTTATTTTTCTCTTTTCCACCATTTCTGAATCTGGAATGTTTAGGAGTGTTACCTGAGGGCTTTAGATTTTTTTTGGAAGGTACTCTCTCGCATAGTGGCTATCATGATCTTTGCTCCCACTTTGGCTTTTTCTTCATCCCTCCGGACATATATATCTTTTGAGCTTCCCTTACTAGGTCTTGTAATGGTTTCTCATACCAATCTTCTATTTTTTCCAATTTTTTTCTAATATCTGGCCAGGCATGAGTGACAAAGTGAACTCTTAGCAGGGCTTGCCCTGCTAGGGACTCCGGGTCTCTCCCAGAATATTGTTTCATATTCTTTCGGAGCCTCTCCAGCCACTCAGTCGGGGTTTCTTCCTTCCCTTGCTGCCCCTCAAAGGCCTTTCTGACATTTTGTCCTCAGAGTGCCCCCTCTTTTATTCCCTTGATTATCAAATTACAATAATCATTCATATGTCCCCTCCCAGCTTCATCATTTTGGTTCCAGTTAGGAGGTGTAATGGGCATTTTCTGATCCCCGGGTGGACCTTGTTGGTTTTCTTTTCCCCAAATTTTTATTCCAGCAATTCTAATCATTTCTCTTTCTTCTTGGGAGAATATTATTTTCATTATTGATTGCATTTCTTCCCAAGTGAAAATGTTGGGACCTAAGAACTGGTCCAACATTTCAGCTGTACCTATGGGGTCTTCTAATAATCCTTTAATTTCTTTTTTGAAATTCCTAACCTCTGTAGAGGTTAGAGGAGCACTCACAAAGCCGCTTCCCCCTCCTCCCGTAGGTACTTCTCTTAACGGAAAGAAATGAATTTCTCGGCTTCCCTCTGTTTGTTTAGCAATGGAGGGCTTGTTGGGCTGCCTCGGAGCCTTAATGGCACCTCCTGTATTCTGGTATGGTGCTCCTTCGTTAAGAAGAGGGTTGATTTGGGAAGAAAGCACCGAACTCCCCTGGGGAGGAGGGGCAGATTCAAAGTCTGGCGCTGAAGCTGAATAGGGTGGGGGTGGGGTATGGCAGTGAAGCCAGATATTCCGGAGCACAGGAGGCGGGCACCGGGGCTAAAGCCGGGTTTCTCAAGGCAGGAGAGGTAGGGGCTGAAGCCGGGACGTGTGACCTTTCCCTTGATGCAATTGAGGGTTCTGGGATTCCCGAGATATATGGGAAGGGTGGGATCCCCGGCATGGGCGGGGGCAGGGCTCCCCCCCAGCTCCATTGGGGCGGGAGGGCTGCCGGGGGAAAGGCCCCCGGTGCGGGCGGAGGGGGGGCTGGCGGGGGAAGCCCCGGAGCCAGGGGGAGGAGGGCAGCTTCTGGTGCTGGCGGCGGAGGCAATACTTCTAAAGGGTCTCAGCCTTTTTTCTCTTCTGTTTGCTTTTCCTCTGCGGTTTCTGATATTTTGAAGACTTTGGTTCCCAGAGGTTTTGTAATTCCTGTCCAGCAAGAAGCATATTCTCTCTCCTCAGGGTGAGATGGCTCTTTTGAATTTACAAATACATTTAGAGCCTGGCAAATCCATGCCTCATCAGACCCGTATTTTGGCCAGTACACATGATCAGATCTGATTTCCTTTTTTACCCACTCTTTCATGCAGAATTGAATCATTTTTACTTTCTCTTTTCCTTTTGTAGAAGGATCAGTTTCCCAGTTTGCGAGTTTGACCCCGAGGGGACTGTCTCGGGGTATATCCTCTGGCACCCTTTTATAATTTGAACTTAATTTACTAGGTTGTTGTCCCATTTTTCCAGGAGTTCTCTATTACTCAAAATACCAATTTATCCCCCCCTTTGAAATACTAATTCATTCCTTTAAAACACCAATCTTCACTGCTGTAAAATACTACCCACCCTTTCACAGTACAAAAAACACCAAAAAATTTATTAGAGCCCACCTTCCCCAAAAACAAAGTTAACTTCGAATTACACAGTTTTTCATTCACACATTCACTCTTTTTTAATATTTGTTCACTCACTCATTCCTACTCACAACAGAATAATAAGGTACCTCTTTCAAGTCACTTGTTAGTATCCACCCATGGGTATGATATAATCCTCAGGATTCTGGGTGCTCTTGGATTTCCCTCAACCCAGCATTGCTAGCATCCAAACCCCAACCTCTCTTGGGGTACTTTTAGGCCTTGGGTGCTCTTGGGGTTTTCCTCAACCCAGCATATGGGGGGTAGCTCCCACTTTGCAACCCCTTCTCTGGGACCCCGTCCCAGTCACCCCCGGAGATTCTTTCACTCCGCTTATCTCTCGCTTTGTCTCCTCGCTGGCCGCTGTTCTCGTGAACAAGACGGAACGGCAGCACTCAGAGACTGCCACACTCGCTTCGCAGATCTGGGGGCAACCAGCCCACGTCTCATTCACACACGCTCATCTCCCGTAACCACCCCCTTTTTCTTTGGACAATACTTCCCAGTCCTGTTTCTTTTCCAGTGTCTGTGGGATTTTTGTCGAGAGCGCTCTCTTTCATTTGCTTTATTTTTGTGTCTTTCTTGTCCTCCGGGTGTTGCCCTGCTGCCACCAAATCACGCCAGAGGATGCTAAGCAAAGGTCCTGCCAACTTGGGCGGGAGGCGCCTTACCCTTGCTTCTTGAATCCTCCCACGCTTTTCAGAGGCGAGGTGTAGCTCCGGGACGAGCCCTTAATTGTGAAAAACGAGGTTCACTCTCCTGTGAGAATTTAAAGGGTTTAATATAAAGACAATAAGAGACACATCAAATAAAGCAACGGGGTAATGGCCGGCTGCCTTGGTGCTCTGCCAAGAGCACACCTGATGCCAGAGGTGAGTCTTTTTTATACCATTTTTACTGTCTGTTCTTTATTCATATTAAAACTTTTCCTGGAGCTGTTCTGCATGGCCACTCCTTGGTTCCGCCTTTTTAGAGCATGCGTAGTCTTCTGCCTTGTGGTTTTATTTCTCTTGATTCTTGGGGTTGGGCCCGCTAGGCAAGAGTCGATGGTAGGGTGGATTTCTTAATTCTCCAGACAGACAGGGCTGATTGCAGCTTTGGGCCTCTTCGTCTCTCCGGGCAGAGTGGTGATAACGGCTCTTGGACTCTCCTGGCCGCCTGTTCTCCGGGCGGAGTAGCATTTGGGCCCTTTTGCTCCCTAGACAAAGTGTTGATTAGCAGCTTTTCGGGCCTCATCCTCTGTTCGTTTGGAGGTTATCTTACGTGCTCACACTTGTTAACATTCTTGCTAAAAAGAGAGAAAACTACATCCACACAGCAAAAAGCATTTCTAACATTATATAATATCTACTTTATACTTTGCGAGAAGCCAATATAATATATGTTTATAACACCTCCATTGGCGACCTCCTTTTCCCTCTGATTCAGCTACCTTGTGGTAGGTGCGATGGTGCTGAAGAAGGGTGGCGGCTTGGCACAGTTGCTGTCACAGGTGGATCTTTGAGTGGCATGTGTGAGGGTAGGAGGGTACGGCACCCATAGCTGAAGGCAAAAAAGGTCAGGGCATGTCATCAGCCGCAGTCGTGCTAAGTTGTTCATCTATGCAAACTGCTTGCCGAGTTGTTCCTTTCTTAGGTAATGGGGGCTTGTATCAACCAGAACTGCAAATGGTCAGTATTTGCAGAGGAGGTTACTTGGACTGTTGTTGAAGTGAGTGTAGCAGTTTTTATGGCATTCTGCAAAAAAAGTGACAGGTCTCCCTGTGTTCCCCAGTTCTTAACAAAGATGAAGTTAACAAACCCCTGAAAAGAGGTTTTGCAAAACTTCAGGGATATTTTCCTACTAGTACTGTAGAGACAACCATAGTCACCTTGTCTTTCCAAAAGTGAAGGTTCCCTATTTTTGTCCAAGAGCATCAAGTGCTTTTGATCAGCGTTTGTGTGCATGCATTAGCCTCGTTCTTGCTCTTCCTTGGAGAACTTTTACAATACTCACATGATCTGTGTAGGCTGCAGACTGCAGTGGTGAACTTCAAGGCTTCCAGCAGAAGGGAGATGCTGTCCACGTTTTGGATTCTCCTTAGCCTGAACCTTCAATGTCCAATAACGCAGCGTTTGGTGCTCGAGGCACTGACTCTGGCGTGCCCCTGGTCAGAGACAGTCCAGCTGCGTTACCTCCACGCGTCGCTGAAGCGACTTCGGGATCAGGAAAAGAGCTTGCTGGGCTAGCTAGCTGGCTTCTTTGCAGAGGGAAACACGGCAGGAGCCGTTGATGTCGGCTCACGTTAGCTCAGAGACAAAGGAAGAGAGGGGCTGTTCAGGTCTGGCTTCTAACAGGTTTAATGCGATAGGATGAGGATGAGGTCGGATTGATGGGAATCCGCTCCTCGGAGCCTTGTCCTCAGTTTTATAGGGAATTTGAAAACCCCCTGTAACTATTCCTGAAAAGACCTGCCTTGCTAAATTAGTGCCTTTTAAGTCTTGTGTCCCCAGGATAGAACAACAAACTCACAAAGATAACAGCAGTGGATCTACAGGACTTCTGCAGGCCTTCTGGACTGCAGACATCTCTGACCAAAGGCCACAGATGACGTGTACCCTGATCCTGCCGAACGCCCGTCCGCCCTGGACTCAGCTTCAAGGTTTGATTGATACTGGTGCTGATGTAACTATCATCTCCTTCTCTGCGTGGCCTCCCTCATGGCCTTTACCCCCAGTGGGATCGGCCATCACAGGATGAGGATGAACCACACAGAGCTATTGAAGCGAACGGCCTGTGACGGTGAAGGACTCAGAGGGGCACACAGCTACAATTAGGCCTTATGTTACTACCACTTCCCTTAACCTTTGGGGACGGGATGTGTTGGCAGCCTGGGGCATACGGATCGGGACAAATTTTTAGCAGGGGTCACTGTGCGCAAAGGTGCACAGTATCCTACACTGCCTTTGCAGTGGTTGATTAACACACCAATCCGAGTCAGACTCTGCTTAGTTAGTTGAATTAAGGGCTGTTATCATGGCTTTTCAACGATTCTCACAGGAACCTTTGAATTTGGTTACTGAAGCCGACTAGCAAAAGCTCGTATACAATTAATCACCTTACGGTACCACAAAATTCAAAGAATCCTGTTCTTCTGAATCACTTTCTCTCATTGCAATCTGCAGGCAAGAGACAACTGCCCTGGGCAAAAGTCTGGGTGTGGAATTTACTCACTAACCAGTGGGAAGGCCTGCGGGAACTTATGGTTTGGGGTCGTGGCTATGCTTGCGTTTCTACAGATACTGGGGTACGGTGGCTAGCTGCAAAATGTGTTCGCCCTGCCCTACGGCACCAGAGGCAGAACAGGCAACCTCCAAATGATGACCAGAACACCAACCATCCAAGTGGCCACCAGAATGTAGATCATCAGCCATCAGACTCTTCTGATGATGACCAAGATGTTGACCATCAGGCAGATGGTCCTTCTACAAGCAGAGACTGGGATGGTCCTTCCACAAGCAGAGACTGAACTTTAAATTTCTTGTTATGGAGTCAGATCGTTAAAGCCTTAAGGACATATTTAGAATTAATAACTGATGTAAATTTCTATTTAGGATTAATAGTGGAGTTGTTATCTTATCAAACAAAAAGGGGGAATTGTAGATACCAAAATGCTGCTAGCGAGGATTTTCTTGCTATTTTCTAAGTCTGTGAGAGACTTTTCTCTCTCACAGAAGAGGTAGCAGAGTATGTAAACAACCAAGCCACCTGCAACCTTGAAAAGTCTGGTTTATGGTCTAGTAGAAAAATATTTTGACAATGGATGGTTTAGGATTTTAGCCAATCACCCCAAGGGGGGGGGCTGATCCTTTGTCCAATTAGACTATGAAGAAAAAAGTCTGTAAAAGAGTTTGTGAAATAATTAAATGAATAAATCTTGGTGCACAATTCCTGCCTGCTGGATCTTCTCTCCTCCTCCTCCCTATGGCTGCGGGACACAGTGATACACCCTAGGGCCCAGGCCTGCGGTAATAGACCACAATTACAAGTGAACTGCAACACAAGCAGCTAACACATTCCTCCTGTGATAAATGAGTGAACGATAAATTTTGTCTTTCGCATCTATCACTTTAACATTTAGAAGTGAGAATGTACTATGTAGAAATAGTGTTAAGGTAAAATATAGGTAAGTAAAAACAAGACTAGAGTAAATTGTAACTTCGAATGAGTGGTAACATGTTGGGAAACGTAGGAAGAAACACATGATAATAAATGTCCTTTCAGTTGAGAAATTACAGAGGTGGAAACCAAGACATCTTCAAGAAACAAAGAAGATAAACCGCATGCATCCCAGGAAGTCTGTTATCTCATCAAAACTCACACCTCCCAAAGAACCCATCAACTACAAATTAGGTTGGAGACTGAGGAGGCACCGGAGGGGGGTGCCTGCCTTCAATTCTGGAGCTACTCAGAGGACCGAGGTGGCAGTGTGCTGGCGTGTGCTGGCGCAAGGGGGCAGAGACGGAGGGGGGAAAGTTGAGTGAAGTGTAAATGACTTTCTGGGCTTAAGGACTATGTTTAAAGAAGTACTAAAGTTCACAGTAAAATGAATGGAGCCACGCCTCTAGCAATATTGCTAAGTGCTCCTGCACTGTGATATGCCTTTGTTCTACTAATAAATGCTCAATATTATGCTGCTGAAAATTCCGCTTGGGAATTCATCTTTCTCACTTCTTCCCTTAAAATCAGTTCTAAGAATTTAGTGTGAAATACATTTAGGCTTGGTCCACATTATTTTTAGTTCAAATAAACACATCTAAATTTTTTCCATCTTTCCCATTAAAGGATTTTGGTTTTGGCTCATTCTTTCAGCATTTTGCCAGCAATCTGCTCAATGCTCTTTCCTTAGGAATGAAAGCTGTAGCCTGATATTACAAAGTGTTTGGTGAAACCTTTACCATGACTCTCAAGTCGCAACATGCCAGATAATCACTGGTTTTCAAAGCTGCTTGAAGATAGAAGGAAAGCGTCAAAGGTTTATGCATGAATCAGCGTCCCCTTGTCACAACGTCATGCTGCAGTGATCCTTGCAGAGCTCTAAGACTGGATTTAAAGGAGAAAAGCTCGAGCCAGCAGGATGAAACATCCAAGATTGTACATATATTACTTCTGTGCTAAAACTACTGTATGAAAACGTCTTACCATTATGGCAGTTTTATAGTACTCCATAGGAGACATCTCTTTAAATGACTCTAATATCCTTTCAGTGCTAAAATTGAGAAGGGGGTTGATCCATAGTTAACTCATGTAAACACGAGTGAACTACTAAGAGACAGCAAATGTTAATCACAAAACCTAAGCAGCAGGATTCGCCTTAATCTTGTCAAGATAAGAGGAACAGGATCTTTTGAAAACCGGCACAGAGATCGCTGCATCAGCCACCGAAGAACTGCGCATGCTCCAGAAAGAAAGGTAAAAAGTGCATTGTGACAAAGACTACTGATCTTCATCAGAAAGACCCTCGAGGAAGAAGAGGAGCCTTCCTCAGTGCGCCCATCAGCGTACACAGCGCATGCATGGCACGTATGCTAATGATATTAATGACTTCCGAGAAGTAATTTCTAGAACCACTCCTATCCCAAGAATTGTGATGAATGTTGTCATACATGAAATCCCTATTTGTGCTTGGTCTTTGCATATTAAGTGCCTTAATTAATTTGAGCTTAATATTTTTAAATTGAATGTTAAAATCAATCCATCAGTCCAGGTACACTAATCAAGTTTTTAATGGTCTTCCTGTGTTTACTGTATACCTTTACAAGTGTTTTAAGATGTGTTGGATGTATTTTTATGTTTTACTTGTATCTTGGTTTCAAGGCAGATTTTAAAAAAACCCCAGTTGCAACAAACAGCCCAGCCCCCCATAAGCACATGACCCTTATCTCAACTAATATCACCCCTCTGACCAGGAGGAGCCATTGGTGGACAGAGGTGGTCTGTCAAGGGGAAAACACCAACCGCCTTGAACCAGGGGGGTGGACTGTGGGTGGGCTGTGGGCGGACTGTGGGCGGAGCAAAAGCTATAAAAGTGTAAGAGAAGACACGCCCACTCTCATTGTCCCTTCCTCTCCAGCTTGCTAAGGCAGTGCTGGAGAAGCCTACCCCTTTCTAGGGGCTTTTTAGAAATAGATTTCTTTTTGACCAGCCTAAACTGCAAGTTTATTTTTTTTCTCTACCTGAGGTTCAGAGCTGTCTTAAGCCTAAAGTTCCTGAATCCCTGCGCTCCTGGGGCATATCTCTCGAGCCATCTGGATCCCAAATTTTTATATTTTGTTAGTTTTTTTTTGCAATTTTTCAATTTTTTTGTTTTTTTTGTTTTAATAAATTGTTTTAATTTCTACAAAGAGTTGTCTCGTTCCTCACAACTCTTTTGGGGGCTCGTCCGGGAGTCCTATTTTTGCCCTAAAATCCAGGTATTTTGGTTAATTTTACTATTTTTGAATTTTTGCGATTTTTTTTGGTTTTTCTCCTTGGATTTTCTGGGCTCCCACAAGGATTACTGCAGCAGAGAAAGGACACCTCCGGTGGAGAAAGACTTGTGGTAAGGCTTGAACCCTTCTTAAAGGGAACTTAGTTAGGGACTTACCCTTTTTAAGGGCTATTAGTTTTTGGGGAACCTCCGAGTGGAATTCCTTTTGTGAGAGAGTGTGTGGGGGGGTTGGCCGCCCCCAGTGTGTGTGTGAGTGTGCTTGAAAGGGTTCATTTTTAAGGGCACCACGAGGGATCACCCTTTAGAGACACAGAGGGGAAGATCGAGTGTGGTGATCAGCCTTTCTGGGGGGAGGTTTCCACGTTTTAGGGGTGTGCGCAGCCCCAAATTCATTTTTATTAGTGTCTCAGTCTCCTCGGGTCTAGAACTGAGGAGAAACCTCATTTTAAACCCCTCTCTTTTTCTTTTCGCCGCGTGGTCGGCGGCCATTTTGAAATTTCGGGCTGCCGCGTGGTCGGCGGCCATTTTGAAATTTCGCGCCGCCGCGTGGTCGGCCGCCATTTTGAAATTTCGGGCCGCCACGTGGTCGGCCGCCATTTTGTGTCCTTTTAATTTGAACTGCACCCCTTTGCTACCCCTGTGCATGTGTGAACTTGTTTTAGCTGCACTCTTGTGGTCAGTGCTATCTAGCACCTTTATACTTCCTGTTAGTTTGGAGTGTTTGGGTTATTGGATTGTAGTTGTAATTTGCTTTATCTGCTTTAATCATAAGACACTACTTTGATATTTTGAATTACTGCTTGTGTTATTCATTATAATCTTTTTCCTTTAATTCGGTTATAAATATTTTAAATTTATCTCTCCTTTGCTAATAAAGACAACTCTTGTTTCTTAAATTTTAAGTATATATGTATAAAACTATCTAAATTTCAGTCATACTTTAACCAATTTAAATATTCACTAATTATTCTTTTTATAATTAAAATTAATATTTCTTGCACCATATTTGTTTCTCACCAGCCTGCCATATTTAATTTTTTTCCCACAGATTCGCCATCATATATCTACTAACCCTGCTTGCTCTTCTCTACATTAGTTGTATTGTATTTTATGCTTATAACTTTATTATCATTTTTTTATTATTGTGATAGTGTATTGAATTTAGGTTATTTTGTAATATTATTTCCTTATGCAATATTTTAATTGTTTTATATAATACAATACTTTGGTTTATTTAATTAGAAAAAAAAAATAAAAAAAATAAAAAAAAATTTTTTTTCTTCTGCACTAGCTACTTGTTTGCTTCCCAGTAACAAAATGGGACAAGCGAATAGCAAAAAGAAAGACCTAATGAAGAAATACAAAATTTTCCCAGAAAGCCCGTTAGGACAAATGCTCCTAAAGTGGGAAGAAAATCTTTTAACTAAAGAAAAAGACCAGTGTCAAATGATCAGGTACTGTGTTTTTAAGTGGCCAAAACATAAAATTAACAAAGATGGTCTCAAATGGCCCAAGTATGGGTCTTCTGAAAAATGGCTTTGTGAGGCTTTGCATTCTTATGTACATTACAAAGCTCCAAAACATTCTGATGAATTAGACTATGCTAAAATTTGGTTAAATTATTGGCAAAAACAAAATGAAGACCAAAGCAAAAAATTAGAATTGGAAGAGGAAACTAAATCTAATTCAATTGGACTTAATAAAAATTCAAACCAAATTTTTTCCATTGCAGAAGAACACAAACAGAAAGAAAAACAAAAACCTAAATTAAATAAACCAAAGTGGGACCCCCTAGACTACCTTCCTCCAGTAACTCCTCCAGAAAGGAGGGTCCAAATTGAACAAGAAAGGGTCCTTCCTTCATCAAGCCACCCAATCGAAAGGGACTCAGAAAATGAGAATGAAAGTGAAAAAGAAAATTCTGTTCCTTCCTGCTCTCACAAAAAGACAACCGGACAAAGGATTTCTTCTAGCCAGGATGGCCCAGCATCTTGCACTAGAAAGAAATCATTTAAAACACCTGACTGTCCCACCTGCCTTAGCACTCCCCATGAGTCTAAAATTTTACCTCTTAGGGAGGTACCCATGGGAAATGCTCAAGGAGGAATTGGTTACGTAGTTGTACCTCTAGCTTCATCTGAGGTACGGGAATTTAAAAAGGAAATGAAAAGCCTGATGGCTGACCCCATTGGTCTAGCTGACCAATTTGATCAATTCCTCGGCCCTAATATTTATAATTGGGGAGAGATACAATCCATCCTTCACTCCTTATTCACCATTGAGGAAAGAAAATTGATTAGAGCTGCAGGAGTGACAGTCTGGGACAGAGAAAATAATTCTAATCAAGGCCCAATTGGAGAACAAAAATTACCACTGACAGACCCTGAATGGAACCCAAATTCAGAAGAGGGCAGGAGGAACATGAAAGACTACAGAAATTTAATTATAAAAGGGATTAGAGAAGCTGTTCCTCGAGTTAATAATATGAAAAAAGCATTTTGTGGGGAACAGGAAAAGGATGAGTCCCCAACAGCTTGGATGGCTCGGTTAAGGAATAACATTCAACTTTATTCTGTCATTGACTTAGACAGTGAGGGAGGCAAAACTATGCTAAAGGTACATTTTGTGCTTCACTCCTGGCCTGACATCAGGAAAAAATTAGAAAAATTGGAAAAATGGCCAGAGAGGGAACTAGATGAATTACTGGAGGAAGCCCAAAAAGTCTTTGTTAGGAGGGATGAAGAGAGGATGAAGGCTAAAAGCCGAATAATGAATAACAGTACTAATGCTCCAATCCACAACCCTCCTACACAAAGAACTTCCCAAAGGGGCATCCCACAACAGCAAACCCAAATCTGCTCTCAGCAACAGCCACAGGTTTGTGTTTGCAATAAACAACCTAACCCAATTGTTCAAAGACCTGAGAGGTTAATTTGCACATACTGTAATAAACCAGGCCACGGGCAGTGGTACTGTTTTAAAAAGCAGAGAGATCAAGGAGTCCTTCAAATGGAGGGACAAATTTTGAACAACTGAAGGGGTCAGGGGCTTTATTCTCTGGGGCAAAAACATCTTAAAGAGCCCTTGATAAAATTAGAAGCTGGACCCCAGAGACAACAAGTGGAGTTTTTAGTGGACACAGGTGCTGAAAGAACCTGTGTCACTAAAACACCTCCAGGATGTTTTATTTCTCAAGATACATTAGATATATATGGTGCTAATGGTGAAAGCTTTGCTGTTCCTGTAATTAAAAATGTAATCCTTTCCATACAAGGACGTACCCATACAGGAGATGTGCTATACCTACCTCAAGCTGGGATCAATCTTTTAGGACGTGACTTCCAAATACCTCTGAGGGTTGGGGTGGTACCGCAGGGTGGAAAAATGACCACTAAATTGTTTGTTTTATCTTTAGTAGATGAGCAACACATTGACCCGGTAGTGTGGGCCAAACCTGGCAACCGGGGAAAAATGGACATCACACCTCTAACAATTGAGTTGCTCCCAAATAGCCAGCCAGTACGTGTACCACAATATCCCCTCTCCAAGGACAAAAGAAAGGGCCTGAAGCCTGTTATCATGGACTTATTACAAGATGGAATTCTTGAGACCTGCAAATCCAGTTACAACACTCCAATTTTGGCTGTCCAGAAACCAGATAAGTCATTCCGGCTTGTACAAGATCTGCGTGAGGTCAATAAGAGAGTCCAAACCAGGTACCCACTGGTGCAGGACCCCTATACACTCCTGAGTCGGGTACCCCCAGCACATGCCTGGTTCTCTGTTATTGACCTTAAAGATGCTTTCTGGTCATGTCCTCTAGATTCTCATTGCAGAGACATCTTTGCATTTACCTGGGAGGATCCAGACACTGGACGGAGGCAGCAGCTGCGCTGGACTCGCCTGCCTCAAGGGTACACCGAGGCACCCACACTCTTTGGCCAAGCGCTAGAAGATTTGCTAAGTTCCTTTTCTCCACCCGAAGGGATTCAGGTAACTCAGTATGTAGATGACCTGCTCCTCTCTGGGGAACAGGAGTCTACGGTAAGAACTGCTACAATTCAGTTACTGAATTTTCTAGGGAGGAACGGGCTGAGGGTGTCAAAACCTAAATTACAATTTGTGCTACAGGAGGTGAAGTATTTGGGACATCTAATTGGCCATGGCACAAAAAAACTCAGTGCTGAAAGAGTAGAAGGAATCCTAAATCTACCACCTCCAACTTCAAAACGAGAAATCCGGCAATTATTAGGCCTATTTGGATACTGCAGACTGTGGATTGATCAGTATTCACAATCTGCCAAATTTTTATATGAAAAACTAATAGAAGAAGAACCTTTTAATTGGACTAATTCAGACACACAAAAATTACAAAATCTGAAAGAGAAATAAACAAAAGCACCTGTTTTAAGCCTTCCTTCACTAGAAAAACCCTTCGATCTATTTGTTAATGTGGAGAAGGGAGTTGCCTATGGCGTCTTGACCCAGGAGTGGGGAGGAGTCAGGAAGCCGGTTGCTTTTCTTTCCAAATTACTAGATCCAGTGTCCAGAGGATGGCCCGTCTGCATCCAGTCCATCGCCGCAGCAGCCGTTCTGGTCTCGGAGAGTCAAAAACTCATTTTTGGTGGAGACTTGACAGTGCATACACCACACTCAATCAAAACCATTTTAGCTCACAGGGCTGCAGAGTGGTTAACTGACCCAAGAATAGTCAAATATGAAGCCATTCTCATGCACTCAGACCACCTGAGGTTAGTTGTGTGTACACACCAAAATCCAGCTCAATTTCTTTATGGGACCCCATCAGAAAAAGAAATTGAACACAATTGCATTGAGATAATTGACATCCAAACAAAAGTCAGAGAGGACCTGGTGGACTGTCCCCTCAATGAAGGGGAAATCCTCTTCATTGACGGGTCATCTCGAGTGGTGGATGGAAAGCGATGCTCTGGCTATTCAGTGGTCGATGGACACCAAATGTGTGTGCTAGAAAAGGGCAGATTGCCACCAACCTGGTCAGCTCAGGTCTGTGAGCTCTATGCCCTAGAAAAAGCACTCCACCGACTAGCAGGAAGCATCGGGACCATTTACACTGACTCCAGATACGCTTATGGCGTAGTCCACACCTTTGGAAAAATCTGGTCCGAAAGGGGGTTCCTAAACACCAAAGGGAAAGATATCCTACATAAGGAATTGATCCTAAAAATTCTAAAAGCACTGCAACTGCCTCAGGTGATCTCAGTGGTGCATATTCCAGGTCATCAATCGGGAACCACAAAAGAAGCTCGGGGGAACAACCTAGCAGACTTGGCAGCAAAAGAAGCAGCAGTGGAAGAAGAGGTAAAAGTGATGGAAGTAAACCAACTTCCAACTAACACCACCACATCTGACACTATTCCACAAACTAACATTTTACCCACGCCCATTTTTACTGATCAGGAAAAACAGAAATTAGTTTTAATTGGTGCCAATGAGGATTCACAAGGCCGCTGGTATTTACCAGATAAACGCCAAATTTTAAACAAAAATTTAACCCGAGAAATTCTACAAAATATTCACCAAAGCAATCATTGGGGTTCAAAAGCTCTGGCGGATCACTATCTCAGAACCTTTGGATGCACTGGTGTTTATGAAATAGCCAACCAAATAACCCGGGACTGTGTAATCTGTCAAAAAGTTAACAAAAAGGTAATGAAAAAGAACACTGGCGGAGGAATTGAATTAGCAATCAGGCCTTTCCAAAACATTCAAATTGACTTTACAGAAATGCCTCCTGTCCAGAGGTGGAAATACCTATTGGTAATCGTTGATCACCTTACCCACTGGGTGGAAGCTATTCCAACTGTCAATGCAACAGCCCAGACAGTGAGTAAGGTGATCCTCGAGCAAATTATCCCCCGTTATGGGATAGTCCACCGCATAGATTCAGATCGAGGTACTCATTTTACCTCCCAAATTGTACAACAATTGGCTCAGCAATTAGGAACAAATTGGAGATTACACACCCCGTGGCATCCACAGAGCTCTGGGAGAGTGGAACGGATGAACCAGACAATCAAGAACACCCTCACAAAATTAATGCTGGAAACAAAATGGACCTGGGTAAAATGCCTTCCACTTGCTCTTCTTAGAATTAGGACACAGCCAAGATCTGATTTGGGTTGTTCACCATATGAGATGTTGTATGGATTACCCTACCTTGCTACACCACAAGAATTGAATGTGAAAGAGTGTGGAAACACCAATGTACAACAATATGTACAGATAATTGCCAAAAATCTAGAGTTGCTAAGGGAAAGAGGTTTTCTACCACAAACTCCCCCACTTGATTTTAATTTACATCACATCAATCCAGGTGACTGGGTGTTAATAAAATCCTGGAAAGAAAACTCATTAACCCCATCCTGGGAAGGTCCATTTCAGGTCCAGCTAACCACTGAAACAGCTGTCCGGACATTTGAAAAGGGCTGGACGCATGTCAAGAGGGTGAAGGGTCCGGTGACACCACCAATTGAAGAGAAGAAACCTCCAGACAAACCATCAAACTAAACACCCTGTTTGAAAGCTCCACTCAGCATCCCTCACTCCAAGTTAATAAAATCCTGTACTCCCAGTTCTTCCCCAGTTATACCTCAGTAATAAGTGCTAGCTACAAGTTGTTAAACTAAGTTGAAAATATTTTGCTGTTAATTCTGTTCTTTGTTATTCCCTTTTACAGATTCTGCCTTCACACAACCATATTGTCACATCAACTGTATAGTAAGGCTCCATTTGAAGCCAGCATTCTCTTCCAATAACAGTCCAATCAGACTCCAAAATTATGGGCACGATAACTCTAACCTTTGACAAGGCCAACCCTAAAATAACCATGAGCTTCCAGAAGCCTGAGGTCACTGAAGAACCATCTGAAGGTGAGATGCCTAAAGAAAGGACGAAAGAAGCAAAGATGACAACCCCCACCAGCAGAGGCAACCCAAATGCTGACAGCTCCTCTCGGGTATGCCTAAAGGGGAAAGTGAGCAACATCCTGCTACTGAGTGTCATCTGTCTCTGGGTCCTCTGGCCTCCCTTTACACAAGCAGCCGACAGCCGCTGTAACAGATGTTACAAGACTGTGTACCAGGCAGAAGGAGGCTCATTTCAAATTCGACACTTTTTCCGAGCACATACTTATGTTAATCCATCTTGTTACAACATAACAAGGTTGAGTATCTGCTCAGAAAAAGGTCATAAGTACTGGATTGGCAAAAACATTGGCACCCAAATACATAAGCAGAAGGGAGAGTGCCCCTCCCAAGATGATTGGCTCTGTTTCAATTTTAGATACATAACCAAGACAGAAGATTTGTTAAAAAGAAAGACCTATGACACTGATCTGATCCAAGAGGTGGTCATAGAAGAAAAGGAAAAACAAAAAGAAAACAATCCTTTGATGTCAAGGAAAAACTTGTTTATTGACCTGGCAGAAAGGATTGGACAACAGCTAAATTTAACAAATTGCTGGGTGTGCGGAGGAACTTTAGAATCGGAGAGTTGGCCTTGGCGGGGAGTCAGTCTTGGACCCCCCGATTTACTCCGACTGAGTAATCTCTCCCCCACAACCAGACATGACAATGAAACCTGGCTGCTAAGCAATACTGTTATTGGAGAAGAATGCATCTGGAGGAAAGGAAGAAAATTTTTAGAAGAAGTTGGTGAGACAATATGCAAAAGGTACCTGGTAACTGATGGGCAAAAACATTGGTGGATACCTCAAGAACCAGATGTATTCTGGTCTGCAGAAAAGGTTAAAAACAAAAATTGCATTTTGAATCCTGTTAAAAAACTCTGGCAGTGCTGGGATCAAGGAAATCCATATTCTGTCCTGCCACAAATTTCCAAGTACTGGATTACAGCAGCAAGTATACAACCCCACTTCTGGGAAGCACCACAAGACCTTTATTGGATCTGTGGTAACCGAGCTTATTCCAACTTACCACCTCGCTGGAAAGGGAGCTGCACTCTTGGAGCCATTCAACCAAACTTCTTCCTACTTGCTGAAAACGCTGGAGCCCACCTTGGAATCTCCCTTTATGATGAACTTTTCCGTACTAAGAGACATGTAATAGGAGGGACCCAGAGATGGGGAGAAGAAGAGTGGCCACCTGAGAGGATCCTAGAGACTTATGGACCTGCAACATGGGCACAGGATGGGAGCTGGGGGTACCGAACTCCCATCTACATGCTAAACCGGATCATCAGACTGCAAGCACTAATTGAGGTAATCACTAATGAGACCTCTCTTGCTCTTGAACTACTTAACACACAGCAAGGGCAAACTCGAGCAGCCGTGTACCAAAATAGGCTGGCATTGGACTATTTACTAGCTGAAGAAGGTGGAGTATGTGGCAAGTTTAACACCTCAGACTGCTGCATCCATATTGATGATCACGGCGAAGCCATCACCAAGATTACCCAAAACATCAGGAAACTAGCCCATGTTCCAGTGCAGAAATGGCAGCCCTTGATCACTTCTGAATGGTGGGAAAATATTTTCCAAGGACAATGGTGGAAGAAAGCTTTAATTATTGTTGGACTTTCCCTTACAGGACTTATTTTTCTCCCTTGTTTAATCCCTTGTTTCATCCGTCTAATCACCACTGTCGTCCAAAGCATGCCACTGATCCAGGATCTTCAAGGACAACAGCAGCGTCCACCATTCGCTCAAAAGATTATGCATATCAATAATAGTAACAATAAGAAAACTAGAAAGGAGAGAAAAATTGCCCAGCAAGTGTGGGACAGTTTTAAAGAGCTTGAATCTATCCCTGAAGAGTTATCCACCTCCACTTAAATGCAAAGACCAAAGATGTGAGCATAAGAGAAAAAGGGGGGACTTGTCATACATGAAATCCCTATTTGTGCTTGGTCTTTGCATATTAAGTGCCTTAATTAATTTGAGCTTAATATTTTTAAATTGAATGTTAAAATCAATCCATCAGTCCAGGTACACTAATCAAGTTTTTAATGGTCTTCCTGTGTTTACTGTATACCTTTACAAGTGTTTTAAGATGTGTTGGATGTATTTTTATGTTTTACTTGTATCTTGGTTTCAAGGCAGATTTTAAAAAAACCCCAGTTGCAACAAACAGCCCAGCCCCCCATAAGCACATGACCCTTATCTCAACTAATATCACCCCTCTGACCAGGAGGAGCCATTGGTGGACAGAGGTGGTCTGTCAAGGGGAAAACACCAACCGCCTTGAACCAGGGGGGTGGACTGTGGGTGGGCTGTGGGCGGACTGTGGGCGGAGCAAAAGCTATAAAAGTGTAAGAGAAGACACGCCCACTCTCATTGTCCCTTCCTCTCCAGCTTGCTAAGGCAGTGCTGGAGAAGCCTACCCCTTTCTAGGGGCTTTTTAGAAATAGATTTCTTTTTGACCAGCCTAAACTGCAAGTTTATTTTTTTTCTCTACCTGAGGTTCAGAGCTGTCTTAAGCCTAAAGTTCCTGAATCCCTGCGCTCCTGGGGCATATCTCTCGAGCCATCTGGATCCCAAATTTTTATATTTTGTTAGTTTTTTTTTGCAATTTTTCAATTTTTTTTTTTTTTTTGTTTTAATAAATTGTTTTAATTTCTACAAAGAGTTGTCTCGTTCCTCACAAATGTTCATAAATTTTACACATAATGCTGGACTGTATGGAGTGCTCTGTGTGTGTGTGTTAGGAGGAGTGATCCCCCATGCACCCAGCGCCGAATAAAGCAAATACCCGCTTCTCTGACTCTGAAGCATCTCTAGGCCTGGTTTTGGGCAATTCAAAATAGGTGAATACACATTACAACTACAGCTGAAGTTGTTGCGTAGGCAGATTGAAGAGGAAAGGATTTCATCTTCATCACTCTCCTTCTTTCTTGTTTTGACAGAATTAAGAACTTGTAAAAAATCTGATATCACTCATGCTCACCACTCTTCCAATTAGACTACGCTCACTTAGGCAACGAAGTCCAGAGCTTCGGATATCTCCCGCTTCTGCCCTAGGAATTGCTTCCAGTGCTGCGAAACCAAACCAGCAGAACCAAGGAAGTTCTCTCTGAATGAACCATTGCTCTTGAAGGCTACAACGGTAGTCATGGCAGTGAACACTGCTCTTCACTGGGCCATTCCTCTGAAAAAAAACCATGCACCACCTCTCAACCTAAACCGTTAAGCCTCCTGCTGATGCTGACTGACAAAGCGTCCAACTGCACTTAGATTCCAACAGCTACTTCCAATGACCTGTCAACAGAGCTTTGCAGACTTGCAACAGAGCAACAAACTAAAGGGGCTATGTTTCATGGCTGTTTTTCAAACATCATTGACTTATGTCCCTTTGCCAGCTTAAGTGAAGGTGGCCCATCCACCTTGGTCAAAATCAGCAGAATTTTGGCCCAATTTGTTGTTACGCAACACATCATGACACAATCTCTTGGTGTTGATGCAAAATTCCCACTGAAGTGCATGTCGTTACATGACTTAAGGCTACCTACTCACAGAGTGTCCACTCCACTGCCACACCCATTTTCTGGCCACCTTGAAATGACTGAGCTGTCTTACTGTTCCCAACATTCCTCAGGGGTACGTGACCACCATAGCCTCCCTTCTGAAGTTTAGGAACCTAAGTAGTACTAGCAATAGCAGTTTATCCAAAATCCATTTGCTCCATCAACAAACTCCGAGCAAGCGCTGAGAATTAGTTTCAAGACTTCTACATATATTTACAGGGAGCTTTTTGTTTGCTTGTTTGTTTTTAAAGCAGATGGAGTAGTGCGATGTTTCCCTGAGGCTACCAGGGCTGCGAGGCAGGCAGGCAGAGCCCTGGCATGGGTGGCACAGGGGACCCCGGGCGCTGACGGCTGCCACCAGTGCAGGCCAGCTCGGAACTGGCAGGCAGGGCTGCACCCCGCGTCTGCCACAACAGCTGCAGCTTCTGCAGCCTGAAACACAGCTGGCTCAGGGGTTCAAATTAAGAGCCAAAACCTTTTGCTGCTCAATTTGGGGCAGAGAAAGGTCATCACTTCTAGCATGGCATAAGCCTGCCACTACATTTCTGTGAAGGAAAATCACCTTGTTAGAGTGAAACTCCTGAGTAAAATACTGAAGCGCTTTCAGATTCGTATTATCTGACATTTCTGTGACCTTCTTTTATACCTGCATTGTTTCCTACTGCTGGTTTTGGGCACAAGTTCTGTGTACACTATTCTGGAAACAAAAAAATAACCCAAAACCAACACCCACTCCTCCCCCACCATCACTCCTTCCCCAGCCCCAAGCCTAACAAAACCAGCCTGCAGAATGTGCAGGATTTCAAATGAGAACAAGCATAGATGGGACATCAAAAGATGGATTCTCCTTAGACATTTGTGCATGCAGTGCTCTGCAATCAACTCCTAAATTCTACTCCTCGTACACCAAATATTTGTCTTGGGAACTCCTTGTTCTCCATTCCAACCCTTCTGAGAGGGTAATCGAGGAGTTACTCTACATATTTTAAGCACATGTTGCACTAGTCAAATCCAATGCACAGCATTACTTGACTAACTGAGGCGGTGGCAAGGTCAATTAAGACCTGTTCATGTCTTAATTTGGAGCTCTTCCAACTGCTTGAAAAGTGAAGCCTTGGACGTTGAAGGTTCAGACTAAGGAGAATCCAAAATGTGGATAGCATCTCCCTTCTGCTGGAAGCCTTGAAGTTCACCACTGCAGTCTGCAGCCTACACAGATCATGTGAGTATTGTAAAAGTTCTCCAAGGAAGAGCAAGAACGAGGCTAATGCATGCACACAAACGCTGATCAAAAGCACTTGATGCTCTTGGACAAAAATAGGGAACCTTCACTTTTGGAAAGACAAGGTGACTATGGTTGTCTCTACAGTACTAGTAGGAAAATATCCCTGAAGTTTTGCAAAACCTCTTTTCAGGGGTTTGTTAACTTCATCTTTGTTAAGAACTGGGGAACACAGGGAGACCTGTCACTTTTTTTGCAGAATGCCATAGAAACTGCTACACTCACTTCAACAACAGTCCAAGTAACCTTGTCTGCAAATACTGACCATTTGCAGTTCTGGTTGATACAAAACCCCATTACCTAAGAAAGGAACAACTCGGCAAGCAGTTTGCATAGATGAACAACTTAGCACGACTGCGGCTGATGACATGCCCTGACCTTTTTTGCCTTCAGCTATGGGTGCCGTACCCTCCTACCCTCACACATGCCACTCAAAGCTCCTTGCGTGGAGCTCTCGCACCACCTATGACAGCAACTGTGTCAAGCCGCCACCCTTCTTCAGCACCATCGCACCTACCACAAGGTAGCTGAATCAGAGGGAAAAGGAGGTCGCCAATGGAGGGAAGTTGTACCCCCTGACAGCTAAGCTCCAACTACGGTGTCGCTTATGTCCTTCCCAGGACGGGCGGGAAAACGCCTCGGCGCAGCGCAGCGCTGGCCGGGAGCGGCCGGCACGGCACCGAGCGCGCTCCCCACTTCCCTCCCGCCCGCGCCGCTGCGGAGACCCCGGGTTCGCCGGAATCGGCCACATGCTGCACGGAGGGCAGCGCGGCAAAGGCGGCCTCCCCTCGTCGCCCGGGGAAGGCCGGCCTCGGATCCCCGCTCTCTCCACCGGCACGGGCAGTGCCAGCAGCCTCTCGCTGTGGCCGCCGCTGGCCGAAAGCCTCGCCGCGCACCGCCCGGCCGGCCCCGCCGCTCCGCGGGGTCACACGGCACCTGCCGTGGGCGGCCGCCGAGCGACAGGAAGCAGAAGCGCTCACCGCCGCGCCGCTCGCCGCCCCGCCCGGGCGCTCCTCTCCTCGCGCTACCACGATGGCGCCGGCCCGCCCCGCCTTCCCCGTCGCCTGCGGCGCAACGCGGCTGCTCCGAGCCACGCAGCACGCGTGCGGCCGGGCCCTGCCGAGCTGCCGGCGGAGCCGGGGCACAGCCCGGGCGGGAGAGCTTCCGGCGAGGCTGGGCGGGCGGCGAGCGCGGCCGAGCGTGAGCGCGCCAGGCGGGCGGCGGGCGGCGGCGCGATGGAGAGCTAGATGGAGGCGGCAGCACCGCGCGGCATAAAATAGCTGATCGTCCGGCAGCCGCCCGCTCCGCAGCCCCTCGGCTGCTGTCGAGAAGGGCCCCGGCCCTGGCCGCGCCGGTGGCGAGGCGGCTCCGCAGCCCGCGGGCAGCCCTGGCGGGGCAGGGGAGCACTGCGGGCAGCCCCGGGGCCGCGCAGCCGTCTGCAACGCGCGGTGGGAGCCGCTGGGAACTATTTTACACGTCCCGGGGGGCTGGAGAGGAGCACGGAGACCACGCGGCAGGTCGCTGCCGTTAGGGAAAATTAATCCACGATGCCTGAGGTTTATATCCGAAAAGGAGACAGAGGAGTCCTGCAACATTCTTCGACTACAGGGAGAGTCCATGGGGCTTTTCCCATGGCGTCTGTCAAACGGTTGCGGGATGCAGCCCCCTTTTGATGCCAAGTTCCCGGCCACAGCACCCTCTTCCTTTTCCCCACTGGCTGAGGTATTCGGGAGATACAGACTTCCGGAACTGCCTACTCTATGCGCCCCCCTCTAATATGCACCCCCCTCTTGGCATCGAGAAGAAAGAAAAGAACCCCATTCCTAATGCTCTTAAGTCTTTGTTGCCTTGCTCTAGGTTCAGGAATTTAACACGGCCTTGATTAATCAACAGTCTCTGATGATTAGTAACAGTTCTAGAGAACTCCTAGTTTCTTCTGTTACTTCACTAGCCATAACTTCCTAGCCTTGTCTACAGGCCGATTCACACGGTCTCTTTGTAAAGACTCATCCATCTCATTCCTTTTAATCCCTCCTCTTTTTATTTGCTCTGTATTTGTCTTTACAAACCTTAATTACCATGGATTTAATTTTTTCTTCTGGAGTCTTCTTGGGTTTTGCTATTATTTGCAGTGACATCCTTTTCTGTCCTTTTGTAGTCATTTCTGGATCAGGTAGGCATGGCTGCTAGCGGCATCCCCTTGAGCACCTGCTGAAAGAGCTGCAGCCAGCATGGTGTCACACATGGTAAAAAGATGAGAGTTGCTATAGCATATAAGAGGAGGAATCGTATTCATTTAGCCCAGAGCTGGCCAGTTAACCATGAAAACATGTCCCATCCCCATCCTTTCAACATTTGGACAGGTCCACGAGCTGACGTTATTTCCTTTGTTATTTGTTTGACCACTTTTCCGCTGTCATCTGCTTGCAAACAGCAGCTCGAGTCATTTAATTTCCCACAAACTCCTTCTTCTTCTGCTAACAGATAATCTAATACCATCCAATGTTGAATTACCGCTTTCCTCATTTAAGTGGGTTGCTCAGCAAAAAGGTCAAGCGCTGTGGCTGGCTGGTTGGTAATTATTTCTGAGACAGCTTGTAACCTAATTATCTCCTTCAAATGATAAATGGGTTCCCAGGCATCTGGGATTAATTCCTTAGGTTTCCAAGGGGCTGGTCCATCGTGTTGGGTAACTTGTTCTGTTGGCCGTTCATCATTTCCCCGTTTTGGGGTGCTCCCTCCAGCCAGGGCTGCATCAGCTGACTGCTTTTCTCTAATTAAATCATCACAGATTTTGATTCCTAAGCGATTTCCCAGAACTTGTAGTAGCAAAAAGAACAACAGTCTACTAAATATACCATATCCCTGACCAGTTTGGAGGTAACCTGAGCTAAGCATGTTGGCCACAAATCCAATACTGTCCTTTCAAAGCCCGTGTTCCATTAGCAAAGGAACCTACCCATGGTCATCAATTGGTGGCTCAAAATACAGCAGGATTCCCGGGCCTAACGGTCCTCCAACAAGAGTTGCCCCACCATAAGGGTCCCAGCATTTGCATTTCCAAGCTCCCGCACAGGGTTCCCACCTACATTTACATCTGCAAGCTGCTTGGTTGGATTTGGAGCAGAACTCACTAAAAGGCTTTGAGTTCCAATCCGGTGTGGCCATTCCCACTGATAATCACAAACAACATGTCTTCTACTTGTGGAATTTTTGTGGGGACTGCTCAAAAACAGGTGGTCAAAAAAACCCCTTGTCCCTCCCCATTGCTTTACAGGCTTCCAAATATTTTTGGTAAGTGTGATAAGAACGCCTTACGCAGCTACTGTTAGTGAGCCGAACAGGTATTTGATTGCATTTGCCTTGATATTTGGAACAATTGGAAGGAGGGCAATTGGGGGTCCAAACCCAGTTGTTCAAGCCCAGAGGGAAAGTCAATTGACAATTGCCTTTTCCTACATAGACACACCCTATCCTATTTAGGCAATAAGTGCCTGTTGGAGAAGAATGAAGTGGCTGTGAACTTCCTTCTTTGGCCCCAAATCCCATCCCACTGTGGCCCTCACATTGACCCACCATTTAGGTTCAGCTGGGCTAGCCAACTATGGCCACTCTTCAGATCCTCCTGGCCCTCCACAGAGCCAGCAATTGCTAAGGTTAAAAACTTTTGCTACTTCTTCTCCTAAGGCTGCAAATTGATTCTCCCACTCCTGGCCTAAACTCAGCTGACCATATCAAAGTAGAATTAGTAAGGAAAATGTTTTAATAGTGTCATCTAATTAGCTAGTCTAATTTTCCCGTTGTCTTCTGCAGCACCTATGCCAATTGAAGACACAGAAACCACTTAACGTAACAAAATGGCCACAAGTATTAGCCCCCAAGTGAGTGGAGATTCTAGAGGAGGGATGCCTATACAGTCTATTTCAGCAGACGGTCTGAAGGTAGGACTGCGGGGCTTCTTCCGATGTCGAAGCACTGCCTACTGCTCCGGCCCACTCCTGCAGAGTGTCAGTCACGGCCTCCCGGCCTTCTCCTCCAGCTGAGATGTGCAAATCTCTGAGGCTTCAGAGACCTTGACCCGAGAGTGACGGGTTCACCTGTGTTCAGCTTACTTGACGGCTGTTTCTGTCGTCAGTGACACTTGGAATGGGCCACACCATTTCACCAGCACTGGCGCTTCTTTCTACTCCTTAACTAGGACTCAATCTCCTGGTTGGATGTTAAAAGCAGCAAAGTCCAAAGGCCGGGCTTGCGCCAGCTGAGTTTCCTGTTGAAGGGGTTTCACAAGAAGCAGGATCCTGGCCACAGATGGTTTTAAAAATGCATCACTTGCCTCTACCCCCCCACTAGGTGGAGACTTACCAGGGCAATTGCAAACAACGACTGAAAGGGAGATAACTGAATCTCTCTTCTGGGTTGGGCCCTCATTCTCACCAAAGCCAATGTCCAAAGCCCTACCCATGGCATCTTGGTTTCTATTACCAGCTTCAAAAGGTGTTTATTTCTCTCTTCATTGTTTTCTACCCGAGCCGAGCTCTGGGGGTGCCAGGGCCTATGGAGGTTCCATTGTGTTCCTAAAGAAGCCAAAACCCCTTGAAGGATCTTTCCTGCAAAATGAGTTCCCTTATCTGAATCTATTGCTTCTACAATGCTGTATCTTGGAATGATTTGTTCCAAAAATGCCTTAAGAACTGATCCTGTCATTACTGAAGTAGTTGCAAATACTTCTGGCCACCTTGCTAGCTGACATACGATTACCAGAAGATATTAAGCCTTGCCACTTGGGGCATCTCCGGAAAATCCACCTGGCATCTTTGGAAGGGCCATGCAGCCCAAGGCCTCCCTCCTCTAGCAAGTTACTTTGTAACTTGGCTGTTGGCTTTAGCACAGATCAAGCAACCTTCAACAGCTCCTTTTGCCAGTCTAAAAAGACCCCCAGCAACATACATCATGAGATAGGCTTCTGCCAATCCTCAGGAAGTGCAAGGACTCTCTTAATGGAGTTGCTTTAATATTGGTAGGGCCAAAGGTTCTGGTATCTCTTGTTTGCCATCCCTTGGAAACCAATTCTTGCCTTTTTTCTCTGCCACACGACTTTTAACTGTATGTCAAACTGCTGTGGTAGAAAAGACAGCTTCCTGGGCAGTGATGGAGTCACGGGGAGCAAAGGGGGCATCTTGGAGAGTTCTGGCAGAAGTGTGGCTTTCTGAGTTTCTTCATCCACCAAAAAGGAGACAGAGGAGTCCTGTAACATTCTTCAACTCCAGGGAGAGGCCATGGGGCTTTTGCCATGGAGTCTCTCAAATGATTGCGGGATGCAGCCCCCTTCTGATGCTAAGTTCCTGGCAACAGCACCCTCTGAGGTACTCGGGAATTACAGACTTCCGGAACTGCCTACTCTATGCCCCCCTCTAATATGCACTCCCCTTTTGGAATGGAAAAGGAAGAAAACCAAACTATTCCTAATGCTGGGAAGTCTTTGCTGCCTTGCTCTAGGTTCAGGAATTTAGCAGAGCCTTGGCTGAGCAACAGTCTCTGTTGATTAGTAACAGTTTCTAGAACGAATACTTTCTTCTGTTACTTCCCCCCCTGTAAATTCCTAGCCTTGTCTAAGGAGAGATTCACACGGTCTCTTTGTAAAGACACATCTATCTTACTCCTTTCACTCCCACACCTTCCTTGCGGTGGAACGGCTCTCCCCGGCACAGCACCTGGCACAAAACCCCCGTATACGCACACACACACCTGCACTTACCCTGCACTCCACTGCACACACACACACACACACACCTCCCGCACACTAACACCCCCTCCACATCCCCACCATGCTACTTGCAGTGGCCCCGCCCCTGCCATCCCCACCGGCTGGCAGCACCCACTCCTCGCATGCTTCCCCATGCCTTGCATTTCCTTGCTGCCCCCTCTGTAGCCTTCCCTCAACCTGCCTTTTCTCCCCTGCCTTGCACTGACTTGCTCACCCATCCCCCACCTGACTTCCTTTCACATTCGTCTAGGTCTGGCCTCATCTTTCCTTTTCCTTCTAGGACCCTCATTGCCTTGCCTCGCCTCGCAAAGCCACCACTTGCCTTGCCTTGCCCTTGAACCCCTCCCTTGCCTTGCATGACCTTGCTCACCCCTCCCCCACCTGGAATTCAACACCCCTTTTCAATGACATTTCTGGGCCTTGCCCTGCCCTTTCTGCTCCTCCGAGGAATCTCAAAGCTCTCAAGCATCTCCGGTGTTTCAGGATCCCATGAGAGGTAGACCAGGGGAGGACGCATGTTGCCACACCCATCTCTGTGGGCAGCCTTTGTCTGGGAGCAATCCTTGCATGTCTTGAACCTTGGAGGGGCAATTCACATTTTGCCCTTGAGCTCGGGGACCAGAAAGAGAGTTCTTTTGCATACAAGGGAAAGCAGGTAGCTCAAGTCTTTTAGGTACAGAGGAGAGATGACCCACGCGGGATCAAGGCCACACAGAGCACTTGGTCCTGGCCACTTTTGTGCACCAGCAGTCCTTGAATGTACTTCTCACCTGCCTTGCCTGGCCTTGCCTTGGCAACACAACAGTTGCCTTGCCTTGCCCTGCTAGCCCTCTGTAGCCTTGCATTCCTTTGCACGGCCATGCCCAGCACATGACCTGTCTACTGCTTTCCTCCAGGGCCTTGGCTTGCTGAGCCCTTCCTGTTTCTGCCTGGCCTTCCCATCAGTGGCCCTTCCTTCCTACAGCCAGCCTTGCCTCTAACTTCTGGACCTTCTCTTGTCTACCACTCCATTTGCTTTCCCCTCACTGCTCTGGCCTTGCCTACCTCTCCCTTGACTTGCCCACAATTGCCTGCACTCGGTTTGCAGCGCCTTGCCTGCATGGAAGGCAAGGGAAAGAGTGGTAGGCCGGGCAAAGCAAAGCCAGCAAGTTGTAGGCAGTGCGAGGCAAGGCAGATGCAGGCAAAGGAAGCAGAGCAAGGGTACCTTAAGAAGAACTAGACAAGGCAAGGCCAAGAGACTCGGAGTGCCTTTCCTTGGGAAGGCAAGGACATAGTGCCAGTGTTGCTAGGGCAGATGTTAAGGTACCGTGGGGGGGAATAGTCCAGCAAGACATTTCTCTTCTGGCCCCTGTGCGTGTAGGGGCAATTGTTGGACATATTCAATACTGGAGGTGGATCAGTCGCTGGATGTGTTGTATTTTGGAGGAGGGGATGCCATTTCTTTGGAGATGGGCTTGTAGTTGCTCTCTTTGGCAAGGAAGGCAGGTTTGGATGTGCACATCAGGTACTCCTAGGGATTTTAAAGGCTTTTCCCAACAGGCAGAGCTCTCTCTGGGTTCGAGCTGTTGAGCTGTCAGCGGGAATGCAAAGGCCAAGCTCTTAAGCTATTTGTCCTGGTGCCTTCAGTGTGTGAGCAGTCCCTGGTGCCGTTGCCTTTGGATCCTGACTCTGGGAGAGGGAAGGCTTAGGATGGTACCTAGAGCTGAGAAGGAGAGTGCTGAGAACAGCGTGTGTGCTGCTAGTTTGAGGGGTGCAGGTGAAGTTGTAGGCAGCAAGATCTTCCTCAGCTGGCACTGTTTTGAGCCCTGTTTTTGCCAGATGGTTTCAAGTTGGTGGGCGGAATCTGCGAGAGGGAAAAGATTTGTTTGGGCCATTTGTTTGGTCTGGCTCTTGGAGTGTGGTGTAAAGAAGAGTGTGCTCTTGGAAGGGGAAGATGAGGGCAACCTTTTTGTCCTGACACCGTTGATTTGAGTGCAGGGCCGTTTGCAAGTTGCCTCTGTCTGCCCTTGGGGTGGTTTCGAGCTGGGCCAGGTGCTTGGCCTTCTTTTGCAAGTCTGCAGCGCCGTCGTGTGGTTGTTTCCATGAGCGCTGACAGTGCCCGGCAAAAAGCGCTTGGCTGGCGCGGCCCCAGTCGTGTGGAAGCAGTTGGTGGAAGAGCTCCGCTGTGCATCCTGCCTCTTGGAGACATAAAAGGATGTAACCCTGCGCGTAGCGGGGAAGCAAGACGAATCTTTTCATTGTTGGCTGAGCAGTTTCTAAGCGGCAAAAGTAAAGGCAGTTTCAGCACGGCCTCTTTCTTTCAGAACCTTTTCTGTGCCATCATGAACATGCTCAACATGCCACTCGCACCCGCTGAACTGCATCAAAGGCCCTGGAGATAGGCACTTTCTTCAAGCTCTCTGTAGCATCCTACCCTCCACCTCTGGCGGATCCCAAAGCCCTTCCAAACATCCAGCAGCTGCACGCAGAGAACAAGTGCTAGAACAAGGCGTTGGCCTTCCTAGTCCTTTTAAAGTCTGTGAACTAGGCGAAACATTCCAGTGAGCAGCACTTTCCTTCGCAACTATATCTAGAGCATCATCACATTCTCTCCAAGTGGGTAAGTCCACCCTTGCAGCGCAGCGTTTGCAGCCACAGTTCGGACTGAGAGATAGGCCAGGTGAGAAAGCATTTCTTGACTATCCCTCTTCTCTGGAAGACTTGATACTCGCAGCGCGACCACGTCCACACACCTTCAGTGTGGCCAGGTTCAAGCAGCTAGAGCTCCCAGAGATGGGAGAGTCAGGAGAGAAGACGTTCCAAAAGTACCGTGTACTTACAGCAGCATTAAAACTGTGCACAGCAGTCTGCAGCACTGTAGACTGCGGCTTCTCCGACAGACGAGCCATCCCATTGTTGCCTCTCGCAGCCTGCTTGCTAGCTGCTCTCCTGAAGAAAAGAACTAGAAGAAAAAGCCAATGCTGGGCTGCACCTTCCCCTTGCCTTACGTAAAGCCACCTAAACTCCCCGCTGCACTCTCTACTTCCCCTCTCCTTGGAAGCGACCACTGTGTTTGCTGCATCTCGAAGCCTAAAGTTAAGCGCCAAAGTTTCCAAGGATGGTTGGAAGAGGGATAAGTAGTAGCACAAGGAAGTAGTTGTCGTTGAACTTCCTCCTTCTCAGTGCTAACGTGAATTGGGCAGGCAGGCGAGTGCTAGCCACGCTCCTTTCTCAGTTTGTACGCTGCGGACACGAGTCCGGTGCTCTGCGCCTTCGTTCGGCCTCTTTAGTACCCATGTCGCTCTTTCATTCAGCCGGAGTCGAAGCGTCGTCTACTTCTCGCCCAGAGAGCACGGTGCCGGAAGAGAAATGCCCCAGCCGACTGCTTCTGCCGACACACGCCTGGTCTATGCACTTTCCCTCGCAGCGACATACAGCAGCACTTTCGGTCTTTCTTGTCGTCCAAATGGAAAGGGAAAGATT
This sequence comes from Aphelocoma coerulescens, assembly GCF_041296385.1. Classification (NCBI taxonomy): domain Eukaryota; kingdom Metazoa; phylum Chordata; class Aves; order Passeriformes; family Corvidae; genus Aphelocoma; species Aphelocoma coerulescens. The sequence goes on along the minus strand of NW_027183804.1, from coordinate 675,449 downwards.
CTCTGCTATGTCCCGCCCAGAGAACAGTTTTAGGTCAACCAGCACGCCCAGAGCTTGCCCTCGACGCGTGGAAACTTGTGTTTGCACCACATTCAAGTGGCAGCCGTCTTTCCTTTACAGGCTGCAGAACGCCGTCAGATCCCGGTGCTCTCTGCACCTGCCTTCTCAGTTCCAATACCGCCGCGCACAATACAGCTTTGCAGGAAGCAAACACGCGGATAGTCATGTCGCTCAGAAGAACGTGCCAGGACGAAAAGATGTTCTTCCTTTCTCCTCGTCGCCCATATTGTGGTGCTGTATTAAAAGCCTTGGCCAGCGAAAGGCTAATCCAGCAAGTGTTTCTCACCTGATGCATTTCGCTGAGGGAGAGCTGAGGAAAATCCTTGCACAGCACACTGCGGATGCGTGCAGTACACATGCTGAAGAGAGCCACAGCTAAAAGCAATCGCTGGGCTTCAGTTCTGTCCAGACGGCAGAAGGCGAAGAACGAAGCAGCTGGGCACCGCGTTAACGTACTCAGCGGACCGAATTTCAAATGTCCAGCCAAGAGCTGCTTCACAAGCAGATTCAGCTGAGAATGCTCTGGCTGGTTCACAAAGTAAGGCGTAGCCGTTGCACTCTATCACACTATCAGGCCAGAAGAAGTTTCTTACACCTTCAATGCTGCAGAGTCCATGCAGCTGGAGCACACGCAGTAGGACGCGTCCAGATAGACGGCGTTCTTCAAGTACCCCCCTCCTCCAAGCAGCCTTGAAACTGAGCACAACACACTGCGGCTCGGGAGCTTCCTTCTCAGATAGACGTGCCGTCACGTTATTCACTCTCGCAGCTCCGTTGCCCACTAGCAGCAGGTGCTACCAAAGCAAAATGCTCCAGAAGTAAAAAGCACTGCTGAGCAAACCTTTTCCTTTGCCTCACGTAAAGCACTGTAAACTGTCTGCTGCACTCTTTATTTCCATTCTCCGCTGCATCTACCACTGTCATCTCTGCATCTCGAAGCATAAAGCTCGGCACAATTCTTCCCAGGGAAAGCTGGAAGAGAAATAGGTAGCAGCACAAGTAGCTGCAAGTGGAACTTTTGTTTTCAACTGCTAACGTGAATCCGCAAAGAAGCGAGCGGCAGCCACGCTTCTTCTTGCAGCCTGTGCGATGCGCACACCAGCTCGGTGCTCTGCGCCCTCATTCGTATGCTCTTCGTACCATGTCGCGCTTTTCATTCTGCCGGAGTCGAAGCGTCGTCTACTTCTCGCCCGGAGAGCACGGTGCCGGAAGAGAAATGCCCCAGCCGACTGCCCTTCCGAAACACACCAGGGCTATGCACTTTTCTCGCAGCGACATACAGCAGCACTTTCGGTCTTTTCTTGTCGTCCAAATGTAAAGGGAAAGATTCTCAGCAATGTCGGGCACAGAGAACAGTTTTAGGTCAACAAGCACGCCCAGAGCTTGCCCGCGACTCGTGGAAACTTGTGTTTGCACACATTCAAGTGGCAGCCCTCTTTCCTTTACAGCCTGCAGAGCGCCGTCAGATCGCGGTGCTCTCTGCACCTGCCTTCTCCCTTTCAAGTACCACTGCGCAGAATATAGCCTTGCAGGAAGCAATGACGCTGATAGTCGTCTCGCAGAGAAGAACGTGCAAAGACGAAAAGATGTTCTTCTTTGCTCCTCCTCGTCGCCCAGATTGTGGTGCTGTACTGAAAGCCATGGCCAGCGAAAGGCTAATCCAGCAAGTGTTTCTCACCTGATGCATTTCGCTGAGGGAGAGCTGAGGAAAATCCTTGCACAGCACACTGCGGATGCGTGCAGTACACATGCTGAAGAGCGGCAAAACTCAAAGCCATCGCTGGGCTTCAGTTCTGTCCAGACGGCAGAAGGCGAAGAACGAAGCAGCTGGGCACCGCGTTAACGTACTCAGTGGACCGAATTTCAAATGTCCAGCCAAAAGCTGCTTCATAAGCAGATTCAGCTGAGAATGCTCTGGCTGCTTCACAAAGTAAGGCGCAGCCGTTTCCATTCATCACACTACCTGGCCAGAAGCAGTATCCTACACCTTCAATGCTGCAGCGTCCATGCAGCTGGAGCACACGCAGTAGGAAGCGTCGAGATAGAAGGCGGTCTTCAAGTACCCCCTTCTCCAAGCAGCCTTGAAACTGAGCACAACACACTGCGGCTCGGGAGCTTCCTTCTCAGATAGACGTGCCGTCACGTTATTCACTCTCGCAGCTCCGTTGCCCACTTGCAGCAGGTGCTACCAAAGCAAAATGCTCCAGAAGTAAAAAGCACTGCCGGGCTGTACTTTCGCCTTGCCGCACGTAAAGCACCATAAACTGTCCGCTGTACTCTGTATTTCCCTTCTCCGCCGCATCTACCACTGTCATCTCTGCATCTCGAAGCATAAAGCTCGGCACAATTCTTCCCAGGGAAAGCTGGAAGAGAAATAGGTAGCAGCACAAGTAGCTGCAAGTGGAACTTTTGTTTTCAACTGCTAACGTGAATCCGCAAAGAAGCGAGCGGCAGCCACGCTTCTTCTTGCAGCCTGTGCGATGCGCACACCAGCTCGGTGCTCTGCGCCCTCATTCGTATGCTCTTCGTACCATGTCGCGCTTTTCATTCTGCCGGAGTCGAAGCGTCGTCTACTTCTCGCCTGAGAGCACGGTGCCGGCAGAGAAACGCTCCGGGCTTCTGCCTCTGCCGAAACACGCCTGGGCTATCCCTCTCAGCCTTAAGTAGCACAAAATGCTGTCTGCGTTGTGGTCTTAATCTTAAGGGAAAGATTCTCGGCTTCCGCTCGCACAGAGAACTTTGCTGGGACAATACATGTGTTTTATTATCCTTTCTCGCAAGAAGACTATGGTGCTTCTTTGGAACTGTTGGCCAGTGTAAGGCTAATCCAGCAAGTGCTTCTCTCCGACACATTTCTCTGAGCGAGAGCTTCGGCGGACAGTTGGGCTCTGCGAAGCAGAAAGTCTGTGCTTGCACGTAGCGCTGAGGAGAATCTGTGCACAGCGCGCTCTGGATGCGTGCAGTACACACACTAAAGAGAGCCAAAGCTCAATGTCTCAGTTCTGTCCAGCGCCGGAAATTGAGAAGAACGCAGCCCCAGAGCTCTGGGCTGGAGTGTGCGATGGTTATGAGCTGTGCCGCTCTTCTGCGTGTCTACTGCACGCATCCATAGTGTACAGTGCAAGGATTTTCCTCAGCTCTCGCTCAGCGAAATGCATTAGAAGGGAAGCACATGCTAGATTAGCCATTCGTTAGCCCACGCTTTCTATAGAGCACCACAATCTGGGCGACGAGGAAAAGCAAAGAAGAACATCTTTTCGTCTTTGCACGATCTTCTCTGCGAGACATCTCTCCACGTCTTTGCTTCCTGCAAGGCTGTAAGGTGCGCGGTGGTACTTGGAAGGGAGAAGGCAGGTGCAGAGAGCACCGCGATCTGACGGCGCTCTGCAGGCTTAAAGGAAAGAAAGCTACCACTTGAATGTGGTGCAAATACCAATTTCCACGCGTCGCGGGTAAGCTCCGGGTAAGCTTGGTGACCTAAAACTGGGCGCTGAGTGAGACGTAACCGAGAATCTTTCCCTTTACATTCCGGCTCCAACGCAAACAGAATGTGATGCTACTTAGCGCTGCGAAGGAAAGTGCATAGCCCTGGTGTGTTTGGGAAGAATCAGCAGCCTGGAGCGTTTTTCTGGAGCCTTTCTCCGCTGGCACCGTGCTCTCTGGGCGAGAAGTAGACGACGCTTCGACTCCGGCAGAATGAAAGCGCGACATGGTACGAAGAGCATTAAAGAATGAGGGCAGAGGGCCGAGCTGGTGTGCGCATCGCACAGGCTGCAAGAAGAAGCCTGGCTGTCACTCGCTTGTTTCCGGATTCACGTTAGCGTTTTAAAACAGAAAGTTCCACTTGCAGCTACTTGTGCTGCTACCTATTTCTCTTCCAGCTTTCCCTGGGAAGAATTGTGCCGAGCTTTATGCTTCGAGATGCAGAGATAACAGTGGTAGATGCGGCGGAGAATGGAAATACAGAGCGCAGCGGATAGTTTATGGTGCTTTACGTGAGGCAAGGGAAAGTGCAGCCCGGCAGTGCTTTTTACTTCTGGAGCATTTTGCTTTGGTAGCACCTGCTGCAAGTGGGCAACGGAGCTGCGAGAGTGAATAACGTGACGGCACGTCTATCTGAGAAGGAAGCTCCCGAGCCGCAGTGTGTTGTGCTCAGTTTCAAGGCTGCTTGGAGAAGGGGGGTACTTGAAGACCGCCTTCTATCTCGACGCGTCCTACTGCGTGTGCTCCAGCTGCATGGACGCTGCAGCATTGAAGGTGTAGGATACTGCTTCTGGCCAGGTAGTGTGATGAATGGAAACGGCTGCGCCTTACTTTGTGAAGCAGCCAGAGCATTCTCAGCTGAATCTGCTTATGAAGCAGCTTTTGGCTGGACATTTGAAATTCGGTCCACTGAGTACGTTAACGCGGTGCCCAGTTGCTTCGTTCTTTGCCTTCTGCGGTCTGGACAAAACTGAAGCCCAGCGATGGCTTTGCGTTTTGGCGCTCTTCAGCGCGAACACTGCACGCATCCGCAGTGTGCTGTGCACGGATTTTCCTCAGCTCGACGTACAATCATTTTCTTGCTGTTTCCAGAGTCTAAACTCTTCGTGAAACTCTCGCTCAGCGAGATGCGTCAGGAATGAGGCACTTGCTGGATGAGCTTTTCGCTAGCCAAGACTTTCAATACAGCACCACAATTCAGGCAAGAAGCAGGAGAAAGGAAGATCATCTTTTCGTCCTTCCACGTTCTTCTCTGCGAGATGACTATCGGTGTCTTTGCTTCCTGCAAGGCTGTAAGGGGCGCGGTGGTACTTAGAACTGAGAAGGCAGGTGCAGAGAGCACGGCGGTCTGACGGTGCTCTGCAGGCTGTAAAGGAAAGACGGCAACCACTTGAATGTGGTGCAAACACAAGTTTCCACGCGTCGCGGGTAAGCTCCGGGTAAGCTTGTTGACCTAAAACTGTGCGAGACGGAGCTGAGACTCTTTCCCTTTACATTTGGACGACAAGAAAGACCGAAAGTGCTGCTGTATGTCGCTGCGAGGGAAAGTGCATAGACCAGGCGCGTGTCAGCAGAAGCAGTTGGCTGGGGCATTTCGCTGCCGGCACCGTGCTCTCTGGGCGAGAAGTAGACGACGCTTCGACTCCGGCACAATGAAAGCGCGACATGGGTACTAAAGAGGCCGAACGAAGGCGCAGAGCACCGGACTCGTGTCCGCAGCGTACAAACTGAGAAAGGAGCGTGGCTAGCACTCGCCTGCCTGCCCAATTCACGTTAGCATTGAGAAGGAGGAAGTTCAACGACAACTACTTCCTTGTGCTACTACTTATCCCTCTTCCAACCATCCTTGGAAACTTTGGCGCTTAACTTTAGGCTTCGAGATGCAGCAAACACAGTGGTCGCTTCCAAGGAGAGGGGAAGTAGAGAGTGCAGCGGGGAGTTTAGGTGGCTTTACGTAAGGCAAGGGGAAGGTGCAGCCCAGCATTGGCTTTTTCTTCTAGTTCTTTTCTTCAGGAGAGCAGCTAGCAAGCAGGCTGCGAGAGGCAACAATGGGATGGCTCGTCTGTCGGAGAAGCCGCAGTCTACAGTGCTGCAGACTGCTGTGCACAGTTTTAATGCTGCTGTAAGTACACGGTACTTTTGGAACGTCTTCTCTCCTGACTCTCCCATCTCTGGGAGCTCTAGCTGCTTGAACCTGGCCACACTGAAGGTGTGTGGACGTGGTCGCGCTGCGAGTATCAAGTCTTCCAGAGAAGAGGGATAGTCAAGAAATGCTTTCTCACCTGGCCTATCTCTCAGTCCGAACTGTGGCTGCAAACGCTGCGCTGCAAGGGTGGACTTACCCACTTGGAGAGAATGTGATGATGCTCTAGATATAGTTGCGAAGGAAAGTGCTGCTCACTGGAATGTTTCGCCTAGTTCACAGACTTTAAAAGGACTAGGAAGGCCAACGCCTTGTTTTAGCACTTGTTCTCTGCGTGCAGCTGCTGGATGTTTGGAAGGGCTTTGGGATCCGCCAGAGGTGGAAGGTAGGATGCTACAGAGAGCTTGAAGGAAAGCGCCTATCTCCAGGGCCTTTGATGCAGTTCAGCGGGTGCGAGTGGCATGTTGAGCATGTTCATGATGGCACAGAAAAGGTTCTGAAAGAAAGAGGCCGTGCTGAAACTGCCTTTACTTTTGCCGCTTAGAAACTGCTCAGCCAACAATGAAAAGATTCGTCTTGCTTCCCCGCTACGCGCAGGGTTACATCCTTTTATGTCTCCAAGAGGCAGGATGCACAGCGGAGCTCTTCCACCAACTGCTTCCACACGACTGGGGCCGCGCCAGCCAAGCGCTTTTTGCCGGGCACTGTCAGCGCTCATGGAAACAACCACACGACGGCGCTGCAGACTTGCAAAAGAAGGCCAAGCACCTGGCCCAGCTCGAAACCACCCCAAGGGCAGACAGAGGCAACTTGCAAACGGCCCTGCACTCAAATCAACGGTGTCAGGACAAAAAGGTTGCCCTCATCTTCCCCTTCCAAGAGCACACTCTTCTTTACACCACACCTCTTTGGCCCAAACAAATCTTTTCCCTCTCGCAGATTCCGCCCACCAACTTGAAACCATCTGGCAAAAACAGGGCTCAAAACAGTGCCAGCTGAGGAAGATCTTGCTGCCTACAACTTCACCTGCACCCCTCAAACTAGCAGCACACACGCTGTTCTCAGCACTCTCCTTCTCAGCTCTAGGTACCATCCTAAGCCTTCCCTCTCCCAGAGTCAGGATCCAAAGGCAACGGCACCAGGGACTGCTCACACACTAAAGGCACCAGGACAAATAGCTTAAGAGCTTGGCCTTTGCATTCCCACTGACAGCTCAACAGCTCGAACCCAGAGAGAGCTCTGCCTGTTGGGAAAAGCCTTTAAAATCCCTAGGAGTACCTGATGTGCACATCCAAACCTGCCTTCCTTGCCAAAGAGAGCAACTACAAGCCCATCTCCAAAGAAACGGCATCCCCTCCTCCAAAATACAACACATCCAGCGACTGATCCGCCTCCAGTATTGAATATGTCCAACAATTGCCCCCACACGCACAGGGGCCAGAAGAGAAATGTCTTGCTGGACTATTCCTCCCCACAGTACCTTAACATCTGCTCCAGCAACACTGGCACTATGTCCTTGCCTTCCCAAGGAAAGGCACTCCGAGTCTCTTGGCCTTGCCTTGTCTAGTTCTTCTTAAGGTACCCTTGCTCTGCTTCCTTTGCCTACGTCTGCCTTGCCTCGCACTGCCTACAACTTGCTGGCTTTGCTTTGCCTGGCCTACCACTCTTTCCCTTGCCTTCCATGCAGGCAAGGCGCTGCAAACCGAGTGCAGGCAATTGTGGGCAAGTCAAGGGAGAGGTAGGCAAGGCCAGAGCAGTGAGGGGAAAGCAAATGGAGTGGTAGACAAGAGAAGGTCCAGAAGTTAGAGGCAAGGCTGGCTGTAGGAAGGAAGGGCCACTGATGGGAAGGCCAGGCAGAAACAGGAAGGGCTCAGCAAGCCAAGGCCCTGGAGGAAAGCAGTAGACAGGTCATGTGCTGGGCATGGCCGTGCAAAGGAATGCAAGGCTCCAGAGGGCTAGCAGGGCAAGGCAAGGCAACTGTTGTGTTGCCAAGGCAAGGCCAGGCAAGGCAGGTGAGAAGTACATTCAAGGACTGCTGGTACACAAAAGTGGCCAGGACCAAGTGCTCTGTGTGGCCTTGATCCCGCGTGGGTCATCTCTCCTCTGTACCTAAAAGACTTGAGCTACCTGCTTTCCCTTGTATGCAAAAGAACTCTCTTTCTGGTCCCCGAGCTCAAGGGCAAAATGTGAATTGCCCCTCCAAGGTTCAAGACACGCAAGGATTGCTCCCAGACAAAGGCTGCCCACAGAGATGAGTGTGGCAACATGCGTCCTCCCCTGGTCTTCCTCTCATGGGATCCTGAAACACCGGAGATGCTTGAGAGCTTTGAGATTCCTCGGAGGAGCAGAAAGGGCAGGGCAAGGCCCAGAAATGTCATTGAAAAGGGGTGTTGAATTCCAGGTGGGGGAGGGGTGAGCAAGGTCATGCAAGGCAAGGGAGGGGTTCAAGGGCAAGGCAAGGCAAGTGGTGGCTTTGCGAGGCGAGGCAAGGCAATGAGGGTCCTAGAAGGAAAAGGAAAGGTGAGGCCAGACCTAGACGAATGTGAAAGGAAGTCAGGTGGGGGATGGGTGAGCAAGTCAGTGCAAGGCAGGGGAGAAAAGGCAGGTTGAGGGAAGGCTACAGAGGGGGCAGCAAGGAAATGCAAGGCATGGGGAAGCATGCGAGGAGTGGGTGCTGCCAGCCGGTGGGGATGGCAGGGGCGGGGCCACTGCAAGTAGCATGGTGGGGATGTGGAGGGGGTGTTAGTGTGCGGGAGGTGTGTGTGTGTGTGTGTGTGCAGTGGAGTGCAGGGTAAGTGCAGGTGTGTGTGTGCATATACGGGGGTTTTGTGCCAGGTGCTGTGCCGGGGAGAGCCGTTCCACCGCAAGGAAGGTGTGGGAGTGAAAGGAGTAAGATAGATGTGTCTTTACAAAGAGACCGTGTGAATCTCTCCTTAGACAAGGCTAGGAATTTACAGGGGGGGAAGTAACAGAAGAAAGTATTCGTTCTAGAAACTGTTACTAATCAACAGAGACTGTTGCTCAGCCAAGGCCCTGCTAAATTCCCGAACCTAGAGCAAGGCAGCAAAGACTTCCCAGCATTAGGAATAGTTTGGTTTTCTTCCTTTTCCATTCCAAAAGGGGAGTGCATATTAGAGGGGGGCATAGAGTAGGCAGTTCCGGAAGTCTGTAATTCCCGACTACCTCAGAGGGTGCTGTTGCCAGGAACTTAGCATCAGAAGGGGGCTGCTTCCCGCAATCATTTGAGAGACTCCATGGCAAAAGCCCCATGGCCTCTCCCTGGAGTTGAAGAATGTTACAGGACTCCTCTGTCTCCTTTTTGGTGGATGAAGAAACTCAGAAAGCCACACTTCTGCCAGAACTCTCCAAGATGCCCCCTTTGCTCCCCGTGACTCCATCACTGCCCAGGAAGCTGTCTTTTCTACCACAGCAGTTTGACATACAGTTAAAAGTCGTGTGGCAGAGAAAAAAGGCAAGAATTGGTTTCCAAGGGATGGCAAACAAGAGATACCAGAACCTTTGGCCCTACCAATATTAAAGCAACTCCATTAAGAGAGTTCTTGCACTTCCTGAGGATTGGCAGAAGCCTATCTCATGATGTATGTTGCTGGGGGTCTTTTTAGACTGGCAAAAGGAGCTGTTGAAGGTTGCTTGATCTGTGCTAAAGCCAACAGCCAAGTTACAAAGTAACTTGCTAGAGGAGGGAGGCCTTGGGCTGCATGGCCCTTCCAAAGATGCCAGGTGGATTTTCCGGAGATGCCCCAAGTGGCAAGGCTTAATATCTTCTGGTAATCGTATGTCAGCTAGCAAGGTGGCCAGAAGTATTTCCAACTACTTCAGTAATGACAGGATCTGTTCTTAAGGCATTTTTGGAACAAATCATTCCAAGATACAGCATTGTAGAAGCAATAGATTCAGATAGGGGAACTCATTTTGCAGGAAAGATCCTTCAAGGGGTTTTGGCTTCTTTAGGAACACAATGGAACCTCCATAGGCCCTGGCACCCCCAGAGCTCGGCTCGGGTAGAAAACAATGAAGAGAGAAATAAACACCTTTTGAAGCTGGTAATAGAAACCAAGATGCCATGGGTAGGGCTTTGGACATTGGCTTTGGTGAGAATGAGGGCCCAACCCAGAAGAGAGATTCAGTTATCTCCCTTTCAATCGTTGTTTGCAATTGCCCTCCTGGTAAGTCTCCACCCAGTGGGGGGGGTAGAGGCAAGTGATGCATTTTTAAAACCATCTGTGGCCAGGATCCTGCTTCTTGTGAAACCCCTTCAACAGGAAACTCAGCTGGCGCAAGCCCGGCCTTTGGACTTTGCTGCTTTTAATATCCAACCAGGAGATTGAGTCCTAATTAAGGAGTAGAAAGAAGTGCCAGTGCTGGTGAAATGGCGTGGCCCATTCCAAGTGTCACTGACGACAGAAACAGCCGTCAAGTAAGCTGAACACAGGTGAACCCGTCACTCTCGGGTCAAGGTCTCTGAAGCCTCAGAGATTTGCACATCTCAGCTGGAGGAGAAGGCCGGGAGGCCGTGACTGACACTCTGCAGGAGTGGGCCGGAGCAGTAGGCAGTGCTTCGACATCGGAAGAAGCCCCGCAGTCCTACCTTCAGACCGTCTGCTGAAATAGACTGTAAAGGCATCCCTCCTCTAGAATCTCCACTCACTTGGGGGCTAATACTTGTGGCCATTTTGTTACGTTAAGTGGTTTCTGTGTCTTCAATTGCCACAGGTGCTGCAGAAGACAACGGGAAAATTAGACTAGCTAATTAGATGACACTATTAAAACATTTTCCTTACTAATTCTACTTTGATATGGTCAGCTGAGTTTAGGCCAGGAGTGGGAGAATCAATTTGCAGCCTTAGGAGAAGAAGTAGCAAAAGTTTTTAACCTTAGCAATTGCTGGCTCTGTGGAAGGCCAGGAGGATCTGAATAGTGGCCATAGTTGGCTAGCCCAGCTGAACCTAAATGGTGGGTCAATGTGAGGGCCACAGTGGGATGGGATTTGGGGCCAAAGAAGGAAGTTCACGGCCACTTCATTCTTCTCCAACAGGCACTTATTGCCTAATAGGATAGGGCGTGTCTATGTAGGAAAAGGCAATTGTCAATTGACTTTCCCTCTGGGCTTGAACAACTGGGTTTGGACCCCCAATTGCCCTCCTTCCAATTGTTCCAAATATCAAGGCAAATGCAATCAAATACCTGTTCGGCTCACTAACAGTAGCTGCGTAAGGCGTTCTTATCACACTTGCCAAAAATATTTGGAAGCCTGTAAAGCAATGGGGAGGGACAAGGGGTTTTTTTGACCACCTGTTTTTGAGCAGTCCCCACAAAAATTCCACAAGTAGAAGACATGTTGTTTGTGATTATCAGTGGGAATGGCCACACCGGATTGGAACTCAAAGCCTTTTAGTGAGTTCTGCTCCAAATCCAACCAAGCAGCTTGCAGATGTAAATGTAGGTGGGAACCCTGTGCGGGAGCTTGGAAATGCAAATGCTGGGACCCTTATGGTGGGGCAACTCTTGTTGGAGGACCGTTAGGCCCGGGAATCCTGCTGTATTTTGAGCCACCAATTGATGACCATGGGTAGGTTCCTTTGCTAATGGAACACGGGCTTTGAAAGGACAGTATTGGATTTGTGGCCAACATGCTTAGCTCAGGTTACCTCCAAACTGGTCAGGGATATGGTATATTTAGTAGACTGTTGTTCTTTTTGCTACTACAAGTTCTGGGAAATCGCTTAGGAATCAAAATCTGTGATGATTTAATTAGAGAAAAGCAGTCAGCTGATGCAGCCCTGGCTGGAGGGAGCACCCCAAAACGGGGAAATGATGAACGGCCAACAGAACAAGTTACCCAACACGATGGACCAGCCCCTTGGAAACCTAAGGAATTAATCCCAGATGCCTGGGAACCCATTTATCATTTGAAGGAGATAATTAGGTTACAAGCTGTCTCGGAAATAATTACCAACCAGCCAGCCACAGCGCTTGACCTTTTTGCTGAGCAACCCACTTAAATGAGGAAAGCGGTAATTCAACATTGGATGGTATTAGATTATCTGTTAGCAGAAGAAGGAGGAGTTTGTGGGAAATTAAATGACTCGAGCTGCTGTTTGCAAGCAGATGACAGCGGAAAAGTGGTCAAACAAATAACAAAGGAAATAACGTCAGCTCGTGGACCTGTCCAAATGTTGAAAGGATGGGAATGGGACATATTTTCATAGTTAACTGGCCAGCTCTGGGCTAAATGAATACGATTTCTCCTCTTATATGCTATCGCAATTCTCATCTTTTTACCATGCGTGACACCATGCTGGCTGCAGCTCTTTCAGCAGGTGCTCAAGGGGATGCCGCTAGCAGCCATGCCTACCTGATCCAGAAATGACTACAAAAGGACAGAAAAGAATGTCACTGCAAATAATAGCAAAACCCAAGAAGACTCCAGAAGAAAAAATTAAATCCATGGTAATTAAGGTTTGTAAAGACAAATACAGAGCAAATAAAAAGAGGAGGGATTAAAAGGAATGAGATGGATGAGTCTTTACAAAGAGACCGTGTGAATCGGCCTGTAGACAAGGCTAGGAAGTTATGGCTAGTGAAGTAACAGAAGAAACTAGGAGTTCTCTAGAACTGTTACTAATCATCAGAGACTGTTGATTAATCAAGGCCGTGTTAAATTCCTGAACCTAGAGCAAGGCAACAAAGACTTAAGAGCATTAGGAATGGGGTTCTTTTCTTTCTTCTCGATGCCAAGAGGGGGGTGCATATTAGAGGGGGGCGCATAGAGTAGGCAGTTCCGGAAGTCTGTATCTCCCGAATACCTCAGCCAGTGGGGAAAAGGAAGAGGGTGCTGTGGCCGGGAACTTGGCATCAAAAGGGGGCTGCATCCCGCAACCGTTTGACAGACGCCATGGGAAAAGCCCCATGGACTCTCCCTGTAGTCGAAGAATGTTGCAGGACTCCTCTGTCTCCTTTTCGGATATAAACCTCAGGCATCGTGGATTAATTTTCCCTAACGGCAGCGACCTGCCGCGTGGTCTCCGTGCTCCTCTCCAGCCCCCCGGGACGTGTAAAATAGTTCCCAGCGGCTCCCACCGCGCGTTGCAGACGGCTGCGCGGCCCCGGGGCTGCCCGCAGTGCTCCCCTGCCCAGCCAGGGCTGCCCGCGGGCTGCGGAGCCGCCTCGCCACCGGCGCGGCCAGGGCCGGGGCCCTTCTCGACAGCAGCCGAGGGGCTGCGGAGCGGGCGGCTGCCGGACGATCAGCTATTTTATGCCGCGCGGTGCTGCCGCCTCCATCTAGCTCTCCATCGCGCCGCCGCCCGCCGCCCGCCTGGCGCGCTCACGCTCGGCCGCGCTCGCCGCCCGCCCAGCCTCGCCGGAAGCTCTCCCGCCCGGGCTGTGCCCCGGCTCCGCCGGCAGCTCGGCAGGGCCCGGCCGCACGCGTGCTGCGTGGCTCGGAGCAGCCGCGTTGCGCCGCAGGCGACGGGGAAGGCGGGGCGGGCCGGCGCCATCGTGGTAGCGCGAGGAGAGGAGCGCCCGGGCGGGGCGGCGAGCGGCGCGGCGGTGAGCGCTTCTGCTTCCTGTCGCTCGGCGGCCGCCCACGGCAGGTGCCGTGTGACCCCGCGGAGCGGCGGGGCCGGCCGGGCGGTGCGCGGCGAGGCTTTCGGCCAGCGGCGACCACAGCGAGAGGCTGCTGGCACTGCCCGTGCCGGTGGAGAGAGCGGGGATCCGAGGCCGGCCTTCCCCGGGCGACGAGGGGAGGCCGCCTTTGCCGCGCTGCCCTCCGTGCAGCATGTGGCCGATTCCGGCGAACCCGGGGTCTCCGCAGCGGCGCGGGCGGGAGGGAGTGGGGAGCGCGCTCGGTGCCGTGCCGGCCGCTCCCGGCCAGCGCTGCGCTGCGCCGAGGCGTTTTCCCGCCCGTCCTGGGAAGGACATAAGCGACACCGTAGTTGGAGCTTAGCTGTCAGGGGGAACAACTTCTCTCTGTGAAAAACGAAGTTCACTCTCCTGTGAGAATTTAAAGGGGTTTAATATAAAGACAATAAGAGACACATCAAATAAAGCAACGGGATAACAGCCAGTTGCCTTGGCGCTCTGCCAAGAGCACACCTGATGCCAGAGGTCAGTCCTTTTTATACCGTTTTTACTGTCTGTTCTTTATTCATATTAAAACTTTTCCTGGAGCTGTTCTGCATGGCCACTCCTTGGTTCCGCCTTTTTAGAGCGTGCCTAGTCTTCTGCCTTGTGGTTTTATTTCTCTTGATTCTTGGGGTTGGGCCCGCTAGGCAAGAGTCGATGGTAGGGTGGATTTCTTAATTCTCCAGACAGTCAGGGCTGATTGCAGCTTTGGGCCTCTTCGTCTCTCCGGGCAGAGTGGTGATAAAATCTCCCGGACTCTCCTGGCCGCCCGTTCTCCGGGCGGAGTAGCCTTTGGGCCCTTTTGCTCCCTAGACAAAGTGTTGATTAGCAGCTTTTCGGGCCTCATCCTCTGTTCGTTTGGAGGTTATCTTACGTGCTCACACTTGCTAACATTCTTGCTAAAAAGAGAGAAAACTACATCCACACAGCAGAAAGCATTTCTAACGTTATATAATATCTACTTTATACTTTGCGAGAAGCTAATATAATATATGTTTATAACAATCCCCCCTTTTCTATTTTATAAATCATTTGGCTTGAGCAATAATTCTTTTTGCTTGGCTTCTAATGTCTGTTCGTTCTTTTCACAGATCAATTTGGCTTCTTCAAGAGGGTCTTTTGTATCACTTTGTCTTTTTAATACCATAATTTTTTGTGCTGTTCCAGACATAGCCAACTTTGGGTCAGTAGGCATTGCCACAACTTGCATGCCTTGAACTATGCTGGTGATTAGCCGAATAAAGCAGGGGATCAAGCAAGGGAGAAATATTAGACTAGCTGTAGCACATAAGAGGAAGAAACCTAGCTTCTTCCACCATTCTTTCCCCAATATGCCATCCCACCAGTTAGCAGACATCATTGATTCCCATTTTTGGACTGGTACATGGGCTATTTTTCTGATTTGGTTGGCCATATCTAGAACGGCATCCCCATTGTCATCAATTTTTAAACAACAGTCCGATGTATTGAACTTCCTGCACACACCGCCTTCTTCGGCCAGTAAATAGTCTAAAGCCAGCCTATTTTGATGTATTGCAGCTCTGGTTTGGCGTTGCTGGCTGACTATTAATTCCATAGCCCCAGCTGTTTCATTGGTTATGATTTCTACAAGAGCTTGGAGTCTGATGATACGATTCAGCATGTAAATTGGGGTCTGATATCCCCAGCTTCCATCTTGTGCTTAGGTAGCTGGCCCATCTGTTTCTAATATTCGTTCAGGGGGCCATTCCTCATCTTTCCATTTTTGGAATCCTCCAATTAAATCTCTTTTCTTTCTTTTGAAGTCTTCATAGAGAGGTATACCTAATTGATCTCCCACTGGTTCTGGGAAAAGGAAAAACCCTGGTTGAATGATTCTTAGTGTACAACTCCCTTTCCAATGTGAAGGGAGTCTTGGGGATGCCCTTTTCCCACATATCCAAAAGAAGCCATCTGGTGCTTTCCAATAATCACCTTCTTGTTGATTTATATTCTCCCCAAATTTGGCTATTTCTGGGATTCCAAAATAAGGATTTTTCCTCGTGTCATTACACTGAAAGAGTCCAACTTCATGATCATATACACAGTCTTTTCCTTTTTTCTGGGCTCAATACCAAGTTGGTTTTTCTGGGACCCACCACCTTGAAGTTTTGTTACTCACTTTATAGCTTTTACAGGGAGTGTTTCCTACTTCATTAAGAAAGTTTATCCCAGTTCGCCAGAGGCATTCTTCCCCTATCACTGTTGAACTTAAAATCCACCCCTCAGGTCGGTTCCCCCCTCTTATATTTGTCCGGTTCCATTTAAGGAGTTCTACCGGGCCTACGCTGCTACCTTTCCGTGGCCATTCTTCTGTCATTAAAGCTCCTCCACAGACCCAACAGTTGGTTATGTTAAGTTCTTTACCTATCCTCTCCCCCAATTCCACAAACAGGTTTTTTCCTAACCTTGGGGTTTTTTCCTCTTTGTTGTTTGAGCTTTGCATACAGGTCCTGGCGTGGTGAGGTGAATATAGGGCGAGGTTGCTGTGCTGGCTTTGTATCTTTACTTACCACTTGCTCTTTTACCAAATCTTGGACTGTTCCCCTGGTGGCAGCTGTGGAGCAAATCTATTTTTCTCCTTTTGGACAATTGCTTCTTAGTCTGTTTCCACTTGTTCCTAAATTTTCTGTAATCCAATATTTTTCTCCTTTATGCATGCAAATACCTAATTTGGATGAGTCATAACAGTGACTGTTGGTATGGGTATGAGTAATAAGAAAGAAGCCCCGGTGTCTTTCCATGTAGAGCTTTCGATAGCATTTGTAACATGGTCTTGCCGGTGTCCCAAAAGGGACCAGGAGAAGTGACAAAAGAAGGAATAACAGAGGTCCGGCATGGCTTATACTCCCACCTCCCTTGCCTATGAGGTTGCAACCCATAGCAGGTGTATTGGATCTTCTCGGTGGCGAGTACAGTGGCCGACCCGGTCTTGCCCTCTATTTCCTTGTCACTTCCTTTGTAGCTTTTAGGCAAATTTCTTTTGGCACCTTTTTAACTGTAGTATCTTATCGTATCTTAGGTGTTTCCCATTCAACAGGCACTAGTAATTCCCATCTGCAGAGCAAAGTTATTGCTTTTGTTGCTTATGATTTTGTCTGGATAGGGGGTCGATTTTGTGCTTGACACCCTTTACAACTAGGGTGTCGACGGTGTGAAATGCCAATTTCCCTCTAGATTAATTACTTATATTTGACGTGGTTGGCATGCCCCGTGTTAGAATGATTCAAACAGGGTATATGATGTGGCACTGATGGAAGTTGTGATTCTCCCCCTTCTTAATACAAATCACAGGCTAGAATCAGAACATGAGAGTTCCCTGTTTGATCCAGTCCCAACCCTTCCTGTTTGAAGTGAGAATATTCTTCTCCACGATGTCCCAGAATTTGTCCAGGGGCCACTGATATAAATTTGGCTTTTACTTCTCAGTTAGGTGTGATTCTTTGCATATCCCTTGGATTATTTAGATTGTTCTAGCTCATTGCCACCTGGTCTCCGTTTAAGAATCAATTTGGTATCACCTGGTTTGGATATTACAGTCCACTCTTCAGGTTCTTTTACAGGTCCTTTGATTCTGCTGGCATGGATCTACCCTCGTTCCTTGGTCTGGATTGCGGCCTCAGTCATCAGCAGTACCTGAAAAGGACCCTCCCATTGTGGAGTCAAAGATTGTTCTTTCCATGTTTTTACTAGTACCCATTCCCCTGAATGGATATTATGAATTTTGAACTCCAAAGCTGTGGTTTGAGGGATCATTCCTTTCAGCCGCAAATTTTCAAGTGTTCTGGCAATTGCGGTGACATATTTTTTGACACTTACTTCTCCTACTTCATAAGTGGCTGTTTCATGTTGAGCAGTAAGGAAGGGTAATCCGAACATCATCTCATAAGGAGACACTCCCAGGTCTGACCTGGGCTGTGTTCGGCCTCTCAACAGAGCCAAAGGTAAGCATTTTACCCATGACATTTGAGTTTCAATCATTAATTTTGTTAAAGTTTTTTTCAAAGTCTGGTTCACTCTTTCTACTTGGCCTGAACTTTGTGGGTGCCAGGGGGTATGTAATTCCCATTTTATTCCCAAGGCTTGAGTTATTTGTTGTAAGACTTTGGATGTAAAATGTGTTCTTCTACCTGAGTTTATTTTATTAACCATTCCATATCTGGGAATAATTTGTTCCAGAAGGGTTTTGCATACTATGTTAGCTGTAGCTCTAGTAGCAGGAACTGCTTCTACCCAACAAGTTAGGTGGTCTGCTATTACTAATAGGAACTTCCATCTCTGTACTTGAGGAAGTTTAGTGAAATCTACTTGGATACTTTGGAATGGTCGCAGAGCTAACTCACGGCCTCCTAATGTTGTTTTTCTCATTATTTTCCTAGTCACTCTTTGGCAAGTTCTACAGTTCCCAGTTATTTGTTTTGCTACCCCAAAGATTCCAATACACCCATAATTTTTTAGAAAATGATCACACAAGCTAGCTTGAGTACCCCAATGAGTTTTTTGATGCATATCTTCTAATATTCTCTTAGTGAGTGGCTTATTAAGTAACTGTCTCCCATCAGGAAGTTTCCGTTTTCCAGATTGATCTTGTTCTCCCCCTATCTTAAATAATTCTTTTTCTTCTTCTTTACTAAATTTGGGGATTTCCAATTCTCCCCTTTCTGGGGTCAGGATTAACAGAATTGGTTCAGTCCCATTTTCTGCTGCATCTTTGGCTTCTTGGTCTGCTAGGTTATTCCCTCTTATTTCCGGGGTCATCCCTTCTTGGTGTCCTTTGATATGCACTACGGCTATTTCTTCAGGCAATTTTAATGCTTCCAACACTTCTGAAATCAGGCCTTCATGTATCAGTTCTTTCCCCTTTGAATTTAGTAAACCCCTTTCTTCCCAGATCTTTCCAAAGGTATGTACTTTGAATCAGTATAGACGGTCCCCTTTTTGTGTGCTAAATGCTCCAGTGCTCTCTTTAGAGCGTATAATTCACAAGACTGCGCCGACCAATTTGAAGGTAGTTTTCCTTTTTCGATGGCCTGCATATTTATCCCATCGACTAAGGCATATCTTGACATTCTTTTTCCTTGCAAGCATCTGGATGAACCATCCACATATATTCTTTCCTCTTCTAAGAGGGCTTGTTCAGCTAGATCTTCTCGAACTTTTGTTTGGTATTGAGTAATTTCTAAGCAATCATGTGCCAGGTCATCTTTTGGTTCTCCATACAGGAATTGGGCCGGATTGAGGCTTTTGCTTGCTTCTATAGTTAGATCATTACTGTCAATCAGAATTGCTTCATATTTTAATAGCCTGGAGTCTGTTAACCATTTTTCAGCTTTTTGATTTAGCACATTTCGGACCGCATGGGGTGTGTATACAATCAGTTTACTTCCAAAGGTGAGCTTACGGCTCTCCTCCACCAAAATAGCGGTAGCTGCTATGGCTTGAATGCATACTGGCCAGCCACGGCTTACTGGGTCCAATAGTTTAGCTAAATAAGCTATTGGTCTTCTCACCCCTCCCCATTCCTGGACTAATACACCATGAGCTACTCCATTTTCTGCATTCACATATAAATGAAAGGGTTTTTCTAGTGAGGGTAAGCTTAGGGCTGGTACCGAGGCTAGTTTCAACTTCAGTTTTTCTAATTTATTATCATCATCATCTTTGGTCCATTGTATATTGTCTCCCCCTGTTAATTTTTCATATAAAAATTTTACTGCTTGTGTATATCTTTCAATCCATAATCTGCAATATCCCAGTAGCCCCAGCAGTCTCCTAACCTCCTTTTTTGAAGAGGGAGGAGGGAGGGATAAAATCCCTGTAATTGTTTCAGGACTTAGTTGTCAGCTACCTTTGCTTATCAGGTGGCCGAGATATTTTACTTCTGATTCCACAAACTGTAATTTCCTTTTTGATGCCTTTAGTCCCTTTTTCCCAAGAAAATTTAGAAGCTTTATGGTAGCTCCTTTAACTTTCATTTCATCTTCTCCTGATATTAGAAGGTCATCTCCATATTGGATAAATTGTATTCCTGGGGGAGTGAGGAAGGTTTGTAGTATTTCTCCCAAGGCTTGCCCAAATAAATTTGGGGCCTCACAATAGCCCTGTGGCAGTTTAGTCCACCTCAACTGGTTCTTTTTCCCTGTGTTTGGATCTTCCCATTCAAAGGCAAAAATATTTCGGCTTTCCTCTGCCAGTGGGCAGGCCCAAAAGGCATTTTTAAGATCTACCACACTAAACCACTGATGTTGAGGTGGAATTTTGCTTAAAAGAGTGCAGGGATTAGGAACCATAGGGTAGCAGGCCCGTGTTCTTTTGTTTACTTCTCTTAAATCTTGCACTAATTTATAATTTCCATCAGATTTCTTTACTGGGAGAATAGGGCTATTATGAGGGGATTTACAAGGTTCTAGTGTCCCATCCTTTATTAATTCTTCTATCACTGGTTTTAAGCCTTTTCTCCCTTCTAAAGATATAGGGTACTGATGTACACAAATGGGACCTTCTCCTTTTTCAATTGTGACCCTTATGGGGTCAAGATCTAGTCCACCCCTATTTCCTTCCCTAGCCCAAACCTCTCTGTTAATTTTGCTTTCATCTTCTTGGCTAAGTTTAAACACTTTGGCCGTCATTTTCCCTTCTTCTGGTATGACTCCAATCCCCAGTTGGATTTGTAAATCCCTTCCCAATAAATTGCTGCCAGCCTCAGGAGCTAACAAAGCATCCCCTATCCCTATTTTTGTTTCCCCTTCAATAACCACATCTTTAATGACAGGGACCTTAAATCCTTCCCCCTTTGCTCCTGTTACTTTTACCATATCATTACTTACATCCCACCCTTTTGGAATATTCATCACACAAGTCTTTTCTGCCCCAGTGTCAACTATAAATTCCAATACTTCCTCTTCGGGGCCTACTTTTAAAGTTATCAAAGGCTCCAGATGGTATTTATCCCCCCAAAAATAGAGCCCATGATTTCCCTATTTTTCTTCTGTGCGTGTCTCTTGAAATCTTTTCAGATCCCTCCTCAGGTGGGGGCATTCTCTTTGATAATGCCCTTCTTCCTTGCAATAGAAACAGGCATCCCTGGGTTGTTCTTGGAATCTTGATTGTGCTGAGGTTTTATTTTTCTCTTTTCCACCATTTCTGAATCTGGAATGTTTAGGAGTGTTACCTGAGGGCTTTAGATTTTTTTTGGAAGGTACTCTCTCGCATAGTGGCTATCATGATCTTTGCTCCCACTTTGGCTTTTTCTTCATCCCTCCGGACATATATATCTTTTGAGCTTCCCTTACTAGGTCTTGTAATGGTTTCTCATACCAATCTTCTATTTTTTCCAATTTTTTTCTAATATCTGGCCAGGCATGAGTGACAAAGTGAACTCTTAGCAGGGCTTGCCCTGCTAGGGACTCCGGGTCTCTCCCAGAATATTGTTTCATATTCTTTCGGAGCCTCTCCAGCCACTCAGTCAGGGTTTCTTCCTTCCCTTGCTGCCCCTCAAAGGCCTTTCTGACATTTTGTCCTCAGAGTGCCCCCTCTTTTATTCCCTTGATTATCAAATTACAATAATCATTCATATGTCCCCTCCCAGCTTCATCATTTTGGTTCCAGTTAGGAGGTGTAATGGGCATTTTCTGATCCCCGGGTGGACCTTGTTGGTTTTCTTTTCCCCAAATTTTTATTCCAGCAATTCTAATCATTTCTCTTTCTTCTTGGGAGAATATTATTTTCATTATTGATTGCATTTCTTCCCAAGTGAAAATGTTGGGACCTAAGAACTGGTCCAACATTTCAGCTGTACCTATGGGGTCTTCTAATAATCCTTTAATTTCTTTTTTGAAATTCCTAACCTCTGTAGAGGTTAGAGGAGCACTCACAAAGCCGCTTCCCCCTCCTCCCGTAGGTACTTCTCTTAACGGAAAGAAATGAATTTCTCGGCTTCCCTCTGTTTGTTTAGCAATGGAGGGCTTGTTGGGCTGCCTCGGAGCCTTAATGGCACCTCCTGTATTCTGGTATGGTGCTCCTTCGTTAAGAAGAGGGTTGATTTGGGAAGAAAGCACCGAACTCCCCTGGGGAGGAGGGGCAGATTCAAAGTCTGGCGCTGAAGCTGAATATTCTGTGGTGCAGAGGGTGGGGGTGGGGTATGGCAGTGAAGCCAGATATTCCGGAGCACAGGAGGCGGGCACCGGGGCTAAAGCCGGGTTTCTCAAGGCAGGAGAGGTAGGGGCTGAAGCCGGGACGTGTGACCTTTCCCTTGATGCAATTGAGGGTGCTGGGATTCCCGAGATATATGGGAAGGGTGGGATCCCCGGCATGGGCGGGGGCAGGGCTCCCCCCCAGCTCCATTGGGGCGGGAGGGCTGCCGGGGGAAAGGCCCCCGGTGCGGGCGGAGGGGGGGCTGGCGGGGGAAGCCCCGGAGCCAGGGGGAGGAGGGCAGCTTCTGGTGCTGGCGGCGGAGGCAATACTTCTAAAGGGTCTCAGCCTTTTTTCTCTTCTGTTTGCTTTTCCTCTGCGGTTTCTGATATTTTGAAGACTTTGGTTCCCAGAGGTTTTGTAATTCCTGTCCAGCAAGAAGCATATTCTCTCTCCTCAGGGTGAGATGGCTCTTTTGAATTTACAAATACATTTAGAGCCTGGCAAATCCATGCCTCATCAGACCCGTATTTTGGCCAGTACACATGATCAGATCTGATTTCCTTTTTTACCCACTCTTTCATGCAGAATTGAATCATTTTTACTTTCTCTTTTCCTTTTGTAGAAGGATCAGTTTCCCAGTTTGCGAGTTTGACCCCGAGGGGACTGTCTCGGGGTATATCCTCTGGCACCCTTTTATAATTTGAACTTAATTTACTAGGTTGTTGTCCCATTTTTCCAGGAGTTCTCTATTACTCAAAATACCAATTTATCCCCCCCTTTGAAATACTAATTCATTCCTTTAAAACACCAATCTTCACTGCTGTAAAATACTACCCACCCTTTCACAGTACAAAAAACACCAAAAAATTTATTAGAGCCCACCTTCCCCAAAAACAAAGTTAACTTCGAATTACACAGTTTTTCATTCACACATTCACTCTTTTTTAATATTTGTTCACTCACTCATTCCTACTCACAACAGAATAATAAGGTACCTCTTTCAAGTCACTTGTTAGTATCCACCCATGGGTATGATATAATCCTCAGGATTCTGGGTGCTCTTGGATTTCCCTCAACCCAGCATTGCTAGCATCCAAACCCCAACCTCTCTTGGGGTACTTTTAGGCCCTGGGTGCTCTTGGGGTTTTCCTCAACCCAGCATATGGGGGGGTAGCTCCCACTTTGCAACCCCTTCTCTGGGACCCCGTCCCAGTCACCCCCGGAGATTCTTTCACTCCGCTTATCTCTCGCTTTGTCTCCTCGCTGGCCGCTGTTCTCGTGAACAAGACGGAACGGCAGCACTCAGAGACTGCCACACTCGCTTCGCAGATCTGGGGGCAACCAGCCCACGTCTCATTCACACACGCTCATCTCCCGTAACCACCCCCTTTTTCTTTGGACAATACTTCCCAGTCCTGTTTCTTTTCCAGTGTCTGTGGGATTTTTGTCGAGAGCACTCTCTTTCATTTGCTTTATTTTTGTGTCTTTCTTGTCCTCCGGGTGTTGCCCTGCTGCCACCAAATCACGCCAGAGGATGCTAAGCAAAGGTCCTGCCAACTTGGGCGGGAGGCGCCTTACCCTTGCTTCTTGAATCCTCCCACGCTTTTCAGAGGCGAGGTGTAGCTCCGGGACGAGCCCTTAATTGTGAAAAACGAGGTTCACTCTCCTGTGAGAATTTAAAGGGTTTAATATAAAGACAATAAGAGACACATCAAATAAAGCAACGGGGTAATGGCCGGCTGCCTTGGTGCTCTGCCAAGAGCACACCTGATGCCAGAGGTGAGTCTTTTTTATACCATTTTTACTGTCTGTTCTTTATTCATATTAAAACTTTTCCTGGAGCTGTTCTGCATGGCCACTCCTTGGTTCCGCCTTTTTAGAGCATGCGTAGTCTTCTGCCTTGTGGTTTTATTTCTCTTGATTCTTGGGGTTGGGCCCGCTAGGCAAGAGTCGATGGTAGGGTGGATTTCTTAATTCTCCAGACAGACAGGGCTGATTGCAGCTTTGGGCCTCTTCGTCTCTCCGGGCAGAGTGGTGATAACGGCTCTTGGACTCTCCTGGCCGCCTGTTCTCCGGGCGGAGTAGCATTTGGGCCCTTTTGCTCCCTAGACAAAGTGTTGATTAGCAGCTTTTCGGGCCTCATCCTCTGTTCGTTTGGAGGTTATCTTACGTGCTCACACTTGTTAACATTCTTGCTAAAAAGAGAGAAAACTACATCCACACAGCAAAAAGCATTTCTAACATTATATAATATCTACTTTATACTTTGCGAGAAGCCAATATAATATATGTTTATAACACCTCCATTGGCGACCTCCTTTTCCCTCTGATTCAGCTACCTTGTGGTAGGTGCGATGGTGCTGAAGAAGGGTGGCGGCTTGGCACAGTTGCTGTCACAGGTGGATCTTTGAGTGGCATGTGTGAGGGTAGGAGGGTACGGCACCCATAGCTGAAGGCAAAAAAGGTCAGGGCATGTCATCAGCCGCAGTCGTGCTAAGTTGTTCATCTATGCAAACTGCTTGCCGAGTTGTTCCTTTCTTAGGTAATGGGGGCTTGTATCAACCAGAACTGCAAATGGTCAGTATTTGCAGAGAAGGTTACTTGGACTGTTGTTGAAGTGAGTGTAGCAGTTTCTATGGCATTCTGCAAAAAAAGTGACAGGTCTCCCTGTGTTCCCCAGTTCTTAACAAAGATGAAGTTAACAAACCCCTGAAAAGAGGTTTTGCAAAACTTCAGGGATATTTTCCTACTAGTACTGTAGAGACAACCATAGTCACCTTGTCTTTCCAAAAGTGAAGGTTCCCTATTTTTGTCCAAGAGCATCAAGTGCTTTTGATCAGCGTTTGTGTGCATGCATTAGCCTCGTTCTTGCTCTTCCTTGGAGAACTTTTACAATACTCACATGATCTGTGTAGGCTGCAGACTGCAGTGGTGAACTTCAAGGCTTCCAGCAGAAGGGAGATGCTGTCCACGTTTTGGATTCTCCTTAGCCTGAACCTTCAATGTCCAATAACGCAGCGTTTGGTGCTCGAGGCACTGACTCTGGCGTGCCCCTGGTCAGAGACAGTCCAGCTGCGTTACCTCCACGCGTCGCTGAAGCGACTTCGGGATCAGGAAAAGAGCTTGCTGGGCTAGCTAGCTGGCTTCTTTGCAGAGGGAAACACGGCAGGAGCCGTTGATGTCGGCTCACGTTAGCTCAGAGACAAAGGAAGAGAGGGGCTGTTCAGGTCTGGCTTCTAACAGGTTTAATGCGATAGGATGAGGATGAGGTCGGATTGATGGGAATCCGCTCCTCGGAGCCTTGTCCTCAGTTTTATAGGGAATTTGAAAACCCCCTGTAACTATTCCTGAAAAGACCTGCCTTGCTAAATTAGTGCCTTTTAAGTCTTGTGTCCCCAGGATAGAACAACAAACTCACAAAGATAACAGCAGTGGATCTACAGGACTTCTGCAGGCCTTCTGGACTGCAGACATCTCTGACCAAAGGCCACAGATGACGTGTACCCTGATCCTGCCGAACGCCCGTCCGCCCTGGACTCAGCTTCAAGGTTTGATTGATACTGGTGCTGATGTAACTATCATCTCCTTCTCTGCGTGGCCTCCCTCATGGCCTTTACCCCCAGTGGGATCGGCCATCACAGGATGAGGATGAACCACACAGAGCTATTGAAGCGAACGGCCTGTGACGGTGAAGGACTCAGAGGGGCACACAGCTACAATTAGGCCTTATGTTACTACCACTTCCCTTAACCTTTGGGGACGGGATGTGTTGGCAGCCTGGGGCATACGGATCGGGACAAATTTTTAGCAGGGGTCACTGTGCGCAAAGGTGCACAGTATCCTACACTGCCTTTGCAGTGGTTGATTAACACACCAATCCGAGTCAGACTCTGCTTAGTTAGTTGAATTAAGGGCTGTTATCATGGCTTTTCAACGATTCTCACAGGAACCTTTGAATTTGGTTACTGAAGCCGACTAGCAAAAGCTCGTATACAATTAATCACCTTACGGTACCACAAAATTCAAAGAATCCTGTTCTTCTGAATCACTTTCTCTCATTGCAATCTGCAGGCAAGAGACAACTGCCCTGGGCAAAAGTCTGGGTGTGGAATTTACTCACTAACCAGTGGGAAGGCCTGCAGGAACTTATGGTTTGGGGTCGTGGCTATGCTTGCGTTTCTACAGATACTGGGGTACGGTGGCTAGCTGCAAAATGTGTTCGCCCTGCCCTACGGCACCAGAGGCAGAACAGGCAACCTCCAAATGATGACCAGAACACCAACCATCCAAGTGGCCACCAGAATGTAGATCATCAGCCATCAGACTCTTCTGATGATGACCAAGATGTTGACCATCAGGCAGATGGTCCTTCTACAAGCAGAGACTGGGATGGTCCTTCCACAAGCAGAGACTGAACTTTAAATTTCTTGTTATGGAGTCAGATCGTTAAAGCCTTAAGGACATATTTAGAATTAATAACTGATGTAAATTTCTATTTAGGATTAATAGTGGAGTTGTTATCTTATCAAACAAAAAGGGGGAATTGTAGATACCAAAATGCTGCTAGCGAGGATTTTCTTGCTATTTTCTAAGTCTGTGAGAGACTTTTCTCTCTCACAGAAGAGGTAGCAGAGTATGTAAACAACCAAGCCACCTGCAACCTTGAAAAGTCTGGTTTATGGTCTAGTAGAAAAATATTTTGACAATGGATGGTTTAGGATTTTAGCCAATC
This sequence comes from Aphelocoma coerulescens, assembly GCF_041296385.1. Classification (NCBI taxonomy): domain Eukaryota; kingdom Metazoa; phylum Chordata; class Aves; order Passeriformes; family Corvidae; genus Aphelocoma; species Aphelocoma coerulescens. The sequence continues at coordinate 649,236 of NW_027183804.1, read as the reverse complement.
ACCCCAAGGGGGGGGGCTGATCCTTTGTCCAATTAGACTATGAAGAAAAAAGTCTGTAAAAGAGTTTGTGAAATAATTAAATGAATAAATCTTGGTGCACAATTCCTGCCTGCTGGATCTTCTCTCCTCCTCCTCCCTATGGCTGCGGGACACAGTGATACACCCTAGGGCCCAGGCCTGCGGTAATAGACCACAATTACAAGTGAACTGCAACACAAGCAGCTAACACATTCCTCCTGTGATAAATGAGTGAACGATAAATTTTGTCTTTCGCATCTATCACTTTAACATTTAGAAGTGAGAATGTACTATGTAGAAATAGTGTTAAGGTAAAATATAGGTAAGTAAAAACAAGACTAGAGTAAATTGTAACTTCGAATGAGTGGTAACATGTTGGGAAACGTAGGAAGAAACACATGATAATAAATGTCCTTTCAGTTGAGAAATTACAGAGGTGGAAACCAAGACATCTTCAAGAAACAAAGAAGATAAACCGCATGCATCCCAGGAAGTCTGTTATCTCATCAAAACTCACACCTCCCAAAGAACCCATCAACTACAAATTAGGTTGGAGACTGAGGAGGCACCGGAGGGGGGTGCCTGCCTTCAATTCTGGAGCTACTCAGAGGACCGAGGTGGCAGTGTGCTGGCGTGTGCTGGCGCAAGGGGGCAGAGACGGAGGGGGGAAAGTTGAGTGAAGTGTAAATGACTTTCTGGGCTTAAGGACTATGTTTAAAGAAGTACTAAAGTTCACAGTAAAATGAATGGAGCCACGCCTCTAGCAATATTGCTAAGTGCTCCTGCACTGTGATATGCCTTTGTTCTACTAATAAATGCTCAATATTATGCTGCTGAAAATTCCGCTTGGGAATTCATCTTTCTCACTTCTTCCCTTAAAATCAGTTCTAAGAATTTAGTGTGAAATACATTTAGGCTTGGTCCACATTATTTTTAGTTCAAATAAACACATCTAAATTTTTTCCATCTTTCCCATTAAAGGATTTTGGTTTTGGCTCATTCTTTCAGCATTTTGCCAGCAATCTGCTCAATGCTCTTTCCTTAGGAATGAAAGCTGTAGCCTGATATTACAAAGTGTTTGGTGAAACCTTTACCATGACTCTCAAGTCGCAACATGCCAGATAATCACTGGTTTTCAAAGCTGCTTGAAGATAGAAGGAAAGCGTCAAAGGTTTATGCATGAATCAGCATCCCCTTGTCACAACGTCATGCTGCAGTGATCCTTGCAGAGCTCTAAGACTGGATTTAAAGGAGAAAAGCTCAATACTGGCTCCTGAGCCAGCAGGATGAAACATCCAAGATTGTACATATATTACTTCTGTGCTAAAACTACTGTATGAAAACGTCTTACCATTATGGCAGTTTTATAGTACTCCATAGGAGACATCTCTTTAAATGACTCTAATATCCTTTCAGTGCTAAAATTGAGAAGGGGGTTGATCCATAGTTAACTCATGTAAACACGAGTGAACTACTAAGAGACAGCAAATGTTAATCACAAAACCTAAGCAGCAGGATTCGCCTTAATCTTGTCAAGATAAGAGGAACAGGATCTTTTGAAAACCGGCACAGAGATCGCTGCATCAGCCACCGAAGAACTGCGCATGCTCCAGAAAGAAAGGTAAAAAGTGCATTGTGACAAAGACTACTGATCTTCATCAGAAAGACCCTCGAGGAAGAAGAGGAGCCTTCCTCAGTGCGCCCATCAGCGTACACAGCGCATGCATGGCACGTATGCTAATGATATTAATGACTTCCGAGAAGTAATTTCTAGAACCACTCCTATCCCAAGAATTGTGATGAATGTTCATAAATTTTACACATAATGCTGGACTGTATGGAGTGCTCTGTGTGTGTGTGTTAGGAGGAGTGATCCCCCATGCACCCAGCGCCGAATAAAGCAAATACCCGCTTCTCTGACTCTGAAGCATCTCTAGGCCTGGTTTTGGGCAATTCAAAATAGGTGAATACACATTACAACTACAGCTGAAGTTGTTGCGTAGGCAGATTGAAGAGGAAAGGATTTCATCTTCATCACTCTCCTTCTTTCTTGTTTTGACAGAATTAAGAACTTGTAAAAAATCTGATATCACTCATGCTCACCACTCTTCCAATTAGACTACGCTCACTTAGGCAACGAAGTCCAGAGCTTCGGATATCTCCCGCTTCTGCCCTAGGAATTGCTTCCAGTGCTGCGAAACCAAACCAGCAGAACCAAGGAAGTTCTCTCTGAATGAACCATTGCTCTTGAAGGCTACAACGGTAGTCATGGCAGTGAACACTGCTCTTCACTGGGCCATTCCTCTGAAAAAAAACCATGCACCACCTCTCAACCTAAACCGTTAAGCCTCCTGCTGATGCTGACTGACAAAGCGTCCAACTGCACTTAGATTCCAACAGCTACTTCCAATGACCTGTCAACAGAGCTTTGCAGACTTGCAACAGAGCAACAAACTAAAGGGGCTATGTTTCATGGCTGTTTTTCAAACATCATTGACTTATGTCCCTTTGCCAGCTTAAGTGAAGGTGGCCCATCCACCTTGGTCAAAATCAGCAGAATTTTGGCCCAATTTGTTGTTACGCAACACATCATGACACAATCTCTTGGTGTTGATGCAAAATTCCCACTGAAGTGCATGTCGTTACATGACTTAAGGCTACCTACTCACAGAGTGTCCACTCCACTGCCACACCCATTTTCTGGCCACCTTGAAATGACTGAGCTGTCTTACTGTTCCCAACATTCCTCAGGGGTACGTGACCACCATAGCCTCCCTTCTGAAGTTTAGGAACCTAAGTAGTACTAGCAATAGCAGTTTATCCAAAATCCATTTGCTCCATCAACAAACTCCGAGCAAGCGCTGAGAATTAGTTTCAAGACTTCTACATATATTTACAGGGAGCTTTTTGTTTGCTTGTTTGTTTTTAAAGCAGATGGAGTAGTGCGATGTTTCCCTGAGGCTACCAGGGCTGCGAGGCAGGCAGGCAGAGCCCTGGCATGGGTGGCACAGGGGACCCCGGGCGCTGACGGCTGCCACCAGCGCAGGCCAGCTCGGAACTGGCAGGCAGGGCTGCACCCCGCGTCTGCCACAACAGCTGCAGCTTCTGCAGCCTGAAACACAGCTGGCTCAGGGGTTCAAATTAAGAGCCAAAACCTTTTGCTGCTCAATTTGGGGCAGAGAAAGGTCATCACTTCTAGCATGGCATAAGCCTGCCACTACATTTCTGTGAAGGAAAATCACCTTGTTAGAGTGAAACTCCTGAGTAAAATACTGAAGCGCTTTCAGATTCGTATTATCTGACATTTCTGTGACCTTCTTTTATACCTGCATTGTTTCCTACTGCTGGTTTTGGGCACAAGTTCTGTGTACACTATTCTGGAAACAAAAAAATAACCCAAAACCAACACCCACTCCTCCCCCACCATCACTCCTTCCCCAGCCCCAAGCCTAACAAAACCAGCCTGCAGAATGTGCAGGATTTCAAATGAGAACAAGCATAGATGGGACATCAAAAGATGGATTCTCCTTAGACATTTGTGCATGCAGTGCTCTGCAATCAACTCCTAAATTCTACTCCTCGTACACCAAATATTTGTCTTGGGAACTCCTTGTTCTCCATTCCAACCCTTCTGAGAGGGTAATCGAGGAGTTACTCTACATATTTTAAGCACATGTTGCACTAGTCAAATCCAATGCACAGCATTACTTGACTAACTGAGGTGGTGGCAAGGTCAATTAAGACCTGTTCATGTCTTAATTTGGAGCTCTTCCAACTGCTTGAAAAGTGAAGCCTTGGACGTTGAAGGTTCAGGCTAAGGAGAATCCAAAATGTGGATAGCATCTCCCTTCTGCTGGAAGCCTTGAAGTTCACCACTGCAGTCTGCAGCCTACACAGATCATGTGAGTATTGTAAAAGTTCTCCAAGGAAGAGCAAGAACGAGGCTAATGCATGCACACAAACGCTGATCAAAAGCACTTGATGCTCTTGGACAAAAATAGGGAACCTTCACTTTTGGAAAGACAAGGTGACTATGGTTGTCTCTACAGTACTAGTAGGAAAATATCCCTGAAGTTTTGCAAAACCTCTTTTCAGGGGTTTGTTAACTTCATCTTTGTTAAGAACTGGGGAACACAGGGAGACCTGTCACTTTTTTTGCAGAATGCCATAGAAACTGCTACACTCACTTCAACAACAGTCCAAGTAACCTTGTCTGCAAATACTGACCATTTGCAGTTCTGGTTGATACAAAACCCCATTACCTAAGAAAGGAACAACTCGGCAAGCAGTTTGCATAGATGAACAACTTAGCACGACTGCGGCTGATGACATGCCCTGACCTTTTTTGCCTTCAGCTATGGGTGCCGTACCCTCCTACCCTCACACATGCCACTCAAAGCTCCTTGCGTGGAGCTCTCGCACCACCTATGACAGCAACTGTGTCAAGCCGCCACCCTTCTTCAGCACCATCGCACCTACCACAAGGTAGCTGAATCAGAGGGAAAAGGAGGTCGCCAATGGAGGGAAGTTGTACCCCCTGACAGCTAAGCTCCAACTACGGTGTCGCTTATGTCCTTCCCAGGACGGGCGGGAAAACGCCTCGGCGCAGCGCAGCGCTGGCCGGGAGCGGCCGGCACGGCACCGAGCGCGCTCCCCACTTCCCTCCCGCCCGCGCCGCTGCGGAGACCCCGGGTTCGCCGGAATCGGCCACATGCTGCACGGAGGGCAGCGCGGCAAAGGCGGCCTCCCCTCGTCGCCCGGGGAAGGCCGGCCTCGGATCCCCGCTCTCTCCACCGGCACGGGCAGTGCCAGCAGCCTCTCGCTGTGGCCGCCGCTGGCCGAAAGCCTCGCCGCGCACCGCCCGGCCGGCCCCGCCGCTCCGCGGGGTCACACGGCACCTGCCGTGGGCGGCCGCCGAGCGACAGGAAGCAGAAGCGCTCACCGCCGCGCCGCTCGCCGCCCCGCCCGGGCGCTCCTCTCCTCGCGCTACCACGATGGCGCCGGCCCGCCCCGCCTTCCCCGTCGCCTGCGGCGCAACGCGGCTGCTCCGAGCCACGCAGCACGCGTGCGGCCGGGCCCTGCCGAGCTGCCGGCGGAGCCGGGGCACAGCCCGGGCGGGAGAGCTTCCGGCGAGGCTGGGCGGGCGGCGAGCGCGGCCGAGCGTGAGCGCGCCAGGCGGGCGGCGGGCGGCGGCGCGATGGAGAGCTAGATGGAGGCGGCAGCACCGCGCGGCATAAAATAGCTGATCGTCCGGCAGCCGCCCGCTCCGCAGCCCCTCGGCTGCTGTCGAGAAGGGCCCCGGCCCTGGCCGCGCCGGTGGCGAGGCGGCTCCGCAGCCCGCGGGCAGCCCTGGCGGGGCAGGGGAGCACTGCAGGCAGCCCCGGGGCCGCGCAGCCGTCTGCAACGCGCGGTGGGAGCCGCTGGGAACTATTTTACACGTCCCGGGGGGCTGGAGAGGAGCACGGAGACCACGCGGCAGGTCGCTGCCGTTAGGGAAAATTAATCCACGATGCCTGAGGTTTATATCCGAAAAGGAGACAGAGGAGTCCTGCAACATTCTTCGACTACAGGGAGAGTCCATGGGGCTTTTCCCATGGCGTCTGTCAAACGGTTGCGGGATGCAGCCCCCTTTTGATGCCAAGTTCCCGGCCACAGCACCCTCTTCCTTTTCCCCACTGGCTGAGGTATTCGGGAGATACAGACTTCCGGAACTGCCTACTCTATGCGCCCCCCTCTAATATGCACCCCCCTCTTGGCATCGAGAAGAAAGAAAAGAACCCCATTCCTAATGCTCTTAAGTCTTTGTTGCCTTGCTCTAGGTTCAGGAATTTAACACGGCCTTGATTAATCAACAGTCTCTGATGATTAGTAACAGTTCTAGAGAACTCCTAGTTTCTTCTGTTACTTCACTAGCCATAACTTCCTAGCCTTGTCTACAGGCCGATTCACACGGTCTCTTTGTAAAGACTCATCCATCTCATTCCTTTTAATCCCTCCTCTTTTTATTTGCTCTGTATTTGCCTTTACAAACCTTAATTACCATGGATTTAATTTTTTCTTCTGGAGTCTTCTTGGGTTTTGCTATTATTTGCAGTGACATCCTTTTCTGTCCTTTTGTAGTCATTTCTGGATCAGGTAGGCATGGCTGCTAGCGGCATCCCCTTGAGCACCTGCTGAAAGAGCTGCAGCCAGCATGGTGTCACACATGGTAAAAAGATGAGAGTTGCTATAGCATATAAGAGGAGGAATCGTATTCATTTAGCCCAGAGCTGGCCAGTTAACCATGAAAACATGTCCCATCCCCATCCTTTCAACATTTGGACAGGTCCACGAGCTGACGTTATTTCCTTTGTTATTTGTTTGACCACTTTTCCGCTGTCATCTGCTTGCAAACAGCAGCTCGAGTCATTTAATTTCCCACAAACTCCTCCTTCTTCTGCTAACAGATAATCTAATACCATCCAATGTTGAATTACCGCTTTCCTCATTTAAGTGGGTTGCTCAGCAAAAAGGTCAAGCGCTGTGGCTGGCTGGTTGGTAATTATTTCTGAGACAGCTTGTAACCTAATTATCTCCTTCAAATGATAAATGGGTTCCCAGGCATCTGGGATTAATTCCTTAGGTTTCCAAGGGGCTGGTCCATCGTGTTGGGTAACTTGTTCTGTTGGCCGTTCATCATTTCCCCGTTTTGGGGTGCTCCCTCCAGCCAGGGCTGCATCAGCTGACTGCTTTTCTCTAATTAAATCATCACAGATTTTGATTCCTAAGCGATTTCCCAGAACTTGTAGTAGCAAAAAGAACAACAGTCTACTAAATATACCATATCCCTGACCAGTTTGGAGGTAACCTGAGCTAAGCATGTTGGCCACAAATCCAATACTGTCCTTTCAAAGCCCGTGTTCCATTAGCAAAGGAACCTACCCATGGTCATCAATTGGTGGCTCAAAATACAGCAGGATTCCCGGGCCTAACGGTCCCCCAACAAGAGTTGCCCCACCATAAGGGTCCCAGCATTTGCATTTCCAAGCTCCCGCACAGGGTTCCCACCTACATTTACATCTGCAAGCTGCTTGGTTGGATTTGGAGCAGAACTCACTAAAAGGCTTTGAGTTCCAATCCGGTGTGGCCATTCCCACTGATAATCACAAACAACATGTCTTCTACTTGTGGAATTTTTGTGGGGACTGCTCAAAAACAGGTGGTCAAAAAAACCCCTTGTCCCTCCCCATTGCTTTACAGGCTTCCAAATATTTTTGGTAAGTGTGATAAGAACGCCTTACGCAGCTACTGTTAGTGAGCCGAACAGGTATTTGATTGCATTTGCCTTGATATTTGGAACAATTGGAAGGAGGGCAATTGGGGGTCCAAACCCAGTTGTTCAAGCCCAGAGGGAAAGTCAATTGACAATTGCCTTTTCCTACAAAGACACGCCCTATCCTATTTAGGCAATAAGTGCCTGTTGGAGAAGAATGAAGTGGCCATGAACTTCCTTCTTTGGCCCCAAATCCCATCCCACTGTGGCCCTCACATTGACCCACCATTTAGGTTCAGCTGGGCTAGCCAACTATGGCCACTCTTCAGATCCTCCTGGCCCTCCACAGAGCCAGCAATTGCTAAGGTTAAAAACTTTTGCTACTTCTTCTCCTAAGGCTGCAAATTGATTCTCCCACTCCTGGCCTAAACTCAGCTGACCATATCAAAGTAGAATTAGTAAGGAAAATGTTTTAATAGTGTCATCTAATTAGCTAGTCTAATTTTCCCCTTGTCTTCTGCAGCACCTGTGGCAATTGAAGACACAGAAACCACTTAACGTAACAAAATGGCCACAAGTATTAGCCCCCAAGTGAGTGGAGATTCTAGAGGAGGGATGCCTTTACAGTCTATTTCAGCAGACGGTCTGAAGGTAGGACTGCGGGGCTTCTTCCGATGTCGAAGCACTGCCTACTGCTCCGGCCCACTCCTGCAGAGTGTCAGTCACGGCCTCCCGGCCTTCTCCTCCAGCTGAGATGTGCAAATCTCTGAGGCTTCAGAGACCTTGACCCGAGAGTGACGGGTTCACCTGTGTTCAGCTTACTTGACGGCTGTTTCTGTCGTCAGTGACACTTGGAATGGGCCACACCATTTCACCAGCACTGGCGCTTCTTTCTACTCCTTAATTAGGACTCAATCTCCTGGTTGGATGTTAAAAGCAGCAAAGTCCAAAGGCCGGGCTTGCGCCAGCTGAGCTTCCTGTTGAAGGGGTTTCACAAGAAGCAGGATCCTGGCCACAGATGGTTTTAAAAATGCATCACTTGCCTCTACCCCCCCACTAGGTGGAGACTTACCAGGGCAATTGCAAACAACGATTGAAAGGGAGATAACTGAATCTCTCTTCTGGCTTGGGCCCTCATTCTCACCAAAGCCAATGTCCAAAGCCCTACCCATGGCATCTTGGTTTCTATTACCAGCTTCAAAAGGTGTTTATTTCTCTCTTCATTGTTTTCTACCCGAGCCAAGCTCTGGGGATGCCAGGGCCTATGGAGGTTCCATTGTGTTCCTAAAGAAGCCAAAACCCCTTGAAGGATCTTTCCTGCAAAATGAGTTCCCCTATCTGAATCTATTGCTTCTACAATGCTGTATCTTGGAATGATTTGTTCCAAAAATGCCTTAAGAACAGATCCTGTCATTACTGAAGTAGTTGGAAATACTTCTGGCCACCTTGCTAGCTGACATACGATTACCAGAAGATATTAAGCCTTGCCACTTGGGGCATCTCCGGAAAATCCACCTGGCATCTTTGGAAGGGCCATGCAGCCCAAGGCCTCCCTCCTCTAGCAAGTTACTTTGTAACTTGGCTGTTGGCTTTAGCACAGATCAAGCAACCTTCAACAGCTCCTTTTGCCAGTCTAAAAAGACCCCCAGCAACATACATCATGAGATAGGCTTCTGCCAATCCTCAGGAAGTGCAAGGACTCTCTTAATGGAGTTGCTTTAATATTGGTAGGGCCAAAGGTTCTGGTATCTCTTGTTTGCCATCCCTTGGAAACCAATTCTTGCCTTTTTTCTCTGCCACACGACTTTTAACTGTATGTCAAACTGCTGTGGTAGAAAAGACAGCTTCCTGGGCAGTGATGGAGTCACGGGGAGCAAAGGGGGCATCTTGGAGAGTTCTGGCAGAAGTGTGGCTTTCTGAGTTTCTTCATCCACCAAAAAGGAGACAGAGGAGTCCTGTAACATTCTTCAACTCCAGGGAGAGGCCATGGGGCTTTTGCCATGGAGTCTCTCAAATGATTGCGGGATGCAGCCCCCTTCTGATGCTAAGTTCCTGGCAACAGCACCCTCTGAGGTACTCGGGAATTACAGACTTCCGGAACTGCCTACTCTATGCCCCCCTCTAATATGCACTCCCCTTTTGGAATGGAAAAGGAAGAAAACCAAACTATTCCTAATGCTGGGAAGTCTTTGCTGTCTTGCTCTAGGTTCAGGAATTTAGCAGGGCCTTGGCTGAGCAACAGTCTCTGTTGATTAGTAACAGTTTCTAGAACGAATACTTTCTTCTGTTACTTCCCCCCCTGTAAATTCCTAGCCTTGTCTAAGGAGAGATTCACACGGTCTCTTTGTAAAGACACATCTATCTTACTCCTTTCACTCCCACACCTTCCTTGCGGTGGAACGGCTCTCCCCGGCACAGCACCTGGCACAAAACCCCCGTATACGCACACACACACCTGCACTTACCCTGCACTCCACTGCACACACACACACACACACACCTCCCGCACACTAACACCCCCTCCACATCCCCACCATGCTACTTGCAGTGGCCCCGCCCCTGCCATCCCCACCGGCTGGCAGCACCCACTCCTCGCATGCTTCCCCATGCCTTGCATTTCCTTGCTGCCCCCTCTGTAGCCTTCCCTCAACCTGCCTTTTCTCCCCTGCCTTGCACTGACTTGCTCACCCATCCCCCACCTGACTTCCTTTCACATTCGTCTAGGTCTGGCCTCACCTTTCCTTTTCCTTCTAGGACCCTCATTGCCTTGCCTCGCCTCGCAAAGCCACCACTTGCCTTGCCTTGCCCTTGAACCCCTCCCTTGCCTTGCATGACCTTGCTCACCCCTCCCCCACCTGGAATTCAACACCCCTTTTCAATGACATTTCTGGGCCTTGCCCTGCCCTTTCTGCTCCTCCGAGGAATCTCAAAGCTCTCAAGCATCTCCGGTGTTTCAGGATCCCATGAGAGGAAGACCAGGGGAGGACGCATGTTGCCACACTCATCTCTGTGGGCAGCCTTTGTCTGGGAGCAATCCTTGCATGTCTTGAACCTTGGAGGGGCAATTCACATTTTGCCCTTGAGCTCGGGGACCAGAAAGAGAGTTCTTTTGCATACAAGGGAAAGCAGGTAGCTCAAGTCTTTTAGGTACAGAGGAGAGATGACCCACGCGGGATCAAGGCCACACAGAGCACTTGGTCCTGGCCACTTTTGTGCACCAGCAGTCCTTGAATGTACTTCTCACCTGCCTTGCCTGGCCTTGCCTTGGCAACACAACAGTTGCCTTGCCTTGCCCTGCTAGCCCTCTGGAGCCTTGCATTCCTTTGCACGGCCATGCCCAGCACATGACCTGTCTACTGCTTTCCTCCAGGGCCTTGGCTTGCTGAGCCCTTCCTGTTTCTGCCTGGCCTTCCCATCAGTGGCCCTTCCTTCCTACAGCCAGCCTTGCCTCTAACTTCTGGACCTTCTCTTGTCTACCACTCCATTTGCTTTCCCCTCACTGCTCTGGCCTTGCCTACGTCTCCCTTGACTTGCCCACAATTGCCTGCACTCGGTTTGCAGCGCCTTGCCTGCATGGAAGGCAAGGGAAAGAGTGGTAGGCCGGGCAAAGCAAAGCCAGCAAGTTGTAGGCAGTGCGAGGCAAGGCAGACGCAGGCAAAGGAAGCAGAGCAAGGGTACCTTAAGAAGAACTAGACAAGGCAAGGCCAAGAGACTCGGAGTGCCTTTCCTTGGGAAGGCAAGGACATAGTGCCAGTGTTGCTAGGGCAGATGTTAAGGTACCGTGGGGGGGAATAGTCCAGCAAGACATTTCTCTTCTGGCCCCTGTGCGTGTAGGGGCAATTGTTGGACATATTCAATACTGGAGGTGGATCAGTCGCTGGATGTGTTGTATTTTGGAGGAGGGGATGCCATTTCTTTGGAGATGGGCTTGTAGTTGCTCTCTTTGGCAAGGAAGGCAGGTTTGGATGTGCACATCAGGTACTCCTAGGGATTTTAAAGGCTTTTCCCAACAGGCAGAGCTCTCTCTGGGTTCGAGCTGTTGAGCTGTCAGCGGGAATGCAAAGGCCAAGCTCTTAAGCTATTTGTCCTGGTGCCTTCAGTGTGTGAGCAGTCCCTGGTGCCGTTGCCTTTGGATCCTGACTCTGGGAGAGGGAAGGCTTAGGATGGTACCTAGAGCTGAGAAGGAGAGTGCTGAGAACAGCGTGTGTGCTGCTAGTTTGAGGGGTGCAGGTGAAGTTGTAGGCAGCAAGATCTTCCTCAGCTGGCACTGTTTTGAGCCCTGTTTTTGCCAGATGGTTTCAAGTTGGTGGGCGGAATCTGCGAGAGGGAAAAGATTTGTTTGGGCCATTTGTTTGGTCTGGCTCTTGGAGTGTGGTGTAAAGAAGAGTGTGCTCTTGGAAGGGGAAGATGAGGGCAACCTTTTTGTCCTGACACCGTTGATTTGAGTGCAGGGCCGTTTGCAAGTTGCCTCTGTCTGCCCTTGGGGTGGTTTCGAGCTGGGCCAGGTGCTTGGCCTTCTTTTGCAAGTCTGCAGCGCCGTCGTGTGGTTGTTTCCATGAGCGCTGACAGTGCCCGGCAAAAAGCGCTTGGCTGGCGCGGCCCCAGTCGTGTGGAAGCAGTTGGTGGAAGAGCTCCGCTGTGCATCCTGCCTCTTGGAGACATAAAAGGATGTAACCCTGCGCGTAGCGGGGAAGCAAGACGAATCTTTTCATTGTTGGCTGAGCAGTTTCTACGCGGCAAAAGTAAAGGCAGTTTCAGCACGGCCTCTTTCTTTCAGAACCTTTTCTGTGCCATCATGAACATGCTCAACATGCCACTCGCACCCGCTGAACTGCATCAAAGGCCCTGGAGATAGGCACTTTCTTCAAGCTCTCTGTAGCATCCTACCCTCCACCTCTGGCGGATCCCAAAGCCCTTCCAAACATCCAGCAGCTGCACGCAGAGAACAAGTGCTAGAACAAGGCGCTGGCCTTCCTAGTCCTTTTAAAGTCTGTGAACTAGGCGAAACATTCCAGTGAGCAGCACTTTCCTTCGCAACTATATCTAGAGCATCATCACATTCTCTCCAAGTGGGTAAGTCCACCCTTGCAGCGCAGCGTTTGCAGCCACAGTTCGGACTGAGAGATAGGCCAGGTGAGAAAGCATTTCTTGACTATCCCTCTTCTCTGGAAGACTTGATACTCGCAGCGCGACCACGTCCACACACCTTCAGTGTGGCCAGGTTCAAGCAGCTAGAGCTCCCAGAGATGGGAGAGTCAGGAGAGAAGACGTTCCAAAAGTACCGTGTACTTACAGCAGCATTAAAACTGTGCACAGCAGTCTGCAGCACTGTAGACTGCGGCTTCTCCGACAGACGAGCCATCCCATTGTTGCCTCTCGCAGCCTGCTTGCTAGCTGCTCTCCTGAAGAAAAGAACTAGAAGAAAAAGCCAATGCTGGGCTGCACCTTCCCCTTGCCTTACGTAAAGCCACCTAAACTCCCCGCTGCACTCTCTACTTCCCCTCTCCTTGGAAGCGACCACTGTGTTTGCTGCATCTCGAAGCCTAAAGTTAAGCGCCAAAGTTTCCAAGGATGGTTGGAAGAGGGATAAGTAGTAGCACAAGGAAGTAGTTGTCGTTGAACTTCCTCCTTCTCAATGCTAACGTGAATTGGGCAGGCAGGCGAGTGCTAGCCACGCTCCTTTCTCAGTTTGTACGCTGCGGACACGAGTCCGGTGCTCTGCGCCTTCGTTCGGCCTCTTTAGTACCCATGTCGCTCTTTCATTCAGCCGGAGTCGAAGGGTCATCTACTTCTCGCCCAGAGAGCACGGTGCCGGAAGAGAAATGCCCCAGCCGACTGCTTCTGCCGACACACGCCTGGTCTATGCACTTTCCCTCGCAGCGACATACAGCAGCACTTTCGGTCTTTCTTGTCGTCCAAATGGAAAGGGAAAGATTCTCTGCTATGTCCCGCCCAGAGAACAGTTTTAGGTCAACCAGCACGCCCAGAGCTTGCCCTCGACGCGTGGAAACTTGTGTTTGCACCACATTCAAGTGGCAGCCGTCTTTCCTTTACAGGCTGCAGAACGCCGTCAGATCCCGGTGCTCTCTGCACCTGCCTTCTCAGTTCCAATACCGCCGCGCACAATACAGCTTTGCAGGAAGCAAACACGCGGATAGTCATGTCGCTCAGAAGAACGTGCCAGGACGAAAAGATGTTCTTCCTTTCTCCTCGTCGCCCATATTGTGGTGCTGTATTAAAAGCCTTGGCCAGCGAAAGGCTAATCCAGCAAGTGTTTCTCATCTGATGCATTTCGCTGAGGGAGAGCTGAGGAAAATCCTTGCACAGCACACTGCGGATGCGTGCAGTACACATGCTGAAGAGAGCCACAGCTAAAAGCAATCGCTGGGCTTCAGTTCTGTCCAGACGGCAGAAGGCGAAGAACGAAGCAGCTGGGCACCGCGTTAACGTACTCAGCGGACCGAATTTCAAATGTCCAGCCAAGAGCTGCTTCACAAGCAGATTCAGCTGAGAATGCTCTGGCTGGTTCACAAAGTAAGGCGTAGCCGTTGCACTCTATCACACTATCAGGCCAGAAGAAGTTTCTTACACCTTCAATGCTGCAGAGTCCATGCAGCTGGAGCACACGCAGTAGGACGCGTCCAGATAGAAGGCGTTCTTCAAGTACCCCCCTCCTCCAAGCAGCCTTGAAACTGAGCACAACACACTGCGGCTCGGGAGCTTCCTTCTCAGATAGACGTGCCGTCACGTTATTCACTCTCGCAGCTCCGTTGCCCACTAGCAGCAGGTGCTACCAAAGCAAAATGCTCCAGAAGTAAAAAGCACTGCTGAGCAAACCTTTTCCTTTGCCTCACGTAAAGCACCATAAACTGTCCGCTGCACTCTTTATTTCCATTCTCCGCTGCATCTACCACTGTCATCTCTGCATCTCGAAGCATAAAGCTCGGCACAATTCTTCCCAGGGAAAGCTGGAAGAGAAATAGGTAGCAGCACAAGTAGCTGCAAGTGGAACTTTTGTTTTCAACTGCTAACGTGAATCCGCAAAGAAGCGAGCGGCAGCCACGCTTCTTCTTGCAGCCTGTGCGATGCGCACACCAGCTCGGTGCTCTGCGCCCTCATTCGTATGCTCTTCGTACCATGTCGCGCTTTTCATTGTGCCGGAGTCGAAGCGTCGTCTACTTCTCGCCCGGAGAGCACGGTGCCGGAAGAGAAATGCCCCAGCCGACTGCCCTTCCGAAACACACCAGGGCTATGCACTTTTCTCGCAGCGACATACAGCAGCACTTTCGGTCTTTTCTTGTCGTCCAAATGTAAAGGGAAAGATTCTCAGCAATGTCGGGCACAGAGAACAGTTTTAGGTCAACAAGCACGCCCAGAGCTTGCCCGCGACTCGTGGAAACTTGTGTTTGCACACATTCCAGTGGCAGCCCTCTTTCCTTTACAGCCTGCAGAGCGCCGTCAGATCGCGGTGCTCTCTGCACCTGCCTTCTCCCTTTCAAGTACCACTGCGCAGAATATAGCCTTGCAGGAAGCAATGACGCTGATAGTCGTCTCGCAGAGAAGAACGTGCAAAGACGAAAAGATGTTCTTCTTTGCTCCTCCTCGTCGCCCAGATTGTGGTGCTGTACTGAAAGCCATGGCCAGCGAAAGGCTAATCCAGCAAGTGTTTCTCACCTGATGCATTTCGCTGAGGGAGAGCTGAGGAAAATCCTTGCACAGCACACTGCGGATGCGTGCAGTACACATGCTGAAGAGCGGCAAAACTCAAAGCCATCGCTGGGCTTCAGTTCTGTCCAGACGGCAGAAGGCGAAGAACGAAGCAGCTGGGCACCGCGTTAACGTACTCAGTGGACCGAATTTCAAATGTCCAGCCAAAAGCTGCTTCATAAGCAGATTCAGCTGAGAATGCTCTGGCTGCTTCACAAAGTAAGGCGCAGCCGTTTCCATTCATCACACTACCTGGCCAGAAGCAGTATCCTACACCTTCAATGCTGCAGCGTCCATGCAGCTGGAGCACACGCAGTAGGACGCGTCGAGATAGAAGGCGGTCTTCAAGTACCCCCTTCTCCAAGCAGCCTTGAAACTGAGCACAACACACTGCGGCTCGGGAGCTTCCTTCTCAGATAGACGTGCCGTCACGTTATTCACTCTCGCAGCTCCGTTGCCCACTTGCAGCAGCTGCTACCAAAGCAAAATGCTCCAGAAGTAAAAAGCACTGCCGGGCTGTACTTTCGCCTTGCCGCACGTGAAGCACCATAAACTGTCCGCTGTACTCTGTATTTCCCTTCTCCGCCGCATCTACCACTGTCATCTCTGCATCTCGAAGCATAAAGCTCGGCACAATTCTTCCCAGGGAAAGCTGGAAGAGAAATAGGTAGCAGCACAAGTAGCTGCAAGTGGAACTTTTGTTTTCAACTGCTAACGTGAATCCGCAAAGAAGAGAGCGGCCGCCACGCTTCTTCTTGCAGCCTGTGCGATGCGCACACCAGCTCGGTGCTCTGCGCCCTCATTCGTATGCTCTTCGTACCATGTCGCGCTTTTCATTCTGCCGGAGTCGAAGCGTCGTCTACTTCTCGCCTGAGAGCACGGTGCCGGCAGAGAAACGCTCCGGGCTTCTGCCTCTGCCGAAACACGCCTGGGCTATCCCTCTCAGCCTTAAGTAGCACAAAATGCTGTCTGCGTTGTGGTCTTAATCTTAAGGGAAAGATTCTCGGCTTCGGCTAGCACAGAGAACTTTGCTGGGACAATACATGTGTTTTATTATCCTTTCTCGCAAGAAGACTATGGTGCTTCTTTGGAACTGTTGGCCAGTGTAAGGCTAATCCAGCAAGTGCTTCTCTCCTGACACATTTCTCTGAGCGAGAGCTTCGGCGGACAGTTGGGCTCTGCGAAGCAGAAAGTCTGTGCTTGCACGTAGCGCTGAGGAGAATCTGTGCACAGCGCGCTCTGGATGCGTGCAGTACACACACTAAAGAGAGCCAAAGCTCAATGTCTCAGTTCTGTCCAGCGCCGGAAATTGAGAAGAACGCAGCCCCAGAGCTCTGGGCTGGAGTGTGCGATGGTTATGAGCTGTGCCGCTCTTCTGCGTGTCTACTGCACGCATCCATAGTGTACAGTGCAAGGATTTTCCTCAGCTCTCGCTCAGCGAAATGCATTAGAAGGGAAGCACATGCTAGATTAGCCATTCGTTAGCCCACGCTTTCAGTAGAGCACCACAATCTGGGCGACGAGGAAAAGCAAAGAAGAACATCTTTTCGTCTTTGCACGATCTTCTCTGCGAGACATCTCTCCACGTCTTTGCTTCCTGCAAGGCTGTAAGGTGCGCGGTGGTACTTGGAAGGGAGAAGGCAGGTGCAGAGAGCACCGCGATCTGACGGCCCTCTGCAGGCTTAAAGGAAAGAAAGCTACCACTTGAATGTGGTGCAAATACCAATTTCCACGCGTCGCGGGTAAGCTCCGGGTAAGCTTGGTGACCTAAAACTGGGCGCTGAGTGAGACGTAACCGAGAATCTTTCCCTTTACATTCCGGCTCCAACGCAAACAGAATGTGATGCTACTTAGCGCTGCGAAGGAAAGTGCATAGCCCTGGTGTGTTTGGGAAGAATCAGCAGCCTGGAGCGTTTTTCTGGAGCCTTTCTCCGCTGGCACCGTGCTCTCTGGGCGAGAAGTAGACGACGCTTCGACTCCGGCAGAATGAAAGCGCGACATGGTACGAAGAGCATTAAAGAATGAGGGCAGAGGGCCGAGCTGGTGTGTGCATCGCACAGGCTGCAAGAGGAAGCCTGGCTGTCACTCGCTTGTTTCCGGATTCACGTTAGCGTTTTAAAACAGAATGTTCCACTTGCAGCTACTTGTGCTGCTACCTATTTCTCTTCCAGCTTTCCCTGGGAGGAATTGTGCCGAGCTTTATGCTTCGAGATGCAGAGATGACAGTGGTAGATGCGGCGGAGAATGGAAATACAGAGCACAGCGGACAGTTTATGGTGCTTTACGTGAGGCAAGGGAAAGTGCAGCCCGGCAGTGCTTTTTACTTCTGGAGCATTTTGCTTTGGTAGCAGCTGCTGCAAGTGGGCAACGGAGCTGCGAGAGTGAATAACGTGACGGCACGTCTATCTGAGAAGGAAGCTCCCGAGCCGCAGTGTGTTGTGCTCAGTTTCAAGGCTGCTTGGAGAAGGGGGTACTTGAAGACCGCCTTCTATCTCGACGCGTCCTACTGCGTGTGCTCCAGCTGCATGGACGCTGCAGCATTGAAGGTGTAGGATACTGCTTCTGGCCAGGTAGTGTGATGAATGGAAACGGCTGCGCCTTACTTTGTGAAGCAGCCAGAGCATTCTCAGCTGAATCTGCTTATGAAGCAGCTTTTGGCTGGACATTTGAAATTCGGTCCACTGAGTACGTTAACGCGGTGCCCAGTTGCTTCGTTCTTTGCCTTCTGCGGTCTGGACAAAACTGAAGCCCAGCGATGGCTTTGCGTTTTGGCGCTCTTCAGCGCGAACACTGCACGCATCCGCAGTGTGCTGTGCACGGATTTTCCTCAGCTCGACGTACAATCATTTTCTTGCTGTTTCCAGAGTCTAAACTCTTCGTGAAACTCTCGCTCAGCGAGATGCGTCAGGAATGAGGCACTTGCTGGATGAGCTTTTCGCTAGCCAAGACTTTCAATACAGCACCACAATTCAGGCAAGAAGCAGGAGAAAGGAAGATCATCTTTTCGTCCTTCCACGTTCTTCTCTGCGAGATGACTATCGGTGTCTTTGCTTCCTGCAAGGCTGTAAGGGGCGCGGTGGTACTTAGAACTGAGAAGGCAGGTGCAGAGAGCACGGCGGTCTGACGGTGCTCTGCAGGCTGTAAAGGAAAGACGGCAACCACTTGAATGTGGTGCAAACACAAGTTTCCACGCGTCGCGGGTAAGCTCCGGGTAAGCTTGTTGACCTAAAACTGTGCGAGACGGAGCTGAGACTCTTTACATTTGGACGACAAGAAAGACCGAAAGTGCTGCTGTATGTCGCTGCGAGGGAAAGTGCATAGACCAGGCGCGTGTCAGCAGAAGCAGTCGGCTGGGGCATTTCGCTGCCGGCACCGTGCTCTCTGGGCGAGAAGTAGACGACGCTTCGACTCCGGCACAATGAAAGCGCGACATGGGTACTAAAGAGGCCGAACGAAGGCGCAGAGCACCGGGCTGGTGTCCGCAGCGTACAAACTGAGAAAGGAGCATGGCTGGCACTCGCCTGCCTGCCCAATTCACGTTAGCACTGAGAAGGAGGAAGTTCAACGACAACTACTTCCTTGTGCTACTACTTATCCCTCTTCCAACCATCCTTGGAAACTTTGGCGCTTAACTTTAGGCTTCGAGATGCAGCAAACACAGTGGTCGCTTCCAAGGAGAGGGGAAGTAGAGAGTGCAGCGGGGAGTTTAGGTGGCTTTACGTAAGGCAAGGGGAAGGTGCAGCCCAGCATTGGCTTTTTCTTCTAGTTCTTTTCTTCAGGAGAGCAGCTAGCAAGCAGGCTGCGAGAGGCAACAATGGGATGGCTCGTCTGTCGGAGAAGCCGCAGTCTACAGTGCTGCAGACTGCTGTGCACAGTTTTAATGCTGCTGTAAGTACACGGTACTTTTGGAACGTCTTCTCTCCTGACTCTCCCATCTCTGGGAGCTCTAGCTGCTTGAACCTGGCCACACTGAAGGTGTGTGGACGTGGTCGCGCTGCGAGTATCAAGTCTTCCAGAGAAGAGGGATAGTCAAGAAATGCTTTCTCACCTGGCCTATCTCTCAGTCCGAACTGTGGCTGCAAACGCTGCGCTGCAAGGGTGGACTTACCCACTTGGAGAGAATGTGATGATGCTCTAGATATAGTTGCGAAGGAAAGTGCTGCTCACTGGAATGTTTCGCCTAGTTCACAGACTTTAAAAGGACTAGGAAGGCCAACGCCTTGTTCTAGCACTTGTTCTCTGCGTGCAGCTGCTGGATGTTTGGAAGGGCTTTGGGATCCGCCAGAGGTGGAGGGTACGATGCTACAGAGAGCTTGAAGGAAAGCGCCTATCTCCAGGGCCTTTGATGCAGTTCAGCGGGTGCGAGTGGCATGTTGAGCATGTTCATGATGGCACAGAAAAGGTTCTGAAAGAAAGAGGCCGTGCTGAAAGTGCCTTTACTTTTGCGACTTAGAAACTGCTCAGCCAACAATGAAAAGATTCGTCTTGCTTCCCCGCTACGCGCAGGGTTACATCCTTTTATGTCTCCAAGAGGCAGGATGCACAGCGGAGCTCTTCCACCAACTGCTTCCACACGACTGGGGCCGCGCCAGCCAAGCGCTTTTTGCCGGGCACTGTCAGCGCTCATGGAAACAACCACACGACGGCGCTGCAGACTTGCAAAAGAAGGCCAAGCACCTGGCCCAGCTCGAAACCACCCCAAGGGCAGACAGAGGCAACTTGCAAACGGCCCTGCACTCAAATCAACGGTGTCAGGACAAAAAGGTTGCCCTCATCTTCCCCTTCCAAGAGCACACTCTTCTTTACACCACACTCCAAGAGCCAGACCAAACAAATGGCCCAAACAAATCTTTTCCCTCTCGCAGATTCCGCCCACCAACTTGAAACCATCTGGCAAAAACAGGGCTCAAAACAGTGCCAGCTGAGGAAGATCTTGCTGCCTACAACTTCACCTGCACCCCTCAAACTAGCAGCACACACGCTGTTCTCAGCACTCTCCTTCTCAGCTCTAGGTACCATCCTAAGCCTTCCCTCTCCCAGAGTCAGGATCCAAAGGCAACGGCACCAGGGACTGCTCACACACTGAAGGCACCAGGACAAATAGCTTAAGAGCTTGGCCTTTGCATTCCCACTGACAGCTCAACAGCTCGAACCCAGAGAGAGCTCTGCCTGTTGGGAAAAGCCTTTAAAATCCCTAGGAGTACCTGATGTGCACATCCAAACCTGCCTTCCTTGCCAAAGAGAGCAACTACAAGCCCATCTCCAAAGAAACGGCATCCCCTCCTCCAAAATACAACACATCCAGCGACTGATCCGCCTCCAGTATTGAATATGTCCAACAATTGCCCCCACACGCACAGGGGCCAGAAGAGAAATGTCTTGCTGGACTATTCCTCCCCACAGTACCTTAACATCTGCTCCAGCAACACTGGCACTATGTCCTTGCCTTCCCAAGGAAAGGCACTCCGAGTCTCTTGGCCTTGCCTTGTCTAGTTCTTCTTAAGGTACCCTTGCTCTGCTTCCTTTGCCTACGTCTGCCTTGCCTCGCACTGCCTACAACTTGCTGGCTTTGCTTTGCCCGGCCTACCACTCTTTCCCTTGCCTTCCATGCAGGCAAGGCGCTGCAAACCGAGTGCAGGCAATTGTGGGCAAGTCAAGGGAGAGGTAGGCAAGGCCAGAGCAGTGAGGGGAAAGCAAATGGAGTGGTAGACAAGAGAAGGTCCAGAAGTTAGAGGCAAGGCTGGCTGTAGGAAGGAAGGGCCACTGATGGGAAGGCCAGGCAGAAACAGGAAGGGCTCAGCAAGCCAAGGCCCTGGAGGAAAGCAGTAGACAGGTCATGTGCTGGGCATGGCCGTGCAAAGGAATGCAAGGCTCCAGAGGGCTAGCAGGGCAAGGCAAGGCAACTGTTGTGTTGCCAAGGCAAGGCCAGGCAAGGCAGGTGAGAAGTACATTCAAGGACTGCTGGTACACAAAAGTGGCCAGGACCAAGTGCTCTGTGTGGCCTTGATCCCGCGTGGGTCATCTCTCCTCTGTACCTAAAAGACTTGAGCTACCTGCTTTCCCTTGTATGCATAAGAACTCTCTTTCTGGTCCCCGAGCTCAAGGGCAAAATGTGAATTGCCCCTCCAAGGTTCAAGACACGCAAGGATTGCTCCCAGACAAAGGCTGCCCACAGAGATGAGTGTGGCAACATGCGTCCTCCCCTGGTCTTCCTCTCATGGGATCCTGAAACACCGGAGATGCTTGAGAGCTTTGAGATTCCTCGGAGGAGCAGAAAGGGCAGGGCAAGGCCCAGAAATGTCATTGAAAAGGGGTGTTGAATTCCAGGTGGGGGAGGGGTGAGCAAGGTCATGCAAGGCAAGGGAGGGGTTCAAGGGCAAGGCAAGGCAAGTGGTGGCTTTGCGAGGCGAGGCAAGGCAATGAGGGTCCTAGAAGGAAAAGGAAAGATGAGGCCAGACCTAGACGAATGTGAAAGGAAGTCAGGTGGGGGATGGGTGAGCAAGTCAGTGCAAGGCAGGGGAGAAAAGGCAGGTTGAGGGAAGGCTACAGAGGGGGCAGCAAGGAAATGCAAGGCATGGGGAAGCATGCGAGGAGTGGGTGCTGCCAGCCGGCGGGGATGGCAGGGGCGGGGCCACTGCAAGTAGCATGGTGGGGATGTGGAGGGGGTGTTAGTATGCGGGAGGTGTGTGTGTGTGTGTGTGCAGTGGAGTGCAGGGTAAGTGCAGGTGTGTGTGTGCGTATACGGGGGTTTTGTGCCAGGTGCTGTGCCGGGGAGAGCCGTTCCACCGCAAGGAAGGTGTGGGAGTGAAAGGAGTAAGATAGATGTGTCTTTACAAAGAGACCGTGTGAATCTCTCCTTAGACAAGGCTAGGAATTTACAGGGGGGGAAGTAACAGAAGAAAGTATTCGTTCTAGAAACTGTTACTAATCAACAGAGACTGTTGCTCAGCCAAGGCCCTGCTAAATTCCTGAACCTAGAGCAAGGCAGCAAAGACTTCCCAGCATTAGGAATAGTTTGGTTTTCTTCCTTTTCCATTCCAAAAGGGGAGTGCATATTAGAGGGGGGCGTAGAGTAGGCAGTTCCGGAAGTCTGTAATTCCCGAGTACCTCAGAGGGTGCTGTTGCCAGGAACTTAACATCAGAAGGGGGCTGCTTCCCGCAATCATTTGAGAGACTCCATGGCAAAAGCCCCATGGCCTCTCCCTGGAGTTGAAGAATGTTACAGGACTCCTCTGTCTCCTTTTTGGTGGATGAAGAAACTCAGAAAGCCACACTTCTGCCAGAACTCTCCAAGATGCCCCCTTTGCTCCCCGTGACTCCATCACTGCCCAGGAAGCTGTCTTTTCTACCACAGCAGTTTGACATACAGTTAAAAGTCGTGTGGCAGAGAAAAAAGGCAAGAATTGGTTTCCAAGGGATGGCAAACAAGAGATACCAGAACCTTTGGCCCTACCAATATTAAAGCAACTCCATTAAGAGAGTTCTTGCACTTCCTGAGGATTGGCAGAAGCCTATCTCATGATGTATGTTGCTGGGGGTCTTTTTAGACTGGCAAAAGGAGCTGTTGAAGGTTGCTTGATCTGTGCTAAAGCCAACAGCCAAGTTACAAAGTAACTTGCTAGAGGAGGGAGGCCTTGGGCTGCATGGCCCTTCCAAAGATGCCAGGTGGATTTTCCAGAGATGCCCCAAGTGGCAAGGCTTAATATCTTCTGGTAATCGTATGTCAGCTAGCAAGGTGGCCAGAAGTATTTCCAACTACTTCAGTAATGACAAGATCTGTTCTTAAGGCATTTTTGGAACAAATCATTCCAAGATACAGCATTGTAGAAGCAATAGATTCAGATAGGGGAACTCATTTTGCAGGAAAGATCCTTCAAGGGGTTTTGGCTTCTTTAGGAACACAATGGAACCTCCATAGGCCCTGGCACCCCCAGAGCTCGGCTCGGGTAGAAAACAATGAAGAGAGAAATAAACACCTTTTGAAGCTGGTAATAGAAACCAAG
Source organism: Aphelocoma coerulescens (assembly GCF_041296385.1). Lineage (NCBI taxonomy): Eukaryota > Metazoa > Chordata > Aves > Passeriformes > Corvidae > Aphelocoma > Aphelocoma coerulescens. The sequence goes on along the minus strand of NW_027183804.1, from coordinate 626,256 downwards.
ATGCCATGGGTAGGGCTTTGGACATTGGCTTTGGTGAGAATGAGGGCCCAACCCAGAAGAGAGATTCAGTTATCTCCCTTTCAATCGTTGTTTGCAATTGCCCTCCTGGTAAGTCTCCACCCAGTGGGGGGGGTAGAGGCAAGTGATGCATTTTTAAAACCATCTGTGGCCAGGATCCTGCTTCTTGTGAAACCCCTTCAACAGGAAACTCAGCTGGCGCAAGCCCGGCCTTTGGACTTTGCTGCTTTTAACATCCAACCAGGAGATTGAGTCCTAATTAAGGAGTAGAAAGAAGCGCCAGTGCTGGTGAAATGGTGTGGCCCATTCCAAGTGTCACTGACGACAGAAACAGCCGTCAAGTAAGCTGAACACAGGTGAACCCGTCACTCTCGGGTCAAGGTCTCTGAAGCCTCAGAGATTTGCACATCTCAGCTGGAGGAGAAGGCCGGGAGGCCGTGACTGACACTCTGCAGGAGTGGGCCGGAGCAGTAGGCAGTGCTTCGACATCGGAAGAAGCCCCGCAGTCCTACCTTCAGACCGTCTGCTGAAATAGACTGTAAAGGCATCCCTCCTCTAGAATCTCCACTCACTTGGGGGCTAATACTTGTGGCCATTTTGTTACGTTAAGTGGTTTCTGTGTCTTCAATTGCCACAGGTGCTGCAGAAGACAACGGGAAAATTAGACTAGCTAATTAGATGACACTATTAAAACATTTTCCTTACTAATTCTACTTTGATATGGTCAGCTGAGTTTAGGCCAGGAGTGGGAGAATCAATTTGCAGCCTTAGGAGAAGAAGTAGCAAAAGTTTTTAACCTTAGCAATTGCTGGCTCTGTGGAAGG